>NC_090828.1:14065289-14690289 GCF_028021215.1 Eschrichtius robustus
GCAGAACAAAAGCTTTTAACTTTGATGGAGTCCAGTTTATCATTTTTTTCCTTTATAGCTCATGCTTTTGGTGTTAGGTTGGAAATTGCTTAAATCTCAGATGACATTGTATTTTTCTTACATTTCATTCTGCTATACCCTTTTTCTTTGAATTATTATGGTGCTTTGGAAATGAAATGATATAGCTAGAAATTTTTCTCCTAAAGTAAAGTTTAATGTTGAATGTTAATGGATGGCTTAAAAATATCAGGACTCAGAACCACATCAGTATGATTATTATTATAACTATATAAAAACATATTCATATTGAGGAAATTCTGCAAAGGGAAGGAACAGAAATGGCTAGTATGGCTCTTTTAAGTCAGTGGTTTCCAAATCCTGGCTGTTGTATCAGAATCACTGGGGTAGCTTTAAAAAGAAAAATACCCAGATTCTCTTTCTTTTGATCAGTTTTTTTTTTTTAGATCAGTAAATTGGTGCCCCCCCCCCCCCAATTTTTTTTAATAAACTTTACTTTTAGAGCAGTTTTTGATTCACAGCAAAATTGGCCAGAAGGTTCAGAGATTTCCTATATGCCCCTTGACACATGTACAGCCTCCCCTGCTATAAGCATCCCATACCAGAGTGGTGCATTTGTTAAAATAATGAACCTACACTGACATATCATTATCACCCAGAGTCCATAGTTTACATTAGAGGGTCATTCTTGGTGGTGGTTATTCTATGCATTTTGACAAATGTGTAATGAAATACCATTATAGTACCATCTAGAATATTTTCACTGCCGTAAAAATCCTGTGCTCTGCCTGTTCATTTTTGTTCCACCCTAATCCCTAGCAACCACTGATCTTTTTTACCGTTTCTTTAGTCTTTCCTTTTCAAGAATGTCATATGGTTGGAATCATATGGTACGTAGCCTTTTCACATTGTCTTCTTTCACTTTGTAATATGTACTTAAGGTTCCTGTGTGTCTTTTCATGGCTTGATAGCTTATTTCTTTCTAGTGCTGAATGATACTCCATTGTCTGGATGTACCACAGTTTATTTATTCACCTACTGAAGGACATCTTGGTTGCGTCTAAGTTTTGGCAGTTATGAATAAAGCTGCTATAAACATCAGTGTGGGGGGTTTTATGTGGACATAAGTTGTCAACTCCTTTGGTATTTATTCCAGGGAGCATAATTTTCTGTATCATATAGTAAGAATATGTCTGGTTTTGTAAGAAGCTGCCAAACTCTCTTCCAAAGTGACTGTTAGCATTTTGCATTCCTACCGGCAGTGATTGAGAGTGCCTCTTGCTCTGCATGCTCACCAGATTTGCTGATGTCGTTGTTTCGGGTTTTGGCCATTCTAATAGATGTGTAGTGGTATCCTATTGTTATTTTAATTTGCAGTTCCTTACCGGTCAGATGTTGAACATCTTTTTATATGCTTATTTGCCATCTGGATATCTTTTTGGTGAGGTGTCCAGGTCTTTTGCCAGTTTTTAAAATTGGGTTGTTTGTTTTCTTATTGTCGAGTTTTATAAATTCTTTGTGTATTTTGGATAACAGTCCTTTTTCAGGTGTGTGTGTCTTTTGTAAATATTTTCTCCCATTCTGTGTCTTGTCTTCTCATTCTCTTGATTGAAATCTATTAGTCTCCATGGGATTCTATTTCTTTGCCAAGTTTGTGATCTACTGTTTTAAATTACTGTCTTGCTTTATCCTTTGCAAGGCTAGATGTCTTGCATTAGCCATCAGTTTGCAGCTACTCGTTTATCCTCTTTGTCACAGCTGGTCCATCCTGCTCTCAACTTCCATGGTTCTTCATCGTCTCACTCTTCAAAGTCCAACTCTTCATCTGGATAATCTTCATGTAGATTTTCTAAAGTAATGATGCTGGTCGTACTTGATCTGCAGGTCCCTTTGGTTCTGGTACCACCTCTACGTCAGGGTTGCCTTTGCTGGTGCAAAGATTAATCATGTTACAACACACAGTTCCCACTTTCTATTTCAAGTTTTCTGTATTGTTATGTTAATAATTTGTAAAATAAAGGTTAAATCTTTTTTTCACTTTGTGTATTTTGCTTTATATGCCAACTTAATCTTCTTTTGAAAAGCCTATCAAAAGTTTTGATCTTCATAAAGATTGAATTTTCACCTCATTCCTACCATTTCGTTGTATATGTTTGAACAAATATGCATTCACTTTTCATGTATCAGAGTATGAAGATATTTTTCTGGGGCAGTTTTAGAGGAACAGTTTTTTGCTCATAAAGTGATCTGAATAGTTAAGAGATGATTGCAGCAAGTGTGCCTAAGGGTATTTATCTTTCATCTTTTAGTCCTGTCCGTGTGTGTAATCTTTCAAAAATAAATATAACAAAATTAACAGTTTATAGCAGCTTATTTTCTGCTAAGTAAAATTCACTGTTACTGATTTGTCAGCATAATTTTTTGAAGTATAATGCAAATAAAGCAATTGTATCATTTGTGACACATTGTGCTAGTTGATCGCATTTTAATTTTGTTGAAAGGCAGGTATCTTATACTTGTTGCTATGTTTTAGTGTATAAATCATTGATTTTAGAAAATATGCCTTATTTTTATAACTTAAAATTTAATTGGTAAATTTTTCATTTATCCAACAAATATACCAAGCATATTCTTGCATTCCAAAATCAGGGTGACTTTAATACAGTTAACATATAACTTGATTTTATAACAAAGGGGGTATATAGAAGTTCACTTAAGTCCTTACAAATAATTAATTCCTAGATATTATGGTGTTTGGAATATATAATTTAATTTTTGTTATGTAGTACAGTTTCTCTAGTATTGTCATGATTTTGATTTAATTGCTACTCAAAGTTTAGTGGTTCAGTGAAAGAATATGAAGGTTGAAGAATTTTGTAAATAGGTGCATTTTCAACTTGCTGTGTTTTTGTTTTTGTTTTTAGCGTTAGCTACCTTGGGAACTTGCATATGATGAGTGATAGACTTAATGAGTTGAAATAAATAAATGGTATATTACCACTTTCCATGAAAGTGTTTGTTTAACACAGTACTGTCAGCTAACTGACATGGATGTTTATCACTTTTGATGTAGTCAGCATATTTATGGAGTAATCTCTGGGTGATATATTTGAAGTCAAGGAGCTGAGTCTGTGAACAAAAGATTATATAATAAAATTCTAAATTATGTGGTATATAGGCTCGTGGTTTTCATACTGTATGCTTAGTAGAATAGATTTATTGTCCCATCACTAAAATCTCTCACTGACTTCTTTACCTCTATAAATAAGAAAATATATAGTTTTGTCAACTTCAGCTTACTCTCCCATGTGTTGAGAGTAATGTGTTACGTGTATTTTTTTTTTTTAATCTTTGGCACTTCGAACCACTTTTTTCTAGTTCTAATACACAGTGACATTTTATTTACATGTATTTATAATTTGGGTTTACAGGTGTCTATATATCGCAACACACATATTAAATGATTTGTTTCTCAGAGAACACCATGACTTCAGATTCTCCCCAGCCTGAAAAAGTTGAACCACTACTGCAGATTATCTATGGTAAAGAATGTTTAGAGATAGAAGATGTCTCTTCAAGCCGGAGTTATTGAGAGTTGAGCTAGACCATGGAAGATTGGTTGGATTTGAATAACTGCATAGGTTGGCAGTATAGTCCCAAAGTGTTGTAGGAACTTGGAGGACAAACACACTACTTTTTCATGACAAAGCTAGAACCAGCGTCTAGATTCTATTTCCTAGTCAAATAATCTTTCAGTTGGACTGATAGCATAGCAGGAAGAAGTAGTGGTCAGTAACCTCATATTGGAGAAGGTGTCAATATGCTTGTGGACTGTGGAATTCCTGAATTCTTATCAGGATTGCATTAGGAAGGCATTTCAGACTGAAAGGAACTTTACGTGCAAAGGCAGATATCCTGAAAGAGCTTACCTTGTTGGAGGTGGATCATGGTGTTGGAGGGTGGGGATGAAATAAAGGGTCTTTTATATGCCAGGCACTGTTCTAGATGTGGAAGGTACACATGGAAAAGACAGACTCCCTGCTACCGTGGAGCTTACATTTTAGTAGGAGAAATAATAAACATAAATATGTAACATACTAGTAACTAGTGATGAGTACTTGAGGAAAAATAAAGTGTAGGGTAAAGGAATAGAGATAGACGTTATTGAAATAGGGTGTCAGGGAAGACCTTTTTGTGGAGGTGAAACTTGAGCAGAAAAAAAGGCAGGGAGTGAGGTATGTGAACCAGCGCAGAGGAGATGGCAGAGCACATTTGCTGTATGCAGCTCCATGGTAGCTGGAGTGCATTAAGTTAATAGTTTATGCTCACTGAGTGTTTACTGAGTGCCAGACACTGTTCTACCTGTATTACTAGTGGTAATTCAATCCTTAAAACAATCCTATAAAATGGATACTATTTCAGATTTGAGGAAACTGAAGCACAGAGATTAAATACTTTACCCAAGGTTGCACAGCTAGTCGGCGAGCTGGGATTCAAGCCCAGGTAGTTTGACTCCAAAATCAGTGTTTTCGACCATTCTTCAAAGATTGGGGAGGGGAAGTGTAGTAGGAAATTTAATTGGAGCAATAGCCTGGGGCCAGTTCTGTGGGGCCTTTGTGGTTCCTTTATAAGTATTTAGGATTTTATGCTGACAGTGAGGTGAAGTCATTGGCGGGTTGAGAAGTGCCCAAGAGGTTGCTTTATGATTCTGGAGGTCAAGAGATGGGTCTGGATTATACAAAACACATTTGTTAGTTATCTGTATATAGGTTGTATTATAGCTTAAAATATTTCTACTGGTCTGTAACATGTTTCTTTGATCTAAAATCGAAGATTCCACTTCATTATTTTGTTGAACAGATATGTGCATGTATACATATGAGTGCACGCGTGCATGTGTATAAACAAACTAATGAACTTTTCTGTTAATAGGTGCGAGAAGATGTACTAAATTCATTGAATAACAACTTTCTTCAAACACTAAATCAAGCTTGGAACGATCATCAGACAGCTATGGTGATGATTAGAGACATACTAATGTATATGGTAAGTAGAGCTTTGTTGTTTTTCCTTTAAGTTAAGCATTTCAAAACACAGTGTCTTTTTTCTGTCACATTTATTTGGATGGTACAACTCAGTGTGGAAACCTTTTTTTCTTTTTTTTTTAAATACTATTTCCTTCGTAAGGGCCAACCTTAGCTTATATGAGTAGAATCTTAGTTGCTCCTATACTTAATGATTAGAATGGAAAACTGAAAGGGAAAGATTTAATATTTTTCTAAATATCTAGCACTTATGCTTCAATATGTGAAATACCGAAAAGTCCATCATCTCTTCTTGAGTAAGGGTGATTGAGTGACAACATGAGAGATGAAAGCTGAATATTCTCTTGCAAGTTTTTAAACCCTAATGTCCTTATATCTTCAGTTACAGGGGATGTCATATTAATACAAATATTTTTGTAATAACTGCCATCTATCACTCCTAATAATAAATCTCTCCCAATCTTACAAGGACTGTAAGTGCTTGCGGTATATATATATATTCTTCAGATATGTATTGCCTTTTTCACCTAGTTTTACTGTTTTTTAATCATTCAAGAAAAGTATCTTGTTCATCAAAACAATTTGGAAAACATGGACCTGAGGTAAGCTGTTTAATAGCTTTCAAGGAGATTAAACTCTCAGTTTTTTTTAACTTTAGTATGATTATTAAGATTCATCAAGCTTAATTATTGTGTCCGCAAAATCATCAAGCCCAATAACTTGTTACTTCATTGTTTATGTTTGAGAATTGGACGTAGTGATTTTCTTCTAAGATTTCACTCTCTGCTTTTCGAATTTTTATTTTCAGTTTCTTTAGTTTTGATTATTAGTTGTAATGGTGAGAGCGTGTCCTGCTTTCTTTTACTTTGGTAGAATGAAGCAGTGTTTGGAAAGAATTTCCAATGAGAGCAAACAGCTGTCAAGTTTTTTGTTCTGCTGAGTGAATTCAATCAGGCCTATTACCCCAGGTTTTATAGGGCTTAGTGGCAAGAGGGTCAAGGAGAAGCTACTTCGTTTTTCAGGGTTTTGATGAAACGTTTAACAAATTATTTAGCCTTTCTGAGCCTCGTTTTCCTCTTCAGGATATAGATTCATTTTAAGTTGATATTTTGAGGTAAATGCGATAGCATGTGAAAACATAATGTCTGGGATTTAAATGTGAAATAAGTTAACTTAACTGCTGTCCTCTTTAAGTTTTGGATTTGGTGAGTCTTTAAATTCCAACACAAACACTGAGATAGAAAATAACTTGTGATTTCATGGTCCATCACTCTATTGATAAAAGGAATATTTTAAAATTGTTTATATACTTTTTATACCATGCTATTTTTTAAATTTCTGTTTTATTTCAGCACACACACACACCACTTTTTTTGTTGGTTGGGGGGCAAATGAAATCTCAAACCTTGAATCCTGGCTATTATGTGACCATAGTCAAGGAACTAATTATCATTCCTCAGCTTCCTCATTTATAAAATGAAAATAATATTGTGCTAATTGGGTAGAGTAGCCATGAGGCTTAAAGGAGCCTTTCATATGAAGCACCTATATGGCCTGGACTGTAGTAATGTGCTCAGTAAAAATTAACTAGTATTAATATTTCCCATCATCTTTTCATCAAACCCAGCTGGTAGTACCACACCCCTAGATAAACCCAGCAACCTGCCTTTCCTGGGCTTCTGCTGGTAGAAACCCCACTTGGGAAACCTCACACAGGGTAGCTCAGTGCCAGTATTTGTCCATTTTCACAAACCTCTAGTCAGCCCTCCACACTGCTCTGTAGTCTCACGCTTTCTCTATTCAGCTCATTCCACCACTTTGAAAGAGTTATTTCTCTTCAAACCTCCAGCTGTCCTGCTGGTCCCCTTACTCTTAATAAACAATCTTGCCTTCTGCCTCTCAGAGAGAAGGAGAAAGCATCAGGTGGAAGCTGGGTTCATCTCTTGCCTCTGAATCTACAGGTTTCCCTTTATTTTCTCCCCTTTTGTGTTTCTCTTTTTCCCTCCCATTTTAATGGAGGGCAGTGTTTCCTCACCTATCAAATGCCATTTCTTCACTTGTGCTAAGAATCTCATTTCTTTCTACTTTGTCAAAAAACAGAATTATTTTCAGGTTCTGCCTTTTTACTGGTCTTACTCATCAGCACTGGACACATTCAGGTCACTGGCATCCTCAAAATAAAACCCCACTACATTTTCGGCTGGACCCCTGCACTGCTTCCCAGGGTGTCTCATTGCCATGCACAGCTAAATGTCTCATAGGAAATGTTGACACTTGCTATCTCTTTTTTCTCATCTTTTATTCATTTTGAATATGTTTTAGTCACGCTTCTATCTCAACTCTTCTATTCCTTCTTGCTCTTACTGGGATCGCCGCGTTTGCGCGTCTCTGAAAGCAAAGCTCACTGCTACTCCTCATGCTCCTGGATTCTTCCAGCAGCATCGGCACAGTTGACGACTCTTCTCGTCTTCTAACACGTTGGGTTCTTAATTTCTGTGACCAAACACTCCCTTGGTATGCCTCCTGCCTTTCTGTTTCTTCTCAGTCACTCTTCCTTCTCCTCTGCCCTTTAAAATAGAGGCATTCTTGGGGCTTAGTCCTAGGCTTCCTTCTCCTGGTACCTGTTATTTGCTTACCTTAGCTCTCTGTTGTGCCTCTGTTCAGGTGATTCCCACATTATGTCTCCAGCCTCATTCTCTGAGATTCAGACTCGTAAGTTCATTTATCTAGTTGGTGGCTCCCTTCATTGTCTGAGAGGTACTTCAGACTTGGCGTTTCCAAATGAGCTCATAATCAGTGTCATTCCATCTGATCATGACAGAAACCTGGGAATTATTCTTGTCAGTTTCTTCTCCCTCTCTCCCTACATCATGTATTTCTAGAACCTGAAATTTCTCTGTTTTCATATCTACTACCTAAGACCAAAGCACCTTCATTTCTTAGTAACTAGTCATATAACATTCACTATGCTCCCCTCTCTTCTCTATAAAGCACATGATTATGTTACTGCCCTGCTGAAGTCCTTCTCTCTCATCGTGGAATTTTCACACGTCTTCTGTCTGGATATGTTTCCACCCTTTATGTGATTTTTTTTCCTACTTATCCTTTAAGTCTTAGCTTAAATTTCTGGTAAGCTTTCCCTGACTCATGCTGTGTACTGCACACTGGCACCAGCTGCTCTCACTGTACTCAGTACTACTCCTTTTGTAGCATTTATCATTATTAACAACTGTTTAGTGCCTCGTTTCCTCACTAGACTGAACTTTACTGGGGGGGATGTCTGTGTCACCACTGTGTCTCCAACACCTAGCACAACTCTCTGCACAAACAAGGCACTCCCATACATCTTTGAATTAATATACACATTCTTTTTTAATCGTGCTTTTTTCAAAATGCTTATTAAAATACGCAATTACAGATTCAGAAAGAAATTTAAGTGTTGATAAGGTATCTTCATGTTCTATAAGGTAGACTTCTTTCATCTTTCATTCTCTTTATTTTTCCTTTTTATGTGTAGTGTTCTGGGCTTAGTTAAATAAATGCTTTTAAAAATTAAGGTAAAATTTATATACATTGAAATATGCAGAACTGAAGTGTATAAAGTTATTTTTGACACATGTATGCTCCTTTGTAACCAATACTTCAGTCAGGATAAATAAATGCTTTTAATTTTCCAAAGATCAAAAAAAAATTTTCTGTTGACAGCTACGTTATTTTCTGTGAGGATTTTTACCCTCAATTCAGACTTATCAGATCACTTTACCTGCTAGATAAGACATACACCTGAGGTGTACAGGTTTCTAGACAGATTTCTCTTTCCTATGAATTCTGGCTCTAACTGTTGGAATTTTAGATCTCAGGCTCAGAGGGAGGAGAGAAGATGCTGCACTGTCTTCCCACCTCCCTCCTACTCAGCTAGCTGACTTTTTCTCTAACAAGGAGGTGTCTGTATCTAAAATGCCCTGTGTGAGCCTCAGTGTATATAGATAGCATGGGACACACTGACTCTTGAAAGTGGAAATGGAATCAGTCACAGGTTACGTGGAGGTAGCCGTTGGTCACAATTTGTCCCCACTCACTTTGTTGTTGGCAGGTTCAGCGTTCCAGAAAGAAAAGTGTACGTGTCTCTAGATGGAACATGTGATCTATACCCCCTTCTAACATTTGAGACTTGCATTATGTATTTTGCCCCTGAAGGCGCTGGAGTTTGTAATCTCTGCTTTGTTTCTTATTTTTAATTCATTCTTTTCTTTAAGAAAAGTTAACACGTTAAACTTTTAAGATTGGTTTGAGCCTACTTAGTATAAGTTTCCTTTTCAGTTTTTTGATTGTTTAAAAGATGAATGATTGGGGAAAGCTCTGATTATTTTATGGAGAAAATGTGTTATAGGTTATATAATAGCTTTAATTATCAAAATTATCTACAGGTATATTAATATTCAGTTCATTTCCCTCCCCCCCTTAAACTATAAAACGAATACAGTATCAAGGGAGAGTTAAATTTATGGATGGTATTCTGTAGGTTACTTTTGAGCAATTAGAATTAATGTCAAAAGATACAGGAAAGCATTTCCTATTGTGATATGTAGGGCTAATAGAAGGTTAATAGAGGAATTTTCTGCATAAAACTCTGGTTATTTTCAAAGATATTTTCATGTTTTTAGTTGAATTTATCTATATTCCCAGTCATTTTCACAAATAACAAAGATATAGTACTATTGCAGGTTATCCTTAAAGACTAGAGGCTATAAATTCAAAGCCCTGGGGTGGAGAGTTGACCCAGGAAAGGAGGGTCACTGCTTCTTTGAGCTATATGGGAAGTCATCAAGGATGGTGGGTGAAGAGGTGAGGTGGAATGTAGCAACAACTTTGTGAAGAGGAAAGAAGCTGAGGAACTCTTCTGATGCTGTTGGTCTCCTTAATAAAGTAGAAGGTGGGGCCATCAGTTATGGGTGACAGAGCATGTCAGGTGTTGAGGAGTGTGGTAGACTGAGTAATGGACCCCCAGGTATGCCCATGACTAACCTCTGGAACCTAGGGATTGTTACCTTGTATGGCCAAAGGAACTTTGCAGATGTGATTAGGTTGAGGATCACGAGATGATGTTTTCCTAGGTTATCCTGGTGGGCCCAGTAGAAGTGCAGGGTCTTTATAAGAGGGCTGCAGGAGGGTCAGAGTAAGAGAAGTCAGTATGATGACAGAGGCAGAGATTGGATTGATAATGCTTTGAAGATGGAAAAGGGGCTATAGCCAGGGAATACAGGTGGCTACTAGAAGCTGAAAAAGTCAAGGAAGTGGATTCCCCCCTCAGAGCCTCCAGAAAGAACCAGCCCTGCCGACATCTTGATTTATCCTAGTGAAACTGTTTTCAGTCTTCTCAACTGTAGAACTGTTAGAGAATAAGTAAGGTACTAAAGTTGTGGTAATTTCTTCAGCAATGATGGGAAACTAACACATGGGGGAAGTTTGGAATATCCCCTGTGCTGGGGTCAACTATCTATAAATAAATAAGTGGATCATCTGTAATTGTGAGGGGATAATTTAGGGTAAGTTGGCACAAATTTTGTATAGTGGAGGCAGTCAGCAGCATTTGTACTTTTTTCGGAGGTACTTAAGCAGTCTCAGAGAAGAATATTCAAAAACTAAGGAAAACCTACTGATATAATTTGGCTTATTCGGTATGGGGAAGAATTCTAAGATAGTAGCATTGTTAAAATTGTTGATCGTGAATCTGTGCTGTTTAATAAGCAGGCAAGTGAATCACAAGGTCCCAGGAAACAGAAGTATTAGGTGTTACGGATCAGTAGACCTGAAGATCCAGTTAGAATGAGGAGCAGTTGAAGTGTAACAAAGGGAGAGGTGGGAGGAAAAAGAGGATCTTTAATACCAGAGATATTTGATGTCTTCTAATGATGAGTCTCAAGATTTGTCCATATCAATATGTGGGTGAAGGGAATCCTGATAAGATGGGAGATGAAAATTTAGGCATCTTTAAGGAGTGTGTCAGATTGGTCATTATTATGAAAGTTGCAGTTACCAAAGGTAATAGATGTCAAGGAGTAGAGTTGAGGGAAATAATGTAAGCTGTTTGCTGAAGCTACCAAGGATTTGTATGTCCTTGGAGATCAGAAGGCAGGATGAGAACATGGAGATGACAGAATTTGTGAGTCTGTTTTTTCTCTCGTAGATTTTGATACTTTTAGTTCCAAAAAATACTTCTTTACTGTATTCTAGATTGCACATTGAAAAAAGTTTGAAAATAGCTGTATTCTGGAAGAATACAGATAGGTTGCTTAAGAGTCTTCTTGGTACTTTCTCTGTTTTCAAAATAACATCTTAGAAGAAAATAGGATCCAGTGGCTTTGGGACTGTTAAGCTTCACACTTGTTCAGTATGTTTACTTACTGCTTTTGCAAGAAAGGTCTGTGCAAGACAGGTTCCCCATATGTGCTCTAGTTTTTGCATTTGTGACTGACAGTATAATACCTTGGCATCTTTTTATGGTTAGGTCAAAAGCCAGGTACTAGGCCTTTATGTAAAATAAAACTAGGGCAACATCGTAAATACTGTAAAGGTTAAGAGTATTGTGCTTGATAATTAGGATTTCTTCCTTGCCGTCCATTTTAGCTCCTCTTTCAAACAGATTGATAGAACCATAAACACCTTGATTACTATGCCCTGTGAACTGTTTTTGTGTGTGTGCACTGATTATGTAGCAATCTATGACTGAGTTTAGGGAGGCAAGTATTAATTCAGCCAGAGGTAGGCCCTGTGGTGGTGCAGTCATATCTTGCTGTAGGAAAGGAAATGAAACTTTTGTCCATAAAGGGGAGTGCTCCCCATATATATACATATATGTGTGTGTGTGTGTGTATATATGATAATTTTATGTAATATCATATATATATATGATAATTTATTTATGCAGAGTTGAGCTAGCGTTCATTCACCTTTGCGCTTATGTGGATAATAAATTCATTCATTCAGCAGGTGTACAATGACTGTGTATTATGTATCAGACACTATATTCTAAACAACTGGGTTCCTTTTTCCAGTTTCTTCTATCACTGGGCAGTTTTATGATGTGGACATCCCACTTGGGCAGATAATCCTGGTTTCCCAAGCCTAATTTAAGAACAGTGATTTTATCAATGATCCAGGTGTAAGCTATCAAAGCGTATTAGAAATCTTTAGTATTGTTTCTTTTCTCATTTTTTATTTTGAATTTGATAATAAAATTCTCATTAAAGAAGTGACTTTCTAAGGCTTTAGATACCTAATTGTCATCAGAAGTTATTTAAAACCATCATTATTAGAACACTTAGAAACTCAGCAAAAATATTAGATACTGTAGCAATTATTCCAACCACTTGATAGTATATTAGCCTTAAACTAATTTGAAAGTCCTCTTCTAATTTTTTTAGAAAACTTTTGTCGATATATAACATAAATTAAACTACACAATTTTTTTTGCCAATTTTTTTAAAAATGTGGGTTTTCTGGGGTTTTGTTTTTAGTAATTTGTGGGAGTTCTTTATATGTTCTGGATAAATGTTCTTTGTCAAATAATATATGTATTGTGAGGTAATGACTTCCATTCTGGGCTTGCCTTTTCTCTTAATGGTGTCTTTGAAGAGAAGTTTTTAATTTCAATTAATTTCAGTTTTTCAATCTGCAGTTGTTGGATAAAGTGTTGTAAACATACCAGTTAGTCAGATTTACTAATCAAGTTCAAATCTTCCACGTCTTTACTAAACTTTTTGTCTGCTTGTTCTATCAACTACCAAGAAATATTAAAATCTTCAGATTTGATTTGTTTGTTTATTCTTTTAGTTTATATATTTTGAGGTTTTGTTACAAAGTGAATATCAATTTAGGGTTTTATCTTCCTATTGAATCGACTTTTTTATTTTTCTGAAACATTCTTTATCACTAGTAATACTTCTTGCTTAAAGACTTACTTTGTCTAGTGTTACTAAATGAGCTTTCTTACAATTAATGTTTGTATGGCAAACTTCATCTCATCCTTTTCTTTCCACCTTTTTGTGTCCTTATATTTAAAGGTGTGTCACTTGTAAGTACCATATAGTAACATGCTTTTAAACCTATCTGATAATCTTTGTTTTTAAATTGAAGCATATATAATTCATTTACATTTAATGTGGCTACTGATGTATTTGGGTTTATATTTGCCGTCCTACTGTTTTGGTTTTTTCCTGTTTGTCTTATCTGTTCTTTTGATTTTATTCAGCTTTCTTTCCTCCTTTTAGGTGAATCAAGTATGATTTATTATCCTATCCCCTTCCCCCATTAGCTGTTATTTATATATGCTTTTATTATTATTATTTTAGGGATTACCTTAGCGATTACAACATAGATCCTTGACTTATAGTTTACCTTATATTAGTTTTTTTTTTTAAACCACTTCTGGATAGTATCAGAGTCTTAGAATACTTTGACTTCCTGGGGCTTTTCCCCCTTAGTTTTTAGACATTTGATCCTGGAGTGCTTGTTTTGTTTTGGTGTGGGGACAGGCCTGGTAATTTTTCCAACATTGTGTATGAAAAATTGTGGAGGCCCTGGATGATGATATTTTCCTTCATAGGATCATAGATCACCATGATCTAGTTGAGGCTGGCTTTTAGGCTTTGTTAAGGTTGATCTGTTTTCAGTTTGCCTTTTTTTCCAGGGCATGTTTTTACGCACAGGAAATAATAACCCCTTCTGGGGTCTCAGTTAAAAGCCTGAGTTGTTTACTGGTTTGCCCTTCACGTTACTGTGCCTTGAGATACTAGCTTTTGTCTCTCTCTGCTGCAAGTCTGCCAACAGTCTCTGTTCAGCTCTTTAGTCTCCCAGTGCTGCTTTCTGTTTGGTATTTTGGTGTCTCATCCATGCTTAGGTGATGTGTCAGTAAACATCTCAGTGAAAATTACTTGCAGAATTTCTGGCTCTTCTTTACATTTCTCTCTTCTTCAGACTTCTGCCTCGTAAGTCTTAGCTGCTTGATAGCCAGCCCACCTGTGACTTTCTGCTTGGCCTCTTATTTCCAGCCCTCCAAATACAACAAATGACCCAAGGGAACGAGTGAAGGCGAACGTAGGGCTCCTCTCAGTATACTTGTCTTTCCTCCAGAATCCGGACCCCGCAAGTCCAGGTTGCTTTTGGTGCTCTTTGATGCTTTTAAACAGTATTTGTTCGTTTGTTGTAATTGTTGTAAAACGCACATAACATAAAATTTATTATCTTAATCATTTTAAAGTGTACAGTTAGCTCAGTGGTGTTAAGTACATTCATACTGTTGCACAGCCATCACCTCCATTCATTTCCAGAATTTTCATCTTGCAAAACTAAAACCCGATACCCATTAAATGATAACTCCCCATTCCCCACCCCCTGGTCACCACCACTGTACTTTCTGTATGAATTAGACCACTCTAGCTAGCTACCTCATATAAGTGGAATCATAGAGTATCTGTCCTTTCGCAACTCAAGTTTCATCCATGTTGTAGCCTGAGTCTGAATTCCCTTCCTTAACAGATTAGTGGTTACCAGAGGGAAAGGGGGATGGGGGCAGGGCAAGATGGGTAAAGGGGGTTGGCTGTGTGATGACAGAAACTAAACATTTGGTGGTGAGCACGTTGTAGTGTATACAGAAGTCATAATATAATGTTGTACACATGAAATGTATGTAATGTTATAAACCAGTGTTGCATCAATTTTAAAAATTGCCTTTCTTTTTCAGGCTGAATAATATTCAGTTGTATGGATATACCACATTTGCTTATCCATTCATCTGTCAGTGGTCACTTGGCTTGTTTCCACCCTTGGTCAATTTTGAATAATGCTGCTATGAACATGGGTGTATGAATATTTCTTTAAGACCCTTCTTTTGACTCTTGAGTATAAACCTAGATGGTAGAATTGCTAGATCATATGGTAATTCTGTTTTTATTTTTATTTATTTATTTACCCTTTGTATTAAAAAAATTTTTTTTATTTTTAAAAAATTTATTTAATTATTTTATTTATTTGGTTGCGCCAGATCTTAGTTGCAGCATGCGGGCTCCTGCCGCTTTTCTGTTCTCTTTTTTTAAAAAAAAAGGTAAACGAAAACAGTTACAGATCTTCTTGCCTTGAAGACAAGAAAGTGAAAGAAGAATTATTTAAGTTTAATTAAGCTCCTTGACAGTGTGCTTGATAAACCAACTTTCAGAGCTATTCACTTCAATTTAAAAAGTGGTCTTTGCCTAAATAAATAGCTGCCATTGGTCATAAGTGGGATCAAGCAGGGAAGTGTAGATAAATGAGTACTAATCCATAACTGCCCTTAGTTCATTAGTTGTGTTATTAAAAGTCCTGAACTGCTGGTATTTGAAGCAAAAATTTTATAACAAGCTCCCTCAAAAAATAATTGAGACAAGGGACTATTGTATTTGTATTTGTAGTACTCAGTGTTCAGAGTTGAATGTAACCCAAAGGTTAGTTTTAGAATTTGCTTCCCAAATACCTATGTAATCTTACAAGAAAACATTGTTCAAATGAGACACTAGATATGAGTGATATTGAAAGAGCTTATAATTTGTCCTTTCCTTGGGTGCATCATTGATTCCTATGCCCAGTACACATTTATCCTAGTTTGCTTTTTCGTGATACAATGACTGTTGGTTAAAAATATTTCCCGAACCATTTCTTCTGGATAAAGTAGTAAGAGTTATTTTTTGAAGTTCATTATCAAATTTTTGTTGTTTTATTTTTATTTAAATACCACTCCCTGAGTCATGAAGCTTTTTAGCCCACTTGCACAGTCACTCCTTGACTTTGCACAGGTTTAGCTTTCATAAAATCTATAGTTTCGCATAGTGTGTCTTGACACATCTAAGAATACTTTTGCATGCTGAGTTTGATCTGTCATATATTAGTTAAATATTTAGGTATCTTGGTGGATTAGGTGTCTTGGTGAAGCCATCAGTTAAGGGGAAAAGGTTTGCTTGGCCTAGGAATAGCAACTCCCAAGAGGGAACCATAAACAGAGATTTTAAATGTAATTTTATCTCTGTAGTTATGAAACTCACATCCCTTTAGTAAATCTAATGTTTGATCCAGATGTGAGGCTTTCAAATGGATTTTTCACAACATTTTATATTTAAAATGCCTGTATTTTGGCTTTCAAAAGGCAAACAGAAGCAACCACCAACTTTCTATCTCTGTTGAGCTCTCTTCAATAGATAAATGACTAATGTTGGACTCATACGAACTACCTTTTGGTCAAATTAAATATTCACATAGAAAGGTATACAAAATAAAAAAGTTTTCCAGTGATTTAAATGATCAGAGCTAAATTGATATTGTATTACATAAAATTAGCCACTTATTTTTTAAACAAAGAGAGATTCCTGTTAGAATCTATTATGAAAGGCTGTTGTGTACCCACAGGCTGAATTCCTTCTGATAGTGCTGATAAACAGTAAACAGAAGATTTAGCATGTTCATTCAGCAGATATTTTAATGATCATGTGCAGATCACAAGTTTATTGTGAATGTGTGCTGCATTAGTTTACGCACACATAAACACTCAGATGTATGTGCGTATAGCTTTTATTTTACTTGATGGTAATTAATCATATGTACCAAACAATATAAATGACTATTTAGTATTACTAATTTAAGTGGCTATACTCATGTTTGCAGGTTTTCCCTTCTCTATTTATTAGCTCTCTGGTATCTATAATCATATTTCAGGGTTAACAGCTTTTCTTAATATTATGTCGTTTAATTATAATCATTATACACCTTGACGGTCTCACATTAAAAGACAAGGGTTTGGCTTTTATCCTACAACATCTGTATTTCCCTTATCCCCAGTCATCCTCCATGGATGTAAATTTTCTACGCTTTGCTCAAATACTCCAACCATGTGTTCCCATCATACCTGGCTGCTTTTACTCTGAAACATTGTTCTCTCCCATATGCATTCTGCCTGAAGAACTCATCAGCTGCACCTGGCTCTCGTTCTGTCTTTTTGCCTCAGGGCTTAAGATAGCAGATATTATAGGCCAATACGGTTATAGACTCACCTGCTTTGGTAGTGATAGCATCACTGTGTTTAGGATTGAGAAGAGAGGAACCCAGGCCAGGGGAGACTGATAACAGAAAGGGAAGGAGTAATATTGAAATGTGTCTTGATCCCTAGTATATGTTAATTTTTGATCAGAGAGTTAAGCTTCAAAGGAAATCAAGAGTTTTAGAGACTGTCTTTACCAGCCCTTTATGTTACCCAGGACCGGAGTGGGTAAATGACTTACTCAGGGTCACACCACCAGTTAATGGTAGAGCCAAAGATAATACGAAGAATTCTATAACTGGCACGTCCACTTTAGAAAACAAACAATTTGGCAATTTTCATATGGCTCAATAGTACTTCTACTCATAGAAATCCATCCAAGAAAAATGAAAGCATACGTCCAACAAGAAGATTGCACCCAAGTGTTCATAGCAGCGTTACTCATAGTAGGCTGGAAACAGCCAGTAAACTGGAAACAGCCCCAAATATCCATCAGCTGATAAATGGATAAGCTAAATGTGGCATATCCAATACAATGGAATACTTCAGCCCAAAAAAGGAATGAAATACTAATATATGTTATATTAATGAACCTTAGCAACTTTACACTTGATGAAAAATCAGACACAAAAGATTACATGTTCTATGATTCCACTTATATGAAATGTCCAGGAAAGGAAATGTATAGAAAGAGAAAGCAGAGGTGCTGGAAGTGGAGATTGACTGCGGAAGGGCTGGAGGGATTTTTCCTTTTTCTTTTTTCTTTCTTTTTTTGAGTGATGGAAGTATATTCTAGAACTGGATTGTGGCAATGACTACACAATATAGAAATTTACTGTAAATTATTGAACCATGCTCTTAAAATGAGTGAATTTTACAGCATATAACTGCAATAAAGCCAAAAGGGGAAAACATTAAAAAATTTTCACTTTAACACTCTTAGTTTACTCTGAAGATTACATTGCATGTGTCTTTTGTTCTGTAATTCTTTTTTTTTTTTTTTTTAACTTTTAAATTTATTTATTTATTTATTTTATGGCTGTGTTGGGTCTTCGTTTCTGTGCGAGGGCTTCCTCTAGTTGTGGCAAGCGGGGGCCACTCTTCATCGCGGTGCACGGGCCTCTCACTATCGCGGCCTCTCTTGTTGTGGAGCACAGGCTCCAGACGCGCAGGCTCAGTAGTTGTGGCTCACGGGCCTAGTTGCTCCGCGGCATGTGGGATCTTCCCAGACCAGGGCTCGAACCCGTGTCCCCTGCATTGGCAGGCAGATTCTCAACCACTGCGCCACCAGGGAAGCCCTGTTCTGTAATTCTTAAAGGTAGTTGCCTTTCACCAAAAACAATAAAATCTGACTTGGTTCTTTGACATTTCTCTTAGCCTAAATTAAGAACATTTGGTTTCCTAAGAAAGAGGTTAGTGTCTTAGTAGACATATGTTAAGTTTGCTTATATCGTATGTATGGGATGTTATATATCCCCTACAAGATGTGCCGAATGTCACAGAGGCATATAGTACAGTTGAAACTTAACAGTACCTGCCTGAATTAACAATACTTTCTATTCTAGCTGTGAAGCAGCCTGATTGATACAAAGTTCTCTCAGTGCTGTTCCACTACTATTCAGTGTATCTTCTCTGTTTTGCTCTTGTCAGTTGAGCTTTGCTCACTGAGAGTCAGTTGTATTTGTTTTCAAGCTTGTTTATGCTAGTTGTATTTCTTGTTACATCATTTTATATTGTGTAAGTCAATAAAAGTGTGAAAAACAATAAAATTTGTTATTTGGCAAACTAGATTGAATGTTTTGGAAAGACTTGACAAAGGCAAATCACTAAATATTGGGTAATTTGGTAATTTATAAGACTGGAGTGGAAATTGTAAAAATCTAGAAGGCCTTTTACATTGCTTCACAGTTGTCTCTGGTCATTAGCCATCTTAATGAAACTGAAAGTAGACAGGCTAGAAATTTATGATGTATGGGTATATGTGAGAAAGACAGCATTGACTTCTAATCACAGGACTCATGTTCAAAGAAAAAGTCTTTATCTCAGTGAATGCTTACATGTTTTAAATTAAAATGTTTAAGGTGCTGGTGTGGTGTGTGTGTGTATGTTTAATAGTTTTCCTCTTTTACCACTTTAGCTAGCTAGTTACTGGTTTTGATTGCATTGGGTAAGAGTGATTCTGTATTTGGTACAGAATCTGTACCATAGAAATTTATAATCAAAATTGTAAAAATCAAATTTATAAATAATTTACTCAATAATTGGAGTGATTATTTTTTCTCATTGCTTCGTAAATTATTAGATTTATGCCAGTTTTTATTGAATGTGTTTTGTTTTATCCTGAAAAGTAAGCCAGAATCAGGATGGTAGTGGAGGGTGGGGAGTGTTGGACCTGAAAGTCATGAGAGTGAAGAGTAGCTTCAGTACATAGAAAACAGTGAGGCCATCGAAAAGGAGGAGGGATGCGGCCAGGGCAAAACTCAGAATTTACGATCTTGAGGAAAGAAGTGTGAAATTCAAGAATTTATTGAAGAGGTCATCAATGAAAATTTTGAACTTAACTGAAGTTGCTGTCAGGATTTGAAAAATGTGAAATAAAATGGAGAAAGTGAGCACCAACAATGCTAATAAAAGAGGAGCTTTCCTTGTAGCCATTAGGTATGTACCATTGTGTGAGATGAGTGAAAGTTGGAGGATAGTGTCTGTGAAGAGAGTGCTACTCATGGAGAATTTAGTAAAAATTGGCTAGAAAGGTGATCAAGACCATTTAATACTAATATGGTAGAACTTCTGTTCACGTTTACCTTGTATTTGGTGTTGCTTGTATTAACAGTGTTCCTTTAAAAGTTCAGAGATCACAGTTTGCAGTGAGTCTTACTGTTTTTGGATTACAAATGCCTTTCAGAATCTGGTGAAAACTACGGACTCTTTCCAAAATACTTATGTATGAACAAACACACAATAATTCAAAAATTTTGGGAAGTTCACAGACCCGCCAAAGCCCGGAGAGATCCTGGTTAAGAACAGAAAGGAATTCTGTCACTAATCCTTTTTGTGAATTAAGAACAGTAGTTTTATTTCAGTGTATTTTGGTGTAAATACAGATTTTAAAATATTTCACAAAGTAGGACTTTTATGGCCAATAATTCTGGATTATCTGTACTCTATTAAGTGAGACACCGGTAATCATGTTGGTAAGAACTTGAAAGTTAGATGACTACCAGTAAATGATCTGAAATGGCAGTAGCTAGGGGTGTTTTAATTATGTAATACTGAATGCTGCTCTATTATAAGCATTAGAACCTTTTAACATTTACCAGTAAACAGTCAGCTTAAGTCACATGCATCTGTATTTCATTCAGCTCTCAGTTTTACTTAATATGATCTTCAGGTACAGTATTTAAGAAAATAAGAACCATATTTGTGCATGGTATGGCTTTGGGGAGAAAGGAAGTTCTGCCTGCCTTGCTGTCTACCTTTCGCCTCTGCTTTCTGCTGACTTGCCTCTCTCCCTGGGTGGGGTGCTTGCTTTTTTCCTCCCTTTTTCTTAAGGTAAATGGGCAACCGCCTATAGCCGTTGTTTGTTTCAGTAGCAATTGTAAATTGTAAGGACTTACTATATATAACTTTTATATAACTTGGGAGGTACTAGAAAATTCCATGTTGCTTGAAGTGTTTCTCACCTGAAAAATTGACCACTTTTGGAATTTTATTTCCTTTATTATTATAACTCAAAAGGATTATTTTTATGTTCGCAAGAGTTGTACTAATGTTTATATTATGGTTTTGTTTTAACTGCAGGACCGTGTGTACGTACAACAAAATAATGTGGAGAATGTCTACAATTTGGGATTAATTATTTTTCGAGATCAAGTTGTACGTTACGGGTGTATTAGGGATCACCTACGACAAACGTTGTTGGATATGATTGCCAGAGAGCGGAAAGGAGAAGTTGTAGACCGGTATAATAATCTTTTTACTCTTTGGGTTTTGGTTTTTAGTGGTTATATCTTGAGAACCGATTTCACTGTCTTAATTTTATTAAAGTAAATTAAAGTTTGATTGTCCAGCATATTATGAAAATACTCAAAAACCTTATATCACAGTTAAACAAAGTTAGCTAGATTGTAACTAAAAAGCACACATTTATTTTTAGAAGAAACCATCCTAAGCTTTTATTTAATATACTTTTAAAAAGCAAATCGGCCATTAGTCTTCTTTTTGATTTTTTATATATTTTTTTTTTATGCTGGCTTTTTTTTTTTTTTTTTTTTGCTATTTGATAATATATTTTTTTCTTCTGTAAAAGGGCTTTTGGCTAGCATTTATTTTTAAGGTCTTTGAAGAAAAAAATGTTGAACATAGTCTAAAATGACTAAGAACTCTTGTACCCCTTTTGTTAAGTCGTATTCCGCCCCCCCCCCCCAAACATTGTTGCAGTGCCATTTTTGTGACACTGCAGCCAGAGTGGCTTGAAACATGCAAGACTGCTTTCTTTGCTTCTTTGTATTCAAAGCAGCTGTTAGAGGAAGACTTGTAAAGTTCTTTTTATTTCATCTTTGGTGCTTGGTCAGGATTGCCCCAAAGCCATTTGGTGCAAAAAAATTATATTGCCTAGGAGCAACTGTGCGTTGTACCCATGTCGAGTGCTGTAGACTCCCTCTCTCCTCCCTGCTTCCTGATAGCCTGTTGATTCTTTTTGCGCTTTTAAGTACACAGGAATATTTAGTCATTTTAAACATATTTTCTTCAAAAATCCTAAGTTACAACAGCATGAGAACAACTTGAGATAAATAGCTGTGCAGTCAAGGTACGCTTTCCAGTTAAAATTACTCTAAATCTTTATGTTATAAATTAGTTGCTTATGGAAGATTGGTCACTTAGGTTAAAAAACTTGCTCTGAAAGTCTTTCTAGCTACTTCTGCTGCATCTTTTACATGAATCTTTAATGTGTTTTTATTATCAAGTGGTTTAACTTCTTTTGACAGAGGCGCAATAAGAAATGCTTGCCAGATGTTAATGATTTTAGGTCTCGAAGGACGATCAGTCTATGAAGAAGATTTTGAGGCTCCTTTTTTGGAAATGTCTGCAGAGTTTTTTCAGGTAATCAGTGAAGATATAAATAAATACTCTTTTAAGATGTTCTTAAAATTACCGAATATAGTTAGTAATTTAAGCATTTTGACCTTTTTGTACTGTGGCCCTTTGGGGAAGAGGGTGCAAATTACACCCTTCAGCACACCTACCCCACAGTCTCACGTTCCAGTGAAGGAACTTTCTGAAAATAAGTCAAAGAGGTTGGACTTACACACGTGATTTTTAAAAAATTATATGTATAAAATATATAAACTTAGAAATAACCTTAAATTTTATTATATTTGTATGTTACTAACTATTTACCATAGATTCACAGGCAGTACATCACCAGTGAAGTTTCAGTATTCAGGCTTTTTGGTAATATAAGTTACTAGTAAAATAAATATAGATATATGCGTGATCTCGTAAGGCATATATATGTCTTAAAAGCTGTTGATTAGGAAATTAAAAGTCAGTAAGTACAGTTGATAAAAATTTGCAGCAGTATATACAACCCCAAATCAACTACGTTGCTGAAAGTAAAGCTAAACCAGTACTATTTTGTAATGAAATGATAACAACAAGGACTGAGTACTATGACAAATGATAAGACAATATGTATAAGGTCATGATAATCAGACATTCTTCCTGAAAGCCTCAACTATCTGAGCAATTTATAGTAGGAGCTTTGTAGTGTTGCTAAAGTAGACCTTACTGGTCTTACAATAGCTCTACAGTGCGTCATTCATAGAAGCCATTGGATGAGTATAGAAGTAGACTCGGGGGGTTTCGATGTCCTTTGGACTGGCGTATCCCCCAGGCCGCTTTTCAGAAATCAGCCTGTAGCCATCAGGAAGCCTTGTGTGGCCTGTACTGGTGAGCCTGGACCATACTTCATGAACTATTAATTTTATAATGTAGGAAACAGGCTTTATTTTCTGGTAACACAGCAACTACTTCTAGATATTTTTGGCAACGTTTTTGACGTTTGCATTTGTTTTAATTACCTTCATTACAGTATAGAAATACCAGTAGATGGTTATTGTCAGGATCCCAAAGTGTGTTGCAGTGGCATATGTATACATCTGTGTGTATATATAAAATACAGTTTTAACAGGGAAGTGACGGTCTCACCAAGATTTTTGTTTGGTGTGTTAATGTTTATTCTTAGAAACTTGATTATTTTAAACTGCTTTTTTTTTAACATCTTTATTGGAGTATAATTGCTCTACAATGTTGTGTTAGTTTCTGTTGTACAACAAAGTGAATCAGCTATAAGTATACATATATCCCCATATCCCCTCCCTCTTGAGCCTCCCTCCCACCCTCCCTGTCCCACCCCTCTAGGTGGTCACAGAGCATCGAGCTGATCTCCCTGTGCTATGCGGCTGCTTCCCACTAGCCATCCATTTTACATTTGGGATAAACTACTTTTTATTAAGAGAATGGGAAATGTTATTAAATTTTGTACATAATTTATATTAATACATCTTCTATTATGTAATTCTTAGATATATTTGTTAATTTTACTATGAGATTGAAGTCAATTGAGCCAACATTTAAAATTTACTGGAATTTCTCTAAGGCTGGTGTTAGAAGACAAGATTAATAGTTACTCAAAAGCTCTATTTCTCAAACTTTATATATATTCCTTTGAGAGCGGGAGTGGGGTGGCAGGAGGACTTTAGTAACTACCAGTATGCCAGCAAAACTGTATGATAAACATGATGAATCTTTTTAGGCATAATTTTACAATAAAACAAATCAAAGAAGAATTTCCCACTCTCACTTGGGGTCAGATGCTTCATTCTATACTTTTGATCTTCACTGGCGTGTGCTTACTTTTTCTGCTATTTGGAATACACTGGCAAAGTCTGAAAAACGCTGCTTAAGGATAATGTATTAATTAAGTCTTATGTAAGTAATGCTTTAAAGGGTATAATTCGGACTATATGAATATATATAGTAAGACAGTATATAAAATGTTAATAGTGCTTGGGATATTTAGTTTGGTTTATGAGAAACTGTAGAAACCCAGTTAAAAGCAGAAGCACATTTTGCTTCTGTGTTTTTTTAAAAAAAAATCATGCTTCTTATTTGCAGATGGAAAGCCAGAAATTTTTAGCAGAAAACAGTGCTTCAGTATATATAAAGAAAGTAGAAGCTAGAATTAATGAAGAAATAGAACGGGTGATGCACTGCCTTGACAAATCAACTGAAGAGCCAATTGTAAAGGTGGTTGAGAGGGAACTCATTTCCAAGCACATGAAAACTATAGTAGAAATGGAGAATTCGGGGCTAGTACATATGTTGAAAAACGGAAAGACAGAAGGTAAGTGTTAGCAGTTGAGAAATAATTAAAGTCTTATTGTTCTACCAGGTTCTCAGTATTTTTTTTTCTATTGTAGTTTATGAATGTCAGTTTTCAAGAAGTTGTGGTGTTTGTCATTAATTTATCACTGTTGTTACTTTACACATATTAATGAGGATTTTAGATATTCCTAGTGAATCAAGTGGCTTTTTTTTTTTCTTTCATCTTAAGTCTCCTCACTTTTTGTTTTTCTTAACCCAAAAGGTAAGTTTAGGGACGTCCCTGGCGGTCCAGTGGTTAAGACCCCGTGCTTCGGCTGCAGGGGGCACAGGTTCGATCCCTGGTTGGGGAACTAAGATCCCACAAGCCACACGGCGCACCAAAGGGGGGGAAAAAAATAGAGTAGAGGAGAAAAAAGAAGAGCTTAAAAAAAAGAAGAAGATTAATATTATTGATGAGGTCAATGATCTCCTCACCTATTCCTGTACTTTATATTTCTATAGCAGGGTGTTTAGACTCTTCTTTCCCACACACTCTCCTGTAGTTTTTGTGATTCTTTCACAGTCTGAAGTTCCAATCTTAAAATTTTTGTAAGCATTTCTTTGGGAGTTAGTTGTGGTAAGGGTACCAAAAATGCAAAAATATTTGTCTTCCATGTTGACATATTTAGATAAATTAGTAGATTGGTTTTGGGAACTCTTGTTATAGACTGAAAGAGGAGAAAGGAGAATTGCTTAAAAGTAAACATTTTGGAGATAACTGTAACATTTACTCTTCTTGGCTATTTACCTGATTTTCCTAAAATGTTATTTTGTAACAAGTACTCTAGGAGAAATTATAAAGAATAGTCATGTTGTCCTCCTCCTTGATTTCTGAAGGTTTTCTTTAAAACTATGACTGGATAAGTCACTGATACGGTATTAAAAAATAAACAAATTTGGTGCTCTTAGATGAAGTCTTAGCAATATTTTAGCCATGTATTTCTTATAAAATAAATACATATTGCCTGTTGGGTCATGACATAGGTAGGGAATAGAAAAAAATTTTTTTTAAGTTAATAATTTAAAAGGGAGGATGTACGAGAAGGGAAAACAACGATGGTAGGCAGAGAGGTTGTTCCATTCTTTCTCTAGTGGAATCTTTTCCTTGTGTTTTCAAGTGGTTATATTTCTATATATGTGCTAAGTTCCTAAAAAGTTGTATGTAAATTTGTTGTTTTTATTAAACTAGAGAAAGTTACTTTTTAAAAGACCCTTCTGGTAAACCTTTTTTATAAAAGCAAAAAGCAAAACAAAAATGATTTTTAAGGATGTTTGTCATGTTTTCTAAAATAAGCTACTCCTGGATGCCTATGGTCTGTCAGGGATTGGCAAGCTTTCTTTGTAAAAGGCCAGATAATAAATATTTTAAGTGTTTGGACCAGACAGTAAACTACTCATCTCTGCTGTAATAGTGAGAAAGTAGGCATAGGCAATAACACAAACTAATTAAACTTGACTGTGTTCCTATAAAACTTTGATTTTTATTTTTCAAACATTTAAAAATGTGAAAACCATTCTTAGTTTGTGAGCTGTACAAAAACAAGCAGCGGGCTGTAGTTGGTCCATGGGCTATAGTTTGATGACCCTGATCATAATGATCCCTGGCAGATAGGACTTTATGAAAAGCATTTTCCTTTACTTAAAATGAGAATCTATCCTTTTTTTTTTTTTTTTTGATTTTTTTTTTTTAATAAATTTATTTATTTATTTTTGGCTGTGTTGGGTCTTTGTTGCTGCGCGTGGGCTTTCTCTAGTTGCGACGAGCGGGGGTTACTCTTCATTGCGGTGCGTGGGCTTCTCATGGTGGTGGCTTCTCTTGTTGCGGAGCACAGGCTCTAGGCACGCGGGCTCAGTAGTTGTGGCTCACAGGCTCTAGAGCTCAGGCTCAGTAGTTGTGGCTCATGGCCTTAGTTGCTCCACGGCATGTGGGATCTTCCCGGACCAGGGCTCAAACCCGTGTCCCCTGCATTGGCAGGTGGATTCTTAACCACTGTGCCACCAGGGAAGCCCTCAATTTTCTAAGGTACTGTTTAGTTATTGAGTTAATGCTTTCTTAGTCACCTTGGGTGGGGGTTGTTGAGGAGGGGAGATGAAATGGGCTTGGAGATTAGAGGCTAGGAAATGTTTGATGGGGAGGTTGTTGAGCATACCTGAATTGTAACTGTAACCTGCATGGAGACTTGTGTTAAAGGCATTAAGTATACCTAACACATGGCAGGTGCTTAATAAGTGCTTAAATAATGGAGTATCAGAATAGCCACTTACCATAGTTTCTATTTAGTACTTAATGTTCTCCACAACTAAGCAGCTTTCTGTGATTCTAAATTAAATTTTAAAATCATGGCTTCAGTTTTCCTGGCTTTCCACTAGAAACCTAATTGCAGAATATCTTTAATTATGCTAGGCCCTCCTCATGAGCAGTATGTCAAGAATACGTCAGAGACACAGCTTCACCATTATGAAGCCAAATATCTCATAAATCAGAAAGTGAAAAACAGTTTTTTCCCACCATGAATGGAGGATGAGTTGGATTGATAATTAAATGCAGATAACATTATGAAATTAAGTTTGAATGGTATCATTTTATTGTTTTATGAAGTGTATACAGAAATAATGATATTTAATTTTTGAATGACGCATATTTTTCATTTTCTCTTTCACATTCTCCACTAAGCCATACATTTATATACAGTGAATTACATATAATGAAAGTGTATTAATTTACATACTGTTAAATATACATGCGACTAAGCAAAACTGTAACAGCATAGGAACAAAGTAGACAAAGTTGGGAACTATTTTGTTAGAGGTATTTGATATGCCAAGTTTACTGTAGTATATATGTCCATAAATTATTGTCGTGTTTGTAATATTTGTTTTTAACATGGGAAACTTGGTTGTAATTTATAACAAGTGTGAGAAACTATAAGATTTGCTGTTATTTTGGACATATATTATTGATGAAAGCACTTTTTAATGAAATTTGCTTTTGAAAGTCACTGAAACAAATTTTGAAGCCCTTTTTGTAAAACTTGTGTCCAGGTATCTTTAAAATACATACAACTTCAGTTTTAGGATCTAAGTTGCTCTTATAAATGTAGACCAGGGTGGGCAAATTATAGCCTGTCTGCCAAATCTGGCCCACTATCAGTTTGGTTGAAAAAAAAAAATCAAAAGAGTAGTATTTCATTACACATGAAAATTATATAAATTTTAGATCTCAGTGTCCATAAATCAAGTTTTATTGGAGCACAGTCATGCCCATTCACTTATGTATTATCTGCAGCTTCTTTATGGCTACAATGGCAAAATTGAGTAGTTGCAAAAGAGACCATATGGTCCACAAGTTTAAAATATTTACTCTCTGGTGCTTTACAGAAAACAGTTTTCCAGCCACTGATCTAGAAACTGCTAACTGTACTAACTCCATATTTAAAAGTTCTCGATCATAAAGCCTTTTTATATCATTGTAAAGTTGACACTATAGCCTCCCAGTAAATTCTTATTTCAGAGATACATTAGATGTATGGAAAAGCAGTATTTTAACTCCACATTTTAATCTTGTAAAAAATAGAGTCCAGAGTTTTCCTTCTAAATAAAAACAATGTAGTGAGATAAACCAATTTTTAAAATATACATATTGGCTTAGGTCAACACCTGGGAAATATTAGGGATTGCTCTGAGGAAAATATTAAAGAATAGGAATTTATGCTGTAAATTTCACATGAATTTTACCATGATGTGTAATGAAATAAGTCCTAATATATTTAATTTTATTTGCTGTCATGGCTGTCATTTGAACTTTTGAGATAGATATACTTAAAGATTATCTGGAAGACTTTAATTGGTTTTTAAATTTCTTCCCTATTACATTAACTGCCAATTATACCACAGTTAAAGTTATCCTTTTGATAGTTGTTTTGCAGTATTAACTAGATTCTAGATTAGAATTATATAGGCTAAGTTATGTAGGAACTCAAAACTGCAGTTTTCATTTTTTGTGACTCTTTATAATGCTGTTTGGACATCTCTTCCATGTAAACTAAAATTTGCTATGACATTTTATTGATGCTTTTAAAGTATCTCATCTGTATCTCATCTGTATTTTGTAAATTGCAATAATAACCATTAACTAGCTTTTTTTCCCCTGTTTTCCTGGGGTTTTTTTTTTTTTTTTTAAATAGTTTTTCATGTGGTCAGCAAATGATCATAATGGAGAAATAAGCTTCTTTAAGTATCGCAAATCACCATGAACAGAGATTCAAATTTCTTTTCTTAATTTTTAATGTAGCCAATTTGTGTGTTCGTTCTGATTGCAGACCTTGCTTGCATGTACAAGTTATTTAGTCGTGTGCCAAATGGTTTGAAAACGATGTGTGAGTGTATGAGTTCCTATTTGAGGGAACAAGGTAAAGCCCTTGTTTCTGAGGAAGGAGAAGGAAAGAATCCCGTTGACTATATCCAGGTAAGTAAATACAGAAGATTCTCTTTATCATAAAGTAATTTTGGCAAGTGCTAAAAAGGTGACTTTTACAAAGCTATGTAGTATGTATTTCTCACTTAATTTTTCCAATGGTAAATTAATTTGTGTAATCCTAAATATTTTAGAATTTTGGAAAGCATGTACATTTATATCAGGGATACAAACTCAAACACTTCTTTTCATTTATTAGCTTGTCTGATGAAGAAGTCTTTATTTAAATAGTCTCAAGAATGAAAGTTCTACTTTTTTGTATGCTTTAGTGTTCATATACTACCTTAGTGTGTTCAAGAAAAAATAACTGTGTTTTAGTGACTTTTTGGTTCAAGATATTTTGCTTTCAAGCAGTACGACAAATATGCTCTCAAGTTTTTCGTATTTTAATATAAATAAGCTTTCTCTATGTATTTTTAAAGCTAATTTTCTCTCAGGCTCACCCATTCAGTCAAGATAGAGGAAGGTGGGGAGAAAAAGTGAGGAGAATCTTTGGTTCATCTTTAATAGAATAATACATAAATGGAAGATAGAATACTTCTCTCACCACTGACATTTTTAACAGGCTTAGATACAGGCTTGAAAATAGCAATGTAGAATCAGTAAGTTTAACACTGAATGCACACATTTATTACCAGCAAAGTTAAACGTACGTAGTTACACATGTATTGTTTATAGGAAAGTTATTATAATGTATCCTAAGTTTCTTTGTTTTTATTTGGAAGGGCTTATTGGATCTGAAGAGTAGGTTTGATCGCTTCCTCCAGGAATCGTTTAATAACGACCGGCTCTTTAAACAAACTATTGCGGGTGACTTTGAGTATTTTCTCAACCTCAACTCCAGGTCCCCTGAATACCTCTCATTATTTATTGATGATAAGCTGAAAAAGGGAGTCAAAGGGGTAAGTATTAATGCATTTGAAAATATATTAAGTTTTATTTGTAGATATAAAATTAGGAAATAAAATATAAAATTAAGGAATTTTGTAGCTATAAAATTAAACAGTCCTCTTTTTCTATGCTTAAATGTGCACTGTGATATTTGAAAGGATTGTTTCAAGTATTTGAAATGGTCACAAAAAGTACTTTGACATTTCACTGAATGTGTAACTGGCATCAAAAACAACTGCACATCCATAGACTTGAGATTGTGAGGGTTAGATATGCTATAGAGATAATAAGGAACTAGAAAACAGCTATCCATGTGGCACATAAAATGTTGCTTGCTGTCACCTGGTTCTGGGGGTTATGTATCAAACAATACTTGAGTGCCAAAAATTTGAAGACACAGACTAGAATAGGTATCAGAAAATAGTTTGAAAGCATATATGGAAGCTCAGTTTCAAGCCTTTATAATATACCTGGGATCTTGGAAGCTCACTACAGCACAGAAAATCAAAATAAGCAGATTGTGATCACACATAAATTGGTCTTCTTGACTCCATCTTGGGATTTGTGAGACAGGAGGGCAAAGCAATAAATAGGTAGCTATAACAAAGAAACAAATAAGAGAAAGATTACTAAGGGCACCAAACAGAAAAGACACAGCTGAGTAGTCTACCATAGTTTTTAATATAAGCTTAATACAACCTGCCACAGTATCATCTTGCCCTTATTTAAAAGATTAGGGGCAAGAGGCCTTTTCACTTTTGGAATTATAACAAACTATTACCATTCTGGTTGCACAATTTAGATTTTGACTGAGCTTATATAAAAATATCTTGTCTTTTGGCCATGTAAGTTTCTGCCTAGATACTATGCAAGGGCATAGTAAAATTCTTTTATGTGATTAAAATTTCATTTCTTCTGTTCTCAGTCATCCTTTAATCCAGCCATGTATCACTTCATGCCTCCCTTTCAGAGGTAGCCCACTAGGGAGTGGAACTCCATTCCAGCCCCTGATTAATGCTGCACTAGATGAGGATTTAAGAGTCGTGCTACTAGATGAAGTAGGAGGCACTTTCTCGCACTAGATCCCTCCTCCTGACATATCTCAACCAGATGTTTATGTTTGTTATCAAACAGTGTTTTTAAACTATTGATGAACTGTGATGCTGTTTTTGTAGAACTAAAACTGTGTAATTGTTAAATTGTCTTTTCAATGGTTTGCAGCTAACAGAACAAGAAGTAGAAACAATATTGGATAAGGCAATGGTCCTTTTTAGGTTTATGCAAGAAAAAGATGTATTTGAACGTTATTATAAACAACACTTGGCAAGGAGACTTCTCACAAATAAAAGTGTTTCTGATGACTCTGAAAAAAATATGATTTCTAAGTTAAAGGTAAGGTGTATTTAAGATGGAATGGAGTGCACCTAACTAGTGATTATCACATAATTGAACACAAGCAACATGTGACTGGAAAATACTTAATTGATTTAAAATACTTATTTCTATGAATTAATAAAACTAGATTTTTTTTTTTTTTTGAGCAGGCTGTACTTAGATTTGTTCAAGTTCTGGGACATTCACAGTGTGCTGGAATTTCTCTTGATGTGGCAAATACATTCATTCATGGAGATCTGGGGCAGGATTAGTACAAGGGAAACAATAAAGGGAATATCATCATATAGTTCTGTTTCACAAAGTGTGGTCCACAGACTACCTGTACCCATATCACCTGATACGGGTGTTTCTTGTTGAAAACATAAGAGTTCTGAGCACTACCTTCAGTGAGGTTTATGGGAATCTCAGAGTCTGGGAATTTGCATTTTAAAATAAAATTCTTGGATTAATCTTAATCACACTGAAGTTGGTATCCACAGACATAGAACAACTATTGGAAAGATTTAGGAAGGATGACAGTAACATGAAAGAGTTTCTTTGTACATTTTCTAATAGTAAAATCCATCATTTATTTGTATATATTTGTTTTTCTTCCACAGACTGAATGTGGATGTCAATTCACATCAAAACTGGAAGGAATGTTTAGGGATATGAGCATCTCAAACACAACTATGGATGAGTTCAGGCAACATCTACAGGCAACTGGGGTAGGATTCTTCATTAATTTCTACTTATATAAATGTGTTTATGTGAAGTCTTTCGTAATGGGCATTTTCATCCATTCAGATAACTGAATTGCTGGTGTTATTTATTTTATTTTTTTTTTAAAACTTTTATTGGAGTATAGTTGATTTACAATGTTGTATTAGTTTCAGGTGTACAGCGAAGTGAATCAGTTGTACATACCATATATCCACTCTTTTTTTTTTTAGATTCTTTTCCCAAGAAAAGAATATAGGCCATTACAGAGTATTGAGTAGAGTTCCCTGTGCTATGCAGCAGGTTCTTATTAGTTATCTATTTTATATATAGTAGTGTGTATATGTCAATCTCAGTCTCCCAATTTATCCTTCCCCCCACCCCATGTCATTTCTTTAAATGCCATTAGTGACAACATATGTATTGTCTGTGAGTGCTTTAAAAATTATTTCTCCCATATAACCTCTTTTTCTAACTATTAATCTTAAAATATTTTTTCTTATTCTTATAAAACTTAGTTTATCTTCCCCACTTGAAGGAATGTACTGAAAATTTAATAAATAGTGATTCTGCTGTTATAACCATTTTTAGGTTAGGGAAAGAATACCAGGCTTAGGGAAGCTTACTGAGTTTTAATACTCTTCCTTTTACTTTACCCCAGGATGGTGCTATCTTAGAATTGTTACCTGATTTTCCTGTGCGTCAGTATTCTTATTTATCTGAAATGTCAGGATAAATGGGCCTGACATCCTCAGGGTCGGTGGAGGGTGAACTGAGTATAAAAATGCTGATGCTAGTGTGTTATAAATGTGGTTTTGTATTGTGATTCCCAGAAGGCAGTAAGCTGCAACTTACATGGCCTTGGAGTCCAGTGGGGTTTTGTGAAGATTCAGTGGGGTTTAATGAAGTTCAGAATTTTCCCTTCTTTTTTTTTTTAACTGTTTTTCAACTGTAACTTTAAGTTTAGAGAACTCCAGATTTTTTCTTTAAAGTTTTCTCTCTCAACTGACCATATACTACTTCATAATTAAGACATGTCACAACCATTAAAAAAAATTGGAGGTCTTTTCTTTGATATTTAAATATGAGATTATCACTTCTGCTGGTCCCATAGTCTCATCACAAACAAAATATGTGAAAATACCTAATTCTGTAGAAATAGACATTTATATATATTAAGACATTCTGACTCAGAGGGACTTCTGTTTCCTCTTTGTTAAAAATAGTTGTGTGATTTGCCTCGGATGTTTATAGTGGAGAAAGGCTGAGAGCAGGAAAGATAGACTCTGTGATAAATAGAAATTTGAGTGGGCAGGGACTGAATAATGTGATTATCCTAGATGTTTTTCTTTTTTAGATTGTTCAGAGATTTGTGCTTCGTTCTGTCTAATGCATTGATAAAATCATATTTTCATATGGTACATTTTTTGGTTTTTGTTTTTTTTTTTCTTCCACTAATGTTACACATATTAAGAGCTATGAGGAGATAAGCTGGTCTGAAGGTCTGAATAAATGCTGTATTGAAACCATGTAAAGGAATGTTCCTGGATGGGTCCAAAACCCTTACTATTTTTTTAGCTGTCTAATTACCTTATCTGTGGTAGTTGAAGGCCTTTTGATAAGGAAATTATGGTCTTTATTTACTCTCGACCACTCTCTTGCACTTGTTTCATTTAAAAAAGAGGGAATGATTGTTCAACGTGATAATTTCATCAGATTGTTTGCTTTTGTTATTTTCTATTGTTATGAAGTTTGTGCATTTTCTGTTCTTTCATTTTGATTATTCAGATATATCCTGCACTTTATGGTGGAATATTTGTTTCATAATTTGTTAACCCAGTAAGTAGAGTACTTATCAAGATGCTCAAAGTTATATATCTGCTCATCTGTTTGCAGCTTTCACTTTGTAAGGCCATTATTTGCATGCAATTATTGGCTATTTTGTAATTGTTTAAACTAAGCATCTTAAGCTTTACGTCTCCTAAGCCTTAATCTTCATTAGAAAGATTTGATGAAAAGTGACAGAGGAATCAAAACAAATCTTGAACTTTCTGAAATCTTGGAACCCTTTTAAAACATCATCAATCCTCAGATAATTCTCTGTAACTTTCTTAAAGGTTCTTGGCCTGTTTAAATATGCCAAGAGAATGACTCTTCTGTTTACTTTTAGAAGTCATTAACAAGTACTTTTCTTAAAATTCTAAATACTTGTGGTATATTTTATTTAGACAAGTTGTATTTATTATGCTGAGGGAAATTTAAGTGTTTGTGCATTTTTTCCTGTGTTGTACTTTTTTAATGGGGATAGGAACAGGAAAACCACCTTGCTATCATATTTCTGTTTATTTATATCAGCAAATCATATCATATCCAGACAGACTTTTCTGGTACCTCTGTTTCTGTGTACTTGTCCCTGTCATGTGCTATCTTGGAAAATAAGCTGAGTGGCTTAAAAATAATACTAAGAGATTTAGAAAGAAAAGGTCCAAACCATTGGAGTAATAGTTCCTTGAGGTTCTTTCTTTTTCTTTTTCCTTTTTTTCTTTTTAATAAATTTATTTATTTTTGGCTGCATTGGGTCTTCCTTGCTGTGCTTGGGCTTTCTCTAGTTGCGCTGAGCGGGGGGCTACTCTGGCGTTGCGGTGCGTGGGCTTTTCTCATTGCGGTGGCTTCTCCTCTTGCGGAGCACAGGCTCTAGGCACGCGGGCTCTAGAGCGCAGGCTCAGTAGTTGTGGCGCACGGGCTTAGTTGCTCTGCAGCATGTGGGATCTTCCTGGGCCAGGGCTCGAACCCGTGTCCCCTGCATTGGCAGGTGGATTCTTAACCACTGCGCCACCAGGGAAGCCCTCTTTTTCTTTTTTTAATTTAGCAAATAACTCATTGTTTCTGTGCCACAAGCGTTGTTCTAGGCACTGGTTATACAGCAGAGAATAGACAAAAATCCCTGCCATGATGGAGCTTACTTTCCAATCTGGGAGACAGATGATCAACAAGATAAGTAATTACATAGCACCTTAGCTGGTGATAGGAGATATAGAGGAAATTTGTGTCAAAGAAGAGTGGTCGAGGAAGGCCTCCTTTAAAAAACGACATTTTGAGGAAAGCCTTGAAGGTTAGGGAGCAAGACGTGTGGAGATATGGGAAAAGAGATGAAAGACTTCATTGTCTTGGGTGGATTGAACCAAGTTGTGACCCCCCCTTCCCAATTACAAGTGTACAAACAGTTCTCAGCCCTTCTCCATTCATCATCTAAGAGTCTCTGCAGTGATCATCTCTCCTATGTGTCATGTAAGATTTCTAGATTCAATTTCTTTAAAATAGAGTAAATCATTTATTAGATATTTATGAAGAAATCTGAGTGTGGAATACTTCTTGATATTTATAAACTCGTTTTTCTCTTTAAAGAATTTCTATCACGAAATCATCCAGGTTACATAAAAATGGAATAATGGTTTAAAACAAGCTGTGAATGTCAATAATAAAGATAATATTCCCCCCTTTAGAATTTCTGTTGATGTGTTTTATTTTTGTTTTCTTAAAATTGTAATTTATTTTTTAAAAAAAATCTAATTGTGATGGTAATGCTAGCATATATTTTGTAGAGGTAGTCAAACATTATGCAAATGCTTATAGAGCACCTGCTGTGTAGAACTGGATCTAGTGTCCTATGCAGAGGTTGTTAGAATGTGAGCTACATGTGAAAACATGGAAGTTTTGGTCAATATAGTTGAAATGTGACTGGGATATTAGAAATGTGTTGTTTCTGTGTTAAGATGGTAAAAATGTTTAAAAGCTGAGATGAAAATTCTAGAATAATATTCTAGAATTTTCCCTAAAATGATACTGATATGGCCCCTTGACATTTTATCTGAAAAACATCTTGAGGGCCAAAAACTCTGTACTTTTCAATGACACCAGTAAGACTTTGTTCATATGCTAGGAACTTTGATCAGTATTGTAAAGTCAGCATCTTAAGCAATAATTATAAATGTGCCAGGATAGTTAAAATTAGGAAAACATTGGATGAGTGTAACTTTTAAGAAGATGTGTTTTATTTGCTGGATGTTGGATATGGAGATAACTACTTTGATGACTCTAACACAGTGTCTGTATGGAACAGATAACACATCGTAGCTAATTAGGGGGGTACGTTTTCTTCTCTTTTCCACAGGTATCTTTAGGTGGTGTTGATCTCACAGTTCGGGTGCTCACAACAGGTTATTGGCCCACTCAGTCAGCCACACCAAAGTGCAACATCCCACCAGCACCAAGACATGCTTTTGAGATATTCAGAAGGTAAATGTAGATCGAACTTTGTATTTGTAAGTACAAATTATCCAGAATTGAGATAAATTTGAGCATTCGTTAGTGTCCCCAATTGAAGAGGAATATACTCTATTTTTTTAATCTCATGTTATCCTTTATGCATTTAATATGTAAGGATGAATTGCATAAACTTTTCAGAGGAATATCAGTGTGCTTTCTTCAGCATTAGTGCATGGTTAGGAGTATATTTTGTATTGTTGATGTTTGACACTAGCTTGGGGTGACTTGCTTATTGGGTTAACTATGGAGAAAGGTGGTCGTATAAACAGCGGTGGCTGAGCAGCAGCCAGGGGCAAATAAATGTCCTGGTAGAAAGTATGTAGTGTGCTACCTTCATCACTTACTAGCGAGCTAAGTTTCTTAGGTCTGTTTCCCACCCAGCCACCCCCGCCCCTTATTTAGGGTTTCTTTTCTGTAAAAAAAAAAATTGGAACTGAACTTGATTCCTAAGGTTTTGTTTAGCTTTTGAAGTCTCCCTTACATATATGTTTGTTAAGGGTTGGTAGTTTATAATTTCAAATATGTAAATTACATGATTCTCAAAAACCTGGTTTGATTTGCTGAAGGTTTTACTTAGCCAAACACAGTGGTCGACAGCTCACACTCCAACATCATATGGGTTCTGCAGATCTCAATGCCACCTTTTATGGACCAGTTAAAAAGGTAAATATTAATAGTTTGAAGGTATTTTTATTAAGTAACTTAAAATTAGTCTACAGAACTGATTTGTGATTTTTTGTTGACTTGGATAAATTATTTATTTCTTTTATTTCCTTACCTGTTTCAAATATTAAAAAGAGGGAAACTTCGGCTTTGATTTATTTATTTCTGTTCCCTTACTTGCTAACTTCATTTGACAATATGAAGACTATACCAGTAGCCTTCCTTATGGAATAAATAATTACATGTTTTATTTATAAGATTAGATTTGAGATAATATTGCATAAAATAATGGATTTGAGGGCATACAAAGCCATGAGTCCCTTTTCAAAATTCTCAGTCTCCTATAATCCTTATTTCCAGTAAATTGAAACCGGGAAGGCTAACACTTAAGATTTGTGAAATGTACAAAATATTGCTAAAGTGATTATTTAAAAATTAACAATACACTAGAGAAGTGCCTTCATTTAAAGAAGTAATTGCTTTTTTATATGTAAAATTGTGAGGTTTAGAGTAATAGTTTACTTTCATTGCTTGGCATAAATCAAATCAGGGTCATTGGCTTAATATGGCAAAATAATAAAAAGCTTCTAAAAAACATTAAAAATACCTAAGTTGTCATCTTGGCAGCAAATAACAGTTTCATTAAATATTTTAATTAAAATCTTACTTGTCACTGTAACACCAAAGTTTTTTTTTAATATTGTTGAAGATGCCTATATACATGTTCTAATTTTTATATTTAATTGAAGTGGGAAATAGTCCTTAGAGTTCAGTTAGTTGAATAATGTTTGATACTATTATATATTTAACTGTAAGTGGGAAGGTCAAGGATACATACTAAAGAACTCAGCTTTTTTTTTTTTTTTTTTTTTTTTTATTTATTTTTGGCTGCGCTGGGTCTTTGTTGCTGCGCGAGGGCTTTTCGCTAGTTGTGGCGAGTGGGGGCTACTCTTCGTTGCAGTGCATGGGCTTCTCATTGCGGTGGCTTCTCTTGTTGCAGAGCACAGGCCCTAGGCACATGGGCTTCAGTAGTTGTGGCACGCGGGCTCAGCAGCTGTGGCTCACAGGCTCTAGAGCGCAAGCTCAGTAGTGGTGGTGCACGAGCTTAGTTGCTCCGTGGCATGTGGGATCTTCCCGGACCAGGGCTTGAACCCGTGTCCGCTGCATTAGCAGGCGGATTCTTAACCACTGCGCCACCAGGGAAGCCCAAGAACTCAGCTTTTAATTATTGCTTTCTTTCTGTTTTAAAGGAGAGGTTTTTGTTCCTAAATAATCATGTTATCTTTTGAGGTTTTATTAAACAGATCAGTAGGTTTTAAAAACATAATTCATATGTTAATTATTGAGGACTGAATTTCTACTTTGTACTTCTAAATCATAGAGCAGGAATAGGCTTTAAGGATGGCAGAGGTTTTTTTCTCCCCATCCTATGCTATTATTTGGACTCTTACCATGATCAGTCCACACAGAAAGAAACCTAATACTACTTTAGGGTAGTAGTATAATGGCAGTAGCATGTTGTAAGTCCATTATTATCCCATTGTGTACTGTTAACATAATTTTAGTTATAAATATAAGGAATTACTCATTACTTGCTCAGATACATTAAAATGTTCATAATGGAAAAAAATGGGACAGTCCTAAATAAAGACTGTGTGTGTATGTATACACACATATTTACACGTACACTTTTAAAATAACATTTCCTTTTTATATAGGAATGAGTTTATATCATTTTGTTAAGGAGAGGTTGGGCATTACAGAACTTATTTTTCAAATATACTGTTGAAGTTACTAGGAGATAATTATATCTTGTTTCTATTTTTATATTTAAAAAATTAAACAGGAGGATGGATCTGAAGTTGGTGTTGGAGGGGCACAAGTAACTGGCTCTAATACGCGGAAGCATATATTGCAAGTCTCCACTTTCCAGATGACCATATTGATGCTCTTCAATAATAGAGAAAAATACACGTTTGAGGTATGGGCTGGTTATGTGAATTTTAACCAATTGTATTGTTTCTGATTCTCACCCGGCATTTGGGTTGTTCTCAGATTTAGACTGTAGTGAATAGAGCTGTATGTTTAACTTTTTAAAGAAGTTGCCAGACTGCATCCCGAAGTGATTTTTACCATTTTACATTCCTGCCAGCAGTGTAGGAGAGTTCTAGTTGCCCCACATCCTCTCCAAAATTTAGTATTGTCAGTCTTTTAAATTTTGGCCATTTTAGCTGGTGTGTAATTGTACCTATACATTGTGGATTTAATTCCTTTCCTTGACTAATAATGACATTGAGCATTTTTTATTTGTTCATATGCCACTTATATGTCTTGTTTGGTGAATTCTTTGTTCATATCTTTATCAGTTTTTTTAAAAGTTCTTTATAAATTCTAGATACAAATCCTTCATCAAATCTATGTTCTGTGAATATTTTCTCACTGTCTGTCACTTGCCTTTTCATTTTCTTAATGCTGTATTCTGAAGAGCAGAACTTTTTAATATTGACGAAGTCCAGTGGCCACTTTTTTACGTTTATGGTTCATGCTTTTGATATCCTATCTAAGAAATTATTGGCTATCCCAAGTTTGCAAAGATTTTCTTCTAAGTGATTTATAGTTTTAGCTTTTACATTTAGGCCTATGATCAATTTCAAGTTAATTTTTTTTATATGGTTAGAGGTAAGGATTAAGAATTATTTCCTCCCCACACATAGGTATTCAGTTGTTCATTTCAGCATCATTTGTCAAAAACACTAGTCTTTTCCCTTTGAATTACTTTGAGCCCTTTATTTAAAAAAAAAAAAAAAAAAAAGAGTTGACCATATGTATGTGGGTCTATTTCTGCACACTCTGATCTATTTCATTAAGTTCTATGTCTATCCTTATGCTAATTTTACACTATCTTGATAGTGTCAACTTTCTTTTTTTTTCTTAGAGTAACTATATATATTATAATATACTTTTTATTTCTCCCATTAAGTCATGATTTGATTGAATTAAATTCAGTTAGTCTTTTCCCATACCTTTGATGAGTAGGTTGGAGTTGAAATGAAGATCATGTGATTTTTAATAAGTTTAAATTAAAGATAAAGAATGAATATTTTAAAAAGCTGTAGAATTATAGCCATATTTATACTTAACTGAAAATCAATTTTCAGACATAGGTGAATGAATATAGGAAGAAATAAGTTTAAGTTTGAAATGAAGAGCAAGATTAAATTCTAGGCCTATTTTAATACTCATCTCCATATTCCCTTTTTGTGATGATGATATAGTTAAGAGATGACTGTTTTTATGTGATATACCTCAAGGAAATATTTTGAAATGTGTTTTAGGTCAGTGGCTAAGCCAAGAGGTTTTGCTCTTATAAATTTCCAGGCGTGTTTTACCTAGGGAATAACTTTAATTTTCAAGCACAAGTTAAATGTGATTGAGTTGTAAGAATATTGATTAAGTAAGTATTGAGTACCTTACCCAAACATTGTAAGCCTTTTCAGACAGGTGGAATTGAATTATCTTCAGCAGCTTGGATGTTTTAATCTGCTGTTCTCATGGATAATATATTTTAAACAAAATAAGCTACTTGATAAATGCTGGAGTTGGTTTTCAGAGTCCTACTTAATAAAGAGCTGGCAAAAATAATGGGATAAACAAAAACATAAATTCATTTTCTTAAGCCATTATTGCAATTGCTAGTCATTTTAGTGGTTCAAGCTTACTTTTCTCGTCCCAGTCAGCTTGCGATCAGTGAGGCTAATGAGTAGTGATTTAGGTAGAAGGTAAAATTAAGTAGAAAATACCTGTAATAGTTTAAATTTTAGCTAAGTCACAAACCAGAAGCCTGAGCATGAGTGGCATATGTAAAATGCCATTCCTGTGGCTCCAAAACCTTCTGGCTGCTTGCATCTCAAACTGGGGAATAGTGAAAAGGCACATGAAGTTTTTTGTCTTTACTCACACTATGTGCTTACAGTCAGTCTGCCGCATAAGTTTTATTAGACAGCTCTTTTACAGAAATCTCCACAAATTAGAGGAGACTGTTAAAAGTATTTAACGATAATAATTATTAAAGGAAGCTGATCTCTTATCTTTGAATATTCTTTCTTTATAAGTTCAGTAAGATGGTGTATTCATTATTTAATGCTACATAACAGGTCTCAAATTCATGTTTTAAAACAACCACTAACAGTTTATTATCTTTCGTGGTTTCTGTGGGTTAGGGATTCAGGAGGGGCTTGCTGGGTCGTTCTGGCTTGGAATCTTTCGTGAGGTTACATTAAGATGTCAGTTGGGGCTTCAGTCATCTAATGTTTGTCTAGGGCTGGAAAATGCTCTTGGTATGTGCCTTCTTCCACATGGCTGGCAAGTTTGTTTTGGCTGTTGGTAAGAGGTCTTAGTTTCTCTCCACATGGGCTTTACCAAACATGGCTGTTTGATTGTCCTTGCCTCCTGGTGGCTAACTTTCCCTAGAGCAAGCAATCCAAGAGACCCAGGCAGAACCTGCAGTGCCTTTATGACCCAGCCTTGGAAGTCACGTATCATCACTTCCTTATTTTGTTGGTCACTCAAGTCAGCCCTGATGCAGTGAGGGGAACCACACAAGGTTAAAACATACCAGGATCATTGCGGGCCATCTTGGAAACTGCCTACAAAAGGTGGCATTTATTGTAGTGTCACATTTAATCCATAGTCAGGCTGCTCAGGCTTTTTCCTCTTTTTATATAGTTTTTGGAATGAAGTTCGTATTGTGATTTAGAACAGCTAAAATACGGAAATACATATAATGGTAATCTGTACCTTGGATTTTTAGTAATAGCATTTAATTTTTAGAAGAGGTATGGATATTAATACATATTTTTCTGAATGTTCTTTATTATACTTTTCAAAAATTTCTGAAAATGAGTCTGAAATATAAAAGCTAATTGTAGACAGTAGCAAAATGAATGTCAGACAGAATTTGAATAGAAAACCATTAAACAACAGTGGTAATTGATATTTCATCGAGAACTGATGTCATTAATGTGGCATAACAATATATGAAGGAAAATGGTTGGAAGTACAAGGAGAAATAGACAATTCCACAGTTACAGAAATCCCTCACAAATGTACTGATTGACTATACGGTAAAAAAGAGGGATATAGAAGATTTGAATAACACAATTAGCAAATTAAAATTGAAAGCTATACAGGGAATTTTGAACTCAGGAAGCAAAATACACAAATTGTTCTTGGGAAATATCTGAGGCTGGCATAACCTTATTACTAAAACTGAACAAGGAAAATACAAAAAAGAAAGGGAGGCTATAGTTTATTCAAAATAAATACACAAATCTTAAGTAAAATATCATTAGCAAGTTATATTCAGCAGTCTATTGAAATAATAATCCACTCTGTCCAAACAGGGTTTATTCCTGGAATACAAAGAAGGAATTTGTTAACAGCTACTGAGATTTTATAATAATAATAAAATTAACTGATCACCTGCTATATTACCAGACATCATTTCAAGGAGAAAATCAGTGATTTCCACAAATGTGCAAAAAGCACGTGAGAAAAGTCAGTCCCCACTTCTTATTTCCAGATGGGGTACTCTTAGCCACCTAAGGATAGAATGAAATGCCTAATGGCATATGGGTGTATCTAATGAGAGACCTAAGCTTTAAATAAGAGACCTAAGCAAACAGTAATTAGTAGTAAAATGTTAGACACCTTCCCATTAAGGTTAGGAACAATTTAGGATACCTGCCTTTACTACTACTATCCAGCCTTGTTTTTCAGGTCCTAATTAACACACTAGAAAAGAAAAAGGAATGAAATTTATAAATATCAGGAGTTGACAAAGTTTGTAGACAGTATGATCGTCAGCTATAATAATCAACTGAGAAATTATTCTTTGAGGAGAGTTTGGTTGAAAAGTTTTTCTATAAGTCATACTTACTGTAAGTCAGCTTTTCTCTACATCAGAATTAATCTGAAAATGACATGAGGAAAAGGATGTTTTAATAAGAATCATAATCTTTCTAGGAATCATTCTAACACAAAAAGTAGAAGACTTACACAAAAAAGGCAATAAAAGAAAAGAATATGGAAGGGTAAATGTACCTGAAAGGGAAAGTTATGTGTTATAAAGGAGGTTTTTTTTTTAAGTCACCTATAAATTCAGTGAAATCTCGATCCAAATCTGCGGAAGATTTCTTTTCTGTGAAACTTGACAAGCTGATCCCAAAATTCATCTGGGCAAGAAAATGCACAAGAATAGGCAATGAGGGGCAGGGATTTGGGAGATGGGAAGGCCCAGTAAGAGGGAAAGGAGTATGTCTTAGTACCCAGACATACCTCAAAGTTAAAATTGTTTTTAACATGTGTAGACAAATAGGTCATTTGAACAAAATAGGGAGTCCAGAAACAGATTAGTATATAGAGAGGTGTTTGGGATGCAATATATTTAACATTTCTAATAAACTAAATTAAAATAACTGCTACTTCATTTGTGGGAATGGAAGGAGAGTAGTATGGCAAACTTAGTTCCATATGTCATATCAAATGTACAATCAAAATCAAATTCCAGGTAGATATAAGCACAAATCTATAAATGTAATAGAAAAAAAACAGAATATTTTGATAAGCGTGATATAAGTAAGGCCTTTTTTCAAGCCTGTTACATAAACCACAAAGAAAAAGACTGACAGATTTAACCACGTAAAAAAAAGTAGTAAAACATGTAAATGATGAAATAAGTTAAAAGAGAAGATAAAGAGTCCAGGAGAAATTATTTACATCAAGTAAGAGTATTGAAAACTGTAATACGTAAAGAGCACCAGTAAGTCAATACAAAAACAGTTGAACAGAAAAACGTGGAAGGAATATGAATAGATAAAGCACAGAAGAAGAGTTACAGATATCTTGTAAACATAAAAAGATGGGTTTTTTCTTCTACTGGTTATAGAAGTACAAATTAAAATAATGAGATAACATTTTTAGCCCAATAGATGGGCAGAAGAAAAATGTTCTGTGTTTGAAGGTAGAGAGAATGAATACTTATAACTGCTATGAAGTTAAATAGTTAAGAAACTTGAAAGGCAGTTTGTCACTGTCTATGAAATATAAAAATCTTTATAACTCTGAGGAAACAAGTACATTTCTAGAAATCTGCTTCAGAAACCTAGCTCTTGTACTCAGGCAGGAATGCATGCTCCATCACAAAACTGGATACAATCTCAATCTCCATATTGTGATAGAGCAGTACTATGGAATTCCCTGTAGCTTTAACGTCGTTATGCAAACATGGAAAATCACCAAGAAATTAATGGAAGAATTCATATGGTGTGATCCTGTTTATATTTAACACTAATACTAGTGTATAGGTAAGTATGTTAATGTACATACATGTATATGTGTATTTGTATTCGTGTGTGTGTGTGTATATATACATATATATATGTAGATGTATTTACAAAAATGGCATAGAAGGATGAACATTGAATTGCAATACAGACAGTTCCTGACTTATGGTGGTTTGACTTAAGATTTTTCAACTTTAATGGCACAAAGCAATACGCATTCGGTTGAGGCTGTACTTTGAATTTTGATCTTTTCCCAGGCTGGGATCAGCAAGCTGCAGCTCTCAGCTAGGTGATCACAAGAGTAAACAACTGATACACTTATCACCATTCTGTACCCACACAACCATTCTGCTTTTTACTTTCAGTACAATATTCAATAATTACATGAGATATTCAACACTATTATAAAATAGGCTTTGTGTTAGAAGATTTTGCCCAACTATAGGCTAAGGTACGTGTTCTGAGCATGTTTAAGGTAGGCTAGGCTCAGCTAGGATGTTCAGTAGGTTAAGTGCATTAAATGCATTTTCATCTTATTCAGTACTATGAGTTTATTAGGACATAACCCCATTGTAATTTGAAGAAGATCTGTAGCTACCTCTAGGAATGATCTGTAGTTGTTAAAATACCACCTAAGAAGGTATTTCCGGCTCTTTGACTATGGTTAAACAATAATACATGAAAATACGTCACTTTTAGCATGTATATAATAATTCCAGTTAACATTCTAATTATTAATAGCACCTATTTAATTTGCTGGGATTAGCATTTACACGTCTGAAGTATGTAGACGCACTGAGATCATTTGAAGCAAGCGAATATGCATCGTCATCACGATCGGTCACATTTCTTTCAGTCTCACTTACTGACAGTCCTTTAGAAAAGCCTGAACTGTTCCTCAGAGACTTGTGAAAGGGAGAACAACTCTCTCCAGATCAGTTACATACTCTGAATAACACCATCTTTATTCCCACTCTTCCTGAGCTCCTTTTGAGAGAAAAACAGCTTTATACAGTGAAGCAAAACGCTACATCCTAACATGAAGCTCTGCTGCGCCGTGCAGTACCTGCAGGTGTGAAGGGACTAAATCATATTCATGTGCAGTTCTCTTACTGCCATAAAAGGAGTATAATGAATTTAAAAGTTACAGAGTCACTCTTTCCTGAACTGCTTTTTTTTTTCAGTATTACATTTTATTCATGCCATAATATGTAGCAAAAATTATCACCTGTACTTCAAAACATATTTCATATTGCTTTTCATATTTAGTATTAATTACCAAGTGTTTAAAAAAAATTTTTTTTTAATTTGGTTATACAGGCAGTAAAAATGGTCAACTTGGATTGTAAATTTTGATAGTATGATAGAAGACCTTAGGTCAGGCTTACTTTGCTTATTTCTAGGAAAGAAGTTGCTAAGCAAAAGAGTAGTATGGATAAACTTGAGAGGAAGATTGTAGAGTATTTCTAAAATTAGCAATCATATGTTGATTAACACTTTGTTTTTTACCTAAATATTAAAGCAGGTCCCTTAATAATCTCTGCTGGATGACATTCTTAGACTACGCTTTATATCTCTGAAACAAAAAATACATGTCTTTTCAGTATTTTGTAATTTGAACCAACTTTTTCTCTATAATTTGTTCAAATAAGTGAGATTTTAGTGTCATAATAGTCAGGAAGTTCTTTGTTGTAAATTATTTCTTTAATGGAATTTCCTCTCTAATTACTGCTTGGTCAATTTTACTTACTAATTAATCTTTCAGAAAGTCTAATTATGTTAATCTGATGAAATTTCAGGAAATCCAACAAGAGACAGATATCCCTGAAAGAGAACTTGTTAGAGCCCTGCAGTCCCTCGCCTGTGGTAAACCAACACAGCGGGTTCTCACAAAAGAACCCAAGTCCAAGGAAATAGAAAATGGTCACATATTTACAGTTAATGATCAGTTCACATCCAAACTACACAGAGTCAAGATTCAAACAGGTATCTGGAATTATATTTTTCTCTCTAAAAAAATTATATATATTTCTTTTTTCTAAAAATATTCTTAATTGTTGGATTTCTATTTTTTAAAAAGTAATGCTTTTCTGGTGCTGCATGACATATAGGCTTAAGAAATAAAGCACTTTTATTGATATGTGTTCCTGTCAAAATGCAGTTGAATCCAAGTACAGTAAGCATTTTAAAAAGTCATTCATAATGTGAACAAGTATTTATTTCCATATGGTTTTCGACAAGTGAAATATAATTTTATGAACATATTAGTACTTATAAAATAATTTTTTTTAACTGGTTGAGTTAACTAATAGTCATTGATGTCTATTTTAAGACATTTATAAATTTCTCAGAATTGGGGGTTACCTATTTAAAATTTAATCTTTAAATGCAACTATTTATATTTGATAAATACTTTCTAAGTTTCAAAATTTTTAAAACCCATATTCTCTCTCTAACTTAAAAACAGTGGTGACCCTGTTGGTGAACAGATTTTGGCACAGCTTTTTTTTAGGTTGATGGTAAACGTCCTACCGATTGTATATTTAGCAATGTAAGGTGTATACTTTCGATGCATTTAAGGAGGAAAAAAGGCACTTCACCTTTGCTGATTTTTAAAACTCTAATGTAGCTTGGCTACCTGGTTTCAAAACTAGTATTAGATAAGCTTCCCAGTGGTAGTTTATCCATTACAGCTAATATGTCTGTACAGTAAGGTAAACTTTTTAAATGACTACAATTTTCTGATTTGAAAATGGTTTTACATTATGTATTAATAAAAGATAAAGTCTTTTTAAAATTATTTTAATGTTAAATATACAATTGATTGCCGGAATATATTGATTCAGGAACTTTTTTTTTTTTTTTTTTTAATTATTTGTTTATTTATTTATTTATTTATTTATTGGCTGTGTTGGGTCTTCGTTTCTGTGCGAGGGCTTTCTCTAGTTGCGGCGAGTGGGGGCCACTCTTCATCGCGGTGCGCGAGCCTCTCACTATCGCGGCCTCTCTTGTTGTGGAGCACAGGCTCCAGACGCGCAGGCTCAGTAGTTGTGGCTCACGGGCCCAGTTGCTCCGCGGCATGTGGGATCCTCCCAGACCAGGGCTGGAACCCGTATCCCCTGCATTGGCAGGCAGATTCCCAACCACTGCGCCACCAGGGAAGCCCCTCAGGAACTTTTTATATACACTTTTGTTTTTCTTTTTGACCCTAATTGGATATTCTTTTCAAAGCAGGGTGGTCTCTCTTTACAGTCTTGACTACTTTGTCCCATCATTGCCAACCTTATCATTGTATCTTATCTTCATCTCCAAAATTGATCCATATCTTTGGGACACAGATGTATATTAAAAATAAAACAGAACTGTGCTAAGGAGGGTCGTGGAATAAAATTTCTTCTTCTCCCAGTACAAGACATACGACTTTATAGTTTTGGACAGCGATGGGTTTTTGGATATCAGGACTTACTTGAATCTCAGATTTGGAGGATATATGGTGATACATATCTGAAATACTTAGCCTCACCCTGCTTTATCCTAAATAATTAAGTGTCTTTGTAATGCAAGATTCCATCATGCCCTGCAAATATTGTCAGATATTATTATGATTATCAAAAAAATAATCTTCTTCATAGATTGTTAATTTTTGGTGTTAAGTGTGTGTGTATAATATTTTTGATCTGATTAAAATAGGAATATAGTTATACATGATGAAGAATTGGACTAGATGACCTTTTAAAGTTCTTTTCAGCTGTAAAATTCTGTAAAGAAAAATGCTTTTCATTTTGAAATGGTGCTTAGATTATCTTGGCTCTTACTGATATTTTGTAGAAGTTAAAATTTTCTCTCTGGTGATAAGTATTGTGACCACATAGTTTTTTTAAAGTTGTCAAAATACACGTTTGCCTTTTTGAGAAAGTACTCAGACTCGTAATCAAATATTCAGAGAGGCTGATCTTACCTACTTATGCTGCTTTTTACCATGGTCTGTAGTAGACATTCAAGCAAAAAGTGAAAAGCATTTACTCAAATAACACAACCTTTGAAAAGAATTAGATTCGGTGTATTTTACAGTGATTTCCATAGTTGACAGCCTTCCCCACCACCAGCACTCACCTTCTCTGTCCCTTTCCTCCTAATACATCTACTTAGGTACCCACTTACACAGCAGATACCCTTGTTATGCTCTTCTTAAATGCAGAGAGTATTGTGCTAGGCTCTGGGAGTGAGCTCCTGCCCTCACATTTTTAAAAACATCATAATTCAGTGTGTATCACCACAATCTTCCCATTTATCTTGGAGTATATTAATTTGGGTGACCAAATTTAGATGAACCAAGTGGATTGTTAAAAAGTTGTTTTTTTCCCTCCACCATTTTATTTATTTTCACATCTGCAGGAAAAGTGAAAAACACTCTAATAGATAATCGTTAAAATTTTGCCACATTTGCTCAAGCACCCTTATTTCCACCCTCGCGCTCTCCCTCTCCTCCCTTCATATATGTATATATTTCCCACGGCATTTTTTTAAATAGCTCGTTATTGGAGTATAATTGCTTCACAATACTATGTTAGTTTCTGTTGCACAAGAAAGTGAATTAGCCATGTCCCCATATCCCCTCCCTTTTGAGCCTCCCTGCCATCCTCTCTATCCCGCGTCTCTAGGTCATCGCAGAGCACCAAGCCGATATCCCTGTGCTATGCAGCTGCTTCCCATCAGCCAACTATTTCACATTCGGTAGTGTATGTATGTCGATGCTACTCTCACTTCGCCCCAGCTTCGCCCTCCCACCCCATGTCCTCAAGTCCATTTTCTATGTCTACCTCTTTATTCCTGCCCTGCAACTAGCTTCATCGTCAGTATCTTTTTTTTTTTTTTAGGTTCCACATATATGCGTTAATATATGATATTTGTTTTTCTGATTTACTTCACTCTGTGTGACAGACTCTGGGTCCATCCACCTCACTACAAATAACTCCACTTTTCTTTTTATGGCTGAGTAATATTCCATTGTATATAAGTGCCACATCTTCTTTATCCATTCATCTGTCACTGGGCATTTAGGTTGGTTCCATGTCCTGACTATTGTAAATAGTGCTGCAGTGAACATTGTGGTACATGTCTCTTTTTGAATTATGGTTTTCTCAGGGTATATGCCCAGTAGTGGGATTGCTGGGTCATATGGTAATTCTAGTTTTAGTTTTTTAAGGAACCTCCATACTGTTCTCCATAATGGCTGTATCAGTTTACATTCCCACCAACAGTGCAGGAGAGTTCCCTTTTCACCACACCCTTTCCAGCATTTATTGTTTCTAGATTTTTTGATAATGGCCATTCTGACCAGCATGAGGTGATACCTCATTGTAGCTTTGATTTGCATTTCTCTAATAATTAGTGATGTTGAGCATCTTTGCATGTGCCTCTTGGCCATCTGTATGTCTTCCTTTGTGAAATGTCTGTTTAGGTCTTCCACCCATTTTTTAACTGGATTGTTTGTTTTTTTGATATTGAGCTCCATGAGCTGTTTGTAGATTTTGGAGATTAATCCTTTGTTGTTTCATTTGCAAATATTTTCTCCCATTCTGAGGGTTGTCTTTTTGTCTTGTTTATGGTTTCCTTTGCTGTGCAAAAGCTTTTAAGTTTAATTAAGTCCCATTTGTTTATTTTTGCTTTTATTTCCCTTATTCTAGAAGGTAGGTCAAAAAAGATCTTGCTGTGGTTTATGTCAGAGTGTTTTTCCTATGTTTTCCCCTAAGAGTTTTATAGTGTCTGGTCTTATATTTAAGTCTTTAACCCATTTGGAGTTTATTTTTGTGTATGGTGTTAGGAGTGTTCTAATTTCATTCGTTTACATGTAGCTGTCCAGTTTTCCTAGCACCACTTACTGAAGAGGCTGTCTTTTCTCCATTGTTTGTTCTTGCCTCCTTTGTCGTAAATTAGTTGACCATACGGGCGTGGGTTTATCTCTGGGCATTCTGTCCCATACCATTGATCTGTATTTCTGTTTTTGTGCCACTACCGTACTGTCTTGATTACTGTAGCTTTGTGGTGTAGTTCGAAGTCGGGGAGCCTGATTCCTCCAACTCCGTTTTTCTTTCTCAAGATGCTTTAGCTATTTGGGGTCTTTTGTGTTTCCATACGAATTGTAAAATTTTTTGTTCTAATTCTGTGAAGAATGCCATTGGTAGTTTGCTAGGGATTGCATTGAATCTGTAGATTGCTTTGGGTAGTATAGTCATTTTTCACAGTATTGATTCCTCCAACCCAAGAACATGGTATATTTCTCCATCTGTTCATGTCATCTTTGATTTCTTTCATCAGTGTTTTATAGTTTTCTGAGTACAAGTCTTTTGCCTCCTTAGGCAGGTTTATTCCTAGGTATTTTATTCTTTTTGTTGCAGTGGTAAATGGGAGTGTTTCCTTAATTTCTCTTTCTGATTTTTCATTGTTGGTGTATAGGAATGCCAGAGATTTCTGTGCATTAATTTTGTGTCCTGCAACCTTACCAAATTCATTGATTAGTTCTAGTAGTTTTCTGGTGGCATCTTTAGGATTTTCTATGTATAATATCATGTCATCGGCAAACAGTGACAGTTTTACTTCTTCTTTTCCAATTTGTATTCCTTTTATTTCTTCTTCTTCTCTGATTGCTATGGCTAGGACTTCCAAAACTATGTTGAGTAATAGTGGCGAGAGTGAACATCCTTGTCTTGTCCCTGATGTTAGTGGAAATGCTTTCAGTTTTTCACCATTGAGTATGATGCTTGCTGTGGGTTTGTCATATATGGCCTTGATTATGTTGAGGTAGGTACCCTCTATGCTCATTTTCTGGAGAGTTTTTATCATAAATGGGTGTTGAATTTTGTCACAAGCTTTTTCTGCATCTATTGAGATGATCATATGGTTCTTATTCCTTAATTTGTTAATGTGGTGTATCACATTGATTGATTGCATATATTGAAGAATCATTGCATCCCTGGGATGATTCCCACTTGATCATGGTGTATGGTCCTTTTAATGTGCTTTTCGATTCTGTTTGCTAGTATTTTGTTGAGGTTTTTTGCATCTGTGTTCATCAGTGATATTGGTCTATAATTTTCTTTTTTTGTGATGTCTTTCTGGTTTTGGTATCAGGATGATGGTGGCTTCTTAGAATAAACTTGGGAGTGTTTCTCCCTATGCAATTTTTTGGAAGAGCTTGAGATGGATGGGTGTTAGCTCTTCTCTGAATGTTTGATAGAATTCGCCTGTGAAGCCATCTGGTCCTGGACTTTCGTTTGCTGGAAGATTTTTAATTATGGTTTCAATTTCATTACTTGTGATAGGTCTGTTTATATTTTCTAATTCTTCCTGGTTCAGTCTTGGAAAATTGTACCTTTCCAAGAATTTGTCCATTTCTTCATGGTTGTCCATTTTATTGGCATAGAGTTGTTTGTAGTAGTTTCTTATAATTCTTTGTATTTCTGCAGTGTCAGTTGTGATTTCTCCTTTTTCATTTCTAATTTTATTGATTTGTGTCCTCCCTTTTTTTCTTGATGAGTTTGGCTAAGGGTTTATCAGTTTAACTTCTCAACGAACCAGCTTTTAGTTTTATTGATCTTTGCTATTGTTTTCTTTGTTTGTATTTCATTTATTTCTGCTTTGATCTTTATGATTTCTTTCCTTCTACCGGTTTTGGGTTTTCTTTGTTCTTCTTTCTCTAGTTGTTTTAAGTGTAGGGTTAGATTGTTTGAGATTTTCCTTGTTTCTTGAGGTGAGATTGTATTGCTGTAAACTTCCCTCTTAGAACTGCTTTTGCTGCATCCCATAGGTTTTGGGGTCGTCGTGTTTTCATTGTCATTTGTTTTAGGTATTTTTTGATCTCCTCTTTGATTTCTTCAGCGATCTCTTGGTTATTTAGTTGTGCACTGTTTAGCCTCCATGTATTTGTGTTTTTTACAGTTTTTTTCCTGTAATTGATTTCCAGTCTCATAGCATTGTGGTCAGAAAAGATGTTTGATACAATTTCAATATTCTTAAGTTTTTCAAGGCTTGATTTGTGACCCAAGATGTGATCTATCCTGGAGAATGTTCCACGTGCACTTGAGAAGGAAGTGTATTCTGCCACTTTTGGGTGGAATGTTCTATAAATATCAATTAGATCTATCTGGTCTGTTGCGCCATTTAAAGGTTGTGTTTCCTTATTTATTCTCTGGATGATCTGTCCATTGGTGTAAGTGAGGTGTTAAAGTCCCCTACTATTATTGTGTGTCTGTCAATTTCTCCTTTCATGGTTGTTAGCATTTGCCTTATGTATTGAGGTGCTACTGTGTTGGGTGCCTAAACATTTATAATTGTTGTATCTTCTTCTTGGATTGATCCTTTGATCATTATGTAGTGTCCCTCCTTATCTCTTGTAACAGTCTTTATTTTAAAGTCTGTTTTATCTGATACGAGTATTGCTACTTCAGCTTTCTTTCCATTTGCATGGAATATCTTTTTCCATCCGTTCAGTTTCAGTCTGTATGTGTCCCTAGGTCTGAAATGGGTCTCTTCTAGACAGCATATATATGGGTCTTGTTTTTGTATCCATTCAGCAAGTCTGTGTCTTTTGGTTGGGGCATTTAATCCATTCACATTGAAGGTAATAATCAATATGTATGTTCCTATTACCATTTTCTTAATTGTTTTGGGTTTGTTTTTGTGGGTCTTTTTCTTCTCTTGTGTTTCCCCCTTAGAGAAGTTTCTTTAGCATTTGTTGTAAAGCTGGTTTGGTGGTGCTGAATTCTCTTAGTTTTTGCTTGTCTGAAAAGCTTTTGACTTCTCCATCGAATCTTAATGACATCCTTGCTGTGTAGAGTAATCTTGGTTGTAGGTTTTTCTCTTTCATCACTTTAAGTATATCCTGCCACTCCCTTCTGGCCTGCAGAGTTTCCACTGAAAAATCAGCGGATAACCTTATGGGGATTCCTTCGTATGTTATTTCTTGTTTTTCCCTTGCTGCTTTTAATATTTTTTCTTTGAGTTTAATTTTTGTTACTTTGATTAATATGTGTCTTGGTGTGTTTTTCCTAGGGTTTATCCTGTTTGGGACTCTGTGCTTCCTGGACTTGGGTGACTATTTCCTTTCCCATGTTAGGGAAGTTTTCAATTATAATCTCTTCAAATATTTTCTCAGACCCTTTCTTTTTCTCTTCTTCTTCTGGGACCCCTCTAATTCGAATGTTGGTGCGTTTAGTGTTGTCTCAGAGGTCTCTGAGATTGTCTCCAATTCTTTTCATTCTTTTTTCTTTATTCTGCTCCTCGGCAGTTATTTCTACCATTTTGACTTCCAGCTCACTTACTTGTTCTTCTGCCTCAGTTATTCTGTTATTGTTTCCTTCTAGTGTAATTTTCATTTCAGTTATTATGTTGTTCATCTCTTTGTTCTTTAGTTCTTCTAGACCTTTGTTAAACATTTCTTGATGTTCTCAATCCGTACCTCCATTCTATTTCTGAGATTCTGGATCATCTTTACTATCATTATTATGAATTCTTTTCCAGGTAGATTGCCTATTTCCTCTTCATTTATTTGGCCTTGTAGGTTTTTACCTTGCTCCTTCATCTGTGACATGTTTTTTGCCATCTCTTTTTTTTTTTTTTTTAAATGAGTGGGATTGTGTTCCTATCTTACTGGTTGTTTGGCCTGAGGCTTCCAGCACTGGAGTTTGTAGGCTTATTGGATAGAGCTGGGTCTTCGTGTTGAGCTGAGGACCTCTGTGAGTCCTCACTCTGATGAATATTCCCTGGGGTCTGAGGTTCTCTGTTAGTCCAGTGGTTCGGACTCAGAGTTCCTACCGCAGGAGCTTCCGCCCAACCCCAGGCTCATGAACCGAGATTTTGCAAGCCGCCTGGGGCAGCAAAAAAAAAAAAAAAAACAATAACAAAGTAAAAAATAAAATTAGGTAAGGAAACTAACAGATATGTTAGGAATAATATAAAAATACAGATGAATCAACAACCGGAAGGTACATCAGATCAGTACCACAAAAGTAAAAAAAGAGGAGAGAAAAGAAAAAGGGGGGAGGGACCTTGGCTGTGGAGGGGGTGCTTAAGCAAGGGGGAGGTTTGGGTGGTGGGCAGGGCCTATGCTCAGGACCCACAGGGCTGGAAAAGGCCCTGGGGGCTGTGGGGGGTGGAGCTTAGGCTCAAGGAACAGAAGGGGCACAGGCATGCCCCCCACCCCTGGTCTCAGAGGGCAGGGGACCTCACCTAGGAGGCCAGCAGGCTTCCTGGGCTTGAGTGGTGGGGCAAATGCCCTCCTCTGCTCTCCTGCACCTCTGGTCTGGGAGGGCCCCTCCTGATCTCCTGGGCCTCCCTCCTATGCCCCCAAGGACCTACGTGGCCTGGAGGGGACTTTGGAGGACAGGGGACTGGCCTGGGAGCTCAGCAGGCTCCTTTCCTGTTCTTACTGGTGAGTCTCTCCCGCCTGTGTCTCCTGATCTACCCGGCCTCAGGGGTGCCGATCCTGTCTGGCCTCTACTTCTCCTCCCGCCTCAGTCCCCCTGTGTCCTACCGGTTCACTTTGCAGTTCCTCCCGTCTCCTTGGACATCAGAGTGTCCCCCACCAGCAGCCGGCAGGCGCCCTAGTTGTGGGGAGACGCTAACTCCGCATCTTCCCATACCATCATCTTGACTCCGCCTCCTTTCCTACAGCATTTTAACTTAATTTGCAAACATTATAACACTTCCCACTTAAATACTTGAGCGTATACCTATCTCAGAATTAAGATTTTACCACATAATTGTAATACTATATCACACCCCAGAAAATTAATAATTCCAAACATCTATATATCACCCATATTTACATGTCCACAGTTGTCTCAAAAATGCCTTTCAGGGCTTCCCCGGTGGCGCAGTGGTTGAGAGTCCGCCTGCCAATGCAGGGGACACGGGTTCAGTCCCTGGTCCGGGAGGATCCCACATGCCCCGGAGCGACTGGGCTCGTGAGCCACAACTACTGAACCCGCGTGCCGCAGCTGCTGGAGCCCACGCGCCTAGAGCCCGTGCTCCACAAGGAGAGAGGCCACTGCAATGAGAGGCCAGCGCACCGCAACGAAGAGTAGCCCCTGCTTGCCACAACCAGGGGAAGCCTGAACACAGCAACGAAGACCCAACACAGCCAAAAATAAATTTAAAAAAAAAAAAAAAATCATTAAAAAAAAAAAAAATGCCCTTCATATCTTATTTTTTGGATCCAGGATTCAGTCAAGGGTCCCACATTACATTGATTTTAATGTTTATTTAGTTCTATTCAATCTAATCCAGTGCCTCTATCTTTTTTTTTCCCCTTATGACATTGAATTTTTGAAGAAAAGCATTTTTCTTCTTTAGTTGAGCATTTTATTCTAATTTTACTCTTTTTTATTAAGGTATTGATTAACTTGGGAGAAGACACTGAAAGCAGAATTCTTAACCAAGGGATTCTAATTAGAAACAGCTGAATGAATATGCACACCAAAATGATCTTCTAAATTGTACAGTCTGCTAAGTCAGCAATGTTGCATATGGTTCTTTGTAATTTTACAATTTCTCCCTCCAGAAACTTCACATCTATCTCCTGTTGATGACCAAATAAACAAAAAGAATCTTTCTCTGCTGCTTCAATTAGAGCAAGGTTATAAGAGAAAGGGACTTTTATACTTAATTCTTTAGCAGTTGCCTTGAAGACTATAGGGAATAACAGAGTAAGACTTCTAAAGAGTGGAATATAGTTTGCATTAGTGATATTGAGATTATGACATTTAAAAATTACTAAGATACATGACAAGAAATTGTTGAATAATTGATGAGAGGTACAAAAGAATTGCTATGGAGTTTGGTTAAGTGACGTTCTAGTGGTACTTAAAATTTTTTATTTAGCTAACTAAATCTTGGCAATACATGTTCTTTCCTCCTCTTAAAGTTCCCACATTTCTCCTGTTTGAGATGCTTTTGGTGAGGTTTAACTTGGAGTCATGGTGGTAAAATACTAGTTAACCTCTGGAAGTCACAAGCAATGAAAATTATTTACTGATAATTTTACTGCTAAATATATCCAGCTACTCTTTTTCTTCTAGGAAAGGAATCATTGAATTCTATAAAAATAAAATTTGTTTTATTATCTCTGTAAAATTAAACTCCTAGTATTTAAAAAGAATAATTTAGAATTGAAGAATTTTTATATTACTGCCTGTTAATTACTTAAATATTTATTAAAGTAAACATTGAATTAGGCACTTTTTGAGTGTTTAATTAATAAGTATATGTGTGGTGTATATTCAGAGGTTGACATTGATTTCTCGATAATAGTAAATTATATTAAGTTTGCTTATAAACGTTTTTCATTACCTTTGAAATTTACATCATAATCACATGGTAAGTGTCTTTATTTGTCTTTTAGTTGCTGCCAAACAAGGTGAATCTGACCCAGAAAGGAAAGAAACAAGGCAGAAAGTAGATGACGACAGAAAACATGAGATAGAAGCTGCTATAGTGCGGATAATGAAATCTAGGAAGAAGATGCAGCACAATGTGTTAGTAGCAGAGGTGAGGACACTTCCAGACTGGATTAATGTAGAAAAGACAAAATTACTTTAGCAATTTAAATTTAGGAAAGTACTGTATTCAGCTAATTTAGAATACAATCTTAAAATTAGAAAACCGTAGTCAAATAACACATTAAAAGCATGGTACTTGCTTGATAGTTAAACATAGCAATGCATCAAAATATGTGCACACTTTTAAGAACTAATATGTTTGTAATGAAGATAATGGTAGAATATTGTCACATGAAGAATAAAGAAAAAACTTTTCACTGCTATTTAATACTTTGATGTAAAACAAACTACCTATACTTGTAGAAATTAATAGCTTATTTATTGAGTACATACATACTAAAAATTAGGAAACTAAGGAGGGGAAGACCATTGTGAAGCCATTGAAATAGTGAGGAACGAGGTGATTAGGGCTGAATAAAGTATTGGTTGAAGATAGCTGAATGAAGACACACGGGAAGTGAAGTTGACGGCATGTATTGACTGATCGTGGGAACTGAGAGGGCGGAGTGGAGGATGCCTCTTAGGTCCGTAGCTGGCTCGGCTACACACAGGCTGGTTTCTTCAACGGAAAAGGGAGGGGCGGTGTGCTGCGGTGTTCCACACGTCAGCTAATAGCATTGTTTATAAGTTGACTTCGTATCACATGGCAGAGGAAGAGAATTATAGGTGAGTGGTCAGTCAGTAATTTAAAAAATCATTAAAAAACCAAAACAAGTAAACCTTTAAGACATGTTGACAGTTAGGTGACTGGTTAGTTTTCCCACTTTCATTGGACTGGTAAGAATAGACATTTGATGGCAGTGCCTTGAGAAGTAAATGGAGGTGAAACCACCAAGTGAGTGGTTTCTCCTTTGAGGTGTTGGCTCGTGGGAAGGGCACAGAGAGCAATACTAGAGGGTTAAGTGTTGAGTTGAGGGCTTCTGGATACTGTTTTTCTAGATGGGAAGACATTGCGTTATATTTATATTCTAAGGTTAGGAAGAGATGCTTAAAAACAAAAGGGAAGAAAAATGAGATGAGGGAAAAATTACTTGATGTACTAAAGTCTAGAAAAAGAAAGGCGAGAGGGTTGTTTAGAGAACACAGGTAGGTGGTCGGTGTGTTAACAGGGATGCTACCAAATGCCTTTCCTGAGAACCCAGGGCTGGGTGCAGGGCTGGTTCGAATGAAACATGGATACAAGCATGGATAAATGGATAAATGTAAGGTGGTGGGAGTTTGAGGAGTTTCAAACCGAAATGGCCTCTTTCCTTATGTAAAACAGGATGTGAGGTTATGGTGCTTGAGAACTTGCTGACCTTGAATGCTGTAAATTTGTGGTATCAGTCTAAACCAGTGATTGGCAACCTTTTTTTAAATGGCCAGTTGCAGCGTGAAAGCATCCGTAGATAACAAGTGAGTGTGCTGTGTTCCAGGAGGGATTGCAGCAGGCAGTGGGCCGTATTTGCCTGTGGACCCCAGATCTGCACAAAAGGAGTGAAAACGACAACTTCACTCAGTAAAGAACCGAGTAGTGGATTTGGGGTGATGTAGTAAATGTAGAATGGGTGCTTATGGAACAGAACCAAGGAGTCAGGGAGTTGAAGGTCCTGTTGGGGGTGCAGCTCAGGTGATCTTTTATGAAGGAAGGAGGTGAGGTCAGAAGAAGAAGTTATTGATAGCTTAGAAGAAAGGGCCAGAGGATTGATTCAGGGTCTCAGGTGGGTTGAGAACAAATTTGTTGATACTGGAGTGATAATATTAGAAGAGTGATGGATTTTAGTTGGGGAGTGAAGTGCTGACGTTTCCGATTTTGAAGAGTTAATCATTCTGGCCTTCGAAATGAACTGATCCAACACAAGTAAAAGAAAAGCTGGCTTATGGCTAGATGAGTGATCTGCAAGATCACTAAGTGGATTAGTGAGAAAAGCATGGGCCTCAGGGGCAGGAGGATGTAGATTCTCATCTCTCCTGGCTCTGTTTACTACTTGTTCATATCATTTTTCCTCTCTGGCTTATTTTCCTCATTTGTAAAACGAGACAGCCTACTTGGCAGGGTTAAGAGCATTAATAAATGTAAACAAAACTGACTGATACATAGTGCATAGTCAGATTTCAGCTACTGCTGTAGTTACTGTTTTATTATTACCGATGTCACAATACCTAGAATCCTGACAGCTGTTGGAGAAAAGAATACCAACAGTAGCACTTAACTATGGACTGGGCATTATTCTAAAGCATCACATCTGTTAACTCATTTAATCTACACAACAACTTCATGAGGTTAAGTAACTTTCCCAAGGGCCCAGAGCTAGTAAGTCGGAGAGCTGGGATTTGAATCCAGGCAAGTCTGAGTCCCGAGTTGGTGCTTTTAAACACATTATGCTACCCAAATTCTGTGAATTGGGAGAGTAACCCAGAAGTCATTAGATTATAGCTTCAAAATGGGTTAAACTATACCGTGGTATAAATTCATACTAGTATATTTCAACTAATTCGTCTACTAATCCACTTTAGCGTTCACATTCTGATGTGAGGAGGTATGTTCTAGCCATACATTACATTTTCAAATAGAATCCTTTTTAATTTTCTGTATTTTTAATGTTCATAATCAAATTAGAAAAGTTTGAGCTGAGTCTTAAAATGACATATCAGTTCTACTCTTAGATAAGAATTTTTGTGTGTTTATATGGAAATGTTTTTTGTTTTTGTTTTTTAATTTTCTGGTAGGAATTAGTGCTGTTTTGTTTTTTTTAACCTTCTCTTTTAGGTAACTCAGCAGTTGAAGGCTCGATTCTTACCAAGTCCAGTTGTTATTAAAAAACGTATCGAAGGACTTATTGAGAGAGAATATTTGGCACGAACACCTGAGGATCGCAAAGTATACACATATGTAGCATAAAATGCATTCAGAAACTTGATTTATTATTGGACTGTACTCTTCGCATGGACTGGGAAGTTCTTTTAAATCATTAAATATTAAGACGACCATCTCTTCTATTAAATTACAGTACATGTTCTAGACCATTCAGATCAAGCCTTTACTCCCTTTGAGAGTTTTCAACATCAATTGATTGAGCTTCAGGCTTTACAACGTTTATCCCTGTAGAGATCATCTTTACAGTTCCTCGGGAAAATGTGAATGTGCCGCGTTTTGTTTTCAATACTGTATGAAAACAGGAAAAAATAAAACAAAATTTAGAAAATACAGCTCATTAAAATAAAATTGTTGGATTTCATTTCCCCAGGTCTTCAGTGTTCACGTAAATGTGTTTTTGTAGTGTTGCTTAGCACTTTGCGCATTGTATAAGTTGGGTAACAAAAATGGTAAAAGAAATGACACAATTCCCAATTATCTCGCTCTGCTTAAGGCATTTCTTTAGCTCGTCTTGTTTAATTTAAAGGTTTGATAAATATACAGAGACCCAAGCATAAAATTTGAGCATGCTTTATTCTACCACTTGCACTTACTAATCTAATAGCCTAATGACCAGGAACCTTTGTTTTGGCCTCAGTATACACCCTGGTTTGATTTTTCCCTACTGTAATTTGAGATGTCGCAAATTCTCAAAATGATTAGGTTTTGTTCTTCATTATCTCTAGAGAAAGAAAATATTTTAGTATGTATAAATTGTACAAAAATTTTTTGCTGTTGTACTCACTGCTAATAGTGGATTGTATAGGGCAGTGTTTTTATTTCATTTATTGTAGACAAAAATAAATGAATTTAATATACACATACTAATTCAGGTGTGTCAGAGCACAAGGTTGGCAGCTGGTTGTATTTAATTCAGCCCCTCTGAAAAGCACATACAGTCTACACTTTGTTTCTAAATATCTTAGGTTCCCCCTCTCTTAAATATATATTTTGGTGAAGGTGGGATGCACTGTTAATTTTCTGTTTCAAAATGCATTCTAAAGATGCAATAAATATGATTACCTTAATATTTTCTAATAAGATCTTTAGTTCTTGCAGCTGCGTTTTGGAAAGTGATTAAGCAATATTTTTCAAACCTGATGATTCTTGGATCATTCTTAACTGTTGTCCTCCAAAGAGTCATCATTTCATGTTTTCAAAAGATGTACTTTGTGCTGAAGATTCGTGTCAGTTATCCTGTGCTTCCAACTTTCACCAATATTTTTTACCTGATTGATCTGCCAAGGATTATAGTTTGCTTTATTTTAACTTTAGAGTATTTTTATCTTCAGTTTTATTTAATTTTGTTTCACTTTGTTTTCATAGGACAATGTTTCAGATATGTAATTGGGGCAAACCACTATAGATTTCTGTTGATAGAAAAATGACATGTTACTAATAAGTTCAAGTAACCAACTGACTATGATACTGTTGATACATTAATTAGAATGTATGTCTCAGAAGATGGTATCTGTTTAAATTTATGGTCAAGTTACAACTGAATTCTAATATGGATTAAAAACTCCACATAAATATTTTTCCCCATGCGTCTTGGGTTATAATTTTCCTTTAAGACTTGCAAATATGCTCTTCCTACATTTAGTTTTGTCTCCATCTGTCCTGTAGAAAATTACAAGCCTTACGCTCTTAATCTCTCTGTTTTCCACTTTTACATGATGCAATTAAGATACAAATGAAAACTATCATGAACATTATTCTCAGGATACTTTCACCATACTTGAGTGATAGGAGGTCAAGTAGGTCAGGTGTAACATGGAAAGCTGAAGGGTTTCCCTTTCTGATCTTACACAATTGGAATTTCTTTAATGACAGGGTGTTTGCCCTAGAAAAATACTGGTTATTTCACGTTTCATAATTTTTTTTATTTTTTATTAACTTGACAATCTGAGTGTTCTGTTTCCCAAAATGTTGTATATATCATTTAATTGGTATATATATAACACTTTGGGAAACAGAACACTCAGACTGTCAAGTTAATAAATAATGAAAGATGTAAAAACTTCCATTTGAAATCTAAATGAGACATTAAAACAAAAATTTAAGTGCTGGTTTGAACTATTAAAAATCAGGTTAAATTTATGTCATTGTCTCAAGTGTGGATGTACAAATTACATCTAGAATTCAGAGACATACTTGTTAGTTTTGGAGAACATTTATGCTTCTAAATGCTTGTAAATATATTAAAACATTTCTGAATTGCAGTTGAGTTGTATGGTGGGCAAAGGCAACCATTTGCATTCAATTGCATTTCAGTCAGTTGCAGTTGAGTCTAGTGGTCGCAAAATGATGCTGCATTGAAAAACAGAATTGGATCACCTGACATGTTTTATATGTTTTAGCGCATTAGTTTTATTTTAGCTCATTAAGCTCATAGTGATACATTTTGACCTTGCTTTCTTTTCAGCAAGAGATCGTTCATGCCGTTTTTCTTCATTTTTTAGTGTCTTAATCTCAAAGAATAATGCATCCTAACCATTCATTTAATCCTGTTGATGTGAATAGATTTTGGTGATTTACTTGAAGAATTTTAAGGAGGATGGATGCATAGTTTTCCAACTGCAAAAATGATGTACTCTTTGTTCACTTGTTAAATTGTAATTCTCTGCTATCATTTTTGAATCCAGGGCAGTGTTTATTCTGAATTGTTACATAGTTATATTATTTAAAGATTGAAAATTCATTGCAGTTAGGGAACACACAGCCTCACAAAATAAACTGTGGTTGTGATTGTAAGGTTCTTTATGTCAATGAGTTTTAAAAGGGGATGGGGAAGGGGGTGCATGTCTCGCTAAAGGATGTGTTAGAATCACGTGTGTAGCACTGTAAATACAGACGTGTACCACCCCCAAACTCCAAGATGCTGGCACACTTTTCTTGACAAAGAACTTGTCAGTGAAGCGCTCTTGATGCTCCATCCCTCAGTTGTGTATGTTGGGTAGCACGAAAGGCTTAGCTGGCAACCGAGGGATCCTACGGTTATGCCTCCATCCCTAGGGCAACCGAGGGATCTTACAGTTATGCCTCCATCCCTAGGAGACTAGTTGGCATGATCTCAGGCTTCTAAATCTATAGTTCCTAATTTTGGAAAATAACTGTAGTATGTTAAATCCAGATAATGCTGGGGGTTTTTTTGTTTACAGTTTTAAATACTCATTTCGAATAAGTATTAGAGGGTTATATCTTTGCCTGCCTACTGTAACGTAAGACTCCATTTTTATAGCCTTATTTTTCACATGGTATCTGATGAATACTATTAGATTGTTTCAGTCTGGGGAGGAAAGCTGTCACCTATCAAAACTGTAGATCGTGTATTCTATATGGTGTATATAGTCAGTCAATAAGTGTTTTGTACTCTTGATAAGAATGTTAAAACATTTCAGGTTAGCAAAATAACATAAATCATTTCTATTCCCAAAAGCAGAAACAATAGAAATGTTAAACAGTTAACAACATGCGTACTTATTATCATGTGCCAGACACTGTTCTGTGCTTTTTATGTGTATTTTGTTTAGTCGTCACATGGGCTCTGTGAGATGAGAACTTAATTATACCAGCGTTGCCCAAGGTTACTACTAGGAAATGGCAGAGCCAGGAGCTGGACCTAGGTTTGTTGTATGTCTGGCTCCTAGCTTATCTTCCATATTGCAGATTGGCATCATTTTCTATTTATAAATTTATCATTTACTTTGTATCTCATTCACATGAAAAAGAACTTATGGCAAGCTAAAGTTAAAGATAATACACGAAGCATCTCAATATGGAACTTAAGACGTTTTTATTGCCTTTGTATTACTTGCTGATCACAGTTTTTAGTAGGAAGGGATACAGGGAAGGTAAAGGCCGCTATTCTGGAGTCTTAGTGAATGTCTTACATACTTTAATGGGTAACATGGATAGGTGCTTTATTTAAATTCAAATCTTGGGTTTTAAGAAACATTTTACTTACTACATGCCTTTCCTATACCACATCATTTATTTAGCCAGAAGTAAGAGAAGACCTAAGAATGACTGAATTTAACAAGTAATGATACAGAGATTGGTCATGAAGCTAACTTGGGGAAACATGAATAGCTAGAACAACTTGAAAGCCCATTTAATAATTTTAGAAATAGCAAATTTGTAAATGGGTCATTTAAGTGGTTTGATCCTTATTTAGTATTAGGGTCTAAGATGAACCTCCAGTAAGCCATGCCAAGATAACTGTGAGGAGCTCAAAGTAATCTTAGGAACATTTTAGTCACAATGAAGTTGTCGAATTTCAGTATTCAGGTAAAGTACAGTTCAAATAATACACGAAACTTTAGGAGTTTTTGCAGTGTGGGAAAATTAAAATTCTAAGTCTTAAAATTCTTTCTGCAGTTGTGATTCTTGAATAAATGCCTCAGCACAATGTCTGGCATGTGGTGGGTGTAGGCACTCATTAAATCTCAGATGAATGTGCTTAACGATCATGAAGTGATTTGGAAGAAAGTCTTAAAAAAATTGAACTTCATAAATTAAAATTTGTACTGCATTATCGGGAGTATGACAGTATTCACGGAGTAAGGATTATATTTTTTTACTTTTATAAATGGAAATCACTTGATGTTTGGTTTTTAACTAGGTAGAAAGTGGGAAGTGTAGACCAACTGCTGGGTTCCAGATGGTATTAAATGCTGATTTTAAAGCCCTCTTGACTCACAACATCCCATGGAAAAAACTCAGACTAGTGATATAAAAATTCATGATCCCACTTAGAGCTAATGGGGTACAGGAATTTGGGCACAGGTCTGTGTGATTCCAAAACCTGTGCTTCTAATTAGTGTTATTGTGTCCCCACTTGTTTTGGCAGACGATGGGCAAAACTTTATGAACTGAATTTGCATCTGAAAGGTGATTTTCTTGGTGAGTATTATGGTGAAAGTTTGTGTTGATTTTTTTTAGAAAGTGTTCTTTGGAGAATTTGATACTGTGAAACTTGCATAGAACCTGCACAAGAGAAAAATTGGCAATATTAGCTGTGCATATCACTGTATGTAGTATATGTGAATTATTTTGTTTATAGTAAGTTTATAGAGCTGATGTCAGATAACAATATCTGTAGAATTTTTTATTTCCTACTTGATGCTATCCTCTGTATTAAAAAAAATAACCACTAGACTGATTTTTTTTTTAATGGAATGCAATTGTAAGCGGAAAGAGACAAAACTTACCTAAGGGCGTGGAATCAAGTGAGGAGAAGGATGAAATCTGCATTTTGTTCCAGTGTGTAGCTCTAGCAATAGGCAACCAGTGTATGTAAGAAATAGACTCTGTCAAAAGCTTATTGCAACTTCTACATCTGAATGAAGGGGGTGGGGTGGGAGGGGAATGCCCTTAAGTAAGAAAGTCTATACACATTGGGTTGGCCAAAAAGTTCGTTCAGATTTTTCCATAAGATGTTACAGTACTATGTTTATAGTATCACTTTAAAAAAATTCCCCCTCTTAGGTTTGGCTGCAAAGGCGTTTTGCAGTGCTCCTAAGAAAAGCAAAGTTACTATCTTCTGACTGAAGTTAGTATCCAAATTTGTAGTAAGGCATCTAATCCACCTGAGCTGATTAGAAAATAATGCAATCCATTCTCAAAGGAGTGAAAGGTTGCAGTAGCTTTTAAAAGCTGTTCCAAAAGAGGAGTGACAAGTGCTTTGGTGTTTTAAAACCTAGAAGTACGCCAGAATTTCTTAAGGAAGCTTTAAAACCAAACAAAAACATCTTGCCTCGTGTAGATTATGATTTGGTAGGTCTGAGGTGATTCTTCTGTGCAGCTAAATTCGGGAACCATTGCTTTAGATTACATGTGTTATAATAAAGCATGTTAAGTTCCCAGTTTTCCTAATGGAAGAGAACATTCATTTGATATGGTATGCAAGTTATGAGATGCTCTTAACACATCTTACATGCACTTATTAAACCTCAGCTGGTTATGGCAATATGTTGGTCAAGTCAAGTGGTTTGATTACCAAGTGGACCAGTTAATTTCAAGCTACTCATGGTCACAGATCACAGTATTAATCACAACCAATCAGTTGTCATTAGTGGAGCCTCCTAAATGTGGGGTTCGGGGGTGGGGGCTGGATCAGTAATATTGTCCTCATAGTCAAAGGGCAACCTGTGGTCTTAGAATTTTAATTAGGCATTTCCACTGGGAGAAATTAAATTCAGAAACCAAGTGTTCAAAGCCCAGTGACTTCTATCCCATTAGTATGAGTTTAGATAACAACGTAAAAGAGTGATTCTAAGAAAAAAGTCAGTGCCCACTGAACTGATTTGGTTTTTTTCTCCCATAAAGAACCATTGGTTTTGAATCAATGAGATCTGACAAAAAACTCGGTATGTTTGTGTTGCCAGCCTTGTAAGATCATACACAAGTGTAAACCATAGTTCTGGCCGTTATCAGTGTAATCCAAATGGTGCAAAGTATTTGCAGGGAGGGTTAGGCTGGTTTGAGGATCATCCACTTAATCTGACAGGAGGTGACTCCCTTAAGGCCACAGTAATTGCTGCTTCAACCCAAGTATGGATACACAGCATATTAATGTTTACTTATCTTTCTGATGTTTACTTCTCCGTTGGCCTCAACCAGGAATCCAGTGGTAGAACTGGGTGACAAATGGCATTACTGCTCCTGAGGGAGATTTTTCCCTCTGTAGCTTTACTTAGAAAATTTGGAACTAGAATTTATCAAAGGAGCAGCTGCTGGCATGCTTTCACTGCAATAGCTCTTAGCGGGATACCTGTCACTTAGTTTTCAAATGCTAACTTCATTCCACCCCTTAATAACAGCATTCACTTATGAGACAATGGGTAGGGTCCTCCCCGTTCTGTATCGTTAATAGCCCTGCTTATGAACCCAGGCTGCTGTATTAGCCTCATTACATCATGCTCTAATCAACTGAGCCCATTACCTAGAAACTTTGCTTTATATACTAAGCCAGTTCATATTATTCTCCCCTTGCCTTTGAACTAGTGTATCTTGAAATAAAAGGCTTAATTATCTATTATGAACTTCCTACAATCCTTCCTTAAAAGTCCCATATTTCCTACTTCTTTGCAATCAATAAGACCAAAAAAAAAACCAAAAAGTGAGTTGCTAAAACAGTTATGTACAATACAATCAAATTATTGAAATCCAGTTTTTTTTTTTAATTGGAGTATAGTTGATTTACAATGTTGTGTTAGTTTCAGGTGTACAGCAAAGTGAATCAGTTATCTGTACGCATATATCCCCTTTTTTTTTTAGATTCTTTTCCCATATAGGCCATTAGAGTATTGAGTAGAGTTCCCTGTGCTATACCGTAGTTTCTTATTATGAAAGCCAGTTTTGTATAAATGTTTTTGCACATGTATATATGTATGTACAGTAGACCCTTGAACAATGAGGGGTTTGGGGTGCTGATACCCTCTCCTACCCCACCCCGCCCCCAGTCAAAAATCAGTGTATAACTTTAGTCGACCCCTTGTATCCACAGTTCTGCATCAGAAGATTCAACCAACTGTGGATCATGTACTGTAGTACATATTTATTGAAAAAAATTCTGTGTTTAAGTGGACCTGTGCAGCTTAAACCTGTATTGTTCAAAGGTCAACTGTATATATATATATATATATGTATATGTATATACGTGTGTGTGTGTGCACATGGATTTGGGTATGCACATTTGTGTGTGCATGATGAGTGACATTAGATCTTAAAATTAGGTGTCTGATGGGTATATGGTAATTTCTGTTATAAATTACTAGATATATAATTTATCAAATGGCAAACCACATAGTAATAAAGTGAGTTTAGACCCACTTTACTAACAGTGTATTATTAAATATCAGTAAAATTCTGTTAGGCAAAAAGTGTATGTATACATATAAGCCTGCATAGAAGGAGCTCTAGGAACTTTGTTGACTAATAAATATTAAAGTTGTATTTATATGAAGTTAACTTCACATGGTTAAGTGTGTATTATCAGATATTGTGATGTAAATTTCTTTGGTAAAAAATGTACATACTAGAAAAGCAAAAACAAAAAATGTCTACATATATACAAAAATGCATTGATCTAGCACAGCCAAGGATTTACATGATTTATATTCTTTTTGGAATTTCTGATGTCAGCTTTCTGCAACTGTGTTACACATGTATGCACCTTTTTTGAGAAGAGGTGAGTGGCGATGTAATCTGATCTCTCTCTCATGATTCTGGGCATCAACTATAGTAAAGTTTTGTGCCTTTCGTCTGGGGCTTGTCTGTGGCCTCCCTCCAAGTCTGGCTGAGTCTGGCTGCAAGTTGCCTTCTTGTTCAGTGTGCTTGCCTCTAACAGCCTCAGTGCTTCTCCTGTGTTAGAGATGGAAACAAAATAACTGCAGTGGTGAAATTGCTATTCAGAAGTAAATGAGACTAAGACACAAGGAGGGGAGGAATAAAGGGCCTGGCTTTGTGAGAGTTTGCAGGGCAACTTGGGTTTGGATTCTGAAGTGTAGGGGAAATCTGACGTCCAGAATAATGGCGTGTAATTGCATAATGTAAAATTGCCTCTACATTGACTTCTAGTTCTTTAAGTTTGTCAGTCCAGATTTACTAAAAACAAAACAAACTTTCTTGAAAAAAGGAGTGAAGAAGTTAAAAGGGGACTGTGGAGGATTGGGTGACAATACCAAATCCCATTACTGAATTCACTCAAGACAGAGTTATGTGCAGACAATTTATAAGATATGCATATTTTCAGAAGTTGCCAATATTAGCGATGGGAACTCCCATTGATCCACAGGTGGAATTTGGGTGTTGCTGTTGAATGAACATTCCCAATCTGTTACCTAGTTTGTGTATCATATGTAACCTACTACGTTTAAAGAATATGAATGTAATGAAATATAGTTAAATTATATTGACTAATGTAGTTTTGCATAGAATTCATTTGTTTATATTATGTATCTTTAAATAGTTAACCATACTTAACATGTATCTTCACACCTATTTAGGTATATACCTTCTCTGTGCCCTGTAGAGTTTTATTTAGGCACCGGTGACTCAGCAGTGAACAAAATAGACAAAAAACCTTGCCCTCAGGAAGAGTACACTGAGGAGAATTGCCGAATATAATAAATTATATAACATGCAAAATGTGATAAGAACTGTGAGGAAAAATAAAAGCAGCTCGAGGGCACGAGGAGTGGCACGGTGGAAGGTGGTTAGGTCCTGATTCTGAATAGGATGATCAGCATACGTCTGTCTTATTCAGAAGGTCGCATTTGAGCTAGTAGGATTTGGAAGAAGTGAAGGAGCAAGCAAGCCGTGCCAGTATCGAGAAAGAATGTCCCAGGCAGAGAAATAAGACAGTTCAAAGACCTGATTAAAGTGTTAAAGCAACAGAGACGGAGCTGACATTGCTAGTGCAGAGTGGGGGAGGGAGGGAGAGAAGTGGGAGGTAAGAGGGGCCGGATGGTGGAGGACTCTGCAGGCCTTGGAGAAGACTGGCTTTTACTCCAAGTGGAATGGAGAACCATTGTGCGGGTTAAACAGAGGAATGACGCCCTCTAACTCATCCTTTGGAAAGACCACTCTAGCAGCTATGTTCTATGGCTACTGCAATATCCCAAGGTGAGAGATGATGAGAGCTTGGACCAGGGTGGTGGAAGTGGATGCAGAAAAGTGATGAGATTCCGCATATATTTTACAAGCAGAATGTGATTGATAGGATGTGGGCAGTGAAAGAAAGAGATGACACCAAGGCATTTGGTCTGAGAAACTGAAAAGATAGATTTGCCATTACCTAATGGGAGAAGAATAGGGTAGTTTTTCATTTTTTTAGATTTTTGACTTTTTTTTATTAATAACTTTTATTTTTTAGAGCAGTTTTAGGCTCACAACAAAACTGATCATTTTATTTTCAGGAAGGGGTGAGTTGAGTTCAGTTTAGAGCCTGTTAAGTTTCAGTGTCTAGCAGACAACCAAGTGTATACATCGAGTAAGCGGTTAGATATACATCTGCAGTTTAGGGCAGGGCTGTGGGGTGGAAATAATAAATTTCAAAGTTGTCAGTAGGTAGATGGTATTTAAAGCCATGAGACTGGAAGAACATACCAAGGACATGTGTCAGTTATCCACGTGATGCATCTCAGCTCCAAATGTGCCCTTCATCTGTGCAAATGGACCTGCGCCCTTTAAACAGTTCTCCTTTGCCCGCTGACACGTTGTTAAACTCTATCAGTAGAAGATATTGATGGGACATTGCAGGAGAAAGAGTTTTGTGTCCTGGGTCTGGTGGTTCACCCACCAGGATCTAGGAGAGGGCCCTTTTCTTCGGTCCACTGCTCAGCTTGCACTGTTTTACCAGTGCTAGGTGCCCACAGGGTGTAGCCCTCTCCAGCACTTGGCCACCACCCCCAGTGCTTTCTTAAGCCCTTGACTCAGGCTTAGCAGCTTGGCTGGGAACCCCAGACAGTGTGGACCTGCACTTCAGCCAAGATCGCTGCTCCCTCACCCTCTCCTCAGGCCCCACCCCCCAAGCATGCCAAGAGGCCTTAATAAGCCAGCCATTTGACTTTCATCCCATGCAGCATTCTAGCCATCTGGACCAAACCATGCACAGAAGTTCACTAGGGCTCTCTAGCCCCTGGTTCCAGCAGTGTCTGCGGTGGGGCGCCAACCCCCTCTGCACACCCAGTTCCCTCTGTACAGCCAGCCCCCTCTGTACAGCCAGGCCCCTCTGTACACCCAATTCCCTCTGTACAGCCAGCCCCCTCTGTACAACCAACCCCTCTGTACAACCAACCCCTCTGTACAGCCAGCCCCCTCTGTACAACCAGCTCCCTCTGTACAACCAACCCCTCTGTACAGCCAGCCCCCTCTGCACAACCAGCCCCCTCCCCTCTGTACAACCAGCCTCCTCTGCACAACCAGCCCCCTCTGCACAACCAGCCCCCTCTGCACAACCAGCCCCCTCTGCACAACCAGCCCCCTCTGTACAACCAACCCCTCTGTACAGCCAGCCCCCTCTGCACAACCAGCCCCCTCTGTACAACCAACCCCTCTGTACAGCCAGCCCCCTCTGCACAACCAATCCTCTCTGTACAACCAATTCCCTCTGCACAACCAGCCCCCTCTGCACTACCAGCCCCCTCTGTACAACCAACCCCTCTGTACAACCAGCCCCCTCTGTACAACCAACCCCTCTGTACAGCCAGCCCCCTCTGTACAACAAATCCCCTCTGTACAACCAATCCCCTCTGCACAACCAATTCCCTCTGCACAACCAATCTCCTCTGCACAACCAATTCCCTCTGTTAACCCACTGAAGCCTCTGCTCATCCACATCCTGGGGTTTGTTTCTCATGGCCTTTCCAGCAAGGACACCGTCAACTCCGAAAATCCTTGTACCTGCAGTGGCACAACTCCCTCCTCACACCTGCCATCAGCCTTGGCTTGCCTGCATCCCAGAGGGTTGTTCCTGCTTGCCGGGTGATGTTGGGTCAGGAGATTCTCCTTCCAGTGGACTGCACCTGCACCTTCTTCTATTGTCCTCCTAGCACTGTTCCTCAACCCTAAGGTGCCCATTAGGGTTCTCTTGCAATCTTCACAACTTTCCCCAAATAGCTTAATAATTCCTTATTTTAAACTTCCCCTGTTTAAATTACTGTGTGGTATCTGTCACCTGATTGGACCTGGACTGATACCAGAGTTGAGAGTAAAGAGAGAAGAGGTTTAAGGATTTGAGCTCTGAGTCACCTCGCCATTAAGAGGTTGGGAAGAGGGCCTAGGAAATGAGAGTGTAAGCAAGTGGCCAGGGAAGGAGAAAAGCCAAAAGAATATGGCATTGCATCATAGAAGCCAAGTAAAGAACATGTTTATAAAGGAAGAAATCATGTGGTATATATGCAGTAGAACACTACTCAGCCATAAAAAAGAAGGAAATTTTGCCATTTGCAACAAAATGGATGGACTTGGAGGGTATTATGCTAAGTGAAACAAGTCAGACAGAGAAAGATAAATACTGTATGATATCACTTATATGTGGAAGCTATAATTACAACAAACTAGTGAATATAAGAAAAAAGAAGCAGAAAAAAGAAGCAGACACTATAAAGAGAACAAACTAGTGGTTACCAGTGGAGAGAGGGAAGGGTGAAAGGGCTTTATAGGGGTAGAAGATTAAGAGGTACAAACTATTAGTTATAAAATAAGCTACAAGGATATATCGTACAACATGGGGAATATAACAAATATTTTATAATAACTGTAAATGGAGTATAACCTTTAAAATTGTGCATCACTATATTGAACACCTGTAACATATATAATATTGTACAGCAAATATAATTCAATACAAAAATTCTAAAAAAAAGGAAGTAATCAACAATGTTAAAAACAGCTAGTTATTCATGTGTGAGGAGAATTGAGGATAAAACACAGGATGTAGCAACATGCAGATCATCGGTAACCTTCACAAAAAGCAGAAAACTTAGAATATAGAGTTCATCTACCAACCTCCTACCCAAAGCATCCTTGACAGATCTTTCACCCATACAGAACCTCCCAAGTTTTCTTGGAATATCATTATTTATTAAGTCATTGTATTTATGAACTTTAGGGCTTTATAGTATTTAAAAAATAATTAGAAGCATCAGTTACTGTAAGCATAGAAAGCATAGAACATTGAGACAAGTCTTCCCATACTTCTCCTTATGTATTAAGTTAATTAATATTTATTGAGCACATATTGTGTGGCAGGTATTGGTCTAGGAACTGGGATATGGCACTGAAATAGGGAAGCAAAGTGTTCTCCATTATGGAGCTTACATTTGGTGGGAGAAATAGATACTAAACTAGTAAACAAATACCTAAACTATGTTTCCAGAACCATATGTGCAGTGGAAAAAAAAAAAAAATAGAGTGATAGGAATAGTAGGGAGTTACATTCGAATTATATCAGTGGTTAGAAAATTTCTCTCCAAAGAAATAGCATTTGAGCTAAGACCTAAATACAGAGAGAGATGAACAACAATCTGGGCAAAGAGTATTTTAGGTGGAGTGTGTGACAAATAAAAAGGATCAGAGAGAAGAAGCTTTACGGATTCAAGGGACAAGAGGAGAGCAAATAACTGAAGCACAGTGTGAAATCTGGGAGAGATGTAGAAGATAATGTAAAAAGATAGGCAAGGGGACTTCCAGTTTCAGCCATGATGGAGTAACAGTGATGAGATTTACACTCTAGCCCTAAATTCAGAGCTGTGATCCCTGAGAAAAGGGGAAAAAAACAAGGTAATCCCTACAATTGTACTAGGTTCTTATGGGGAGACAGTTTCCAGGCTGACATGTGGGGAGGGATCAGCCCACTCAGCCTAGCAGCCTTTCTAAGTTGAAGAATCCGAGATCAGAGTTTAGGGAGGTAAAAGACTGGCTACAATTTGTGGTTTGTAGTCCAGAGAGGAGACAACTGCACCAAGAGAGAGCCCTGGACACCGGCAGACGTGTCCTCTCAAGTCTTTGGCTGAGTATTGAGCTGAGCATTCATGAGAGGAAATACCCATGGCCAAGGAAAGATCCATCAGAAAGGACAAGGCAGAACAGTCCTGAAGCCCATGCAGGACTGGAAATAATCTGTGCCCCCATCAGCCAAGTGGAAAAGTCTCACAAAACACAGGGCACTGGGTAGAATCCTCAGAAGGGTATCAATGTAGTAGTGAAGCAAAATTAGCTATAGACAAAGACCTACACCAACAAACATCAAAAGCAAACCTCAAAAGAATCCGAGTCCAAGTATCTTAACTGTGCACCAGTATTTAAAGGAATACAACAAGATCCTGCAGTCAACAAGTAAAATTCACAGCATCTGACATCCAATAAAAAGATTACGAGACATGCAAGGAGTGGAATATGATCTATAAGTGGTAGAAAAATAAAAGAAACAGACCCACAATGCAGAGATGATGTAACTAGGAGACAAGGACTTTAAAACAGCTATAATAAATGCACCCCACATATTCAACAGTGAGAGAAAAACAAGATTGTAAAAGAGAAGTGGAAGATGTAAAAAAGATTCCAATGGAACTTTTAGAGATGAAAAATACAACGTTTGAAATAAAGAACATACTGGATGAGATTAAAGCAGATTAGACACCAACTTGAAGACAGCAATAGAAACTATCCAAAAAGAAACACAGAGAAACTAAAAACAAAAGAACAACAAAAAAACATAGCATCAACAACTTGTGGGACAATATTAAGTGGTCTAACATGTGTAATTGAAATCCCAGTGGGAGAGGAAGGGGAGAGGGAAAAATATTTGACCAAATAATGGACAAAATTACTCATAATTCCATGAAGATTACAAATCAGTGGTTGGAAAACTATGACTCATGGACCAACTATGGCCTGGTGCCTACTTTTGTAAATAAAGTTTTGTTAGAACAGAGCTATGCTCATTTATGAGTCATTTATGTATTATGGCTGTCTTTAAGTAGTTGTGATGGAAAGTATGGGGTTCAAAGCCTAAAATATTTACTATCTAGCCCTTTACAGAAAAAAAAAAAATTACCAGGGGATTGGGGGAGGAGATTAACTGTAAAATACCAGGAGGGAATTTTGAGGGTGATGGTATTGTTCTACATAATGAGTGTGGTGGTCACTACATGACTGTATATATTTGTCAAAACTCACTGAATTGGACCCTTAAAACTGGTAAATTTTACTGTATATAAATTGTACTTCAATAAATCTAATTTTAAAAATATGATAGGTTAGAAATAGTTCAACATCTTTGTAGACCTTGAGAAGTTTGGCTTGCACTTTAAACATAATCAGTGGAAAGCCAGTGGAGATTTTTCATCAGAGGAGGGACAATTTGATTGAAAAGTTTTAAATAAATTGTTACTTTAGCAACACAGTGGTGACTGAGAGACAGGAGCCTGATTTAAAGGGTTTTGCAGCATGGGCATACCTCATTTTATTGCACTTCACAGATATTGCAGTTTTTACAGATTGAAGTTTTGTGACAACCCTGAGTTGTCAGAAGATAGCATTTTTTAGCAATGAAGTATTTTTTAATGAAGGTATGTACATTGGGTTTTTTAGACATAATACTATTGCACACTTACGAGACTACAGTATCGTGTAAACACAATTTTTATATGCACTGGGAAACTAAAAAATTAATGTGACTTGCTTATTGCAGTAGTCTAGAACCAAACCTGAAATATCTCCAAGGTGTGCCTGTAATCTCCTTAAGAGATCATGGTAGCTTTTGAACAAGGATGATGAAAGTAGAGATTGAAAATGAGATGGATTGGGGATTTGTTTTTGAGGTAGAACCAACAGTCCTGCTGATTGAATGTGGAAGCTAAAGCTGGAACCAAACAGGACTTCAGGGTTTGGTCAGGGAGGTGGGTAGAGGTGCTCTTTACTGGGATGGGAAAGATGGGGAGGAAGGCAAAGCCCAGAATGAAAAAAACAACTCTTGTTTGACTCATCATGCATATTCCAGATAAACTGAACCATAATGTTTTACATATACAATCTTTTTATGATTACAGTTGAATTCAGCACTTACTTACTTGGCAATAAGATGAAGTTTACTTTCACCATGGTGTAATGTTTTTTAATGAGAAACAAGCATTTGACAATTGTATAAAATATAAAGATGCTTTTCTTAGATCTAGTTTGTCATTGTAAACTCTTGCTTAATTCCTCCTTCTAGAAGATAATTAAAATTATGTTGAAGCAAAATTAAAATATCAGTGAGGAGTCACTTTGAATGGTAATTCCACTCATTACAAAAATAATCAGTAACGGGAGTAAATAAAATAATTATACCGTCTTAATTCCCAGCAAGTCACTTCCCTTTTCACACCTTCATTTCCCTGTTTCCCAAAATGCCTTATTCCTCCAAAGATTCTGATAAACTTTACCATTCACACGCTCATTTTCTAGCAAACTATGAAGTGTGCTAAATTGTATTTGGAAAAATAAATGACCCAAACCTGTGCTTTTTACTTTCAGTCATAAAAAGAATTTTCTGATGAGCTAAATACATAATATATATCTTATTAATTATCATGATTTTGACTTTACTTGGTGAAGATCAATACCAGCCAACTAAATTCTTCATGTTCAGATGCATCTCCCCTTTGTATTTTCACTCTTTGAAAATGAATTCTGCCTTTCTATCCAGCCTTCTCCCAGCTCCCCTCTCCACAAAAAATGTTCACCTCTTTACCTGTTTTTTTCAGGCTGTGGTCACACATACACGTGAAGCAAAGTGGGACTGAGAATATTAGTTCCAAGTCTGCTGGTGTCTGGAGGTAGCAGCCATCTGAAGAAAGGGCCCCTGACGGACTGAGTGTGTGGGGTTCACCCCAGACTGGCTCTGACTTGAATCCTTTGCTTCCTTTTGTGAGTCAGATGCATCCCTTCCTCCTACGAGTTTCCAGTTTTGCTCCTATTACACATCCGATTTAACTCTCCCAACACAGTTTCCTTCCAGACCTGAACTCTGACTTGCTACTACTCTCCTTTCTTCTACCTGTTTCGCTTGAGGTTATGGACATTTCCCTGATCTCCAGCGAAGCTGATGCTTCTCAAGGGAGAGCGCTCCTTTACAGGGTGTGCCCACACACTGGATATGTCCAGCCTCTCCACACAGCAACAAAATGGGGATTTGACCCCAGTGTAAAGGGCACAATTGCCAAATATAGTCTCCTGGCCTCCAGTGCGTGGGATCTGTCTCACTTAACTCATCCACTAATTAGCATTTTCCTTCGAAAATTCTGATTAACTCACTGTCACGAACATTGGCATTTTTCTTAAAAAATTTATTTTATTTTTATTTATTTATAGCTGTATTGGGTCTTCGTTTCTGTGCGAGGGCTTTCTCTAGTTGTGGCAAGCAGGGGCCACTCTTCATCGCGGTGCGCGGGCCTCTCATTATCGCGGCCTCTCTTGTTGCGGAGCACAGGCTCCAGACGCGCAGGCTCAGTAGTTGTGGCTCACGGGCCCAGCTGCTCCGCGGCATGTGGGATCTTCCCAGACCAGGGCTCGAATCCGTGTCCCCTGCATTGGCAGGCAGATTCTCAACCACTGTGCCACCAGGGAAGCCCCTTAATTTTAGTCTAAGTTCAACCATTAAAAATCCACTCCTTTTGGTTAGATGTGTGTTGTTTCCCAAGACCCCTGGATAACCGCTAGTCATCCCCAAGTAGACTTTCAATTTTCCTGGAGCCCCTGGATTGACCGGACATATTTTCATACACATACACACACGCAAGTCCTTTTGTTGTTATTGTTGTTTGTTTTCTTTCTTTTTTTTTTTTTTTTGGTACATGTCAATCCCAAACTCCCAATCTATCCCTCCCCACCACCCTTCCCCGCTGGTAACCATAAATTCGTACTCTAAGTCTGTGAGTCTGTTTCTGTTTTGTGAATAAGTTCATTTGTATCATTTTTATAGATTCCACATATAAGCGATATCATATGATATTTGTCTTTGTCTGACTTACTTCACTTAGTATAATAATCTTTAGGTCCATCCATGTTGCTGCAAATGTCATTATTTCATTCTTTTTAATGGCTGAGTAATATTCCACTGTGTATATATATATATATATATATATATATATATATATATATATATATATATATACCACATCTTTATACATTAATCTGTTGATAGACATTTAGGTTGTTTCATGTCTTGGCTATTGTAAACAGTGCTGCATTGAACATTGGGATGCATGTATACTTTTGAACCAAGTTTTTCTCTGGATATATGCCCAGGAGTGGGATTGCTGGGTCGTATGGTAGTTCTATTTTTAGTTTTTTAGAGAACCTCCATACTGTTCTCCATAGTGGCTCTATCAGTTTACATTCCCACCAACAGTGCAAGAGGGTTCCCTTTCCTCCACACCCTCTCCAGCATTTACTGTTTGTAGATTTTTCTATGATGGCCATTCTGACTAGTGTGAGGTGATATTTTATTGTAGTTTTGATTTGCATTTCTGTTGTTTGTTTTCTTAATTTCAAATCAATTTGTTCCAGAATGAAAACTACTACTAAGTGGATTCTCTTTCCCTGAATGTGTGTTTCCTTTTGCTGCTGTAATAAATTACCACAAACATAATGGCCTAAATTTATTATCTTACAGTTCTGGAAGTCAGACGTCCAAAATCAGTCTCATGGGTCTAAAGTCAAAGTAACAGCAGGGTTGGTTTCCTTGGAGGCTCTAGGGGAGGATCCATTTCTTCGCCTTCACTAGCTCCCTGAGGCTGCTACATTCCTGGGCTCGTGGCCTCTTCTTCCAGCTTCAAAGCTAGCAGCGTAGCATCTTCTCTCCTTCTCCCCCACTGTTTCTGTCGCCACATCTCCTTCTCTCTGACCCTGACCCTCCTGCTTCCCTCTTACGAGGACACTGTAATCACATCGGGCCCATCCTGATGACCCAGGATAATCTTCCCTCTCAAGAGTTTTAACTTAATCACATCCACAGGGTCCCTTTTGCCCTATAAGGTAACATATTCACAGGTCTCAGGGATTCGGGTGTGGACATCTGGGGAGAAAGGGAGCATTATTCAGCCTGCCAGACCAAGTAAACTAATTATTTTCTCTTTTTCTTCAAAATAAAAATTGTAATTAGTTAAACGAGCCATCGGTCAAGATTTATTTTCTTTATGGATAGAAGCCCAAGGAGTTTAATGACCTCTACACAGTCACGTGATGAGAATCGACTGGCACAAAATCAAGGCACATCAATCTGAGATCAGCCGGTGGATCGCCTTCATTTTTTTGTCATATTGACCAGTGTCTTTTCTTCTGTTACTTCATAACATAGAACATTATTCCTAAATTATTAACAGGCCATCCTTTAATCTGGCTGTACAATTTGTTTGAAGAAGGCTGTGTAAAAGTGTTTTGCCAGTAGAAAACTCATGTGAAGTTGAGGATCAATAGTATAATTTGACATCTTAATTCTTTTCATGCTGGTGGCAGCGTATTTGACAATTTATCATCCTTTGGTTTGAAATACCAAAAGTAATTGGAAGAGTGGGTACAGAATGAGGCTGATTTAGCTAGTAGCTATCAAGAATCCACTACAGGGACTTCCCTGGTGGTCCAGTGGTTAAGACTCCGTGCTTCCACTGCAGGGGGTGCAGCTTCGATCCCTGGTCAGGGAACTAAAGATCCTGCATGCCCTGCTTCACAACCAAAGAAATAAAATAAAATAAGATGGTTAATGAAAAAAAATCCACTACATGCAAGGCACTTAACCGACCACCTTAAAGAACATGCCTTCCAAATGGAGAGGCAAGACCATCACGTGAATGCTCAGCAATGTGGCACACAGGTGCTACTGAGGAAAGAACCATCCCGTCCAGAAAAACTTCACATTGCCCTTCATGCCCTCAATATTTCATTGGAACCTGCTTTCACTTGGGAAATTATGAGGAGTAGGAAGTGGATGCGAAGGTATAGTTTGTTTTTTTTTAATTAATAGACTAATTTTTAGAGCAGTTTTAGGTTTACAGAATATTTAGCAGAAAGTACGGAGAGTTCTCACATACCCCATCTCTCTCCTGCTTACAGCTCCCCTACATCTTGAGTTACTGTGTTACATATGAACCAATGGGGACACACTGTTATTAACTAAATGTCCTTCACTCTTTGTGCCATACAGTTCTATGGGTTTTGACAAATGCCTAATGTCATGTATCCACCATTACAGTATCATACAGAATAGTTTCATTCTGCATTCATTCATTCATTCATTCATTCATAAATCCCTTGTTTTCCACTTTTTCATTCCTTCCCGCCTCCTCTCAGACCTCTGACAGACACTGATCATTTTAGTCTCCATATGGGTCTGCCTTTTCCAAAATGTCACATAGTTGGAATCATAGAGCCTGTAGTCTTTTCAGACTGGCTTTATTCACTTGGTAATAAGTATTTAAGGTTCCTCCTTGTCTTTTTGTGGCTTGATAACTCATTTCTTTCATCACAGAATAATATTCCATTGTCGGGATGTAGTACAGTTTATCTATTAAAGGACATCTTGGTTGTTTCCAACTTTTTCCGATTATGGATAAAGCTGCTATAAATATGCGTGTGCAGATTTGTGTGAACATAGTTTTCAACTCCTCTGGGTAAATACCAAGGGCTCTGAATCATAGGTGACGACCATGTTTAGCTTTGTAAGAATCTGTCAAACCGTCTTCCAAAGTGTACCATTTTGCATTCCCACCAACAATGAATGGGAGTTCTTGTTGTTCCACATCCTCACTGGTATTTGCTCTTGTCAGTTTTTGGATTTTAGCAATTCTAATAGGTGTGTAGTGGTATCTCATTGTTATTAAATTTGCACTTGCTTAATGACATGTGATGTTGAGCATCTTTTCATATGCTTATCTGCCATCTGTGTATTTTCTTTTTTTTATTATTATTATTATTTTTTTAATTTATTTATGGCTGTGTTGGGTCTTCGTTTCTGTGCGAGGGCTTTCTCTAGTTGTGGCAAGCGGGTGCCACTCTTCATCGCGGTGTGCGGGCCTCTCACTATTGCAGCCTATCTTGTTGCGGAGCACAGGCTCCAGATGCGCAGGCTCAGTAGTTGTGGCTCACGGGCTTCAGTGCCCAGTGGCATGTGGGATCTTCCCAGACCAGGGCTCGAACCCATGTCCCGTGCATTGGCAGGCAGATTCTCAACCACTGTGCCACCAGGGAAGCCCCCTGTGTATTTTCTTTATTGAGGAGTCTGTTCAGATATTGCCCATTTAAAAAATGGGTTGTTTTCTTATTGTTGAGTTTTAAGAGTTATTTATATATTTTGGCTATAAGTTCTTTATCAGGTATGTGTTTTGCAACTCCTTTCTCCTAGTCTGTGGCTTGTTTTTTCATTATTTTAGTCATGTGTTTTTGCAGAGCTGACTTTTTTTTTTTGTCTTTTAATTTTTTTCTTTTTTTATTGAAGTATAGTTGATATACAATTTTATGTAAGTTACAGGTGTACCGTATAGGGAGTCACAATTTTTAAAGGTTATATTCCATTTATAGTTATTATAAAATATTGGCTATATTCCCTGTGTTGTAAAATATATCCTTGTAGGCTTACTTTATACATAATATTGGGTTGGCCAAAAAGTTTGTTCGGTTAATGAACACATTGTTCATAAAATTTTTGGTGAAAATTAAAAATGTGTCTTTTATTTTTACTTAAAACTGAATGAACTTTTTGGCCAACCCAATAGTTTGTACCTCTTAATCCCCTGCCCCTATATTACCCCTCCCCCCTCCCTTTCTTTACTGTTAACCACTAATTTGTTCTCTATATCTGTGAGTCTTTTTCTTTTTTGTTACATTCATTAGTTTGTTGTATTTTTTAGATTCTACATATAAGTGATATCATACAGTAGTTGTCTTTCTCTGTCAGACTTATTTCACTTAGCATAATGCCCTCCAAGTCCATCCATGTTGTTGCAAATGGCAAAATTTCCTTCTTTTTTATGGCTGAGTAATATTCCATTGTGTTTGTGTGTGTGTACATATATATATATACATATACATAGATATACCACATCTTCTTTATCCATTCATCAGCAGAGCAGAAATTTAAAATCTTAATGCAGTCCAACTCATCAGTTTTTGTTGAATTTTTCATTTAAAAATTCATCACTGAACCCAAGGTTATGTAGATTTTCTTCTATGGTGTCTTCTAAAAGTATTATAGTTTTGTATTTTATATTTAGGTATATGACCCATTTGAGCTAATTTTTATGAAAGGTACAAGGTCCGTGTCTAGATTCACTTTCTTTTTTACACATGGATGTCCGGCTCCAGCACTATTTGTTTAAAAGACTATCTTTTTTCCATTGAATTGACTTTGCTCCTTTGTCAAAAATTAGTTGAGTATATTTGTGTGAGTCTATTTATGGGCTCTCTTTCTGTTCTATTGATCTATTTGTCTATTCTTTCACCAATATCATGCTGACTAAATTATTGAAGCTTTTTAGTAAGTCTTGAAGTCAGGTAGTGTCAGGCTTCTAACTAGAATGTATAGTTTTTAATATAGCCCTCACATGCTTCCATGAAATATGTTTTTTTTAGATGAAGTTCTTTCCTGGAAATTTAAATTTTTTTTCTATATTTGTGAATACCATCCTGTTACATTTCATTACAGCTCCAAATTGTAGGGGATTTTCTTTCCAAACTCATTCACATGCAGAACAATTTGATTGGTATCGATGGGCTTTGAGCAGGAAATGATTACTACCTAGTAAGGGAAACAAGGATCTCCTCTTCCCAAACTATGACTGTTTGCATAAAATGGATTATTACACTGAAGGTAGATGCTCAAATCCCCCCCTACCACAACTGTTAATTATCAGGTATGTGTGGACAAAAGTGCAGCCTAAGAACGTGCTCTCTGTCTTTGATCTTCATCCCTCGCCTAGTTCCTCACACAGGTGTCTCAACTAATGTGGAAAAAAAAAATCTCCCTCATCACTGACAGCTGGAGATGGGTACCATCTGCAACTCTGGTGCCGTAGGTGTCGACTGAAACAATACAAATGAGACTGGCAAATTTGCCAGTGGTTATTTTGCAGCGAGAAACTCACATATCAAGTGAATTCTCTCTGGCCATTGTGGGAAAAGAATAACCTCCGCTGGCTTCCTAAACTCAGGAGGATCACCTTTAGCTTTTAAGAGATAAAATTACCCCAACATATTCCCTGCACCTAAGCTGGAGTCTCCTGCAGTGAAACTGACATGGATCCTAACAGAGCCCATATCTCCATCCATACAATCGGGCTCCACTATCACAGGTGAAAATGGAGACAGACAGCAACATCAGCCACTTGAAAATATGACGCCAAATCGAATAGTTGATAAATGCTCCCAGTAAGATAGAATTAATGCAGAAAACAGAAGAGAATTTAACAATATTTAAACATGTATTTTCACATTGATTTCAGGACTATTGCAACAATAAATAAATCTTGCCATAAAATAGGACTAACAACAAAAATAAGAAAATTCTTTCAAATGAAAAAACATAACTGTCAAAAATTTTTAACTTATTAAAAACATTGATGAAAAGAACATTCCCCCAAATGGAAATAATGATTTATAAGGGTAAATAACTCGTTCAGAGTACAGAGCAAAAAGACCAAGAAAAAGATTTTATAAAAGGAAAGATGAGACATGAAAATAGAGCAAAGAGACCCCATATTCATGAAATAGGAATGCTAGGAAACAATCAAGCAGATGGAGGATAAGCCAAAAAATAAAAACAAAAACAAAAGCAAAACAGAACAAATACCCAAAGGAAATTTCTCCAAGTTTAAGAATCATATGAATTCCAATTCAAAATGCCTCACAAATGTTTGGCAGGATTATTGAAAAAATTGAAACAAATTGAAAAATACATTTGATTTCTAAGGATAAAATAAGCATTTTCCAATATAAATACAAAATATAGTTTGACTGCGAAGGAAAGAGATTGCTGACATCAGAATTCTCATTTGCAATACCAAATGCCAGACACTACGTGGAACAATGTTGGCAAATTTCTGAGGAGATAACATTTTCTGAGAGTTCCATATACCAGACAAATGGTGGGTCATCTCTGAAAGCAAAAGAAAGACATTTTTCAGACCAGCCACGTAACTTTCTAGAAAGAATTACTTTGAAATTCTCCAGCCAAATGTAAATGTGAATCTGAATTCGAATTTGAAAACACAGGGAAGTGAAAACATAATACCCAACAAATGAAGCTCAGGCTCCACACCAGACCTAGTGAATCAGAATTTTTGGTTTAGCAAGATTCCCAGGTGAGAAGCTGTGCTCTTTTTTTGGTTTGTTTTTATTTTATTTTATTTTATTTTTGGCTGCGTTGGGTCTTTGTTGCTGCGCAGGCTTTCTCCAGTTGTGGTGAGAGGGGGCTACTCTTCGTTGTGGTGCACAGGCCTCTCACTGCGGTGGCTTCTCTTGTGGAGCACGGGTTTTAGGTGCGTGGGCTTCAGTAGTTGTGGCACGTGGGCTCAGTAGTTGTGGCTCGCGGGCTCTAGAGCGCAGGCTCAATAGTTGTGGCACACGGGCTTAGTTGCTCAGAGGCATGTGGGATCTTCCCGGACCAGGGCTCGAACCCATGTCTTCTGCATTGGCAGGCGGATTCTTAACCACTGCACCACCAGGGAAGTCCAGAAGCTGTGCTCTTAAAATACTTCTGAACACCCTTACAACCACCAACTGCTGAGGGGTGGGAAAATTTTTAAATTTTAGTCCAGCTTAGTTTGATTCCTATTTGTTTAAAACAATAATTTAAACAATTTCTAGGTTTAACGCAGTTTATTGGAGGGGGAGGGGCTGATGGCAGTCTTGCGGTTTCTCACTGCCCCCCACTCCTTGCTTCTTTCTAACATGGTATCTGGAGCATGGGGTGGGGTCAACTGGGTGTCATGTTATTTGAGGGTAAATGGAACCCCCTGATCTCAAGTTGGTCCTTGGTTGTGCACTTGGGTCTGCTGAGAGGTGGATGGTCCCGTCCTACTCTGGGCTTCCTGCTGGTGTCTGCCTCTGGAGGTGATGAATTCACAGTGTGTACTTTCTAGGATCCATCAGGGCCCAGCTGCCCCTCCCTCTTGCCTCATCAACCTCCCTTCAATGTTCACAGAGGCTGAGACCCTCACACATATCTGCTATCCCAGCTTTACCTTAAGCAATCCTTTGTCCTTACCTGCTGGTTGTCAGCTCAGCAACCCTCACCTCCAAGGATGTGAACTGGAATTGGGGCCACAGATTTAGATCCTCCCATTGTGTAACTACACTGCCTTCCCTTTTTAGACCAGGGCTGCCCTGCACCTCAGACTCCTTCCACAGTCCCAGGTGGAAATAGAAGAAGCCTCATCCTCATCTTAGCACAAGTTTCCCTCAACAAGCCAAGGCTCCAGGGGAAACCAGGACATACACGGGACTCCCTCTTCCCACGACACAGTCTCCCCTGGCCTGTCTTGCTTTCCAGACACCTCCCCAGGACCAGCAGGGACTAACTCCCTTTTACTCCCTTTGTTTAATATCCTCCACCTTATGATTCCAAATTCTTGGCTAATCCCTATTGGCAGACAAAATTATTTTCTATGAACTTTGGGAGAAATACTGCTTTGTGGTTCACACCTAGCATCTGATCTATTAAATAGAAGCAAAGGAATTTAGACATTGCTTTGTTTTCAACTGACTTTCAGGCACATTTGCCTATTGTCTTCCTGCAAAATGCCATTTAAATATCAGAAACTAAAAACTCTTTGTTCATCATTACATTTCTTCTCTACAAATGAATCTTAATAATTTTCATTTTCTAACATCTCTTGGCGGCAGATGAACACCTTGGCCTTATATATGTAGAAAAAGCGTTTTCATGCATACAAATATTTTTAAAAACATTATCTCCATTATGCTACATAAACTTTAAGGTTAAGTCTACACAGTTTTCATAAGGTAGTTATAAAGTTTACAGGTGGTAATAATAATTTTAAAAATAGAGTGGCATAATATAAAAAATAAGCAAAAATTTTAGTAAAATGTTTAGAGTTCTACTTTTTCTGATGGCCAGTGAAGCAAGATTAGACATTAATAAACAAAAAGATAACAAAATTAATCCTATTTGGAAACTTCAGACTGCTCTTCTAAATAACTCCTGTCAGGAAATCAAAATTGAAATTATAAGCTCTTTAGAACTGAATGACATTGGGAATATTGAATATCAATAACTATGGAATTTGGCCACAATCATACACTGTAGAAAATTCAGGATTCAGTGCTCTTATTATTAAATAAGAGACTAAACATTCAATTCAAGCACGTAATAAAAATAACCACACAACAAATCTAAGGAAAGGAAAAGGATATAATACATATAAAACTAGAAATTAATTGATAGGCAAGCAAAAGTAGAAATAATGAATAAAACTAAGAGTTTGGGGAGTTCTCAAGTTCATTGGAAAGAACAAATAGAGACCACTAGTTAAAGATGCCAGATTGAACACATGTATTTAACCTCCACTCCCTCCTGAAATTCTATAAAAATGAGAACAAAGGTGTTTTTGTTTGATTTTGCACAGATTCTCAAGGTCAGAGAAGGCAGGAGAAAGCAATAACCAACTAGGATCTGCAAAGCAGATGGATAATGGCAGCTGACTTAGCAGTTCCTAGAAAGCTGAATCCTAAATCTGGCAGTAAAGAAAAATCAAGAAGCCATCTGACTTACACTACAGACTTCAAAGTCTCAGGAATTGGATGTATCCGGGACCTACGAAAGCGGATGAAAAGGTGAAGCCAAAAACTGGAGAGAGTGGGTTTCTTATCTGTTTAAGTTAGAATTTCAGTATGGTCTCCACCATCTCCACAGTCTTTTTACTGGCTCTCTCCCACCCCTAAAATTGGACTGGAGTTGTTTGTTTTCCCAGAGAGAGCAAAACAGAAGGTACCAGAACAAGTTGAGGGTGAGGATGTTTTGCGGAAAACTTGGAGGTAAATGAAAGTTGACACACTGAAGATCAGACTTGCAAACTTCTTCCCCAACAGAGCCCCCAGAATGCTGGCAGCCAGGCCGATATCCTCCAGGCAGGATGCACTGGCTTCCTCCAGGCAGAAAAACGTGCAGACTAAAGGAAGAGACACAAAGGTATTGATGTCAGGGGTGACTTAAAGAAATAGCCCAGTCAGAGCTTCTCAAGGTGAAACCCAGGCTCAGCAAGATTGACACTTGCATTCAGAGCTTCCAATCCGCTTTTTGTTTATATATTCTAACAGCCAAAGAGAAAAGCATATCATGTGAGAAACCAAGACAAACAGGGAAAAGTTACTTGGAAATCACAGAGAGACTCTCCAGGGAGAAGGAAATTTCAAAAGAACTATCAAATCTTCAGAGGGCTAAGAGAAGATACAGTATAAACAGAGTATGAACAGAATGCTCTAAGAATAAAAGTATTGAGAGAGTAAAGAAGGACTCTTAGAAATTAAAAATATCACAGAAGTGAAAGACTTGAGAGAAGGATTAGAAGATACAGTTGAGGAAATCTACTGGAACGTAGGAAGAAAATAGTAGAGAAAAGATGATTGGAGGACTGGTCCAGGAGGTGGGGTATCCAAAATAAGAGGAGCTCCAGAATGGGAGAGCAGAAACAAACAAACAAAAATGGAGGGGAATACCATCAGAGAAAAAAAATCAAAGAAATTTTCCTAAGACTGGATGATAACACCTTTTCTGGAATGGCTCACCAATTGCTCAGAATAGATCCAATCCAAAGTATATCATTATATAATTTGAACAGACTTATCACTAGAATCTATAATAATAAAAAAAAAAACTCCCTACAAACAAAAGTCCAGGACCAGATGGCTTCATAGGCGAATTCTACCAAACATACAAGGAAGACTTAAACCAGTCCTGTTCAAACTCTTCCAGAAGATTGAAGAGGAGAGAATACTCCCAAAGACATTCTATGAAGTCACCATCACCCTCATACCAAAACCAAACAAAGACACCACCAAAAAGAAAATTATAGGTCAATATCTTTGATGACTATAGATGCAAAAATTCTCAACAAAATATTAGCAAACCGAACTCAACAACACATAAAAAAGATCATACAGCACGACCAAGTGGGATTCATTGCAGAGTCACAAGGATGGTTTAACATAACAAATCAATCAATGTGATACACCACAACAACAAAAGAAAAGACAAAAACCACATGATCATCTCAATATATACAGAAAAAGCAATAGATAAAATTCAAAGTATATCATCGTGAAATGAAATTGCAGAATACTAGGAACAACGAAAAGAGCCCACAAGCCTCCAGAGAAAGAGAGAAAGGTTTCACACAAACATCAGAATGAATTCTATTTCTTGACAGCAACATTGGAAGTTAGAAGACAATAAAGAAGTGTATTCCAAATTCACAGAAGAAAATTTTCCAATGAATGTGAGAAAAGCTACACAATATCAGCAATAAAAAAAGGAAAATTAAAACATCAATGCCTATTTTCCATTTTTATAAAGGAAAAAGTAAAAAATATTGATATTGTTCAGTGTTGGTAAAAATATAGGAAAACAGGGACTTCCCTGGTGGTCCAGTGGTTAGGACTCCACGCTTCCACTGCAGGGGGTGTGGGTTCGATCCCTGGTTCGGGGAGCTAAGATCCCACGTGCCATGTGGAACAGCCGAAAAAAAAAAAAAACAAAGAGAAGGAAAACAGCTCAGTGTGCAGTTGTTTGGAATAACTAAAATACATCAGGGTCCACACTTACCTGCAGGAAGTACCGAAGGTCATTCTGGTGTCAAGCTGTCTTATTCTGGGTCTGATATGGGACATAGGAGTTAGAAAATCAAAGCATTTAATTCATTCATTATTTATCCAACAAACCTGATGTGTTTCATACTTTTATTGTATGAGGAGTGGCCTGATATAAAAAAAAATAAACAAAAACTTTTGCAAGGATTATGCACAAGTTTGTGAGGATGAATAAGAGTCAGTCTCACCCTCAAGAAAGTCATGAGGTTCCTGTGATTTTTGGCTTCATTTACTCAATCTGTAAAATGAAGGCATTGGACTTGGATGACTCAGTTTCCAAGGTGCCTTCCAGACTATAATGTATATTCTTCAATAGCTAAAGTATGTTTTATAGGTGCTATACACCAGGCAAACTTTTGCATCACTATGGCATAAAGAAACCATGTTTACATTAGTCTGACTCATAGTCAATCGGGCTCTACGTGGTACAGTAGAGTCCAAGTGATTCACATTTTAGTTGTTCCGTGAAAAGGTAAGTTTATGTAAAAATTCTGACATCCGTGGTTTGAGGGGAAAAAGACAGTTTTTTTCCCCAGGAATCCCCTAAAGTCCGTATGATGCCGACCTCCTCAAAATAATGGAGCATATCCAGTTAAAATTCCAGAATCAGGGCAATTTCAGTATTTGATCACCTAAGTCCAATGGAAACATACAGAGGAAAATGAATAGCAAACTTCTTTTTTATAAGTTCAGAAGTGTTCCTTGCTGGCACATTTTAAAAAGGGATTCTAACATGAAACTAAAATATGTCTAAGAATTAAGTAAACGTGTTTAATGGAGGAAGAAAACCTCCTAGGTATTTTAACAAATGACGAAGCTGTATTGTAAATAAAAGCTTATTTAAGAGAATTTTAGGTCACATCTAAAATAAGCAAAATTAAAATCCAAACATTGTATTAAATATCCCAAAATTGGCAAGACTGAAGATTTTGAAATTGACATTTTATATGTTTATAATGTTAGTTATGGAATAAGCACATCATTTCATAAATATAGAAACAGGAAAGGGGTTGCTTTATTTGGGGAAAAAATTACTCCTTCTGGTAGTGGTTTTCAATGTGTCATCTATTAGCTGCCTCTCTCAGAATTACTTGTGATGTTTGCTAAAAAAAGCCCTGCTGTCTGAACTTCTCCCGATATCACTGAATCAGAATCTCTGAAGGGTGGACCTGGGAATTTTCATATTTCACAATATCCGCAAAGTTTTCCATCTCACACTAACATTTGAAAATATGGTCTTAGAAAGCTATTAAAGTTTGTACGTAAATGTCGTGAGCAGCTGGCATGTGTATACATTAGAGTTTGTATGTACATGTCATTTTTTATTTTTATTTATTTATTTATTTTTTTATATTTTTTATTTTTGGCTGTGTTGAGTCTTAGTTTCTGTGCGAGGGCTTTCTCTAGTTGCGGCGAGCGGGGGCCCCTCTTCATCGCGGTGCGCGGGCCTCTCACTATCGCGGCCTCTCTTGTTGCGGAGCACAGGCTCCAGACGCGCAGGCTCAGTAGTTGTGGCGCACGGGCTTAGTTGCTCCACGGCATGTGGGATCTTCCCAGACCAGGGCTCGAACCCCTGTCCCCTGCATTGGCAGGCAGATTCTCAACCACTGCGCCACCAGGGAAGCCCAATGTCATTTTTTAAATGGAGATTTTTTGAGTCAAAATCCTGTATAAAAATTGTGTATTGTATTTTACATTTAATAATTTCTCTTAGGCCACTATTTCAAGCCATCAAAAATAATGTGTATATATATGTGTGTGCATATGTATGTATTTATGTGTGTGTATATGTGTGTATATATAAGTACACACACACACACAATAAATATTCACCAAGTTTCTTATGCTGCCATAAAGTTTTGTTAGGAACTTGAGTGGTTATGAGTGAGCCTGTCTAGTAGAGAACAAGGCATATCAAGGGAAGAGAGTGTGAGAGAAGGGTTGGAACCAAGAGTCTCACCTTGGCTGCTATAGTAGAGACTGAATTGCAGATTTGCCTCGGGGATGCCACACTCTGTTTCTTCACATTCATGTGAAATATGGGGAAGGCTGGGGCAAGAATATGCAGCCCTTCACATGAGCGAAGCAGGCAGATTTTCTTTTTTTCTTTTTTTAAATTAATTAATTAATTTATTTATTTTTGGCTGTGTTGGGTCTTTGTTTCTGTGCGAGGGCTTTCTCTAGTTGCGGCAAGCGGGGGCCACTCTTCATCGCGGTGCGCGGGCTTCTCACTATCGTGGCCTCTCTTGTTGCGGAGCACAGGCTCCAGACGCGCAGGCTCAGTAGCTGTGGCTCACGGGCCTAGTAGCTCCGCGGCATGTGGGATCTTCCCAGACCAGGGCTCGAACCCGTGTCCCCTGCATTGGCAGGCAGACTCTCAACCACTGCGCCACCAGGAAAGCCCCCAGATTTTCTTGAATTCCAGAAATATGGTGGTTAAAACAGAGGGAATGATGGTGGGACTGGCAGACTGAAAACCCTTGATTTAACATGGTAGATAATAAGAAGCCACTGAAGTTTCTAAGTGAAACATCAGACAGATCCTGGAAGAAAACTGGATAAGTAAGTTTAAATTAATTAGGAAAAAAAAAAAAAGATTAAATGCCCTTTAACAATTACCATTAAAATTAATCAAAATATCCTTCGTATAAATGCTATTTGGATTTTTCCAAAGCATTTTGGTTCTAGAATATCACAGCTCTCGCCACTCTTACACGATTCACTCTTACTCTCTCTAATTATGCTCTCCAGTTAAAAATATAGCATATCAGGACCAGTTGCTGATTTTAAACTCTTAAACTTTAAGTTGACTGCATAAAAAAGTAGGGGAAAAATTTAAATTTGTGTAATATTTTATGTTTTAAAGTAATGAATTTCTCTGTACAGTGTCTCAAATAATATATAACGCAAATGGTTTTCTACTTAAAACACATAAATTATACATGAATTCACTTGAAGATTAATATTTTCCACCATTGAGTCTTGTCCACAGATATTTCATTTTAATTAAAAATAGCTCCTTATAGCATTGTTGAGTTTTTGCTACATTTTTGGAAAGTAAGAGTGAATTACGGAAAGAGCAAGTTATTAATTTACAAACCACATTTCAGTGTGACCTCAGGCCAGACAGAGGTGTAATCTATCTGTTAAGCCTTATGTATGGAAGGTCTGGCCAAACTGATTGGCCCAATCAAGCTCCCGCTCTGGGTTTCACGTGTGTGTGTGTGTGTGTGTGTGTGTGTGTGTGTGTGTGTATGTGTGTATTTTGCCAACACTGAGTTCATAGGCCTTTGGTGGAGCCTGCATTTTCCAGCTTCAACACACTTGGCACCATGATCTATTGTCAGATATGGGGTTACTTGACACATTTACATGACCTGTCTGGCCTCTGAAGGCATTTGAATTGGTAACTCCTCATAAGATCTATTCCAACTCTAAAAATTGTAATAAATAAACACTTGTTGAATCCACCAGGGGTCAGCACACCAAGCATTATCACTCCAACAAGTGAGTCAATATGAGTTGAACCAAGAAAAAAATTATAAAGATTAGAAAAGCCAAATACTTTTTGAAACTTGCATAGCCCATAATTATTTTTTTCCCCTTTCAGGCAAGTTGCCTCACTTGCTTGCTTTGTACTGCTTTGATCCTGCCCTCTGAGTGAGGATCAGGAACTCAACAGCCATCAACTCTGATTTCTAGTCAAGATGACTCCGTAAGTTAGCCTTTCAACTCCTCCCCCTTGCTCCAAACCCATAGCAATGACAGATAGGTCATAAAAAGAAAAAACCATTAAGATGGACTCTGGATCAAAAACAAAACAGATTATTTCATGGACCAAAAATGGATCAGAAATGCAATACCACACAAAGACCTTCATTAAAATAATTATCAAAGGATATACTTTACTGGAAGAAAAATGAGCCTAGAGGAAAAGTATGGAATACAAAAAACAGGGGAAGCACAGAAATTGATAAAATATAAGCAAATGTTTATAAACTATTAACTGTAAAAAAAAAATCTCACTTTTTCTTTGTTTTGTTTCAAGAAGTACAAAACTAAAACTCTAGATAACAATAAATTGAAGAGGTGATGCCAATGGGCAGATAAAATGTGCTAAAGGCTTTTTGGCTATTGTTGTTCAGGACAAAAACAAAATTACTGAGCATTTTGGATTATTTAGAAAACTGTGTGGTCTAATATGTATGTTAAAAAACTAAAGGCAAATAGTCAAAATATAAAAACACTATCAGTAGCTTCCTAACCATAAAAGGGGGAAATATAGAAAACTCTACTAGTTCAAGAAAATCCAGGAAAGGGGGAAGAAAAGAAAAAGATAAGTGAAGGTGAACAGAAAATCAAAACTAAGAGAGTAGAAATAATTTTTAAATCAATCAATAATCAAAAAATGGAAAATAGAATAAGCTCACTATAAAAAAGATTATATGATTAAATTAAAATTTGAAAACTAGGTATAGTCTTCTTATAAAAGATACAAATAAAATAAAACCACCCATATAAGCTTTTCAGCTAAAGGGATGGGAAAACTTGTCCCATACAAATGATAAAAACAATAACCCTAAGAATAGCAATATCAATTTCAGACAAAATACAATTTATGGCAAAAACATGGATAAAGAAGGAAAGAACTTAGTAATAAGAGGACTATATAGTACTCATGAACTCCTATGTACCTAAAAAAAAAATGCCTTAAAATCTAGAAGGCAAAATTAACCTACATAAAGAAAATAGACAAACCTATCATTATATTGGGGGATTTTACCACATCTCTATAAGATACTGACTGGTCACATAATAAAAAAAAGTGTGAGGGTATGGAAATAAAAAATAAAAATAACAAGTTTGATGTAATGGATTATTTTCAAAAAATCTTCAAAAATTGACAACATAATAGGTAGTAAGGTCTAAACAAATTAAAAAATATATAGAAAACAGACCACATTCATTCTCTGGCTATACTGTAATTATATGAGAACTCAAGAATAAAATAGTAGCGGCTGGGAGCTGAGGCTCGGGCTTCGGAGGTCGGATCGCAGGGAGAGGACTGGGGTTGGCGGCGTGAACACAGCCTGAAGGGGTTAGTGCACCACAGCTAGCCGGGAGGGAGTCCGGGGAAAAAGTCTGCAGCTGCCGAAGAGGCAAGAGACTTTTTCTTGCCTCTTTGTTTCGCTGCGCGCAAGGAGAGGGGATTCAGAGCGCCGCCTAAACGAACTCCAGAGAAGGGCGCGAGCCGCGGCGATCAGCGCGGACCCCGGAGACAGGCGTGAGATGCTGGGGCTGCTGCTGCCGCCTCCAAAAAGCCTGTGTGTGAGCACAGGTCACTCTCCACACCGCCCCTCCCGGGAGCCTGTGCAGCCCGCCACTGCCAGGGTCCCGTGATCCGGGGACAACTTCCCTGGGAGAACGCACTGCGCGCCTCAGGCTGGTGCAACGTCACGCGGGCCTCTGCCGCCGCAGGCTCGCCCCGCCTCCTCCGTACCCCTCCCTCCCCGCGGCCTGGGTGAGCCAGAGCCCCCGAAGCAGCTGCTCCTTTAACCCCGTTCTGTCTGGGCGGGGAATAGACGCCCTCAGGCGACCTACACGCAGAGGCGGGTCCAAATCCAAAGCTGAACCCCAGGAGCTGTGCGAACAGGGAAGAGAAGGGGAAATCTCTCCCAGCAGCCTCAGAAGCAGCGGATTAAAACTCCACAAACAACTTGATGTGCCTGCATCTGTTGAATACCTAAATAGACAACGAATCATCCCAAATTCAGGAGGTGGACTTTGGGAGCAGGATATATTAATTTTTCCCCTTTTCCTTTTTTTTGTGAGTGTATACGTATATGCTTCTGGGTGAGATTTTGTCTGTATAGCTTTGCTTTACAATAGCTTTATTTTACTTCACTATATTATAGCCTCTTTCTTTCTTTCTTTCTATTTTTTCTCCCTTTTACTCTGAGCCGTGTGGACGAAAGGCTCTTGGTGCTCCAGCCAGGCATCAGGGCCGTGCCTCTGAGGTGGGAGAGCCAACTTCAGGACACTGGTCCACAAGAGACCTCCCAGCTCCATGTAATACCAAACGGCAAAAATCTCTCAGAGATCTCCATCTCAACATCAAGACCCAGCATCACTCAATGACCAGCAAGCTACAGTGCTGAACACCCTATGCCAAACAACTAGCAAGACAGGAACACAGCCCCATCCATTAGCAGAGAGGCTGCCTAAAATCATAATAAGGCCACAGACACCCCAAAATACACCACCAGACGTGGATGTGCCCACCAGAAAGACAAGATCCAGCCTCATCCACCAGAGCTCAGGCACTAGTTCCCTACACCAGGAAGCCTACACAACCCACTGAACCAACCTTAGCCACTGGGGACAGATACCAAAAACAACGGGAACTACGAACCTGCAGTCTGTGAAAAGGAGACCCCAAACACAGTAAGATAAGCAAAATGAGAAGAGAGAAAAACACACAGCAGATGAAGGAGCAGGGTCAAAACACACCAGACTTAACAAATGAAGAGGAAATAGGTAGTCTACCTGAAAAAGAATTCAGAATAATGATAGTAAGGATGATCCAAAATCTTGGAAATAGAATAGACAAAATGCAAGAAACATTTAACAAGGACGTAGAAGAACTAAAGAGGAACCAAGCAATGATGAAAAACACAATAAATGAAATTAAAAATACTCTAGATGGGATCAATAGCAGAATAACTGAGGCAGAAGAAAGGATAAGTGACCTGGAAGATAAAATGGTGGAAATAACTACTGCAGAGCAGGATAAAGAAAAAAGAATGAAAAGAACTGAGGACAGTCTCAGAGACCTCTGGGACAACATTAAACGCACCAACATTCGAATTATAGGGGTCCCAGAAGAAGAAGAGAAAAAGAAAGGGACTGAGAAAATATTTGAAGAGATTATAGTTGAAAACTTCCCTAATATGGGAAAGGAAATAGTTAATCAAGTCCTGGAAGCACAGAGAGTCCCATACAGGATAAACCCAAGGAGAAACACGCCAAGACACATATTAATCAAACTGTCAAAAATTAAATATAAGGAAAACATATTAAAGGCAGCAAGGGAAAAACAACAAATAACACACAAGGGAATCCCCATAAGGTTAACATCTGATCTTTCAGCAGAAACTCTGCAAGCCAGAAGGGAGTGGCAGGATATACTTAAAGTCATGAAGGAGAAAAACCTACAACCAAGATTACTCTACCCAGCAAGGATCTCATTCAGATTCGATGGAGAAATTAAAACCTTTACAGACAAGCAAAAGCTGAGAGAGTTCAGCACCACCAAACCAGCTTTACAACAAATGCTAAAGGAACTTCTCTAGGCAAGAAACACAAGAGAAGGAAAACACCTACAATAACAAACCCAAAACATTTAAGAAAATGGGAATAGGAATATACATATCGATAATTACCTTGAATGTAAATGGATTAAATGCTCCCACCAAAAGACACAGGCTGGCTGAATGGATACAAAAACAAGACCCATATATATGCTGTCTACAAGAGACCCACTTCAGACCTAGAGACACATACAGACTGAAAGTGAGGGGGTGGAAAAAGATATTCCATGCAAATGGAAATCAAAAGAAAGCTGGAGTAGCAATTCTCATATCAGACAAAATAGACTTTAAAATAAAGACTATTACAAGAGACAAAGAAGGACACTATATAATGATCAAGGGATCGATCCAAGAGGAAGCTATAACAATTGTAAATATTTATGCACCCAACATAGGAGCACCTCAATACATAAGGCAAGTACTAACAGCCATAAAAGGGGAAATCGACAGCAACACAATCATAGTAGGGGACTTTAACACCCCACTTTCACCAATGGACAGATCATCCAAAATGAAAATAAATAAGGAAACACAAGCTTTAAATGATACATTAAACAAGATGGACTTAATTGATATTTATAGGACATTCCACCCAAAAACAACAGAATACACATTTTTCTCAAGTGCTCATGGAACATTCTCCAGGATAGATCCTATCTTGGGTCACAAATCAAGCCTTGGTAAATTTAAGAAAATTGAAATCGTATCAAGTATCTTTTCCGACCACAACGCTATGAGACTAGATATCAATTACAGGAAAAGATCTGTAAAAAATACAAACACATGGAGGCTACACAATACACTACTTAATAACGAAGTGATTACTGAAGTAATCAAAGGGGAAATCAAAAAATACCTAGAAACAAATGACAATGGAGATATGACGACCCAAAACCTATGGGACGCAGCAAAAGCAGTGCTAAGAGGGAAGTTTATAGCAATACAAGCCTACCTCAAGAAACAGGAAACATCTCGAATAAACAACCTAACCTTACACCTGAAGCAATTAGAGAAAGAAGAACAAAAAAACCCCAAAGCCAGCAGAAGGAAAGAAATTATAAAGATCAGGTCAGAAATAAATGAAAAAGAAATGAAGGAAACAATAGCAAAAATCAATGAAACTAAAATCTGGTTCTTTGAGAAGATAAACAAAATTGATAAACCATTAGCCAGACTCATCAAGAGAAAAAGGGAGAAGACTCAGATCAATAGAATTAGAAATGAAAAAGGAGAAGTAACCACTGACACTGCAGAAATACAAAAGATCATGAGAGATTACTACAAGCAACTCTATGCCAATAAAATGGACAACCTGGAATAAATGGACAGATTCTTAGAAATGCACAAACTGCCGAGACTGAACCAGGAAGAAATAGAAAATATGAACAGACCAATCACAAGCACCGAAATTGAAACTGTGATTAAAAACCTTCCAACAAACAAAAGCCCAGGACCAGATGGCTTCACAGGTGAATTCTATCAAACATTTAGAGACAAGCTAACACCTATCCTTCTCAAACTCTTCCAAAATATTGCAGAGGGAGGAACACTCCCAAACTCATTCTACGAGGCCACCATCACCCTGATACCAAAACCAGACAAAGATGTCACAAAGAAAGAAAACTACAGGCCAATATCACTGATGAACATAGATGCAAAAATCCTCAACAAAATACTAGCAAACAGAATCCAACAGCACATTAAAAGGATCATACACCATGATCAAGTGGGGTTTATCCCAGGAATGCAAGGATTCTTCAATATACGCAAATCAATCAATGTGATACACCATATTAACAAATTGAAGGAGAAAAACCATATGATCATCTCAATAGATGCAGAGAAAGCTTTCGACAAAATTCAACACCCATTTATGATAAAAGCCCTGCAGAAAGTAGGCATAGAGGGAACTTTCCTCAACATAATAAAGGCCATATATGACAAACCCACAGCCAACATTGTCCTCAGTGGTGAAAAACTGAAACCATTTCCACTAAGATCAGGAACAAGACAAGGTTGCCCACTCTCACCACTATTATTCAACATAGTTTTGGAAGTGTTAGCCACAGCAATCAGAGAAGACAAAGAAATAAAAGGAATCCAAATCGGAAAAGAAGAAGTAAAGCTGTCACTATTTGCAGATGACATGATACTATACATAGAGAATCCTAAAGATGCTACCAGAAAACTCCTAGAGCTAATCAATGAATTTGGTAAAGTAGCAGGATACAAAATTAATGCACAGAAATCTCTTGCATTTCTATACACTAATGATGAAAAATCTGAAAGTGAAATTAAGAAAACACTCCCATTTACCATTGCAACAAAAAGAATAAAATATCTAGGAATAAACCTACCTAAGGAGACAAAAGACCTGTATGCAGAAAATTATAAGACACTGATGAAAGAAATTAAAGATGATACAAATAGATGGAGAGATATACCATGTTCCTGGATTGGAAGAATCAACATTGTGAAAATGACTCTACTACCCAAAGCAATCTACAGATTCAATGCAATCCCTATCAAACTACCACTGGCATTTTTCACAGAACTAGAACAAAAAATTTCACAATTTGTATGGAAACACAAAAGACCCCGAATAGCCAAAGCAATCTTGAGAACGAAAAATGAAGCTGGGGGAATCAGGCTCCCTGACTTCAGACTATATTACAAAGCTTCAGTAATCAAGACAGTTTGGTACTGGCACAAAAACAGAAATATAGATCAATGGAACAGGATAGAAAGCCCAGAGATAAACCCACACACATATGGTCACCTTATCTTTGATAAAGGAGGCAAGCATATACAGTGGAGAAAAGACAGCCTCTTCAATAAGTGGTGCTGGGAAAATTGGACAGGTACATGTAAAAGTATGAAATTAGAACACTCCCTGACACCATGCACAAAAATAAACTCAAAATGGATTAAAGACCTAAGTGTAAGGGCAGACACTATCAAACTCTTAGAGGAAAACATAGGCAGAACACTCTATGACATACATCACAGCAAGATTCTTTTTGACCCAGCTCCCAGAGAAATGGAAATAAGAACACAAACAAATGGGACCTAATGAAACTTAAAAGCTTTTGCACAGCAAAGGAAACCATAAACAAGACCAAAAGACAACCCTCAGAATGGGAGAAAATATTTGCAAATGAAGCAACTGACAAAGGATTAATCTCCAAGATTTACAAGCAGCTCATGCAGCTCAATAACAAAAAAACCAACAACCCAATCCAAAAATGGGCAGAAGACCTAAATAGACATTTCTCCAAAGAAGATATACAGATGGCCTACAGACACATGAAAGAATGCTCAACATCATTAATCATTAGAGAAATGCAAATCAAAACTACAATGAGATATCATCTCACACTGGTCAGAATGGCCGTCATCAAAAAATCTAGAAACAATAAATGCTGGAGAGGGTGTGGAGGAAAGGGAACACTCTTGCACTGTTGGTGGGAATGTAAATTGATACAGCCACTATGGAGAACAGTATGGAGGTTCCTTAAAAAACTACAAATAGAACTACCATACGACCCAGCAATCCCAATACTGGGCATATACCCTGAGAAAACCATAGGTCAAAAAGAGTCATGTACCAAAATGTTCATTGCAGCTCTATTTACAATAGCCAGGACATGGAAGCAACCTAAATGTCCATCGACAGATGAATGGATAAAGACGATGTGGCACATATATACAATGGAATATTACTCAGCCATAAAAAGAAATGAAATGGAGGTATTTGTAATGAGGTGGATGGAGTTAGAGTCTGTCATACAGAGTGAAGTAAGTCAGAAAGAGAAAAACAAATACAGTATGCTAACACATATATACGGAATCTAAGGGGAAAAAAAAAAAAAAAAAAAAAGGCCATGAAGAACCTAGTGGCAAGACGGGAATAAAGACACAGATCTACTAGAGAATGGACTTGAGGATATGGGGAGGGGGTGGGGTGAGATGTGACAGGGTAAGAGAGTGGCATGGACATATATACACTACCAAATGTAAAACAGATAACTAGTGGGAAGCAGCCGCACAGCACAGGGAGATCAGCTCGGTGCTTTGTGACCACCTAGAGGGGTGGGATGGGGAGGGTGGGAGGGAGGGAGATGCAAGAGGGAAGAGAGATGGGAACATATTGTGTATGTATATATGTATAACTGATTCACTTTGTTATAAAGCAGAAGCTAACAACAACAAAAAAAAGGTTCTATCGACATATCCTCAAGCTCAAAGATTCTTTCCTAAGCCTTGGATCCAGTCTACTAGTAACCCATTAAAGGAATTCTCTATTTTTGTTACAAAAAATAAAAATAAAATAAAATAAAATAAAATAGTAGCAAAATTAATAAGTAAACAATAAACAAAAGTACTAATAAAATAATAATATACGTACACTTTTGGAAATTCTTCAATGCATTCCTGAATAATTTCTGAATTAATTTAAAAAGAGATCACAATGGAAATTGCAGTATATTTAAGACCAGAGTGATAATACATTTGTTACATATCAAAATTAGTTGAATGCAGCAAGAAGAATTAGAAACATTTCGTAGACTTAACTTTATGTTTTAAAGAAATTTTGAAAACAAATGAGTAATACAGCACTTAACTCAATTAGTTAGCAGAAAAATAAGTAAATATAAAGAGAGTAAAAGGAAGAAATTTTAAATAATAGGAGCAGAAAGAAACAGTGAGTATCAACAAAATCAAAAGCTAGTTTTTTGGGTTAAACTAAGAAAATGGAAAACAATAAAAGAGAGTAAATGCATACATATACACACACACAATCAATATTAGGAATAAAAAAAAGAACACAGCTATAGATTTAATGGAAAATTTCAAAATCACACATGAACATTAAAATCTTTGATGAACTAAAAAAAACTTTGATAAAATATTTACTTTTCTAAAAAAAAATATGAATGTCAAAAACTGACCCAAGAAGACAAAGAACTTCTGAATAAACCAATAGCCATGGCAGAAATTGAATTAGTAATCAAAAGGTTCTCCTGGCATTCTCCTCCACCCCCTCAAAAAAACACCAGGCCAGCTGATTATACTGGGGGTGGGATGGGAGGGGTGGTCTTACTAAACTTTCAAGGAGCATTTATTCTATTTTAAACCATTTCAGAGGAAAAAAAGAGAAGGAAATTATCTAGCTAATTTTATGAGACTAATATAGCCTTGGTACCAAGACACAACAAGAACAGTACAAGGAAAAAAAGGCATAGGCAAAGTACAAGTATGATTTAGATGCAAAAATCCTAATTAAAATACCAGAAGATTGAATTCAGAATTAGATGTATGTAAAAGGCCAAAGTGGAAACTTAAAAATGCCTTTTTTGACCTGGCCTCAGAGGTCACACCCCACTGTTTTCTCCTGGTTACGCTCACCAGCCCTGATTCAGTGCCTGAGTCACCTACACCAGGCGCCTTACAGCAGGAGCAAGGAACACTGAGGGCCACCTTGGGACTGGCTACTACAACCAAGTGCCGTTTTGGAAATTGAAGAATTACATAGCATATTAGTTTCTCTAAGAAGTGTTAAAGTGTTTGATTTTTTTTTTTAAGTCCAGTATTTGTTTAGTCCGTATCTGACATGGGATCCTTTTATTCACCTAACACCTATTGATTCCCACATAGTGCACTTTAAGAAATCTGCTTTCAGCTTTTTAGTTGAAGGGAGTATTAAAGGACCCAGTGTTCATAGCACCTTAGAAATACGACAACCTTTTGTAAAATATCTTCCTTTCGAATTTTTTGAGTGTTTGGTATGTAATGGAACATCTGATTTGTTTTTGGAGGCTCAGCAGTGAAAGCCCGATCTTAAGCGGTCCAGCTTCCCTTTCTGTTCAGGTGTAGGTGGGCTCATCTCTTTAAAGTCAAGGTTGCATAGATTCTCTAGCTCCCAGGTGTGAGCACAGGTCTGAAGGGGGCGCTGGGGGAAGCCTTCCCCGGGGCTTCTGGAAATGGGTGGAAGGTAGAGTCAGAAACTCCTAAGTCCATTTCAGCTCCTAAGATTCCATGATTCCGACTTCAGTTAATGCCTTTGGGTTCTCCCTTCCCGCTCCTGGCCTCTTGCTTGTTCGTCAACAAAAGGTATCAGCAGTTTGAAAGACACGCTGGGTGGTCCTTCCTTTACCGCATGATGTCACTCTAAGAAAATTAATAACTCCCAGTGAGCCTGGCCGCGAGTTTTATATGTGGAAGATTCCTAAGACTTATCCCCATGAAACATGTTGTTTCAGGAGAGGAGGGTCACAGCCAAGTGGCATGAGAGAGGAAAGGGGTGCTACACGCGGCTAGTCCGAAAATAATCATTATGAAAGGAAAAAGGCGGGTCAAATGAAAATACTACGCTCCGCCTAGAGGGAGTAGGGGTTTCATCTTTCGGACTCTCGCCTCCGGGAAGCCTTCCGGGATAGCGCCGCCTCCCCGCGGCCCCATCAGGGCCCGGATGGATCAGGTCCCCAGCGGCCTCGGCTCGGCGTGGCCTGGCTCTCGGTCTCGCTCCGAGCTAGGGCGCAGGCCCGGGGGGCTTGGTGCCCGCGGCCGGGCAGGGGTCCCGGCAGCCGCAGGCGGCGACCACGAACGGGCGCAGGGACCTGGGCGCTGGTTCCAGTCCGGCGACGACCGGGCGGAACGGCTCGAGGGGGACCGAGGAGACCGCAGAGCGACGGCGGCGGCTGCCCCAGCGGATCCGGCGGAGGGGAGCTTCTCGCCGCCCTCTGGTCCCGGGGGTTTGTCGGCGGCCTCCACGTGGCCGGGGCGGACCGGCAGGGCGGGGTGCTGGAGTGGCGTGGCCCGAGCCTGGGCGGGCGGGAGGCCGAAGTCCTTGTCCCGCCTACGGTGAGACTCGCCCGGGCACCGATGGGACGCGCGTCCCCGGACTCGGCCCGCGGGAGAGACGGGCAGGAGATGGGCTGGGGGTGGTCCTGGCCTGGCTTCACCTCCGACTGCGGCCTGCGAGATGCCCGGGGCGTCGGCTTCTTTTTCCTTCCTCTCTGTCGCTGACTGTGGCTCCGGGGTCTCTGACTTTGTCGGATTGCCCAGTTATTCTGATTCCTGAGTCATGACTTGGTGCCCTTTCTTTGGCTTCGCATTTTGAATTCTCCTGCCATCCATATCCCCTGAGCTCAACCCCCATCCTCATCTTTAACAGTACACAGAGGTCACAGTTGCGCCTTACTTAAAGACCCGCCCAGCCTCCGCCCGGACCCCCTTTCTAAGTCCATCATGAAAAGATCCAGAAGCAGGGTTAGAGACCAGGTCCTCTAAGTGGGTTCTCAAACTGGGCCCCGTGATCACCCGACCCCATCCATCTCCTTTGGACGGGAGTTTGTGGAAATCCACCCTTTGGCCCATTTCTATTTTTTCCCATTGTGGTTATGATTGTTTTCTCCTGGATACTGAAAAGCTGTTTCCTTATTTCTTCCCTTTGTACTAAAAGGTGAGTGGTGATACCAGCGCTATTGATAAAGGAAGAGAGGTGCGAGGGGCGGGTGGCTGGGAGGGAGACCACAGGGATTAGAATGAAAGGCCGGAGGTTCAGGTGCACCACCTGGGCTGGAAGAGAACGTGCAGCTCCAAGCAACTGCAGTACCCTGGGTGATGTGTCTCCTCTCACATTTCTAACTTGGGGTGATCATGTTTTGCTCCATATGGGCTACCTTGTTATGGGTTACTTATGTAATGACGAGCCAATGAAAAGAAAAAGTCAGTGGTGACTTTGCCATCTGCTTGCCAAATTAATACCTCAGAGGATAAAGGCTCAAGTTAGAGGGGACCTGCCCCCAGGTAACCTCAATAACTGTGTGGCGGGATAGGAAGTAAACTGCAGAAATAGCCCACCTGTTTGAATCGTGACATTAATCAACAAGATTCAAATGTGTGGCTTAAGTAGCCACAGACAGTCCGTAGACCAGACCATGGGCCAGCAAACAAAATGCACAAGAGTCTTTAGGTCACAGCTTTAAGCTGAAGAGAGGACTGGGCAAAAGAAAAAGAAAAACGAGGAGAAAAAACCGAAAGCATCAAGAGTTGAACTGAGAAGTGAAGAAAGGCGATTATGGGTAAAACTAGTTCAAGAATTATCACTTTAATGAATTGGATGGTTGCTCGCCAGCCAAAGATGGGAAATGTTTGTGGTTTTAATAATGAATCCTACAAAGTATTTTCTAGACTGAGGGTATTTTAATCCCACCCCTCTCTTCTTTGCAATATGACCTAACAGGGGAACATGGCAGGGTCAAAATGCATCAGTTTGAATCCTAACTCAGGCCCTTCCAGGCTGCATTACCCCGTGGGGTGGGCGTGTGTGTGTGTGTGTGTGTGTGTGTGTGTGTGGTGTGTGTGTGGCGGGAGGAGTTACCTCTCGGAGCCTCTGCTGGTTCATTAGCCAAATAGGATTGTGTGGGAATTAGATGATAAACAGTGAACAGTGCCTCTGTACACCTGGTAGCTGCTATCAACAAATATAATAGCCATTACTGAAAATCACAGTTCATAATAATAAACTATTTTGGTAGAAATCCTGCCATGGCTTTGATAGGCACTCATTACGTATTTTTAAAGAATAAATGAATGACCCTAATTTATAAGTAACACTGTTCTATGTCTTGTGTTTAGTCACAGACTTCCTGTTTTATCCTGAAGGCAATATTACACAAACTAAAATACTGGCATTTACTTAGTTTTGATTTGCTCTTTCTAAGAATAATAGAAAAATTTACAGACTGTGGCATAAAGAAGCTGGTACACCTCTGTAATGAAACGTATGATAAGTTAAACAGAACAAAAGAATGAGAGAGGGGAACACCGGACTGCATGGAGTCAACAGCTTGTCACTAATTCCATGTTGACTTCAGGGGTTTCCCAATTTGTTTGTCATTCTCAAGGTCAATTTCTAGCTTTCCAAGGATTCAAAGGCACTTTGGAATGTTAGTAGAAGATATTCTTCTTGCCCCTGGAATCCTTACATCCCAGGGGCTTTTGGGGAGAAGGGAGAATAATTAAATAGTAAGTAAATTAATAGTGCTCTCATTCTGCTATCAGGGGTCCTACAATGGGATTTACATTACAAAGGAGGAATTTACATTATAAAGGAGTCCCTTAGGTGTTTTATAACTAAATCCTTTTAGGCAAAGGCTGGTAAAGACTTGCGCTGACTAACTAAATGTTCTTTATAAAGCATCCCAATTCCAAATAAAACTAAGTGAACAGTGATATGATGAATGCTTTTTGGAGTAAATCTCAAAGGATTTGTTAGGTGGGAGGGCAGGGCAGTGGTGGGGGCCAAGCTGGGTGGGATGTACGAACAAAAGCCTCTAAAGCGAGGTGTGACCATGGAGAAGAGCGTCCTTCCGTTATGTAACGGGGAAGAGCCAAATCTGACTACGGGTTGGATCTGTTTCTTTTACTTTAACATTCGCTTCCTGTCGCTTTTGTTCACTGAAAGGATACTGTCTATACATAATGGCCTGCCTCGGGGAACCCTGCCCCTCTGCCTGAATGTTAAACCAAAGTGCCTTTGTTCAGGGAAACATCCGGACCCTGTCCACCTGTGGATGGCTGCCATTAAGAAATTAACGCATCCCCTCCCCGAGGTTGGCCATTCCAGGGGATATTTGCAAAACTTATGGGTTTTTTACTTCACTTCCTCATCTCCTCCCCCTCTCTGTGCTATAAAAGAAACTGGCATCCAAATCCTGATAAGACGGTTATTTTGAGACTTTAGTCTGCCATCTTCTCGGTCTGCAGGCTTTCCGAATAAAGTCGTCTTCCGTGCCTCAACACCTCGTCTCTGATTTATTGGCCTGTCATGCGGCGAGCAGAGCGAGCTTGGACTTGGTAACAGTTAAGAGTCGCTGTATCTGGTGGCCGAGTGCTGGCGCGTAGAGGTGGGAGATGGGAGAATTGCGCTGAGGATATAGGAATTCACTCACAAATGAAAAGGGGATGAGGGGAAAAGGCACGGGCTGCTGTGAATAAACCTTACAGCAGGAATTTCAGCGTGATCAGGAGCACACGGGAAAAAGAATGACAGAGCTCACAAGGAAGTTGGTGTGTCTTCGGTGGCAGCTCCAGAACTTCCAGGGTGGGGAGGCGATTGGGGGTAGCCCCATCCTTCGGGACACCGACGAAGAGTATTTGTCTGGAAGCTCTCTGCAGGGCAAACACCGATTTTACTCAGACTACATCTTTATTCAGAGTGGCTCGCTCTAGATTAAAGAGATAGGAGTAACTAACGCACTGCCCCCTCCCAAGCACCGCATTATTATTTAGATTGTTTCGATTTAAAAAAAAAAAAAAAAAAAAGGTCATTGCCCAAAAATGAGTTTTTGTTATAAAGATATTAAGGAAATTAGGGCCCTAGTTATCTCCCACAGAAACCCAACAGCCCTCACAGAGACCAGAAAAGAATCACGGTAGGTGGCAGAGCAGGAAGAGACCCAGGACCCAGGCTCCCGCAGGAATCCTCCGGTACCTCTGGGGGGACTCGGGGTCTGTGTTCTTTTCCCACTGTTGCTGCTTTTCCAGGCGATGCGTCTTCCTTCCCAGGTCTCTCTGGCATCAACTGTCTGTCTCCGTCTTGCCCGGTCATACCTCCCTGGAAAGAATACCCAGCTGCTCCAGTTTAGTCTCCATGAGGCCAGGAGAGGCTCGTTTGTCCCTCAAAGGTTGCAGGGAAGGGAATCACCCTGGAAGACTGCCTTTTAGAACCTTCTGGGGCTGCTCCTGAGCGTGGGGTGTGTGGGAGGCACCTCCGGAGAAGGGGCCTTGGCCTCCCCAGGAAACACCCTGCTCTCCACTCTGAGAGTGTGCTCAGATCCGCAGCATGAGGGCTGGGGAACGGGCCCGGGTTCCCTCAGTCTCAGAACCCACTGAATATGTGGAGGAAAAGGGCCTCAGAGGGGTTGAGAAAAAAATCTCATCGTAAAGAACAGTAACCCCGGGCTTCCCTGGTGGCGCAGTGGTTGAGAATCTGCCTGTCAATGCAGGGGACACGGGTTCGAGCCCTGGTCTGGGAGGATCCCACGTGCCGCGGAGCAACTGGGCCCGTGAGCCACAATTACTGAGCCTGCGCGTCTGGAGCCTGTGCTCCGCAACAAGAGAGGCCGCGATAGTGAGAGGCCCGCGCACCGCGATGAAGAGGGGCCCCCGCTCGCCGCAACTAGAGAAAGCCCTCGCACAGAAACGAAGACCCAACACAGCCAAAAATGAATAAATAAATTAATTAATTAAAAACAAAACAAAACAAAACAGTAACCCTTTACACCATTGCTGGTGGGGCATTCAGCCTGTCTCGGAAAACGACAAAATGACAACACAACAGTCCGCCCTGATGGAGAGTTCCTACCTGCAGGAGGAATTTTCCCTGCTCAAGGCATCACACATATTCCGTCCATCCCCTCCATGTGATGAGGGAAGCGCTCCTGATATAACTGGTCACACTTTACCGATGAATCACCTTCTTCTCTAGAACAAACCACCCCAAGACTTAGTGGACTTAATCACTGTTTTATTTGTTCAGGTCCGGGGGGGGTCAGAGATTCAGGTAGGCTTCAGCAGGTCAGCACTTCTCTGCTCTATGATGTTAGGGGCCTCAGCGGGGCTGGCTGATATGGCCGAGACTGGCTGGGAATCTGTCTTTTAATGATAGCATCACTAAGCTGGGGCTGGAAAATCCAAAATAGCCTGAGTCACATGACTGGGGCCCTGGTGCTGGCTGTTGGCTGGGGGGGCTTGGGTTTCCTTCTGAGTTGTCTTTCTCCATGGTCCCTCATCCTTCGGTAGTCTAGCCTAACCTTCTTCACATAGTGGTTGGCTTTCAAAAGGGCAAACATGGAAGCTGCAAAGCTTCCTAAGGGAGAAGCCTGAAAGTCACATAGCATCACTTCTGCTGCACTCTCTTGGGTAAAGCAAGTCACAGAGATGGCTCGGGTTCCAGGAGAGAGGAGACGGAGCCGCTTGTGAACATAGGGATGGGAGGACCATCTACGGCAGGATGTGAGCTCTCTGAAAATGGCAGAGCCACCTTTTAAATTGAGACTGACCTTCAAGTTTATGCTTGAAACTGCCTCAGATGTCCCAGTAACAGGCCAGTCAGCACTGGACTTTTCTGTTTTGATTAGAAATGTTTTCTGTTGAGGTGAAATCTGCTCCCCGTTGCAGGGTAGTGATCTGAGCTAAGGCTCTTTAAACCTTCCTACTGTTATAAAATGCACTATTCTTCTTTTTCAAGGATTAGCTGATGATGATTCAGACAGAGGACCTCAGTGGTAAAGGACATATCCACCTTTCTGCTATAAAATCGTTCGGCCCTGGGGTGGTCACGGGACTACAGAGATCCACAGTGAAAGCCCTTAGACTACCCTGTCTCCATGATTCTGTCTCCCATAAAATGGTGAGGCTCACAGCACCCAATAATTATTTTTCTTCTTATCTCTCACCCTTTCATTCCAACTCTTTACCCTTTTTCCACCTGGATTCGGTTCATGAACTATTATCCAAGGAAGACATTTTATAGAATTACACCTTTATCGTTTTTGAAAAATATAAACTGTTTACTGAGAAACTCTCTGGAAAAGCTTGAGCCATCAGAATGCTTCGCGAAGGGCTCCCGGAGCTTGTATTTTTCTGGTTAACTGAATATTGAGCTCTCATCATTTCAGCTCCTGTTGGAAAATCGTAGAAAATGTACTAATTGAATTGACTGCCTTTGCAACTATAGTACATGAAACACACCTGAATTTTGGTTCCCGAATGAACACCTCTATGCTGTGTCAAGTTGATGAACACACTTTTTTGGAGGGAGCTGTAGCAGGACCAAGCACCCGATCTAAATATGGAGTCCCCAGAAAGTGACGTTGTTGACAAAGTTTGATAGTTTTAGTATAACTTTTCTCTTTCAGATAAAATTAAATGCAGCCCCTCTTTTCAAAGAATGCTACCTACTTGGAGATTTTACTCTCAACGGAAACAAATACCTTCAAAAAAACGAAAGGGAACTATTTTTTCATTGAATCATGGAGAATTTTACTCTTGTTTCATCTGACTCTTCAAGAGGAAATCAGTAATTAGTACGGGGTTGGTTTGCATCAGCACGGAACTCCACTTCTTCCTAAAAGGAAGGCCTGAACAATAGGGGATATGAACTTTTATTGGGCTATTATTACAATACATAGACACGTCTGTTCAGACACATTCTTTTTTAAACTTCCATTTCTGTTAAACTTTTTATCTCTCACACATTTCCCCGTCAGACTCTGGGTGCCCTCTGAAAGATAAGATTTGCATTTATAACTATAAAAGTAGTCCTAGGGCTGGGTGATATTTGTATTTGATTGGATAAAGTTGAACTTTGAATAAGAGTTATTTGATTTTGTATTTTACGAAGAAACCCTTCCCAATATGGTGACATTATTTGTCCAATCAGGTATGGTTTACAGGTTAAAAATTCCATATGTGTTTTCCAACTTACACGTAAAATCCGGAAGTGTGATAAATAGAGATAGTCTGCAGTTATAAAGTAGAACTCTTTCTGTAGTTAAAAAAATATGTATGTATCTATATTATGGATGTTACATCAAATCATTGCCCACAGCTGTCTCCGTTGTTTCCTTTGTGTTTGCCCTTTATAATTTCCTTTATGTTTGTTCATTTATTTATTTGTTCACCAAGCTTTGAAAAACCTAGTATATGCTGGGCACTGGAGATCTAAGGATGAACGGAGCTGTGGTCTTTCCCCTCTGGAGACAGACATAGAAGGGGAGTCGTAGCAATATGTCAAGTGCTATCACATAGATATGAACTTGGGGAGGCCTGGGGAAGTCAGGGAGGGCTTCTTGGAGAAAGAAGTGCTTATGCTGAATCTCTGAGAAAGAGCAGAAATTCACCAGGTACCAAGTGGGGGCCAGGGTTGGAGAAGGGCATTTAAGATGGAACTACCTGTGCAAAGGCAGAAAGAACGCAGCTTGTTGAGGAAGCTGCAGACAGCTGGGGGAGCTGGAGACCCTTCTCTTGGGAAGTGTAACAGGGGCATTGGAAAGGTTGTTAGGGACAGGGTTATGGAGCCCCTCCCTCCATGCCAGGACCAGAAAGTGGGGCTCTCCTTTGCAGGGCAGACAGTGGGCATCCTCAGCCTCTGTAAGTGAAAGCAGAGGAGGTGGTGGTAGGTGTGGAGGATGGGGAGAAGAGGGAGAGGGTTGAAGCAGCAACAGAGAGGCAAATAACACAGTGGGCAAAAGCCAGAAGCTGGTGGACACTCTCGTTCTAGCCACTCTGCCTTACTAGCTGTGCACACCTGAAACGAGTGACTTAACCTCTCTGTATTTCCATTTGCTCATCTTAAAATAAGGATAAAAATAGTGCCTACGTTATAAAATTGTCAGGGTGTTTGAATGCTTAATATATGTAGAGCATTTAGAACAGTGTCCAGTGCATCTTAGTAAATGGTTGCTCTTATTAATTGTAGTCAACAATGTGATCAAATATGAACTCAGAAACCTCGCTGTGGTAACACCTTAGAGAAGGGTTTAAGAGAGGGGCTGATATGAAAGTGTGTGAAGCTCACCAGAGGAGAGTGAAACTCACCTGGTGGTGAAATCCATCAGAAGACTGATTCAAAAGATGTTTAAAAGATGAATTCTCCATGACTTGGCAATTGATAGGATGTGTAGAGGGAGGGTATGAATCACGGGTGATGCCCCAGGTTACTGGCTTGGGAACCTGGCTGGGGGAGTGAGGTGTTCATACTGAGAAGAGGAGACGGGGACAGAGCAGGGAGTAATGAGAGGTGTTGACGTGTTGTCCTGGAGGCGTTTGTGGGACATGGAAGTGCAGATGCTTGGCTGCATATGTGGATCAGGCCCAGGGACTTGGATTTGGGACTCACCACGGCATAGGTGGCAGGAGAAACCATGGATGGGGATCAGCTGTCTCAGGTCACATGTTCAGAGAGAGAAAGGGAGGAAGGACGGAGACCTGAGCAGAATCCCCCGGAGATCTGGGTCTGGAGGACTCTGGACCTTTCCTTTCTGGCATGATGACAATGTTTTAGTGAGTCTGAGGTTGTCCTACTTGTGTTGGGAAGATCCATTAGGAGGCCAGCACATCCGAGGGGGCAGTGGCTCCTGGGGACAGGGAGGGAGGAAGGAAGAAACAGCCACCCTGAAATGGTGGCTGTGGATGAAACTCAGTTTGGAGGAGCTCACAGAGGAACCCCTATAGAAGTGTTCTGAGGCACAGGGGCACAACGGCCATGTCAGCGTTAGATGGACGATGTGAATAGCATGGATTGTGGGAATGGGAGCTAGATCCAGGCTGGAGTGCAGCTGCTTCTAAAAATAGCTGCTGTTAATTGAGCACTCGCTGTATGCTAAGCCTCTCAGATGGATGTATTCATCCTCACGGCAACCTTGGAAGTGGGTCCTAGTATCATCTGCATTTCACCAGTTAAGAAGCAGTCTTAAAGAGATGACATTCGTTGCTTATGGTCACATAGTAGTAAGTGGCAGTGAAGGTTGTGAAGACCCGTCGAGTGTCTGCCTCTTGGGACTGCAGTTGTTGTTAGAAGCATATGGGTCAGGGTTTCATCAGGAAACAGATGGTACCTTCAAACTGGGTAATTTGAGCGAATTTAGTAAAGGGACTACTTTTTAAAAATTTATTTATTTTTATTTTTGGCTGCGTTGGGTCTTCGTTGCTTCACGCAGGCTTTCTCTAGTTGCCGCGAGCGGGGGCTACTCTTCGTTGCGGTGCGCGGGCTTCTCATTGCGGTGGCTCCTGTTGTTGCGGAGCACGGGCTCTAGGCGCGCGGGCTTCAGTAGCTGTGGCTCACAGGCTCTAGAGCGCAGGCTCAGTAGTTGTGGTGCACGGGCTTAATTGCTCTGCGGCATGTGGGATCTTCCCGGACCAGGGCTTGAACCCGTGTCCCCTGCATTAGCAGGTGGATTCTTAACCACTGCGCCACCAGGGAAGTCCTAGTAAAGGGACTATTTTTAAAGGTGTGCGAGGGTTTAGGGAAACCACAAGGAACAGTGAAGGACCTCCAGGTAAGGAGTCAGGAAGCCTGGAGGAGAGAGGGCAGCAGAGGGATCTTGGAAGGGGCCGTGGATAGGAGTTGTGACCTTCAGAGGTGGCCTGAAGGTGACCCTGAGATGACCCTGCAGGGAGGAATGATATCCTGCCCTCACAGCCCTGCAGCTTTCAAATCCCACCATTGGCCAAACAACCAAACGCTAAGGGCAGGAGGTCGGTCTCAGGACACAGAGCAGGGTGGAGAGCGGAACAGGAGGAAGAGTGGAAGCTTCCAAAACAGTTCAGGCCAAGGGAGCTGGACCGACAGGAGCTGAGCAGCAAGGCTGGGGGAGGCACGTGGTCTGACAAGCCTGATGCTATCCTCAGGGCAGCCAACGGGAACCAGTGATGCTGGACCAGCCCAGGAAATCCAGCCCAGGGCATCTTTGCAGCCCCTTTTGGGCCACAACCCCCTCAGGCATCACCTCTCAATTCTAGGACTCAGAGGATTGACAGTGACACAAACCCCACACTTGGCAGAGCGATGGGCTCCCCTCTTGCAGGACTTCAGCCTCTCCCATGGGACTTCCTGACACTTGCTAAAGAATCACTGTCAGATTTTTCCAGCTGTTCCTAGTGGTCAAGGGGATGTGGACAAGGTGATGCTGGGTTATGACCTGCAGACCATTTAGAAAGGCTCCCATCTCATCCTTCAGAGTAAAGAGAGATATGCCTCTGTGTGTGTCTGTGTGTGTGTGTGTGTATGTGTGTGTGTGTGAGAGAGAGAGAGAGAGAAAGAGAGAGAGGGAGAGAGTATGAATGAATGAATGAATGGGCTGGATCCCATAGGATAAAACTGAGGTCAGAGCTGGTCTACCCTCCTAAGCAAAGTGGCCATACAGGGTGTTTCTTCTTAGTGTCCCATCCCTGTCCCTACCCAGATCCTTACACTGTGACTTGATCCTGTTCTGCTGACTGAGAGCAGGACAGTTTGATGGACTTGCTGCGAAATAAGAGTGTGGAGATAGTGGCTGGGATTCCAGATTCGCGTGGATCATTGCAATAGCTGGCCGTGGCAATCTTTGGGTAAGAGCCTTTTTTTGGTGCCCGCTGTGCAATTTTATTACGCCTGCTCCCTGCTGCCCTGGAGCATCTGGAAACGTACCTAGAATTTTCAAATTCTGATTTGGGTAGTTCTGTATTCCATTCATTTGTGAAAATTAACACGAGAGGAGTATTTATTCATATCTTACAATGAACAGGAGGCTAGATTAGATGGAAGTGGGAGAGAATCACGGCAGACATTGTTTTGGGGGCGGGACTGGGGTGAATAGTTTTGATTGGCTGAGCGGCAGCCATGTCCCTGCTGACCTGCACAGATCAGCAGGGGAGCACCTGTGCCCCCAGATCAGTTCTGGGCTGGTAAACTGACTTTTCAGTTTCCCTGAGTCTTGCTCAACACCAATTCTTATGTTAGTTCTTCCTCCTGGAATATGTGTCTTCCTTTTCATGATTTTGGTTTCTGCTTTTACTCTAAAGTTGTCATCATTTCAGTTAATGCCTTTTATAGTAAGGACACTCCAAACTTGTGTGGATGGGAGTGGAGGATAAATATAAAGAGAAGAGAATGGGAAATTTAATCTGAGATGTCAATAACATACTGATTTTTTTATTTGTCCACATCAGGCTTGGTTGCTCTGATATTACCAGTCAAATAACATCATAAAACGAAATCATCAGAGATCACGTACCAAGGATCATTGCAGCAAGTTGTGGTCCCCGCTTTCTCTGGCTTCCTAACCAAACTGGTTTAGTGTTGGATCCCACAGAGCGGGGGGATGGTTTCACTCTGGTCTTTAGCACCATCGTAACTATACTGTTACTTTTCTGCAGTCAGATTTCATTCTTTCATAAAGTATGTTTTGTTTATTTTCTGAGTACCTCACTGGAATGGGAGCAAGGGGAGAAGAATTTCAAGAATTTTTGCCTGTTTTTTTTTTTTTTTACATCTGTGTCCTCATCACCTAGAACAATGCCCGGCACATAGGAGAAGCCCAATAAATAGTGAATGTAGTAGGCGCCCAATAAAGAGTCTCTGAATGAATGAATGATGATATGGATTTTTAAGTTAAGAAAAAAGAAGCAAATGCAATTACAGAAATTTTGAAAAGGGAAAAGCTTTCTGAAATTTCTGAAGAGTGAGAATTTTCTCAACAATAAAAGATTTTGCAGGTTCATAGCAAAAGGCATTCACACCATCCTCCTGCCTCGTTATGTATTCAGTTTCACCATCCTCCTGCCTTGTTATGTATTCAGTTTCAAGTTAGCCATGCAGCTGTGCACAAGGCCCATGAAATCCGATGAACGAGTCGGCAGTAAGTGGAATAGAAAATATGTTTTTTTGTTTTTTGATATAGTAGATGATTTCTCACCATGGTGACACCTGAACCCTACATACTAGAAACTGTTTCTCTGGCAACTGAAATATTTGATTAATTTATAGGCTGTCCTTCCATGATCATTTAGGAATTTAGTATAACTAAATAACCTGTATTTAATAGTTCCCAAAATTTCTCATAAGTATTTCATAAGCAATTTTTATTTTGGCATATGATAATTCAAGGCAATTCATATCCTTTAAAAAAATTGTTGGAGGTGGCTGGTGCCAATATTGAGAAGAAAAACAGGAACCCCTTGTTCTAAATTGGCATCTTCTTTTGTACTGTCAAGTCAGCATTAGAGCTTGTGGGATTTACTACCCGAGAGGAAAAATGTCTCTTCTGACTTCATTCGTTTCATTGTTTTAATACAGGTGGAACTTGAGAGTGATTCTGTTGAGCCAGTTAAGCAGTGTTCTTGGTCTCCCAGTGCTTTATCATAATACCAGGCAAATCGGTGGTGTTAGTAAATGTTTATTGAACAGAACCAAATTTATTGAGCATTCCTAGGTGCATGCCACCATGCTAGGCATTGTGCAGAGTAGAGCAGGCTGGTATGCCGCTTGTAGGTTTACAGTCTCTCTAAGGAGATAGTACTACCAGTGAAATGACCGGGAAATGGTCAAGTAGAATGAACACGTGCCAACTACTTATGGTGTTGAGTTGCTTAGCGCTCTGCTCTGGACCATCTCTGTATATTCACTCCCTTGGCGATCTCACTCAGGGCTTCTTCTTTTTTAAAAAAAATTTATTTTATTTATTTATTATTTTTGGCTGTGTTGGGTCTTCATTGCTGCACATGGTCTTTCTCTAGTGGTGGCGAGCGGGGCTACTCTTCATTGCGGTGCGCAGGCTTCTCATTGCGGTGGCTTCTCTTGTTGCAGAACATGGGCTCTAGGCGCATGGGCTTCAGTAGCTGCGGCACACAGGCTCAGTAGTTGTGGCTCGCGGGCTCTAGAGCGCAGACTCAGTAGTCGTGGCGCACGGACTCAGTTGCTCCACGGCATGTGGGATCTTCCGGGACCAGGGCGTGAACCCGTGTCCCCTGCATTGGCAGGCAGATTCTTAACCACTGTGCCACCAGGGAGGGGCTTCTTCTTTTAAGTAAAATTATTTTATTTTATTAGAACAAGTAAGATAGTCAAAAATAGTCAGATTTCACTTACAGCTTTTAACGGCTTTAAATACCATCGATATGCTGCTGACTCTCAAATGTGTGTCTTCACCCAAAACCCTCCCACTTGCATCTCAAACTCACAGCCTAGACCCAGCCTGCTCCTTGACCAGACACTGTCCTCCTGGGAAATGACATCACTGTGCGCCCAGCTGTTCAAGCCAGAAATCTGGACTGTTTCATCCCCCCTCCCTCATCCTCCTTATCCAGTTTACTCCAAGCCTTGCTGGCCCCCACCTCTTCTACCTCCCAGATAATCCCATGGGTTTTTCTCACCTCTGCTGTCTCCATCACTGCACTGTAGCAGCCTCCTAACTGGTCTTCTGACCCCACCCATTCTCCTCAGCAGTTACTGCCAAAAACCTAAATCAGATTATATTGCTTATTTGAAATCCTTCACTAGAATCTATATGTGGGATAAAATTGCATAGAGCCATGCATGTGTACAAATGAATGAATGCATGTAAAAGAATCTGTAAAGCTGAACAGGATCTGCAGTCTAGTTAACAGTGTTGTATCGATGTCAATCTCCTGGTTTTGATATTACACTCATGTAAGATCCCACCATTGGGGGAAGCTGGGTGAAGGGTACATGGGAATCTACGGACTATTTTTGCAACTTCCTGTGAGTCTATAATTAGTTAAAAATAAGGTTCAAAAAAACTTGCTTAAGAATAAAGAAAATCATTGGCTTTCCACTGCAGCAAATCCAGCTCCTTACCACGGCCTATGGAAACCATTGACTGCTGTGATTCCTGCCAACCCTTTTCCAATGCCACCCAATGTCATTCTTCCATCAGTTATCCTTCCTCAGCTACACTGGATTCCCGGCAGTTCCTAAAACACAGCAAACACCTTTCTGCTGCAGGACATTTGCATATGCTGTTCCATGTGCCTACAATGCTATTCCCATGGCTGGTTCTTCTTCACCCACTGGAGAAGTCTTTCCTGGCAACTGAAACCTATATTGGACCCCATTTGGCTCTTTTCCTTAATAGAACTGTTTGTGATCTGTAAAGAGTGTTTGTCTAGTATTCATTGGAATGTATAGCCTAGTGAGAGAACCCTAACAGATCACGTCTGTTTTATTGACTACTGTATCCTTGGTCCCTAGCATGGTGTATGACCAATAATCGGTGTTCAATACATATTTATTGATAAAAAGATAGAGTGAACAAACATGCTTTAGGGTCCCAGAAAATGGGGATGTCAGTGCTGAAAGATGCTTGAGGAAAAAATTTTATAAAGCTTGCTAAAATTTGAATTAACAACAGGTATCTGGTTTGGTAAATGTTGTTGTTGGTGGGTGTGTGTGTGTGTACACAATTAAGATTCTGTCTTCAGATGAATGGTTAAAGATATAGTATGTGTATATATATACAATGGAATAATACTCAGCCATAAAGAATGAAATAATGCCATTGGCAGCAACATGGATTGACCTAGAGATTATCATACTAAGTGAAGTAAGTTAGAAAGAGAAAGACAAATATCATATGATATCCCTTATATGTGGAATCTAAAATATGACACAAATGAACTTATCTGTGAAGCAGAAACAGACTCACAGACATAGAGAACAGACTTGTGGTTGCCAAGGGGAAGGGAGAGGGGGTAGGGGAGGGATGCATTGGGAGTTTGGGATTAACAAATGCCAACTATTATATGTATGTATAATCGATCACTTTGCTGTACACCGGAAACTAACATAACATTGTAAGTTAACTATTCTTCAATAAAATATTAAAATTAAAAAAAGAGTCTGTCTTCAAAATATAAATGTATATCATGGATAAGTACAATTCCATTTTATGTTTTATTTGCTTTGAAATTTTGCGATCTATTTTAAAACCAATTGCAGGAACTACTGCAAGGTCTACTATTTTAAGTCTCCCCCAATAACATTTGAATTTATTTTAACTCATTTTTCCTGATATTTTTGTGCAGGATAAAGGAGGGAGATGATGCATTTAAGTTACTTTATTTAAATATATGTATTTCTTCTTATTAAAGCTCAACATTTCAGATAATTTGGATAATTTGGAAAATACAGAAAGATAAAAATAAAAAGAATAATTTCAGATAATTTGGAAAATACAGAAAGATAAAAATAAAAAGAAATATCACAGTTATCTCATTATCCAGAGATCACCATTGATCACACTTACATTTTCTTCCAGTTCTTTCTATGAATATTTCTTTACCCAAATTAGAAACATACTATACATGAAATATTATACCCTGGCTTTTAAATTTTAACATTAACATAAGCAGTTTTACATCAGTAGATACTTTTCGAAAAAAGCTTTTCAAATGATAATGCCATGATTTACTTCACTTTGCTCCTATTGTGTGGTGCACTACAGTTTATATTATCCAACTCGAAATTTAGGCTATTTTTTTCCCACTTTCATAGATTTGCAATGTGGTGAATATCTCTGTCCACAAATGTTTGTCAGAGTTTCTAATATTGGCTTAGAATAGGTTTTTAGAAGGAAGATTACCGAGTCAAATTCACATTTTTAAAGCTCTTGATAATATACGGCCCAGTTTTTTTCCCAAAAAAATGTATTCCCCTTGTTACTCCTTTATTACAGAGCCACTGTGGCATTTTACTTTATTCTAAACTCAAACTGATAGGACCCAGGCCCCTGTTGCATCCTTTCCAAGAGATGTATTACTCAGGTACCAGAAGGCCTCACACTGGGGTGGTCTTGCATAAGAAATGATCTCAATGCATGGATACCCCAGCCAGTATTATCCTGAGTCTCCTGCACATTTACTTCCTCATTATTCTAGGGGAGAAATGTTAGTATTCGGGTCTGGTTTCCTGAGCTTTAAGTTGGAGAGAAAAGTGGAGGAAGTCGGTTAGTTTAAATTCCCAGAGCATTCCTTTGCATCAGTGAAAAGTTACAATGTTTGAATAGATACCTGTATTTCAGCGGGTCCCATGGTGCCTGAAGAATTTTGGGCATGATTAAAAGAGTTGAAAGGAAGCAGTGTCAAAAGACCTAGAAAATCTAGTGTGCCGAGAATGAAAACAGGATTTCAAGGCCTTTGAATTCCACCAAACCATTCACAGCTGTGCCTCCTGTCAGATTTGGGCCATTGGGTAAACATCTTTGGAAGAGAGCATTTGACCTTTAAGAGGAAACTTTTTTGAACCTGAAGGAAAATGAACAATGGCAGTGACAATAGGCTGACCCTGATGAGTTTCTTGAAAATTAGTTATTTTTATTCTTAATGAGGTAAAACATGACTGCTCTTAGTAAAATGAGTATTGTTGGCTCTTCCATCTGTGTCTCAAGTACTAAGTTTCAAAATTGTGTTGACCGAACACAGTGAGGATTTTTTCACAGTTTTGATTGTGGTGATTACCAACAAGTAAACAATGTCTTTGTGTGTCTGTGTGTGTGTGTGTGTGTGTACACAGAGAGAGCGCTGATGTAGAATTATATATTCTGTAGACCAGGGAATCCAATATATCCAGCTAGGTTGGAGGTTTCTGCTCAGACTTCTTAAGAGCCTACATGGTGACTGATGAGGAGTCCCAGTAACCCCAGAACAACAAAGCTTGGCATAAATATTCCTGTCTTCAAAGCAGCAGTTCTAGTGAAGTTAAATTCCTTTAACTCCGTATTTCCTGTTGTTCCAGAGCTTACGTGGCTACCGGAGGTACGAATCACTGCGCATGTGTCATGCTTTCCTTTGAAGGAATGCTAGGGTGTTAACTAATTACTAGGCAAATGGACAATTATTTCTGAGAGGTTTTTTTCAGCATGTTTGTTGACACAATGACTAGGCTATTTATAGTAATCTTTTCAAGCAGTTTCTGAGTCTTTCTCTGCAAGAGCAAATAGATAAAATGAATAGAGATGGTACAGCAGGGTGTTGTGATGCTAGCTCTTTTGGTAAGAATGTGGAGCTAATGAGGGCATGATCCCCTGAAGATCAGAAAAACAATTCCATTGGTGCCAACAGAGAAGTCTCACATCACCAGCTATCTCAGCTTGGGGCTATTCATCATGAGAGGAGCTGGGTCAATGGGAGAGGATGGTCCAGGGCAAGAATGGTTAAGAATCCGCCTGCCAATGCAGTGGACACGGGTTCAATCCCTGGTCCAGGAAGATCCCACATGCCTCGGAGCAACTAAGCCCATGCGCCACAACTACTGAACCTGCGCTCTAGAGCCTGCATGCTGCAACTACTGAAGCCCGTGTGCCTAGAGCTCATGCTCCGCAACAAGAGAAGCCACCGCAATGAGAAGCCCGCGCACTGCAACGAAGAGTAGCCCCTGCTCGCCGCAACTAGAGAAAGCCCACGCACAGAAACGAAGCCCCAACACAGCCATAAATAAATAAATAAATAAATAAATAAATAAATAAATAAATAAATAAATAAATAAATAAATAAATAAAAACTGGAGCTAGCAAATATGCTGGGACTGAATAGTACCAACTGTTAATGCAGCGTACACAGTATCTGAGCTAAAAAAAAATGCATCGACCTTGTGCCAGGCACATGAAGGCTCATTTTCTCACTAATCCCCACAGCGACCAAAGAGAGAGCCGGCCTGTTTGGGGAATCAACAAAGAAACAATTTTGCGCAAAACAGAGCAAGGATTCCAACCCAGGTCTTCCCCAGCCTCAGACCAGTTCTCTTCCCCGTGTTGCAACTCAACTTTTTAAGTTGTGTATTTGAGCAATATTATTGTTTATACTTAGATTGCGTGTAATTCAAGAGCTGTTCTCATTTTTCTCATGTGTTATGCTACAGAATAGATACCACAGACACATTTAGAAACCTTTTCAGAATGATTCATATTGGGAGAAAAATCCAGCCACAAGATATTTGTATCAGGTAGCCATAGAAACCGCAACTTCAATTTGTGTCTTACAAAAGTTCTTTCATGAAGTTGAATAGACCCAAATTCCTGCTTAGTGGTTTAAAAACCGATTGGTTATTAATGTGCATGGCTATTTCCCCATCTCTTCTATTTTTGCTGTCTGGTTGGCACAGCCGTGGCCTTTGGCAGCAGCTGGGATATAAATATAAATTGGGAATTGAGGCCCATTGGGAGTGGAAGAACAGCTGACAGAGCACAGCGAAGCCCCAAGCTCTGCAGGGCCGACCGACTAGCCCAGGCATGTTGGTTTCGGTCTGATTGACTTGTCGGCTTTGTGCTGATCGAGTTTTCATGGTTTAAAGGTTGGCATGGGAAGCGATGTTTCTTGCCCTGAGAATATCCATCCCTATTTGAAGTCGATGTGGTAATTAAGGCCAGACTTTTTGATGCAGCCTCATCTGTGGCAGAATTTGAGGCGTGGTGTTATATGCCCCTTTCTAGCTTATTTTTAAAGGTGCACATTATACGTTAGGAAAATGTTTAAAAGCTGTTTATGGTTCAAAGTCAGTTGGCGTCATCCTTACTAATTTACAGATGTGTCACTTCATGAATGTAAGTCCTTGTGTTGGAAAGGTACTTGTCTAAAATGCAGGTGAGAGTTTATAACATTTATGTTCCCTTTTGCAAAGACTGGCAGGGTTTTGTTGTTTTACTTTGCTTTGTTTCTTTTGGATTGTTTCTTAAGCTTCTAATGAGAAAGATTGCTATTGCTTATTAATTATAGTTTACCTATAACCCGAATTGTTGACAAATAGCTAGCATTTTTCCATTTGGGGAATAGAAATCATGTGCATGTATCAAGTGGAAAATTTGTCACATATATTCAGCTAACAGCTAACAGCTTTCTGCAGCAAACATTTATGAAGTGCTCACAGGTGGCAGGCTTTGTGACAGTGACACAATGGAAGGTTGTATAGATGTGATCTCAGCCCTCCAAGAGCACACAGCTATTTTCCCCAGTTCCGTGAACCCCAAATTTTCTGGAAAATTATTACTATTGTAACAGAAAACGAAGACACCAAATAATTAAAGGTTGTTTTGACTTTACATATTCAGATATCATATGACTAAAACTTCTATGCGCTTGTGTTTTTCCATCTGTTTCTCAGTTTTCTCATCTGTAAAATGGGCATAATCATAGAACCTACCTCATAAGGTTGTTGTGAGGATTAAACTAGTTAATAGATCCAATGTTTAGAACAGTGCCTGGCACACAGTAAGTGTTCAATAAGTATTAGAGTTATTATTATTTGTCCAATGACTGTCCGGACTTTCTTCTTTCCTGGGTTGCTAGGAACGTTTTGACTCATATGACATTTTTCTGGAACTCATATATCAAAACTTCCCAGCCACACCCAGCTAAACCTGCTCTTCCTGCAGAATTTCCTATCTTAGCACATGGCACCAACAGCTACATGAGCCAGTCCTTCATGCCACCATGCTCCTGCCTACCACAGGGTCTTTGCACGTGCTGGTCCTTGTCTTAGAATGTCCTTCCCACTTCTCCCAGGTAATGTCTGCTCCTTTTCAAGATCGCAGCTTCCTTCTGCTGAGATGGCCTGCTTGAGCTCCCTGAACAGAGCAAATATTCTACATCACTTATTTGAGGTACCATTTTACATCTCACTGAGTGATTATTCGATCAATGTCTGTCTCTCCCACCAGAATATAAGCTCCATGAGATCCAGGGCAGTATTAATTTTTGTTAATCATTGGTATCCCCAGCATCTAGCCCTGAATTACACGATAGGTGCTTGGTAAACATTTGTTGAAAGAATGGATTAGAAGGCTGTAGTTCATGTATTATTTATTATTTAATTCTAAAAATAATACATGGTATTTGTAATAAATATGAGTAGTATAGAAATGCATGAAGAAATGAAGTAGGGAAAGAAATGCTCCTTTACCTTATAATCCCATCTCCCAGAAGTGTCCTCTATTGACACTCTTATACAAACTTGGTTTATATCCTTCTAGACGTTTTTCCTGTGTTTACCTATCATACACACATACACATATGCATATATATAGTTCTTATAGGAAAATAGAATCTTATGCTACATATGCTTTTGTTTTGTTTTATACGATACTGGAGCTATCTTTCTAGGTCGGTACATAATAGAGCTCCCTCATTAAAATGATTATGAAATACTTCAGAAAGGTCTAGAACAATACAATGAGCACACCTGTACCCACTACCCAGATTGATAAATAAAGATTATCAATACATTGAACAGATCCCCCACCTCGCTATCTTGAATTTGGTGTTTCTCATTCCCACGCATTTCTTTATTCTTCGCCTAACTAGGTTTATATCTATAACCATTGGAGAGTCTTTGCATATTTCCAAATTTTACATTAATGGTATAATTCTATATGTGTTTTCTGCAACTTACTTTTTTCACTCAAATTTATGTTTGTGAGATTCATTCAAACTAAAGTGGGTAGTTCAGGTTCATTCACTTCCCTTGATATAGCATATTCTACTGCAAGAATGTGATATAAATAGTTATCTATTCTTCTATTAGTGTGCATTTAGTTGGTTCCTTCTGCCCCACTACTTTTTTTAGTATTTCAATCAATGCAGCTATAAAATATTCTTGAATTTGCCTGCTTTTGTGCATATGTGAGAGAATTTCTCCAGAGGTTATACCTGGGAGGGGAAATGTTGAAGTGTAGGGTATGTAGATCTTCAGCCTTACTAGATGGCGCCAATCTACTTCTCCCAAGTTCTTTCACTATTTTTTAAAGCTGCATAGTATTCCATGAAAATAATGTACACTAATTTATTTATCCATTCCTTTTGCTAGATATCCATTTGCAATACCCAATAATACCCATCTGCTGGATATTATTTGGGGAGTTAAAATAATATTAAATATAAAATATTTCATGTTGAGATGATTCTACTAGCAGAGCACTTGAGAGCTTGGAAGGCCCTCTGGGGTATTTTAAGTTCATTTGATCCACTCCGTGGAGAGAGTCAGGTCAATTATTACCATTGCTATGTTTTATCTTCAATGGATGATGAAACCAAACCTGAGGTATTAGGAATCTCAGGTCCTCGCTGGGTGGGCAGCAGAGCCAGGTGGTGTGGCTCACATCCCTGGTTCACAGCTTGTTCCATTCTACTTCTCTGCCTTCTTACACAGTGCAAAGAAAAAAATGTTGCCCACTATTCCAGTTCTACAAGGATCAAGCCATTAGCCACTTCAGTCATTGCACCCTGAGGGGAATTCAGGATGGAGAAAAACAGGATGCATTCTGTGCTTTGTATATACTGGCCCCTAGATAGTTAAGATACCTATCTAAGGAAAAATTTCAATAACCCTAGATTCTTGCATCTTCCCATACATAGAAAAGCACTAAAAACAGTAACTGGAGATGTCTGTTCTTTGTGACTAGCAGTAATCGTTTAAGGCTTGACTACATGTTTTTCCCAGCAAAAAGGTTCATCTACATCCTGGCTCCTGCCTTCCCTCTTCAGTGTAGTTCCTCAAAGCTACCTGAGAGTCTGTCTCCTGGGCAATAGTCCTCAGTAAGGTCCCGAATAAAACTTTACTCACAACGTTTACATTGTGCGATTTTAGTTCAGTCGACAACAGCTACTGAGTGATTCAGCTGAGAACTATAGTTGGTCAGAGCATTGGAAACAATGTCAGAAAGGAAGACCACCATAAAGATGGAGGAGGAAACACGCCTTCTTTGTTGCACCTGTGAAAACTGCAGAGTGTCAGCTCACAGGCTGTGCTGCTGGGCTGCATTGTCCTGGGAAAAGGGAAACAGATGGCAATTTAATAGGAAGCTGATAGCATTGTTTGGGGTTGGGCAGGGGCTCTCCTCTGGGGAACTGGGAGAGAAGCTTTCAGCTAAGAGCCACAACAGCCTGAAGAAGGAGCTTCTGTGGCCACTTCCTTCCACCTCTGCCCTAGGAGGAGCCCAGAGGGGGCAGGAGTCATAGGTCTCCATTGTCTGCCTGCTGCTGTTTCTGCCAGAACTCCCTTGAGAAGCCAGAAGTTATGACCCCAGGGTAGAGGCGTGTGTATGTGCATGTGCGCGTGTGTGTGTGTGTGTGTGTGTTGGAAGAAGGGCTGGCCAGATGGTGAAAGCTGAGTATATAAATGGCATCAGAGCGGGAATGCTGAGGATGGGGAAACACGTTAACCAGATGTGCCTAGGGCACGGGACACAAACAATGTGTATAATGCCCACCCCTCATTTCTCCCTTTTTCCTTTTTATATGCTGGCACATGTCCTGAACTTGAATGGCTCTGACCTGAATAGAGGCAGCTGCTGTGCACAGCTTCTCTTAGGAATGGTGGGGAAGTATGGTTTAAAAACCAGAAACCCAGGCTCTGCCACTAACCAGCTATGTGATGCTGGGAAAGTCCCTTTGCTTCCCTGCAATTCTTATCCTTTAGGAAATGCCAAGATTTCCTTCTTCGCTGCAGATCTATCTTGTGCCTACTCTGCAGGTCTGGGGTTGTAGGCTGCTCTCGGGGGTTTAAAAGTAAGCAAGACATGATTCCTTCCCAGCACCTTTTCTCCAGCTCCTGCCCAAGTTCTGAATGTCTAGCTCCTGGTTAGCAACCGAGTATCAGACAAAGAATCAGAATTAAGGTTGTTCTGGGAACGAGGAAAACAGGATTGAATGGCTCTGAGGTCTGCTTGGTGCTTCTTTTGAGTTTCCTCCACTGAGAAGGTCGAGTGAGTCACAAATGCTATTCTTTGACACTGAGTATCGTGGTCTGCCCAGCCAAGGCCACCTCCTGAAATCCTCGCAACCCAAGACACAAACACCCACGCTGGATTCGGATGACACGCCCACTCTTCAATTCTCTCCGGATGCCACTTACATGCCGCATGTCCCTTAATCTGGGTACTCCAGAGTCCCATCCTCTTCTCGCCTTTCCTATCCTTGTTGTGTATTCTCCAGCTGGATCATCACGTGAATTCCCACGGTTACCCAAAGACCAATGGTTCCCCGCCCATATTCTCTGGTCTGTGGCTCTCCTCTAAGTTCCATTTTAAATGGCTACGTGCCATCTCGACTTGGATGACCTGCAGGCATTGACACTCACCGTGTCCAAACCGCTCCTCAACCGCACTCCCAGCTGCCTCCTTTCTCCAGCGTTTCCTATTTGATGGCTGACAGCCTCACCTGCAAGCACCATGCTGGGAGGCTCCTTGGACCCATCACTGGGTCCTTTTTCAAGCCAACTCTTTTGTGGTTCTGTTCCTGGTAGAAGAAAATCCAAAGCCTTTACGGTGACCTGAGAAGCCTGGCCGCCTTTGCAGGTTTTTCCCCCCTTCTTTGTTCCCACCCGGCAGCGACCTTGAGTTCAGCCTGTGGGTCACAGGGCCCTCACTCTTGTCCTGATGGGGACAAGGGAACAAGGGGAGTACTTTGTCCCCATCCGCTTCCTTTCCCTGGAACCCCTCCTTCTTCCCCACAGCCAGTCTCCTTACCGGCCTGACTCCTGTCTCCTCACCTTCCAGAACTTCAAGCAGCATCTCCTTTCCTTGGCTTTCCTTGGCCCTCTCATCTAGGTTGGTGGCTCCTCCTCGGGGTTTCCATGGCATCCTGCAGTGACCTTGATCCCTGATGACGTAATTGAAGGTGCTCTTCCAGAGCGAGACTTGGTGATGATCTCTCCTCTGCTCCGGGCACAGTGGCTGGTTCTCAGCATGTGGGATAAATAAACACATTTTATAAAGAGGGAAAGAAACTCCTTCTCAAAGTTTTCTTGGGGTGTGGGTAGGATCTCGGGGTTTGAATGTATCCGCGTACATTTCTGAGATTTGCCGCAGGGAAAAATCCTGAAGGATGTCCACAGGTTCCAACAAATCCTCCTAACTAGCTGAGTTCTTAGATTTCCCGGTGCCTCCTGTCACCAGCTTCTCCACTTTGCTGTGAGGAGTTGACCAGGTGGGGGCTGTCCAGGAGCTAGTGAGTGACAGATACCTGGGCACCTTTTACCAAGTTTCAGGGGAAAAAAGAGGTAGAGAATCGAGTGTCAGCTGTCCAGGTACTGGGCGGCATAGCTGATGACTTCCCCTAATATATGCATCTGTGCTTTCAACAGAGGCAGTGTGCAGAAATGAAGAGCGCCGGGGAGCCCAGCTGAGGATCTGGCCGTTGCCGTGGGCGGAGGGGTCTGTGAGGAACGGAGGCCGTCCCTGGAGGTGAGGTCGGGGCGTCAATATTTCAGGTTCTTGGAGAAATAACTGCAGAGGCAGTCAGTCGGAAAGGAGTGTGGTGGTGCCCCCCTGTCCCATCCCCCGGTTTCTTGGCACTTAGGCAGCCATCAGATTAACGACATCTTTTCAATCCTCACAGAATTGACAACCTCACAAGGAAAAAGAATGTTTTCTCACTGGACGGAAGATTACAACAACATCAAAAGGAGCAAAACCTTTTCTGTATAAGGGCATAAACACTTGTCTTCTACACAATGTTGCGAGTTAATATCTTTGTCTCAGGGGTATAATTTTTCTCCTCGAATCTTTAGAGCTATTTCCAGAATTGCAAAGACTGTTTGCAAAAACTGTGTCTAAAGTCTCAAATGCCCGAGTCAGCTCCGTGAGTGGATGGACAGGGGAGAGGTGAGGGGAGTCATACTGGGGGATGAGAAAGTTATTGCCTTTCAAATGCCACTGTGTAACCTAAATCAAATTTTTAAAAAAGCTTCAGAACTATAATGCCTTTAAAAAAAAAAAAAACCTCGAATGATGCTGGGAAAGTTGAAGCAAAATGAATTTAATTACTGAATCACTGGTGGTAATTAAAAAACAACTTATCTGTAATAAACTCTATTTATAGATTTTTCCAATGCAAAGTATAGGACTTATGAAACGCAAATGATTGGAAGTGTAGGTTAGATTTAGAAAGGAAATCTGAATAGAAATGATTCCCTTCCACAGATAACAATATTTGATGTTAAATTTGGTTCTTTTACTACTCAAGCAATCAACATATATAAAATAAAGTTAGAGTAAACTATATTTTTCATCACAAAAGTGCCTTTTAATTTGTAAAACATCAAGTCACACCATGTTCCACTACAAGCATTAATAAATTGCTTATGTTATGAATTATGTTTAGAAAAATGTGCTTGTCCACATTTTTAGAAGCACAGCTATCAGAGTAGCAAATGATTTTTAAATGGATATTTAGAACACATTAGGGTGAGTGTTATGTTTAGAGCTTGGATATTCTTACTGAAGATTATTCAGTTTAAGATTCAACAGCACACACAATCTCTGGGCAATGTGTGTCCTCAACAAGAACCTGCTTGGGCGTCCTTTCCTTATACTTAGGAAGAAAAATCCGGTCTGGGACATCCAGGTCCCAGAGAGGCACCTCCTCTGTGGTTCACAGGGAGACCACTCAGTTCCTGGGTTCAAATCTTCCCTCGGTCACTTTTTCACTGCGAGATCTTGGGCAAGTTACTTAGCTTTTCTGTGCCTCAGTTTCTTCCTCAGTAATTTGGGGATAATAGTCTCTTCATAGATTTGCTGGAGGATTAAACCAGTTTATGTAAATCTCTGGGACAGTTTATGATGGACACGTAGTAAATCTTCAATAGACATGAACAATGATTATTATTGACGTTGGAAAGCTCTCACTCTTTCTAAAGAATTGGCATGAATCAATGTCTTTTGAGTACACTCAGACTTTGCAGCAGAGCGAATCATTTTCAGTGAACAGTCAAAATTATTTAGATAAAGTAACTTCTCTTCAATGCCCTGGCATCAATTGTTCAAAAATAAAATAAAAAGACAAAGGGGAAAAATTCCTGGCAAAGAGACAAGTTTTGAGAATTGTTTTAAAGCAGTCATTGTATTCAGGTGGCTTACTATAAACAGGGAGGAAGGTAAGGAGGAAATCAGAGCCCATTGTGGGTCCATAAAATGGATGTCTTTTCAACTAAACAGATTGCTATCAGCCTCACAGAGCCGACTCGTGTTCCTTTTTGCCTGGTCATTTCCTTTACTGAGTGTCCGTAAGAACCACCCACTCCGGTGTTTCTCAGGATTATAGGTTTTTAGGTCAAACAGAAACCCTGGGAGCGCCCAATGCAGCCCCACACACGCGGTTACATTATGCACCGGCTGGGTGACATCGACCCTGCCGCTGTGGTGTGTCCTGAAAGCTGTTGTGCCTGATTTGCGGAGATTCTCTCACAGTGTGGCCAGCGGCGACCCGCAGCACAGGGTAAGGGCTTGGCTCTGAAGTCCTAAAGACTTCCTGGTGGGCTGAAGGCTGCCCGTGGGAACCCCTCCATTCATTTCAGAAGCTGGACCAGTGGGCCCTGCTCGCTTGCATCCTTTGTCATCCTCGGCATCCACGATGGACGAGACGCGGGAGCCTCTGGCCATGACTGTCCACCTCCTGGCCAGCTCCGGGCATGGCTCGCTTCTGCAGCAAACCCTGGACCAGCTCCTGGACTGCATTTGCCCAGAGGTCCGTGTCTTTCTGGTGTCTGAGCGGGTCAGTCCAGTGAAATACTATGACAAATGCCACTCCAAGCGGTCCCGCTTCCCGGGGATGTCTGTTCTGCTCTTCCTGCATGAACGCCTCGGAGAGGAGCGGCTATTTCGCGTTCTTGACTCCCTACATCATTGGCCGTGGCAGTGCTACCCCACCCAGAATGCGCAGGGAAGACCGTGCCCCTATATTCTCGCCAATCAGGAATTCTATAGTCTGGACAACCAGATGCCCGTCTGGGGCGTGAGGCAGGTGCACTGTGGCACCGAGGTCCTGAGAGTGACGCTCTACTGCAGTTTTGATAACTACGAGGATGCCATCGGGCTCTATGAGATGATCCTGCAGAGGGAAGCCACCTTGCAGAAGAGCAACTTCTGTTTCTTCGCGCTCTACTCCACCGAGAGCTTTGCCCTGCAGCTCTCCCTGAAGCAGCTGCCCCCTGGAGTGTCGGTGGACCCCAAAGAGGCTTCAGTGTTGCAGTTCAAGGTTCAAGAGATTGGCCAGTTAGTGCCTCTTCTACCCCATCCGTGTGTCCCCATCAGCCATACCCGGTGGCAAACACAGGACTATGACGGCAACAAGATTCTCCTTCAGGTATTTCTGTTTGATCTCTGTGATCTTTAGATGCACGTGGAACTGTGTGATTTGACATCCAAGAGATGATTTAATGTCGTGGTTCTCAACCTTGGTTGCACACCAAAATCTCTGGGGAGTTTTCAAACATTCCCATGCCATGGCTGCACCCCAGGTCAGTTAGATTAGAATCTTTGGGGGCACAATGGTTTGGGTAATCTTTTTAAAAGCTCCTTGGATGATTCTAATATGTAGCTTGTAGCGTGGTTGAGAGGCACTGATTTAATAAAATCCCTTCATCTGACAGATAAGGAAGTTCAGATTCTGTGAGCTGGTAACTTGCACAAGTAGTTTGCAGTAGAATCAGGCAGCACCCTACTTCTCAGATTTTCCTTTATTCATGCTCCTAAACTATACACAAATACTTTGCCCACTCTTTGGGTCCAGAAATATCATTAGTTCTTTCCATCTGGACCTAAGGAAGCTGAAGATGTAATTATGGTTGGGGATGTTAAGTATGCCGTCCTATTGACTTAATTTTTAAGCATCTTGCATCACTGTCAAATTTTACCCCAAATAAAGTTATATAGTTAGAAGCTTTCAAAATAAAATCTTAAAATTAAAGCCTTCTTCTGTAGGCATCCTATTGAAAGCAAGCACGATCGTGATAGCTACCATGTGTCATTTCTTATGAAGGATTATGTGGCAGTTGAACCTTGCTGCTTAGTAGCTGTGTGATTTTTGAGCCTTGGATTCTTCAATGAGGGTAATATTAGCATCTTCCTAGAGTACAGGTTGTTATCTATGCTAAATGACCTGACATTTATAAAGTGCTTAAGATGGTGCCTAGAATGCAATTTTAGCTGTTATTGTTCATATTATGCCCTAGAGTATGTATTTCACATTGATTGTTTTATTCAGTCCTTCTTACAACATAGGAAGTTTTGCAGAAGGGAAAATTGAGGGGTAGAGGGAATAGTTACTTGCCCAAGACACAAGAGGAAGTGTTTACCTGGCTCCAAAGCCAGGCAGTTGACCACTGCAGTCCAGGGCTGTGTGCACGTGTGTGTGTGTGTGTGTGTGTGTGTGTAAGTGTGTGCAGGCAGGGAGGTGTACGTGATATTCACAGCAAAATTTCTGTCCGTGAGAAATGGTCAGAAACCCTTTTAAGGCCTATCGGATAAAGTAAAAACAGGCTAGAAGATGAATTATCTTTCCTTTTGATTAATTTTGTTGTCATCAGCTTTGAGTTATTAATAAAATATGAGTCATATTGATAGTGTATGTAATGATCTCTAAATTATTTACCTTCTCATTCACATAAGGTGGACAGGCATTGTTTCTGTTAGCTGCCTGTTACATAACTCACTAATTTCCAAGGCATCTAAAGTTTTTCCTTCAGCCTTAGTTAATCTCCAGAATCTAAACCTCACTGTCAAGCAAAAATTTAATATATGTGTGCAGCAGGGGACACATTTCTGTTTCAAAGGCTAACTGACATTTTTACTTCTGAACCACGGCTTATACAACTTAGTTCCTTTGGAAAGTTAAGTCAAATTTGGGGAGTGAAGAATAGTTTTTTGGATAAAGACGTCAATGAGTTTAGGCTTTTGCCAGCAAAATGGGCTATTATCTTCTGGAAACTTCTGTTTCTGGTGTCATATAAAAGTCCCTGAAGAGGGCTTCCCTGGTGGTGCAGTGGTTGAGAATCTGCCTGCTAATGCAGGGGACAGGGGTTCGAACCCTGGTCTGGGAAGATCCCACATGCCACGGAGCAACTAGGCCCATGAGCCACAACTACTGAGCCTGCGCGTCTGGAGCCTGTGCTCCGCAACAAGAGAGGCCACGATAGTGAGAGGCCCGTGCACCGCGATGAAGAGTGGCCCCCGCTTGCCACAACTAGAGAAAGCCCTCGCACAGAAACGAAGACCCAACACAACCAAAAAAAAAAAAAATTAATTAATTAAAAAAAAAAAAAAAAAAAAGTCCCTGAAGAAAGCATATACAAAGGCTTGGCTATAATACACTATAAAAGATAATACCTTGTAGCTACTTCACTCCTATAATGGGGTGAATTTTTCAGTATAGAAAACCCAGCCCAGACTTCCTTGGGGGCAGAGAGGATAGGGGATGGTAAATGAATTGGTTTTTGTAAGTAAGTAGCCTGAGTCTTGAGGCAGGCTTAGGAGCCGACTCCCAGCTCTGCCACTTCCTCAGACAGGCCCTTGTGGTCACCAGCTGGCTGCCAGCAGCTCTGAGGACTATCCTTTTGAGTTCCTCACCCTACAATGGTCCAACAGAACTTCTGGACTTCACGTCAATCGGACCAACTTGGATCCGATTCTCTTCTCTAAATCAATCATTGCATTCAGGGGAACGGGATGAGGTGGATTAGCTTAGTTCTGAGACAGAGGCTCTGCTACCCTGCATCCCGAGATTTTTTGTGGACTCAGATTCCCTTGGGACTCATGGAGGCGGGGGACAAGGGTCCCCAAGGAAGATCAGTGAGGGGACAAATGCTGGGTGGCAAAAATGACTAATGTCCACCAGAGAAAGAAACCAATATCTATTTAAGGGAGAGCTATAATCACAAGTTAACTTCCCCATGTGTAACCCTTCCAGGATGGACATGTGTGTGAGGTGGGGGGGAAAGGAGGGGGTTGCTAGACCCAATGAGAGTGATGGGCAAAGCTTCTGGGAGAGGTGATGTCTGGGCCTGGCTGAGCTGGATGGCCCAGAAGGAAGTAGCTAGATGGGGAAGGGAGGAAAGTGTTCCAAACAGAGGAGACGGCGGGTGACAATGTGTGGAATAGCATTTGCTTAGCAGGCATGTTCAGAAAAGTGCTTGTGATTCCATGTGTCTGGAGAGAAGGGAGGGGGTCGCGGGGAGGAGGATGGGCAGGTGGGAAGAGGCCACATCATCAGGCACGTGGTCAGACACTGGAGGTAAGCACCATGAGGACAGGGACCTTTTTTGGTCCACTCTTGTTTTTTTTAATTTTTTAATTTTATTTTATTTACTTTTTTATACAGTAGGTTCTTATTAGTCATCCATTTTATACACATCAGTGTATATATGTCAATCCCAATTGCCCAATTCATCACACCACCACCCCTCCCCCCACACTTTCCCCCCTTGGTGTCCATACATTTGTTCGCTACATCTGTGTCTCAACTTCTGCCTTGCAAACTGGTTCATCTGTACCATTTTTCTAGGTTCCACATGCATGTGTTAATATACGATATTTGTTTTTCTCTTTCTGACTTACTTCGCTCTGTATGACAGTCTCTAGATCCATCCACGTCTCAACAAATGACCCAATTTCGTTCTTTTTTATGGCTGACTAATATTCCATTATATATATGTACCACATCTTCTTTATCCATTCGTCTGTCGATGGGCATTTAGGTTGCTTCCATGACCTGGCTATTGTAAATAGTGCTGCAATGAACATTGGGGTGCATGTGTCTTTTTGAATTATGGTTTTCTCTGGGTATATGCCCAGGAGTGGGATTGCTGGGTCGTATGGTACTTCTAGATTTAGTTTTTTAAGGAACCTCCATACTGTTCTCCATACTGGCTGTATCAATTTACATTCCCACCAACAGTGCAAGAGGGTTCTCTTTTCTCCACACCCTTTCCAGCATATGTTGTTTGTAGATTTTCTGATGATGCCCACTCTAACTGGTGTGAGGTGATACTTCATTGTAGTTTTGATTTGCATTTCTCTAATAATTAGTGATGTTGAGCAGCTTTTCATGTGCTTCTTGGCCGTCTGTATGTCTTCTTTGGAGAAATGTCTATTTAGGTCTTCTGCCCGTTTTTGGATTGGGGTGTTTGTTTCTTTAATACTGAGCTGCATGAGCTGTTTATATATTTGGTCCACTCTTATACTCCCAGTACCTAGAACAGCATCTGGCACATGGTAGGCAAATCCATTCTTGTGTGAATGAGCAAAAGCTTTGCCAAGTAGCTTCTATCTTATTCTGACTGTAATCAGCAGTCACTGACAGAGACACTGAATGGTACTGACATGTACAATTTGCATTATGAGGATCAAAAAGGAGAGTATACATGGAGGTGCTTTGTAAAGTAGAAACTGTAGCGCAATTATTGTCTGTGTAAGAAGGCTGCTAGCTGTCTCTCCATGTCTTTTCCCACATAACCTCCTGTCAGCACACACTGTCTGATGCTTCTTAGAGCCTAGGATGTGTATTTTTGATGAGATTGATATTAGGGTACCTAGTAGATGCTCAGTAAGTGAATGAATGTCTGAATACATAAGCAGGTATGTCAAATGTTTATTCAACCACCAAGTGTTTATTAAATGCATACCTTGGGCTACCCTATTCTCCACTTGGCAGTTTTCGTTCTGCTGTCTCAGTCCTTAGTGGATGCGTCTGCGGTTTGGTGTCTGACATAAGTTTGGGGAAATTCTCAGTCATTATTGTTTCAAACATTTCTTCTATTCCATTCTCTTTCTCTTCTTCTGGTACTCTCATTATTTGTCTACCACTCCTTTTTTAGTTGTCCCTTCGTCTTTAGATAGTCTGTTCTGGTTTTTTTTTTTTTCAGGCTTTTTTTTTTTCTCTCTGCTTTTCTTTTTCAAGGATTCTATTGATATGTCCTCTAGCTCAGAGATTCTTTCCTCAGCTGTGTTTAGTCTGCAAATAAGCCCATCAAAGGCATTCTTTATTTCTGTTACAGTGTTTTTCTTTTTTTAATCTTTTTGGTTCTTCTTTTAGGATTTCCATCTCTCTTTTCACATTGCCATCTGTTCTTGCATGCCGTTTACTTTATCCATTAGAGTCCTTAGCATATTAATCAGAGTTATTTTAAATTACTGGTCTGATAATTCCAACATCCCTGCCATGTCTGCTTCTGATACTTGCTGTGTCTCTTCAAATTGTGCTTTTTACCTTTTGTAATGCCTTGTAATTTTTTCCTGATAGCCAGGCATGATGTAGCAGGTATAGGAACTGCTGTAAATAAGCCTTTACTAATGTGGTAGTAAGGAGTTGGGGGAGGGAAAGCATTCTATAATTAGGTCTCTGTCTTAGTGAGTCTATGCCTTGAACTGTGAATTTCGCAAGTGTTTAATTTTTTTTTTTCCCTCCTTGCTTAGGTGGGCGAGAATGGCTAGAGTGGGCTGGAGTTGAGTACTTCCCTTCTCTCACATGGAAGGCTACAGAAAGCTGGAGCTGGGTATTTCTCTTCACCCAGGTCAGTTAGGCTCTGATATTACACAGCATGTTAGGCTCTGGTTAACTAGTTTCCCCTGAGAGAAGGCCTTTTAAGAACAGAGCGCTCTGGAGTATTTAAAAATGGTCCCTTTTCACCTAGAGATGATCATACTAAGTGAAGTAAGTCAGAGAAAGACAGATATCATAGGACATCACTTATATGTGGAAACTAAAAAGATGGTACACATGAACTTACTTACAAAACAGAAACAGAATTACAGACAGAGAAGAACTTATGGTTACCAAAGGGGAAAAGCAGGGGAGAGGGATAAATTAGGGGTTTAGGATTAGCAGATACAAACTACTATATATAAAATAGATAAACAACAAGGACGTATTGTATAGCACAGGGAGCTATATTCAATATCTTGTTGTAAACTATAATGGAAAAGAATCTGAAAAAGATCTGAATCACTTTGCTGTACACCAGAAACTAACACAACATTGTAAGTCAACTATACTTCAATTAAAAAAAAAGATTCCTTTTCTCCTTCTCTTTCCGGAAGCACAAGGGGATTTTTCTCTGATGTTTATTGTGAGAGTCTAGTCACGCTCCTGGAGGTAAATCTCACAAAACTGGGGTGGCTCCCCTGGGACAGGGTCCCCTGGAGTTTTTAACTCTCAGAGTTGTCCACACTAAGTCTCCAGCTATTTGCCAATTACAGTTCAGGTTTTCCTCGCCCCGTCCTGGTTCCTGCAGTGGTTTCCACTTTTGATCCTCTTTTCCCGGAAGCCATGACTCCCCGTATTCATTCGTATGTCTCTCCAGTCTTGGGGGCTGCTGTTTGCCCTGTGTCCTCACCTCTCATACAGATGTTAGAAGACTTGTTGCTCTCTCTAAGGCCACCAGTGCCTGAGGTCAGGGTCAGCAGTATTGGCAAATGCTGGCCACTCCTTGCTTGAAAGTTTCTCCTCTGTGAGCTTCCGTAACTCGGATCTTCTAATTAAAGGATTTATCCTATCTCTCTATCTCTGTGAGCTTCCATAACTCGGATCTTCTAATTAAAGGATTTATCCTATCTCTCTATCACTTGGACATTTTTTTCAAAGTTTCAACTCTTTTTGCCCCTAAATCAGGTTTTCTCAACCTCGGCACTATTGACATTTTGGACTAGATAATTCTTTGCCGTGGGGGAGATGTCTTATACATTATAGGATATTTAGTGCATCCTCGGTGCTACCATTAGATACTAGAACCGACTCTGCTTCCCCTCAGTTGTGACAACAGGAAATGTCTCCAGACATTATCAAATGCCCTCTGGGGGGTGAAATTTCTCCCAGTTGAGAACCACTGTCCTAAGTTTAAGGTTTCCCTAAGATTAAGAAATAAAGCCCATCCTGGGCATTTAGTTGTCATCTTTGTTCAACTTACTCCTGTATTTTCATCTCCTCTATCTCTTGAGCTTTTGGCTTTTTCAACTCCCTGTAAGACCATTTAAACATAACGTCTCCTCATCTCAAATTCAGTCCAAAGAAAACCAAAGTCATCCTCTGCAGCCCTGCCCCCAATTTCTCCAGCTCTGGTCACCCTCCCATTTGCACAGGTTTTGAAACATGTCTTTTTTAAAGCCTCTCTTTTTGGAAGACCCACATTCAGACAGCACCCCCCTAAATTGTTCTAGTTTTCCTTTGGAGCCATTTCTTTTTTTCTCTTTCCTTCCTTAAACCCACTTAACTTCAAATGTGCATTGTTATTACAACATTCTGACTCTTCACCCTGGCTCCAGGCATCTGCTTTATCCTGCACAGGACTGTTGAATACATTTTTAAATGATGGCTGGATTTATGTTCCTTGTCAGCTCAATAGCAAAAGTTAGCAAATAAAATTAAAACTCACCTGTCCGAATTTCAAGTCTCTTCATAATCAGGCCCCCCCGAATGTTTCCTTTGCTGCCTCCTTCTCTGGTTATTCCAACCTTCTTTCCAGACCTCTAGGCTCACTCCCGCACCCATGTATTTTTTTGTTGTAAAATATACATAACATAAAAATGTATCGCTTTAACCATTTTGAGTGTAGAATTCAGTGCCTAATGGTACTTAATAGTACATTTACACTGTACTTCATCATCATCACTATCTATTTCCAGAACATTTTCATCACCCCAAACAGAAACCCTGTACCCATTAAACAATAACTCCACAACTGCCTGTCCCTGGTAACCTCTAATTTCTGTCCCTATAAATTTGCATATTCTAGGGACCTCATATAACTGGTATCATACAATGTTTGTCCTTCTGGGTCTGACTTACTTCACTCAGCATAATATTTTCAAGGTTCATCTATGTTGTAGCATGTGTTAGAATTTCCTTCTTTTACAGGCTGAATAATATTCCATTTTATGGATATCTGCCTTTATATACTGCCTGAGCTGTCCAGAGATGTCTTTCTCTTCCTCTTCACTTGTCTATCCTTTAAGACTCCGTGCAAGTACCACCTCCTCTGTGAAACCTGCTGTAAGCGCATTCTTAACTAGAACATTTTACACCGAAACTTTGTAACACGCAACTGATTATAGATTTCCTCATTCTTGTACCATATAATTTGGGACTTTATGACTTGCCATCTCTTTTCAGTATTTTATTGTAAATGTTTATGTCTGGTAGAGTACCAGACAGACAGCTGCTTCTGAACCATTTGTTGATTGATTAACTGCCTGTTGTCAGGAAATAAGTTTCTCTTCAGAAAAGTAAATATTCCAGAAGCTAGTTTGGCAAAAGCAAACATATATTTCTCTTCATTTTATCAACAGACCTTTAGCTAAGATCTTCTTGATGTTCTTTATTAGCCATTTAAAATAAAAGAAGATAGCCTCTCATGAAGTAATTCATTTGCTTCTTCTGTAGCATTTCTGGGTTCCTTTCTCATTTCTGAGTCTCTCAGAGGCACTCATTCAGACTCTATTCCTCACGCTTTGTTCCTCTCCTCATTTCCTCCCCATTCTTCATACCCCACACAGACACAGACACACAGACACACACACTTCCAACCCTACACGCCCGCTCTCACTCAATACTTTGCTTTATGCTGCCCTGAAGGAATCAGGGCATGGCTTGTAAGCATGGCTCAGAAGGTTGCTGCTGCTATAGGATGGTGGGTTAACCTCATTGGTTTTGGTTAATAAATTAAAATAAGTACCTTTCAAAAGATCAGTCAATTGGAAGAGACTAGATTCAACTCTTAAGTAAGCAAGTTTGGCATTGTTTTGGGGTTTCTTATTATCTATATAATTTGTTCCCATGCAATCTTTTTTTTTTTTTTTTCCAATGTAGGAGAAATCCTCTTTTGCTATCTCTTGGAATCACTTTTAGTAAAAGACAATATTATTTTCCCTTCATGATGTCAGTCTGCCCCTTAACAGCTTAATCATGTTTCAGTGATGTATATTCTCTTATTTCTCAAGTGTTTAGAGCCAAATGAATGACAAATGATCTTCCTGTTCATCAAGATAATTACTAATGTTCCCTGAAACTCGAAAACACCTACCTCTCAATTTGTAACATTTTACAAATATTTCTTAGAAAGATGGGCTCTAAATGATCAGAATTCCTACAAATGTATTTCAATTGCTTTTTTGGCAAGAGGAGCTTTATTCTCTCCCAAGAGATTTATCTCAACCACTTGGCATTATGTTTCTCCTGGAAATTCTTCACTCCAACTGCACACACCTGCATTTCTACATTAATAATCTTGTGCTTTCTTCTGCCATATCGTCTAAGGACTTCTCTTAAAAAAGGAAAAGTTGATATTCTCTCTCTTAAAAAAGACTGCAGAAATGGCCATCCACAGGATAAATGTCCTTTGGCAGTTTCTTAGTAAGACTTTGTATCTACCTAATGGCTAATAATTAGGGGCCATACATTTCTATATGCAAATAATTTATAGTTTGTTAGGCATTAAGTTTTATTTATTTATCCAACAGACATCTAGTGATTACTTACCATGTGTTAGGCATTGTGCTAGGTACTGGAGATACAATGATGAAGAAGGTGTATACAATCCCGGCACTTCCAGCTGGCAAAGTCTAGATGAAGACATAGAGAAGTGAGCAAACAGGTGCAAAATAGTGTGGTAACTACTATGATATGGGAAGTACAGGCTGCTAGGGCAGCTAGTAATAATATTCGTGATGATGATAATAGCCAACTTATGTTTAGCACTACTATTTCCAGGCCCTGTTATCATTTAATCTTCTCAACAACTCTTTGACATTGCTACTTATTATGATCTCCTTTTATAGATGAGGAAACCGAAGCACAGAAAAATTAGGTAACTTGTCTAAAGTCTCACAACTAATTAGTGGCAGAGCCAATATTTAGGGGTACCTAACTCAGATTCAGTGACATGGAGAAGGCTTCTAAGAGGAAATGATGTGTAAGCTTGGAGTTAACAACAGGTATGAAGGGTCAGAGGTGACATATCCCAGACAAAGGAAATAATATACACAAACAATGGCATTAAGAAAGAGCAAATAATGTCCAAAGAATTGAACAAATTTCAATTTTGGCAAGTGGAAGAGGTGGCGAATTAAGCTGGAGTAAGAAGGGACAGACTGCGAAGGGTGTGGGAGCCCATATTAAAGGGCTTAGATTTTTTCTTAAGAAGAGTAGGAAGCCACTTGAAGTAGGATGGTGACATGATCAAAACTGTTTTCAAAGCTCCTCTGGTAGTGGAGTGGAGAATGGATTAGAGGGAGGCAAGGGCATCCATGGGGTGTCCCTTCGGATGGCTGTTGCAGTAATTCAGACTAGAGTTGATGACAGCCTGCCTAGGGTTAATGGCAGTGGACATGGAGAGACAGGAAGATCTGAGAGATCTTTGGGAGAAAGAGTCCATGGGAATGGGTGACATGATGGATAGAGGAGGGAAAATGGTGCTCTTGCTTGGTTAATGTGGGGCAAACCATGCCAGGTTCTAAGACAGGGAAAAGAGTAAGCAGAACAGATTTAGGGTGAGGAGGGGGATGAGTTCAATTTGGGACATGTTGAGTTTTAGGACCTTGTGGCTGGAAGACAGTTGGATAGGTAGGTATGAAGCTTAAGAGACAGATCTGAACTATAATTAGACTTTCAGAAGCCTTCATCATTTAGATAATAATTGAAGGCAGGGGATTCAACGAGGTTGGCTGGGAGAGTGTGTAAAGTGAGAAAAGAAGATGGCCCGCTTAGCACTGAAGAACTACCTCCTGTCACAGATTGACAGGGGAAGAGGCTCCTTCGGTGGACCCTGAGAAGGGGTGGATGGAAAGGAAGGAGAAAATCCAGAAGAACGTGTTGACATAGAAGGTTAAGGAGAAGAAGTCTTCATATGTAAAGGAGAAAGGTCAGTCTTGTAAAATTCTACCAGAGCTCAAGTAAAAATTAATGACAAGGAGGCTCCTCTAGATTGGATAGTCTAATATCAACTCTGAATGATTTCTGAGTATGGAACTAGCCATGCCGGTTTTCCATTTCCAGAAGAAGACTTCATTGGATCAAAAAAAAAAAAAAAAAAAAAAGGTAGAATATAATGTCCAATGACCTTCCAGGAGGCAAAGGTGGCAACTCATCCCTTTGAAGGATTGTACTTGTCATTTTATTCAATTCAACCGACTTTATCGAAAGTCTGCTATGGGCACAGCATGGCAGAAGGCTGAATAGGATGTAGTCTGTTCTTGACACTTAGTTAATGGAAAACATCGGTTACACCTGTTCCTCTTCTCCTTGTTCCATAGGTCCAGTTGAATCCAGGACTTGGTGTTAGGAATGGTGAGCTTGCTTTTCTGAATGGCACCTTGGGAGCTGACACGCTCCCCCAGGGCTCCAGGCTGACCCCTGTCTCTGCGATTAGGACCCTAGAGCCGAGAAGCCGAAGGAGCCGGGGCAGGAGGTTCAAGGTGGGGTCCGTGGAGCGGCCTGAGCCTGGTGGGCGGACAGCGTCAGACAGCGCTAGTGGCACTTCGTGGAAAAGCCCTGGCCGCTCAGCCCAGCCCAGCAGCCCAGCTACGGACTCCCAGCTGCCTCTGCCTTCTCTCCACCTCGAACCCGGGGCCAGAATAAAGGTCCTCAGACGGGAAAACAGCTTTGAGAAGCAAGAGGCAGAGACGAATGTTGACACAGGATTCACCGTGGTCAGCTCTGGACCCAGGCAATCTTTTCTGAGCAGATTTCCAAGGGATCTTTGGACCCACCAGCCACCATCCTGCTTGTCAACCTCTTCCTTAGGGGCAGCTGCTTCCAAAAACAACAGAATCTTTAAGGAAAGCATTCATCCTCTGTCACTTGCTGGCCAAAGGGACCTTTGTACCAGGACGACAATCTCAAAATGCCCCCTTCCTCTGCCAGCCCAGGGTGAAGAAAAAGAAGCAGAAGAATTCTTTATATAGCATAAAACAACTGTGCTTTTCTAAAATACAAAATCAAATAGAATGTTCTAGAAATGGAGCACTGACCCAGAATCAGCCTGTTTCTTGTTCATCTGAGGGGCCCTAAATGCTAGCCATGCACAGATCTGTATCGCTTTTATTTCAAATGTTCAAAGTCTAGCAGTGCTGGTGAGTGGTTGTTTATTTGCCGTCATGGTCATAAGGGAACACAGCCAATGCACAGGGAAAAAGCCCAATGCTTCACGTCCTTGGAGACACACTAACACAGCTGGGTGTGTTGAGTTCAGTACCTATCAGGATAATTGCATTGTATGCAAATAAGTTGGATGTGTTATGCAATGCTGATTAGAGTCTGTAATTTGGTTTTAATTTTTACTTGCGTTGCATTGCTTATCTCCCCGGGCAGCATGGGCTATTTATTCTTTAGTGTTTTTTAATTTTTATGTGACCTCATTTGGTAACTAGGCCCTGTTCACCACTCACCTCTACTGATTTTTGCCTTTAAAGTTGTTTGCATCTGGAATGAGTTAACACGCAAAGTGTTTTGAACATTACAAACATTTCTCTTTTTTTCCTGTTTAATGAGCAGCAACCCCGGAAACAAAAAAAATCAAGTTAAAAATGAAAGCTAGGCTCTAGGGTTTTCCGGCTCCTCCATTGCTTGTTTGTTTCCGCACTACTCCAGTGGGGCCCGTGGTTCATATAATTAAGCAGAGAGGAGTGGAATGTGATTGGATGATTCGAGATCTCCACTGAGTGTGGCAGCAAGATTGCATTGGTTGGGTCACTGGAGCAGGACTTGGTTTTTTTTGGCCATGTTCAAATTCCTGAATTCCTTTGCAATACTCATTCATTTATTCATTCATTTATACATCCATTCGTGCAACACAGTGTATGAATACCTGCCTTTGAATAAGACATTGGTATATGGTACACATACATTCTGTGGCCATCAAACCAAAAACTTATTTATGGTTTCACTGTATCACAAATCCATTCTATCAATTCTTAAGAACAGGTGGAAGTTCAAACTTATTTCTCTGGGAAACTTTTCTACAGCTGATTACCACACTTGCTGCACAGGCTGTGATAAGAATTCACAACCTGTGGATGGAGATTGGCCATATTATGAATTGCAATTATAATCATAATGGACAAATTCTTAGTTGCTCATATGATGTATTATTTGGTTGGGTCTATACACACATTTTTAAAACATCTGAGGTCTGTGTGTTTCAGTTAATTTATAAGGTTATTTGACTCCAAGAACTTCATTTTCCAGAAGAGATGTTATGTGACTATAAGTGCTGATTTAGCTGGATCTTTTGGAGACCCCTATACTGAGTATACCTAATTGGAGAGAAGGATGAGTTCAGGCTTAAGCATGAATCTCATGGCAGCGAGACTGGACTGAGTTTGTGTGCTCTGTCCCCCTAAAAGAATAGAAATGGAAGACAGCTGCAAATGGACAAAGACACGACTTCTTAACAGATTTTTGTCCTTATACTATCAGTATATTCTTATCCCCATTTTCTTTCTTTCCCTCAGATTAAAGTTAGATCTTAGAATGTGGAATGAAGAACTTACTTTTGGTATGGTTTTCTATAATAAGAGTTTAAAAAAAATGAAAGTCTTATTTAAGTTGAACTACTGAGCTGCTTTGAAAAGCACGGCAGGCGGTTCTGAAGTTTCTTTCCGACTTTTTTGAGGTTATCTAATTCCTTTAACATAATACATAGGTAGGAATATAAGTACATGGAAAGCATAAAGAATATTGAGGAATTTGAATGAGTAACTTACAAAATTGACTTGTAAAATAAGAGTGTACTCTTAAAATGTACTCTATTGTATCCTCCTACTCACTATAGGAATCCAATTTACAGCATGATGGGATGGAAATGCCAGTGGGCTATGTGAGAGAGGCCCAGATTTTGGTCTCAGTTTAAAATTTACTATTTATATGTGACCTTAAACTCTTTGATCTTCTGTTGCCTTATCTTCTGTACCAAGGTTGTTAGGAAAATCAAGATTATGCATATGAAAGCATTTGGATACTGTTAAACACTGTAAATATGTAAGATATTATAATCACAAATGGTCCTTCAGATCCACATTTTTAAAATGTCTTAACAACAAAGGATTTTTTTGAAACAACTTTTAGTGAAAGCAACGCTACAATTAAAAAAAAGAAATCCAACTCTCTAAGATTTTTCCTATGTGTGTCATTTATGTTTACACATCTAGGAGGAAAATTACAGATAGGAAGGATCAAATATATCCTAAAGTTCAAAAGAGATCTTACATATAACAGGGACAAACATATGAACTAGTTTAATCCAAATTATCAAATTATCCAGACTCTTTACTTACTTATACTGTATTTTTAAAAATTTATTTATTCTATTATTCTATTTTATTTATTTATTGTTTCTGGCTGCTTTGGGTCTTCATTGCTGCGCGTGGGCTTTTCTCTGGTTGCGGCGAGTGGGGGCTACTCTTTGTTGTGGTTCACAGGCTTCTCATTGTGGTGGCTTCTCTTGTTGTGGAGCATGGGTTCTAGGCACGCAGGCTTCACTAGTTGTGGCACGTGGGCTCAGTAGTTGTGGCTCGTGGGCTCTAGAGCACAGGCTCAGTAGTTGTGGCACACAGGCTTAGCCGCTCCGTGGCATGTGGGATCTTCCCAGACCAGGGATTGAACCCGTGTCCCCTGCACTGGCAGGCGGATTCTCAACCACTCTACCACCAGGGAAGCCCTGTACTGTATTTTTTGAAATGTAAAATGTATCACAAGTGACTCCTGATGATCAGATAATTTTATATTTTTTATAGGTATATTAAAACTAAGTTGCATTACAGTTGTTTGGCTATTTTTAACCTTAATAGTAGTTCACATTTTTTGCAAGCATTATTTGGATATTGCTAAGCATTAATAGAAATGGTAACATTTACAAACTTGCAAATGTGTTTGTCTCTTAGGGGAAGTAGAGCAGGGGATTTGCAGGCTGAGAGGGAAGGAGAGGGACACACCTTGATTTACAAAGGGAAGTGGTGCAGGTGCCTCAGCTATACCCCATCTGCCCTCAGCTCTGATGGTGTTACTGAGTCCAAGCTTGTACTGCTCGCTTCATGAAAGGCCAAGAAATTGAGAGACAAGTTGTTGGGGCAAAGAATAGCGACTTTATTCAGAAAGCCAGCAGACTGAGATGATGGTGGACAGGTGTCCCAAAGAACCATCTTGCTGGGGTTTTGGATGCTAGTTTCTTTTATAGAACAAAGAAGGGCGGGGTGAGAAGGTAAAGTAAAAAAGGTGATAAGTTGTTGCAAATATTTCCTGGCTCCGGCCAGACTCGGGAGGGGAGGTGTTAATTTCTTCCTTCCTACAGCCATTCATAGGTGAGCCTGGTCAGGATGTTTCCTGTGAACTGAACAGAGGTGTTTTAGTTTAATATTCAGGCATGAGAGACAGGGTTCCCAGAGATGGGCCTTTATGTACACTTAAGCTATAGGCAATATCCCTTTACAGTGATTAAGTTGTAGCAAAAGCAATAGAATACAAAGGTTAAGGTAAAAGAAACAGATCTAACGTGGAGTGAGATTTGTTCTTCCCTATTACAATGGGATTTTGTGGTGGTGACGCTGGTCTTTCCACCGCTCTACCAACAACGCAGTTACGCATGGGAGGTGCTGATAGCACAGAAGGGGATGGAGGCAAGAGTGGGAGCAGGTGAGAACCCCTTCTTTCCCTCCCAGAGAAAGATGGAGAAAGGGGAAGATGAGAGGAGAGAGAAGAATGGGGCCATGAGCACACACCCATTTCCTGTTGATTGGAAACTCCTAAGTTTCATCTCCTTGCTATAAAACTTAGAAATTCCTGGGATAACTTAACCCTGGCTGCCTTTCTTGAGTCTTCTCCAAGCCAGAGTGTGTGGGCTTTTCCTCCCTTTTTTCTCTTCCTTTTTCCCCCATTCCCCTCCATTTTCATTCCTTTTTCTTTTCTTTCCTTCTTTTCTCTTCCTTCTCTCTCTTCCTGTGTGTGTGTGAATCTGATACTCTCTTCATTCTTCACTTTGTTTAAAATACTTTGTCTCTGCAGCATCTCCCAAGATTCCTCAAGGGGTTGACCTGTAGCTGCAGCTTCTGACGGGCCCCCTTGGCTAAGCTATGAGAGGATCAGAAAGAAGATTTGCTCCTTCTCTGAGGAAATTCTCGCTACATTCCAATTCATTGTTGGGATTCTGCTCTGGGACTGCTCAACCCACATCACTCAGAAACGAGCTGGTCTCTCTTCCCCACAGCTCTCTCCTTCCTTTCACACCTGTCCAACCTTTCTCTGAGGTTTGAGATGTTTCCTGAACATTTCTTACAATTAGCAATTTAAAATATTGTCTGTAATTTGTGATAGGAAAACAAAAGGAGCTTATGGCCCCAGAGAGCACGTAATTAGGATTTATGTTATTAAGAACTCAAGCCTGCTAAACTTCATTTCAAAAACATCATTGAAAAAGTCTAGTTATTCCAGAGAATCCATCTGAACTACCGAAGACACAACTAGGTCTCTGCTTAGCATGAGCAATGTATTCTATTTGCAGATTCCATTTTTGCCAGAGATGATTCTGAGGTGTTTCTTTTAAGAACAGTAATTGTAAAGAAGGACAGTAATACTAAATCTGAGTTGATGATGGCTGACCTGAGAACCCCCTTCCTAGGTGGGCATTTCTTACTTAAGTATTTCCATCTTTACATCAGTCCTGTGAGGTCAGTGCTACAATGACCCCCATTTTACAGATGAGAAAACTGAGGCACAGAGAGGTCGAGAGCCTAATCAGGAACGGCACAATGACGAAGCGGCTCAGTTAGGATTAGAATCTGGGCTGCCAGGCTGGCGTCTACACCCTTAACCATGCTGCTGTCCTGCTCCCCGAAGGGGGTGCAAGAAGGGAGACCTCCACTTCCACACGGTGCCACCCTGCCTCCACACCTTGTGCCCCAACAACTGGCATGCCACCCAGGTTTCCTTGTTGCTCCTCCAGCATGCCCCAGACCTGCCCTGGTGGACCCCTTTTTGTCCTTTAGGTCTTAAATTAAGTCCACTGTCAGGAGGGACTTGACTAGATGGCATCCTATTAAAGCAGCCCAGGCACCAGTCCCTGTTGCAGTCCTAGGACCAGAGTAGGTGCTTTTACACGTATATTGTTCAGTGAATGCACAGCAAGGGTTGGGAACACCTATAGGCTTCCATTCTCTAGAAGCCAGAGACAAGAGATTGTCTTAGTCTTCTGGGGCTGCCATAGACTGTGTGGGTTAAACAACAGACATTTACTTCTCACAGCTCTGGAGGCTGGGAAGCCCAAGATCAAAGTGCCAACATGGCCCATTTCTGGTGGGAGCTCTCTTCCAGTCTTGCACCAGCCACGTTTTCTCTGTGTCCTCTTGTGGTGCCCAGAGAGAAAGGGAGAGAACTCTCTCATGTCTCTGATTTTTTAAAAATTGAGGTATATTTGACATATAACACTATATTAGTTTCAGGTATACAACATAATGATTCCATATTTGTACGCATTGCAGAATGATCACCACAATAAGTCTAGTTAAATTCTGTCACCACACAGTTTTTTTCTTGTGATGAGGACTTTTAAGATTCACTCTCAGCAGCTTTCATATATGCAATATAGTATTATTAACTATAGACACCCTGCTGTACAAAACATCCCCTCGACTTATTTCTCATGTCTCTTATAAGGGCACTAATCACATTCATGAGGCCTTCACCCTCATGACCTAATTACCTGCCAAAGTCTCCACCTCCACAGTGGGGATTAGGGCTTCTGCATTTGAATTTGGGCGGACACATCCATTCCATAATAGAGATAAACCATTTCCTTCCTGCCTAGGTCCTAGGGCCATGTTGACTCTGGGCAGTCCCTCTTCACCAGCATTTCCACCATTTATCGGGTGTGTACTTTTCCTCCTCTATCTGTTGACTGCAGACCTATGACAGTGGACAGAACCTCCCTCCTTATCTCCCCCGCTCCTCTTTAGTGTATAAGCATCCCTGTACATTTCCTTCATTGTTGGTGCTGCTGTGCTCTATCAAAGGTTTGGCCTCCTCCATCCATTCCACAAGTGTGTCCTGTGTGCTAGACCCCAGGGAAGCGGACCCTCAGATACCCCAAGCCTTCTGCCTTTAACTCTGGGAGCTTGTCCAGACTCCCTGCACCTTGGCCAGTGAGCCTCACTTCCAAAGGAGCCGGTTTTATCTTCAAGGAAGTAGCCACACTGGACAGTCACAGCAAAAATGACACTGGGGCTTCCCTGGTGGCGCAGTGGTTGAGAATCTGCCTGCCAATGCAGGGGACACGGGTTCGAGCCCTGTTCTGGGAAGATCCCACATGCCGCGGAGCAGCTAGGCCCGTGAGCCACAACTACTGAGCCTGCGCGTCTGGAGCCTGTGCTCCGCAACAAGAGAGGCCGCGATAATGAGAGGCCCGCGCACCGCGATGAAGAGTGGCTCCCACTTGCCGCAACTAGAGAAAGCCCTCGCACAGAAACGAAAACCCAACACAGCCATAAATAAATAAAGAATCCTGGTCAAAAAAAAAAAACAAAAAAAACTCATTTGCCCTTTGCTTTCAGTATGTCCCTTCTATCATATATTGAATTGATATTTAAAAAAAAAAATTGACACTGTTGTTCTCATCACGAGGGCTGTTTGAATTCCCATGGGTGTGGACTGTGGTTGAGGCAACCTAACATCTATTATAAGTCACAGTCCTTTTTATATCCCTTTCACAGTTTAGCATTTGCAACTTGGAATTTTCTCTTGCTTTGTGCAATGGTCTAAATCACGAAACTAAGGGTGACTGAATTTCAGCAGGATGTTGTTAGTGGGGTGTGTAAACATCAATACTTACCTTGTTTTTCACCCTATCATTAGTCTGTCACTAGAGGGCACTGTTGTGACACTATCCAATGACTGCAGGGGCGTCTCCAGGTTTTTCCCCTCTGCTTCAGCCGGAGAGAGCACAACGTATTACAGATATTTTAAAATTAATTTATGTTCAGGAAATTTCCCCATAGGAGTATCAGCAGGAGGCAGAGCCCACCTGAAACACTTTCCATCCCCGCGTCCCCTCGTGACGTCTTCACGAGGCCAATCAGGTGTTCTCCCCTGGAGTCTTGATGTGGGAAAACTCCTTTAGGGTCGGGGGAGCCAGCGGCAGCAGTCCCAGGGAGAAGCGATGTCAGTCTTTGGCTTTGGAGCCCTTACCCCGCGCTGGTCCAGGGGCCTGCTTTTGGTTGTGATTCATTCTCCTTTTGTTCTTTTGCATTTTCTGAGCCAGTTCTCCAGCCTTCTGATAAATCCGGTCTCAGCTTGCATCGGCTACAATCAGTTCTGTTCTTGCACCAAATAACTGAGACTGATACAGAGTGAAACACTGATTGGGGTTCGGGCCAAGTACAAAATTGGGGCACATTGTTAGGGAATTGCATTTTCAAAGGGATAAACAAAGATGTTAAAAACCGGTCGTTTGGGTGTTCAGTATCTCTTTGAAGTTCCCCTGGCTTTGATTCTTTTCCTTTTGGATTGCTTCTTTCTTCTTCCTCACGGCCTGACAGTGAGAAGACCCGCCCCCTCCCCTTTAGCAGACTAAGAAGGAAGCAGGACGCGATGCAGAGAGTGGGAGCAGGGTCCCTTCTGAGAAGTAGGTCGGCCTCTAGACTTTTGTCCAGGGAAGACGGAAAGGACCCTATGTGCTACAGGTGGTCTGGCCTAGCTCATCAGGACAGGGCCTCAACCTAGAGCCGTTTCATTTACAAGCAAGAGAGACTGAGAACTAATTTAAACAAAAGGGGGAAAGAAGGAAAGCTGCAGGGTCATTTAACTGAAAGCCTGCATCAGGTAACCATAGCCCCAGCATCACATTCCACTAGCGGCGCCCCCTAGTGGAGACAGGAAGTCCTTTCTCAGAGTTCCAGAGAAAAATTCTCTGATTGGCCTGGCCTGAGTCACATGTCCATTCCTGGACCGATCACTGTGCCCAGATGATGGGGTTCTCTGATTGGTGACGCTGTGCCTTTGTCTGTTTGTGTGAATGAGATTTGGAGGGACACAGGGAGTCAGACCCACTTGAACAACATGTGGGTCCACACAAGAAAGGGACTTTTTATTAATCAGAAAAAGTGAGAAGAGATGTTGGCTGGCAACGGAAGCAGAGGTCCACTCCTGGCCACAACTGTAGCTGGGAACCAAGGAAGAGCACATTCTGCATGGTACTTGTGAGGGGGACCCTGGATGCAGCTCCTGGTCTCCTCTTCCTTGCAAAGAGCATAGTTTTTGACAGCATGAGACCTTCCAGTATCCGGCCTCCATCAGCCCATGTTGTTTTCTTTAAAAGCTGTATTAGTTTTCTAGAGTTGTTGTAACAAATACACCGTAAACGTCATGGTGCAAAACAACAGAAGTTATTCCCTCACAGCTCTGGAGGCCAGGTGTCAGAAATCAAGGTGCTGGTGGGGGCCACACTCCCTCTGGAGGCCCAGGTGGAGAATCCTTCCCTGCCTCTTCCAGCTTCTCCAGGCATTCCTTGGCTGCGGTTGCGAAACTCTAATCTCTGACTCCATTTCCAAAGTCACCTTCTTCTCTTCTTATGTCTCTCTCTGTCTCTTACAGTGACACTTGGTATTGGATTTAGGTCATCCGCCCCCAATAATTCAGGATGATTTCATCTCAAGATCTTTAACTTAATTACATCTGCAAAGTCCCTTTTTCCAAATAAGGTCACATTTACAGGTTCTGGGAGTTAGGAAAGGGACATAACTTTTGTGGGGCTACCATTCAACCCACTATAGACCCTTATAATTATATGGCTTATAATTTTCTGGTTTAGTTATTTATTTGTATTGTCTGTTACTCTCCCTTAGCCCACCCTACTCTCTCTCTCTCTCTCTCTCTCTTTCTCTCTCTCTCTCTCTGTCTCTCTCTCACACACACACACACACACAAATATAACCTCCAACAGAGTTAGGACCTGCCTGTCACCTTTATAACTGTATTTATAAGGCCTAAAACAGTGCCTGAACCAGAGAAGACACTCAGTGAGTGTTTGTTGATTGAATAAAGGAATGAAAGAGTTGATTTCCTTGGATTGTGTCCCATTAGCACGTCATCAGTGTATTTAGTGACCCCCTAACTCACTGCATTAGTGTTGGGTTACGTATGGACCTCGGTCCCCCATTTTATTTTATTTTATTTTTTATTATTATTATTTTTAACATCTTTATTGGAGTATAATTGCTTTACAATGGTGTGTTAGTTTCTGCTTTATAACAAAGTGCATCAGTCATACATATACATATGTTCCCATATCTCTTCCCTCTTGCATCTCCCTCCCTCCCACCCTCCCTATCCCACCCCTCTAGGTTCGGTCCCCCATTTTAATACATACTCTCTGAGGCCCATTTTTTATAATTCTGGGCGATCACTTCTGCCCTTTAATTCAGAGCAACGGAATTTATGTGCCAACTATTGTGCTAGATGCCGCCCTAGGAGTTAATAGTAGATAAAGACACATAGAAATACATATTGCAGAGGTTTAGTTTTATTATAATTGCCTGTCTAGCTGTAAATAATTTTGGCTCTTCCCCTTCGTCCCAATATTTGTCTCATCTCAAATTACAGATTAAGTCAGCAATCATTGGGCCATGTGTGCTCAGAGCTTTTAAGTATTTTTTTGTGGTCTGACTCTCCTTTGTCAAGTCAGTTACCTTCCTCAATTTTTATTTCCTTAACTCAGCCCTGAACAAGTGAGGCATGAAAAGGAGGCTTCAGATGGACACTAAACCGGTTCCAATAGGTTGAAAAGTAGGAGGCTAAATCTTGTTTTTGACTGCCTTAAATCTAATTGTTTAAAAAAATCATAATTAACATGCTTTGCCACCCGAGCAGCTGCTTCATCAGCCTAAAACACCTACTGGGAAGAGGTATTAACGGGGTAATTTCTATAGAGATACTTTACAGACACGTGATCATTAAGCAATGGCAATTATGCCCCACAGCTTTGAGGGTTTGTGTGTGACCACAGTGTGTATGCGGAGGGTTTCCAACCAGCCTCTCAATAAGTCTTTCTTGACCTCCTACCACCAAGCAGCAGAAGACTAGACACTTAGGAAATATTTGCCTGGTTTGGGAGTCAAGGGATTGAAATTGATTCTTGCAGTTTTCTCATGAGAGAAAAGCTCTCATATTTTTGAAGAAAGTAATCAGTGTACACCAGAGAAGCAAGCTTCAACTACTTTGTACATTGCCGTGCTAAATGAGCAAGCTTTAGGAGGGCCCTGCAGACACCACAAAAATGTTCCCCAAGTGCAAAAGCATAAAAACATAACGGCCTTGCTGTAGATGTTGCCGTACCTAACTTAACACAGGACTCCTAAGGAAAAAAAGCAGATTGAGAGCCGATTCAGGAGATACATAATTAGTGAGCAATTGCCTCCTTTTTTTTTTTTTTGAATTGTATTTTTTTTTAACATCTTTATTGAAGTATAATTGCTTCACAATGGTGTGCTAGTTTCTGCTTTAAAACAAAGTGAATCAGTTATACATATACATATGTTCCCATATCTCTTCCCTCCTGCGTCTCCCTCCCTCCCACCCTCCCCACCCCACCCCTCTAGGTGGTCACAAAGCACTGAGCTGATCTCCCTGTGCTATGCGGCTTGAACTGTATTTAATTTTTATACAGCAGGTTCTTATTACTTGTCTATTTTATACATATTAGTGTCTATATGTCAATCCCAATCTCCCAATTAATCCCCACCCCTGCTTTCCCCCCCTTGGTGTCCATATGTTTGTTCTCTACATCTGTGTCTCCATTTCTGCCTTGTAAACCAGTTCATCTGTACCATTTTTCTAGATTCCACATGTATGTGTTAATATATGATATTTGTTTTTCTCTTTCTGACTTACTTCACTCTGTATGACAGTCTCTAGGTCCATCCACGTCTCAACAAATGACCCAGTTTCATTCCTTTTTATGGCTGAGTAATATTCCATTGTATATATGTACCACATCTTCTTTATCCATTCGTCTGTCAATGGGCATTTAGGTTGCTTCCATGACCTGGCTATTGTAAACAGTGCTGCAATGAACATTGGGGTGCATGTATCTTTTTGAATTATGGTTCTCTCTGGGTATATGCCCAGTAGTGGGATTGCTGGGTCATATGGTAATTCTATTTTTAGTTTTTTAAGGAACCTCCATACTGTTCTCCATAGTGGCTGTCGATTTACATTCCTGCCAACAGTGCAAGAGGGTTCCCTTTCCTCCACACCCTCTCCAGCATCTGTTGTTTGTAGATTTTTTGATGATGCCCATTCTAACTGGTGTGAGGTGATACCTCATTGTAGTTTTGATTTGCATGTCTCCAATAATTAGTGATGTTGATCAGCTTTTCATGTGCCTCTCGGCCATCTGTATGTCTTCATTGGAGAAATGTCTATTTGGGTCTTCTGCCCATTTTTTAATTGGGTTGTTTGTTTTGCTAATATTGAGCTGCATGAGCTGTTTATATATTTTGGAGATTAATCCTTTGTCCTTGATTTGTTTGCAGATATTTTCTCCCATTCTGAGGGTTGTCTTTTCGTCTTGTTTATAGTTTCCTTTGCTGTGCAAAAGCCTTTAAGTTTCATTAGGTCCCATTTGTTTATTTTTGTTTTTATTTCCATTACTCTAGGAGGTGGGTCAATAAGATCTTACTGTGATTTATGTCAAAGAGTGTTCCTCCTATGTTTTCCTCTTAGAGTTTTAGAATGTCCGGTCTTACATTTATGTCTTTAATCCATTTTGAGTTTATTTTTGTGTATGGTGTTAGGGAGTGTTCTAATTTCATTCTTTTACATGTAGCTGTCCAGTTTTCCCAGCACCACTTATTGACAAGACTGTGCTTTCTCCATTGTATATCCTTGCCTCCTTTGTCATAGATTAGTTGACCATAGGTGCGTGGGTTTATCTCTGGGCTTTCTATCCTGTTCCATTGATCTATATTTCTGTTTTTGTGCCAGTACTATATTGTCTTGATGACTGTAGCTTTGTAGTATAGTCTGAAGTCAGGCAGTCTGATTCCTCCAGCTCCGTTTTTTTCCCTCAAAATTGCTTTGGCTCTTCAGGGTCTTTTGTGTCTCCATACAAATTTTAAGATATTTTGTTCTAGTTCTGTAAAAAATGCCATTGGTAATTTGATAGGGCTTGCATTGAATCTGTAGATTCTTTGGGTAGTATAGTCCTTTTCACAATGTTGATTCTTCCCATCCAAGAACATGGTATATTTCTCCATCTGTTTGTGTCATCTTTGATTTCTTTCATCAGTGTCTTATAGTTTTCTGAGTACAGGTCTTTTACCTCCTTAGGTAGGTTTATTCCTAGGTATTTTATTCTCTTTGTTGCAAAGGTGAATGGGATTGTTTCCTTAATTTCTCTTTCTGATCTTTCATTGTTAGTGTATAGGAATGCAAGAGATTTCTGTGCATTAATTCTGTGTCCTGCAACTTTACCAGATTCATTGATTAGCTCTAGCAGTTTTCTGGTGGCATCTTTCGGATGATCTATGTATAATATCATGTCATCTGAAAACACTGACAGTTTTACTTCTTTTCCAGTTTGTATTCCTTTTATTTCTTTGTCTTCTCTGATTGCCATGCCTAAAACTTCCAAAACTATTTGAATAATAGTGGCGAGAGTGGCATCCTTGTCTTGTTCCTGATCTAAGAGGAAATGCTTTCAGTTTTTTACCATTGAGAATGATGTTTACTGTGGGTTTGTCATTTATGGCCTTTATTATGTTGAGGTTGGTTCCCTCTATGCCCACTCTCTGGAGAGTTTTTATCATAAATAGGTGTTGAATTTTGTCAAAAGCTTTTTCTCCATCTACTGAGATGATCATATGGTTTTTATTCTTCAATTTGTTAATATGGTGTATCACATTGATTGATTTGCGTATATTGCAGAATCCTTGCATCCCTGGGATAAATCCCACTTGATCATTGTGTATGATCCTTTTAATGTGTTGTTGGATTCTGTTTGCTAGTATTTTATTGAGCATTTTTGCATCTATATTCATCAGTGATATTCATCATCTGTAATTTTCTTTTTTTTGTAGTATCTCAGTCTGGTTTTGGTATTAGGGTGATGGTGGCCTTGTAGAATGAGTTTGAGAGTGTTCCTTCCTCTGCAATTTTTTGGAAGAATTTGAGATGGATGGGATGGGTGTTAGCTCGTCTCTAAATGTTTGATAGAATTCACCTGTGAAGCCATCTGGTCCTGGACTTTTGTTTGTTGGAAGATTTTTAATCACAGTTTCAATTTCAGTGCTTGTGATTGGTCTGTTCATATTTTCTGTTTCTTCCTGGTTCAGTTTTGGAATGTGATACATTTCTAAGAATTTGTCCATTTCTTCCAGGTTGTCCATTTTATTGGCATAGAGTTGCTTCTAGTAGTCTCTTATGTTGCTTTGTATTTCTGCAGTGTCCGTTGTAACTTCTCCTTTTTCATTTCTAATTTTATTGATTTGAGTCCTCTCCCTCTTTTTCTTGATGAATCTGGCTAAAGGTTTATCAATTTTGTTTATCTTCTCAAAGAACCAGCTTTTAGTTTTATTGATCTTTGCTATTGTTTTCTTTGTTTCTATTTCATTTATTTCTGCTCTGATCTTTATGATTTATTTCCTTCTACTAACTTTGGGTTTTGTTTGTTCTTCTTTCTCTAGTTCCTTTAGGTGTAAGGTTAGATTGTTTATTTGAGATTTTTCTTGTTTCTTGAGGTAGGGTTGTTTTGCTATAAACTTCCCTCTTAGAGGTGCTTTTGCTGCATCACACAGGTTTTGGATCATCGTGTTTTTGTTGTCGTTTGTCTCTAGGTATTTTTTGATTTCCTCTTTGATTTCTTTGCTGATTTCTTTGTTATTTAGTAACGTATTGTTTAGCCTCCACCTGTTTGTGTTTTTTACGTTTTTTTCCCGGTAATTGATTTCAAATCTCATAGCGTTGTTTTCGGAAAAGGTGCTTGATATGATTTCAGTTTTCTTAAGTTTACTGAGGCTTGATTTGTGACCCAAGATGTGATCTATCCTGGAGAAGGTTCCGTGTGCACTTGAGAAGAAAGTGTAATCTTCTGTTTTCGGGTGGAATGTCCTATAAATATCAATTAAATCTATCTGGTCTATTGTATCATTTAAAGCTTGTGCTTCCTTATTAATCTTCGGTCTGGATGATCTGTCCATTGGTGTAAGTGAGGTGTTAAAGTCCCCCACTATTATTGTGTTACTGTCGATTTCCTCTTTTATAGCTGTTAGCATTTGCCTTATGTATTGAGGTGCTCCTATGTTGGGTGCATATATATTTATAATTGTTATATCTTCTTGGATTGATCCCTTGATCATTATGTAGTGTCCTTCCTTGTCTCTTGTAACATTCTTTATTTTAAAGTCTATTTTATCTGATATGAGTATTGCTACTCCAGTTTTCATTTGATTTCCATTTGCATGGAATATCTTTTTCCATCCCCTCGCTTTCAGTCTGTATGTGTCCCTTGGTCTGAAGTGGGTCTCTTGCAGACAGCATATATATGGTTCCTGTTTTTGTATCCATTCAGCAAGCCTGTGTCTTTTGGTTGGAGCATTTAATCCATTCACATTTAAGGTAATTATCGATGTGTATGTTCCTATTACCATTTTCTTAATTGTTTTGGGTTTGTTTTTGTAATTCCTTTTCTTTTCTTGTGTTTCTCACTTAGAGAAGTTCCTTTAGCATTTGTTGTAGAGTTGGTTTAGTGATGCTGAATTCTCTTAGCTTTTGCTTTTCTGTAAAGCTTTTGATTTCTATGTCAAATCTGGATGAGATCCTTGCCGGGTAGCGTAATCTTGGTTGTAGGTTCTTCCCTTTCATCACTTTAAATATATTGTGCCACTCCCTTCTGGCTTGTAGAGTTTCTGCTGAGAAATCGGCTGTTAACCTTATGGGAGTTCCCTTGTATGTTGTCATTTTTCCCTTGTTACTTTTAGTAATTTTTTTTTGTCTTTGATTTTTGTCAATTTGTTTACTATGTGTCTCGGTGTGTTTCTCCTTGGGTTTATCCTGCCTGGGACTCTCTGCACTTCCTGGACTTGGTGGCTATTTCCTTTCCCATGTTAGGGAATTTTTTGACTATAATCTCTTCAAATATTTTCTCAGGTCCTTTCTCTCTCTCTTCTCCTTCTGGGACCCCTATAATGCGAATGTTGTTGCATTTAATGTTGTCCCAGAGGTCTCTTAGGCTGTCTTCATTTCTTTTCATTCTTTTTTCTTTATTCTCTTCTGCAGCAGTGAATTCCACCATTCTGTCTTCCAGGCCACTTATCCATTCTTCTGCCTCAGTTATTCTGCTATTGATTCTTTCTAGTGTATTTTTCATTTCAGTTATTGTATTGTTCATCTCTGTTTGTTTGTTCCCTAATTTTTCTAGGTCTTTGTTAAACATTTCTTGTATCTTCTCGATCTTTGCCTCCATTCTTTTTCCGAGGTCCTGGATCATCTTCACTATCATTATTCTGAATTATTTTTCTGGAAGGTTGCCTATCTCCACTTCATTTAGTTGTTTAGCTGGGGTTTTATCTTGTTCCTTCATCTGATACATAGTCCTCTGCCTTTTCATTTTGCCTTTCTTTTTGTGAATGTGGTTTTCGTTCCACAGGCTGCAGGATTGTAGTTCTTCTTTCTTGTGCTGTCTGCCCTCTGGTGGATGAGGCTATTTAAGAGGCTTGTGCAAGCTTCCTGATGGGAGGGACTGGTGGTGGGTAGAGCTGGGTGTTGCTCTGGTGGGCAGACCTCAGTAAAACCTTAAACTGCTTGTCTGCTAATGGGTGTGAGGCTGAGTTCCCTCCGTGTTGGTTGCTTGGCCTGAGGTGACCCAACAGTGGAGCCTAGAGGCTTTTTGGTGGGGCTAATGGTGGACCCTGGGAGGGCTCATGCCAAGGAGTACTTCCCAGAACTTCTGCTGCCAGTGTCCTTGTCCCCATGGTGAGCCACAGGCACCCCCCACCTCTACAGGAGGCCTTCCAACACTTGCAGGTAGGTCTGGTTCAGTCTGCTATGGGGTCACTGCTCCTTTCCCCTGGGTCCTGATGTGCACACTACTTTGTGTGTGTCCTCCAAGTGGGGACTCTCTGTTTCCCCCAGTCCTGTCGAAGTCCTGCAATCAAATCCTACTAGCCTTCAAAGTCTGATTCCCTGGGAATTCCTCCTCCTGTTGCTAGACCCCCAGGTTGGGAAGCTTGACGTTGGACTCAGAACCTTCACTCCAGTGGGAGGACTTCTGCGGTATAATTGTTCTCCAGTTTGTGAGTCACCCACCCAGCAGTTATGGGATTTGATTTTATTGTGATTGTGCCCCTCCTACCATCTCACTGTGGCTTCTCCTTTGTCTTTGGATGTGGGGTATCTTTTTTGGTGAGTTCCAGTGTCTCCCTGTCAATGATTGTTCAGCAGTTAGCTGTGATTCCAGTGCTCTTGCAAGAGGGAGTCAATTGCCTCCTTAAATGGTTACTCAGTGGTTTCTCCTGCACTGATGGGGGCCAGAGTCTGCTTTCAGTCACACCCATGAAGGTCTTGGTGAGGCTGAGTAACTTGGTGTGAAATTTGAATTTGGGACTATTTTGCAGTTTGCATATGAAAATGAGGTATTCCAATGAGGCAATTAAAGTCTGCTTCATAAGGAACTTTTTTCTTCTGTTGTGAGCATAATTTTGGAAAGAGGTGAAAGTATAGCTGTGTCCTGGGAACTCTTTATTAAGTCTGAAAAGTGCCACCCCTGTCACCTCTTGAATTCAATATGTTAACACCATTCAGTTATACTACAGGCTGACACTTTTCTGTCCTATATTGTACTGAAATGAAGATGATCAATTTCTGTGCCTTTGTTAGGTTTTGTAAGTTCACTTCTGCAGAGAGGCTACAGAGCTGGATGAAAATGGAAAGGTACATAGTGAAATAAACCAATAACCTCATGGCTGTCACTTGTGGTGGACCAGTTCCCTCGCTCCAAGAGGAGTGAGGAGGAGGGTGCCCGGAGAAGGGCAACCGCTTATTAAGAAAGAGGTGCCAGAATCTCAGATGTTTTTATGGGAAGGCAAAGGCTTTGCTTCTTTGGGTCGATAGCTCTGTAGTTTCTGCTCAATTATCCCTGGGTTACAGTCACAAAAAGATCCAGCAAGGTCAACTTCCACAGGTTGAGTGAGTGACTCGGAGAGCTGGGAGTGACTGGGGGTGCCGTTCTGTGCCAAAAGAGAGACTGAAGGAAGAAAAGAGGGCTGTGTCCCTGGTCAGTGATTTTATTTTGCAGACAAGGGGCAGTTGGGGTAGAAGGAAGGAGTGAGTCTACTGGGATGGAAGCTGATCACAGGAGCATGAGTAGGGACAAGAATCAGGCCAAGATCTTGCTCTCAGTTGCCAATGACCATGGCAGCAGGATCTTTTGTTTGATGTGACAAGAGCTGAACCAAATTCCCTGATGCTCTCAGATGAGTTGCCATGGGGAGAAGTGAAGGACACTGAGCATCTTAGACATGGTGCCTTAGCCAACATGGGCTCAGAGCCAGAGCTCACTGGCTTTGGGTCTGGAACTAAGGTGAGGCCCTGGAGACAAGAGAAAGTGATGTTGAGGTGTGTGTGTGTGTGTGTGTGTGTGTGTGTGTGTGTGTGTCTGTCTGTCTGTCTGTCTGCCAAGCGGATGCACAGGTCTTTAGTAGGATAATAATCATCACTCAAACATAATGAACACTCAATGTGTCCAAGGCACCGTTCTAAGACTTTTTTCTTGTACAGTTCAGTTTCTAAGATTTTTACGTATATTAACTCATTTAATCCTCACAGCAGCTCTACAAAGGAGGTACGATTATTATCCTCATTTAACAAATGAGGAAACTGAGGCAGAGTATAAGTAACTTGCACAGGAAGTAGAAAGAGCCCAGGCTGTCTGATCCGGAATTCCTGACTCTTCATTACCTTACTATTTGTGAATATATGACTGAATAATGGTCCCCAAAGATGTACAATTCCTAAGCCCTGGAATCTGTGAATGTTACCTGATGTGATGAAAGGGACTTTGCAGATGTGATTAAGTAAAGAATGTTGAGATGAGATTATTCTGGGGTTTTCCCATGGGGTCTAAATGTAACCACAAGTGTTCTTATAAGAGGGAGCCTTGACTACAGAAGAGGCAGAAGGTGATGTGATACGAGGAAGGAGTCATGAGCAGGTAGCTTCTAGAACGTGGAAAAGGCACGGAAGCAGACCCTTCCCTAGAGCCTCCAGAAGAGCCAGCCTTGCCAACATCTTGGTTTTCGTCTTGTCAAACCTATTTCGAACTTCTGGCCTCCAGAATTTTACGATAATATTAATAAATTCATGTTGATTTAAATCACTAAGTTCATGGTAATTTGTTATAGCAGCCACAGGAAACGAGTGCACCATGATTCTCAACTCTTTTCATAGAAAAACGTAGAGGTGATGTATGTCCTCCAGGCATATGCTCACATTTTGACACCCTCAACTCCCACCAAATTAAATAGTGTATGTATATGTATGTGTGTGTGTGCATGTATGTGTTTGGTGAGGGCAAGACATAATGAGCACATGTTTTAAGTATGAGATTCAGTCGTATAAAAGTAATATAAATTCATTTTTAAGAAAACTCTAATATTATTATTCACTCTTAACACTATTTTAAAACTTACTACTTTGACTCCACAAAGAATATTAACAAGTAGGTGGTATTGATGAATGAACCTATGCAAACCTTACTTGATTGCTTGTAATGATACACATTGTTATTTGCCTCATTCATTTGCTTTGGTGATTAACTTCCACTGATGCCCACAGAAATGTTCACAGCAGTATACTACACTCCAAAAATGTAGATGGAGATGCTCTATTCATGCATCTTCATCTCCCTTTGTCCTTTCCTTAATAAAAATGTGTCCGTGGCTAGAAGGATAAGGAAAGGGAAGGAAAACCAAAAATGACAACTCAACACACAAATCCCAGCCCACTATTAGGGGTTAAGATCTGGGGATGTTTTCATTCTGCCCGCGTAAGCTTCATCTTTTTGCTCTTGTTCAGAAAGTTCATCAGGATGCAAGTGACAGGAAGTGAGGTTCTGATTGGAATAACCTGGAATCTTACATAATTAAAAATGCAAAGCATTCACAAACTTTGGTCCTATATTATTAATTGCAAAACACTACCCTTTTTGTCAGACAGTCCTGGACATCGGCACCCAGTGCTGAGATAGGCAAGGAATGTGCATTTCTCTTTCACAGGTGTGAGCAGGGCTTATCATATACACAGGTTGTATGTGCACACGCCAGGGCTGCCTTCACCATTTGAACACACATGAACCCCTGTTTGCTAGGACAATTTCCCAGGGGTGGCACTGAGAGTTGTCTTTTTCTGATTTACAGAGGGCACCACATGGGCTAACAGGGAGCTCAAGAACACTTGCATTGGCACAGCAGGAAGAGGGTCAGTGGATGGAAAGCCATGTCCTTTCTGGGCTATTTTGACCTCAAAAAGAAGGAGGCAGCAACTGGAAAAAGGCAGGAAAGACACCTGCCATTGGGAGTGATCCTCATGAAGAAATCTGAGTGGGGCTATCCAGAAACCACATATTAATTATCTCTACAGTACTCTTATGTAAGATGTGAGATGACTCCCCTCCATCACAGGAAGATGCCAATACTTATTTAATATTCATGTTAGGAGATCCTTATGTGTGTGTCCTACTTTATTCATCATAAAAATCACCCTTAAGTGAAAAAAATGATAATCCACAGAGGCAGTCAAATTGTATAATTGAAGGATTTAAAGAAATCTCTAAATACTTTTTGCTTATTTTCAATTCGAGGTAAACTTTATGCCAAGTGAACCTACTAGGTTGTCACTAGGCCAGGCTAGTTGGACACCAAATACAAGTTGCCCACGTATATATTATAACTGAGTTTTCCAAGTATAAACAAGTTCTGACACTTCATTTCTGTCTTTGAAGTAATTGTGGGCAGTAAAGGTTCATAATTTGTGTTACAGGGACATAACATCTTGTCAGGTGGCAATGGTTTACTTGAATGAATCAAGAAAGTGCTAGGTTTTCTAAACAGTGAATTTTAAGTGTTTATCAATTTCCACATTGCATTGAAAAGGTTTAGTTGTGTAGAATAAAGACATGTAGAATATTTGAGAGAAAATGAAAATGTTGGAGTCCATTAATAATGGAAATCTCTTCCTAGGATGAATCATTATTTTTCCTGCCCTCTCATGACTTCCTTGTGTCTATGTAATTGCAGTGATCACAGTTTGTTCTGTCATCGCTGTTGTTTATGTTACACATGTATCTGATTCCTCTAAGAGGTGATAAGATCAGGAAAACAACAGATTGTTTTAAATTATTGTATACCCAAATCACATAGTAGGGTGTTTAGCTCACAGTAGATGTTAGATAGCAATTCTATGCATTACATTGGCAATCATGTCTATGGGTAGAGTTTAATTCTAATAACATTGACAATATCAATATCTCAAGACTATCTTGAATCTAAAATGTACGTTTTATTAGTATCCATGCGTGGGGAGACCAGTACATCAGAAGATGACTGCCACGAACAGATAATTTATTACTCTCAGTTCCCAAGAGGAGGGGCAGCACACCACGCCGTGTGGGGGCCACATGGCACCAGGGTTGATCAGACCAGAGGCGGAGAGAGAAAATGTGGGCAAGAAACTTTATTGTGGTTTCCATGGAAGGAACAGGTGAGGCAAAGTGAGCAGGTTTAGGACTGGTTGGTTTGAATAATTTCAGCAGACTCTGGGTGTAGGGGCTGTATCTAGGTGTCTGGTACCTGGCGCTGGGGTGAGTAGGACTGGGCATGGTGGTCCAGTGTGCGAGCTCCGTGAGGGAAAGATAAAGGAGGTGATTGGATGTGGACTCCGGAGTGGTTGGTTTGTCAGTGAAAGGCATGTTCTCACGTGAGTCGTTAACTATCTCTAGGAATTGGCTAGTCCTAAGGGGGGCAGTCTCTCCAGGGTCAGCAAGGCCCCAGATGTCAAAGCATCAGAATAAAAAGACACGCTTAATCCAAATGAAGAAACTATTTCCAGACGTACAGAACAGTGAGACTATGATGGTGACTGTTCACCAAGCACTTGTTTTGTGCCTGGCCTTGTGCCATGCACTTTGCATGTGTGAACCCTGAACCTTCTGATTTGGTGGTGTTTTAGCTAGCTTAGGTAACTTGCCCAAGGGCATTCTGCTGGTAAATGTCTAAATTAGGATTACCAACCTAGACAGTCTGGCTCCCGAGAACCACAAAGGGGCCCAGTACTTTTTGATGGAGGTGGCATGGAACAGTTAAAAGAACACAGCAGTGGCAGAGAATGAACTTGGTGAGAAGGTGGCTGTGGAAGGTTCGATATATTCTTCTCAGTGGGGAGAAGAATGATTGTGTTTTGAATGAATGAAAAATACCTACACACAAACTCTCATCAAGCTCAAAGAAACGTATACTCTTTATGATACTCTGTTCTGGCATTTGTTCAAATGGATCCGAGTAAATTGTCTTACATTAGAATGCACTTCTTAAAGAAAAGATGGTATTAAGGTTTGGCTTCGGTAAGTGGGTGGGTTTCCAGTGGGTGGGCTATGCCAGTGTTTCCATCCCGGCGAGCGAGCTGGGAGCAGCCAGAGCCAGTCCAGGGACAAAGCATGGCCAATGGTGAGGGAGATGGGTACAGAGCTGCCATCCACAGGGAGTAGGGCTAGAAGTCCCAAACCATGTCTCAAAGTGTCACAGTCACTTGCCAGTCAGGGAGGACAGCACTTCTGAAGGGTCAGGGTGGGGTCTGTATGGACGGAGGTCAGGTTCAAGCCAGGCCGTCTGCAAGAACAGGAGAAAATAAAGCTGGTTTTAAAGAACCCTGGCTATTTGTGGTAATTTATCACAAGGAGCCAATTTTAGACGATTCTCCTTTGGGAAGCTTCCAAGACCGCGCCTTACTAGAGCTCTCCAAGCCAGTACAACCCTAAATGAGGCCGAGGACCCACTCAAGCTTCCATCTTGTTCCTGAAGCCTATACTATGTGTGGAAGTGATCCTGGAAGGACTATATCAAAACCAAGGATCTGTGTGTGGGCTTCCCTCAGACTAGCATTCAGTAAATATTCATACAATTCAATTCCGTTGAAAAACTCTTGACCTGAATGGGGAAAATGTGTCACACATCTGCAATATACATTCTCATCGTTTTTTGTTTTTTAAAATTTTTATTGGAGTGTTGTTGATTTACAATGTTGTGTTAGTTTCAGGTGTACAGCAAAGTGATTCAGTTATACATATACATATATCCACTCTTTTTTAGATCCTTTTCCCAAGTAGGTCATTACAGAATATTGAGTAGAGTTCCCTGTGCTATACAGTAGGCCCTTATTAGTTATCTATTTTATATATAGTAGTGCATATATGTCAATCCCAATCTCCCAGTTTATCCCTCCCCCCCCACTAACCATAAGCTTGTTCTCTACATCTGTGACTCATTTACAAAACAGAAATAGAGTCACAGATGTACATTCTCACCGATTTAATGAGTATTCACAAATTCTCAGAGCATCGGTTATCTATATTATATGAGTAGGGTACTATTGCCACCTTGTGATCAGAGATAGAACTGTTTTCATTCTGGGAGTTGATTCTGTAATACTTCATTTCAATATGAATTAGCTACCTTCATCTACTTTTGATCAATTCTTTCTTTTTCTTGTTCTGTTGCTTTACATATACTTACAAGAATTTATACTAAAATCAAAACAAAACAAAACTCTGCATTAACCCAAAGTGGGCAAAAAACCACCCCAAACCATTAGAAGTAAGGAAGGGGCCAGTGTCCCTAAGTGTCTCTAACCCACACCTATTTTTCTCAGATGAGTTGAATATAGTAGCTTTGAGGCCAAATACTGAAAATAGCAGGACACATGTTAGATTAAATCCTAGGCACTCTAAAGGGTTTCAGACATCCCTTCAGGGTAAACATTAAAAAGCTCTCTGAGTTTAATTGTCAAAGATGATTGGAGCTGCCTCTGAGTTTGATTTGGCACACTTGGTCGGGGTGGTAAGAGGATTATTACAAAATCAGGTTAAATATTTTGTAAACCATATATATATATATATATATATATATATTGGCCGCACTTCACAGCTTGCAGGATCTTAGTTCCCCAACCAGGGATTGAACCCAAGCCATGGCAGTGAAAGCTCTGAGTCCTAACCACTGAACGGCCAAGGAATTCCCCTGTAAACCTTATTTAGAGAGAACATTCCCAACCACTGAAAATTAAAATAAATCAAATATTAGTGGCAGGAAAAACTTTACATTGATTCTAAACTAACATAAACCTATTTTTGTGCTTCAGAAAATAGCACCCCTACCCCTGGCATGAGAAGATCATGGATTTTAAATGTCATCCACCTCATGCAATTTTCACCTGTTTCTTTCTCATCAGGAGCCTCTGCAATTTGTTCGCTTCTTGAAGGCCATCTGTGGGTGGCTATGACACTATTTTCATGAGAAGTTGTTCCTATAATATTTCTTCCTGGCATCTTATTATTTCTAATTGGGCAGCATTCTCTTACTCCTTCATCTCAGTGGCTTTTCCTTTTTTTTTCCTGGTGTCATTTTTTTTTTTACTTTTTAAAAATTGAAGTAGAGTTAATTTACAATGTTGTGTTAGTTTCAGGTGTACAGCAAGGTACAGATTCTTTTCAGATTCTTTTCCATTATAGGTTATCTACATACAAGATATTGAATATAGTTCCCTGTGCTATACAGTAGGACCTTGTTGGTTATCTGTTTTATACACAGTAGTGTGTATCTGTTAATCCCAAACTCCTAATTTATCTCCGCCTCCATCCCCTTTGGTAGCCATAAGTTTGTTTTCTATGTCTGTGAGTCTATTTCTGTTTTATAAATAAGTTCATTTAAAACATTTTTTTTTTAGATTCCACATATAAGTGATATCATATGATATTTGTCTTTGTCTGACTTACTTCACTTAGTATGATAATCTCTAGGTCCATCCGTGTTGCTGCAAATGTCATTAATTCATTCTTTTTTATGTCTGAGTAATATTCCATTATACATATATATACCACATCTTCTTTATCCGTTCATCTGTCAATGGACACTTAGGTTGCCTCCGTGTCTTGGCTATTGTAAATAGTGCTGCAATGAACATTGGGGCAGAGCTCATAACTTTTAATGTTGTTATCTAATACTGAACAGGAAAGTTCTTTGCTGAGCATGGAAGGAGTATGTGTTTGTAGAGGGCAAATACATGTCTTATTGTTTTTATTGGTTAAAAATAAGAATCTAGGCCTTATTCAGATATTCTCAGCAATAACTCAGATAAGTAAAGAACAAATCAGGATCCTAGAATACATAAGCTACCTGCTGTTTAAAAGGAGGAGTTGCCTGATCAAATAAGGATCTCTGAACACATCCTGAACAATGATATCATTCTAATCTTCCAGGAAAAACACTAGAGGACTCAGGCAAGAGAGGACTAATGTTAAAGCTACTCCCTGTTTTAATATGGCTCGTTGGAACCTGTGTGAGAACTAAGACTGGGAAGATGAGAATCCTTTAGCTGCTCTGGGGTAATACTCAGATTCATTAGGGTTTCCAGAGGACATGACATCCATGGTCCTTGTTTATCCTGCATACTCTTCCATCAGAGCGAGGTTGATTTCTTGGGCATAATTACTGATTTCTGGGTCAGCGCCAAGACAGCATGTCTGAGGCCCTTCCTAAACTCATACCCTCTTATTCCTTAAAATTACAGTATTCCTTTTAGTTTTCAGCTCTGAAAAATGCTAGCAACTGAGTGCTCAAGGGGGCAGGATTCTTGTACCATTAAAAGCCTCCATTACCACCTGAACCTTTGACCTTTCTTACTGACTATTCAATCTTTCTGAAGGCCTGGACTGGGTTCCTGTCTGGTTAGGAGGTGCTGAGTGGACACGTCTCTCCGGGACTGTCCAAGGAGGCTCTGGATGCCCTAAGACTCAGGCATCACCACTCCCACTTCATACTCGGCACAGGTACACGCATTGCTTTTACAACAGTTCATGTAGTTCTTATTCTCCCAACTAAATTGGAAGCTCTTTCGGTGGTGGGGAGACTACCAACAGCCTTTAGCTCTCAAGGAAGCCCTGGAAGTTTTGTAGGAACTCAGTATTGTTTGTGGTTGATAATCAGATAGATAATGAAGAATGAGGAGGAGGAGGAGGAGGAGGAGAAGCTGGCAAGGGACCGATATCAGTAGGACCAGGGACATCTGAAGGATGACATGAAGACTCAAGGTTCAGAAGCCCTGGATTCCAGCAGGATGGTCACACTTAGTGCAATCCCGGGCTCATGGTGCTTTCATTGGCATCTTGTCATTTTCTCTTTGGAGTTTAGAGGTATCTAGCAGGAGACAACAGAGAGGCAGGGTTGTTCATAGGCCCAGGAAAAAAGTCAAGGAAACTGCTCAGCAGAAGGCAATGGAGGCACTTCTCTCCTGCTCTCACCCTGGCACCTGCCCTCAAGGGCTCCTGCAGCCCTCGGAGCCACAGACCAGGGGTCTCCTCCCCAGCAGAACAAGTGAGAGGCCACTATAAGGCAGCTTTGGCTCTTGCTGGTGGGAAAGTTCTAGATGTCACCCTCTCGCACATTTAGACCCTTTTTACTAGAATGTCCCCTAAATCACAGGGTGGTGGTTAGAGGCATCTTAAACTGTTGCCATCAAGAAGGTCCAGGGGCCAAGGACAAAGTGCCAATGCCTGGGGAACCTGTATCGGGGCAGTAGATAGAGCAACGGGGCCAACGCTGTTCCAAGGGGGACAGTGAGGGCCGAGCTCCTGGGTGACTGCTGCACTCGTTGCTGCTCCTCTTCTGTTCCTCTGCCCAGAGCTTCCTCCCCAGACAGATAGGTCTCCTCCACCATCAACTGCGAAGGATGAAAAGGACCAGTGGTTCCAGCCAAAGTTTGACCACTTAAGCGATGGCAACGGGCAAGTCTTGCAACAGGTAAAAATCCATAAGCAGGGCAGGTGGCGACCGGTGAAGGGTGGCGTAAGCCTGAGGCCTTGCGGAGGGGTCCACGGAGATTGGGGAGCAACAGAAGCACAGATGGGGAGGGGAACCAAAGTTTTCTACATGCCTCCTCCAGGCCAGGTTCTGAGCTAGGTATTTTGCATCCTATCTCATTGTTATGTTTTTACTTTTAATTAAGAAATATTTCAAGTATGCAAAAGAGTACAGAAAATAACATCGTGGATACCCCTGTAGCTGCGTCTAACAGATGTCAACACTTTGTGGAATTTCTCCCCATCTCTTCTTTTTTTTTTTTTTTTCCTAGTGACTTTTAATTTTTATTTATTTATTTATTTATTTTTTAAAACATCTTTATTGGAGTATAATTGCTTTACAATAGTGTGTTAGTTTCTGCTTTATAACAAAGTGAATCAGTTATATATATATACATATGTTCCCATATCTCTTCCCTCCCCATCTCTTCTGAGGTCTTTTTCAGCATCGTTGCTTGGGGCATGTGGTAGAAGACCAGCTAGTACAATTTTAAAAACAAATAAGAAAACAAGCAAGCTGAAACAAATAATTGTCTTCCAAGAAGGCCAGTTGTAATGTGGTTCTCGTCTTTGATATCTATTCATATATTCTGTTAATGTCTTATTTTCTTTTATCATTATTTTTTGGAATTTGGGATTTTTATTTTTTTATTTTTAAAATTTTTATTGGAGTATAGTTGATTCACAATGTTGTGTTACTTTCTGCTGCACAGCAAAGTGAATCAGTTATCCACATACATATATCCACTCTTTTTTAGATTCATTTCCCATACAGGTTGTTACAGAGTATTGAGTACAGTTCCCTGTGCTCTACAGAATGTCTTATTTTCAAAAATATTTTAATGATTTTTTTACTACAGGAAATTTTACTCATAATTCCCCCTCCTTACATAACTGTTTCTATATCCCTGTGCTCTCATGCGTTTTTCTCCTTTTCATGTAGTTGCAATCATAGTTTCTATGTAATTTGGAGCTCTATTTCTCCTCTGTCATGGCCACAGAATATTCTTTCATAAACTTACTCTATTGTTAGCATCCATGGAAAATTGCTTTGCTTGCCGGCCATTCTGTTGAGTTTGTGTGCCCACATTTCCTTTGGGGGAAATATTATGTTATTTCTCTTGGCTTTGCTTTTACCTCGTTCAATTCCAAATTACGATCATGAAGATTTTTTAGATGCATAGAATTGAGCTGATCATACTAATTTCATGGCATATAATCACCATCATTCTATGCTGCAGCCTCTCTTTTACGATTTTATTTTATTTTCCTCTCTCCTCACTCCTGGTTCCTAATATTATTCCCCTCCTGTGTCTGGTGTATTTACTATATACCTTTCCAAATGATTTTGTAAGTTTCTTTACCTGTGTGTTCATGAGAAACATATGTATTGCTTTTTGTTTTAGAAAATGTACTTAAATGTTATCGTGCCCTAAATCAATTCTGTTCCTTACTTTCTTTTTTCAATCAACATGAGGTTTTGAGATCTGTCCTTGGTGTTATATGCACAGCTAGTTCCTTCCTTCCTTCTGTTCAGCAATCTCTATGCGTGGTGCACATTTTACTTATCTGTTCCCTTTTTTATGGACAACTTCATGGTCTCTAACTCCTAGAAGCCCCAGTGCATCTATGAGAAAATTTTTCTGGGAAGTAGACTCAGGAGTAGAAAAGCTGTGTCTGAAGGTACAGGTTTCTCAGTTTTACAAAATCCTGCCAGATTGCTCTCCAAATGAACACACAAGCTATGGTCCCACCAGCAATGCATAAGGGTTCTTGTTTTTCCACATCCCTACCAACAAATGATTTTATTGAAATTCTGAATTTTTGACTATCTGATGGGTAAAAATAGCATCTCAGGGTTGTTTTATTTTGTATTTTTTTCCTGTGTGGTTTTTTTTGAAGTATAGTTGATGTACAATATTATATAAATTACAAGTGTACAATAGAGTGATTCACAATTTTTAAAGGTTATACTTCATTTATAGTTATTATAAAATATTAGCTGTATTCCCTGTGTTGTAAAATGTATCATTGTAGCTCATTTTATACCTAATAATTTGTACCTCTTAATCCCATACCCCTGTATTGCCCCTCCCCTCTTCCCTCTCCCCATTGGTAACCACTAGTACGTTCTCTGTATCTGTGAGTTCTCAGGGTTGTTTTAATTTGCACTTCTCTGTTGCTAGTGAGGGGTCAGTTTTCTTTTGTGAATTGCATATTACTATTCTCTGTCCATTTTCCTATTGGGTGTCTTGTCTTTTTTCCCCTCTCACTTGTAGGAGTCCCATCAATATACTAAAAGTGCTATACCTTAACCTGATTCTTTTCTAGTCACATTAAAAATGGACTAAAAACAATTTATCTGTGTCTAAATAAGCTAACACAGAAAGTTAAATATTTGTAACCCTAACATGAGCTGTCAATTTCAAAGCTGGGAGAGAAGATGAAAAGGTCACAAGATGGGAGAAGCTCTGAGCTGCAAACACCAGAGACAGTATGCTTCTATTTGCAAGCAAGAGAAGCTCAACTCAAATTAATTTAAGCATAAAGGAGGACTGTATTTGCTCGCAAAAGTTCAGGGAGGTCAGGCTTCAGGCAGGGAGAGACACAGAGAAAGAGGCTGTCTTTTCATCTCTTGCTTCTGGCTTTGCCTTGCTGTGGGACAGGTTTCCTCTTGACAGTAAGAGAGACCAACCCTGGGCTCTCCAAGCTAATGGATGCTTGTGATCTCCAGGTCAAAGGGAGTGTTTTGGTGTCACTGAGGGTGGCGTCTGTACTCAAGGTTACTCAGAGTCTAATCGGCATACACAAAATTATTATTTGACTGTAGTAAGTCAAAATTTGACTTTGCTAAAGTTTGTAACTTTAATAAGTTATCAAGTCCTTTCTACTAGTCTTTAGTAAGTGACAAGTTTAGAAACCTAATTCTTCTTTGTACTTTAAAAATTAAATTACAGACCTTACCTATTTATAAACCTAGCAAATGTTAACAGTCACTTTTAAGGGTGCTTTTGTAATCTAATAAAATTCTCTTAAATATTTAAACTTTATTTGTAAATTTAATATGTTCAATTTTCTTTGAAGTCCTTCAAAATCTTAGTTTAACAAACTAACCTTCCCAAGTACTTAGATGTTCTGATAAGTCAAATACATTAAAATTGTTCATATGGAGAATCATAAATTCTCTTAAATGTTCTCATACTGTTTACAACCTTAGTCAACTTCTCTTATTCCTTTCACCTGAAAAACTCTCGTTTAAGTCCATTACCAAATGAGCTTTTTCATTGGAATGACTGGATTAACCTGTTAAGTACTCAAATTCTCCTAAGCATTACCAGTGCTTAAAATATCCAATGTGCACAGATTGTTTTTATCTCCATATGTGATGAAGTTGCATGCAACCGGAAGTCTTGGTCAGGACATAAGATCTGGAGTAACATGCTGGGGGGGGTATTTTTCGCCAAAAGGGACAAACAGAGCTCTCTTTAAGGGCCACTGAGCCAACAGGGACTTTGAGTCCATGCTTGTCAAATGGGGTGGCCTCGCAGCCATTCTCAAATTACTGTACACATTATTTAATTCTGAAATCAGATTTGAGACTATAAGCCCCTGACCAGATGCTTTCAGCATTTGACTGGATTCAACTATTAATTCTTTGATTCTCTTCTAAATTCTTTTCATATCCTTCTTACCTAGCAGGACAAAAATTTTATAGTTTTGTGAGCACATCTGACTGAATTCTGCACACCTCTGAAGAACTCTGCACACCTCTGTTCAGGCTCTGCTGTCACAAATCCAAATTCATACCAATGACACTCCATAGCAGAAAACTCCTCTTTCCAAGAATAAACCACAGTTCCAGGTGAGCGAACTCATTGGTTCTGTTTGTGCTGTGTGCTCATTTCTGGAGTAACCTTTGTATCCTGGACTATGAAAGATTTGGAATGGCCTGTCTTGAGAAAGAGGCTTTCTCTTCTTCATGGTGATATTAAGAAAAAACATATGTTTTTTCTTAAATACATACATTTATAATTAACTAAGTGTAACTACATATTAATGTATGGGTGTATATCTTATAGATATTATATGGTGCATAAAATCATAATATAAGGTACCTATGTATTCCTTTTTTAAAGGCTAGATGTTGAATTTTATCAAATGTCTTTTGGAAATAATGAAGATGATCATATAATTTTTCTATGATTTATTAAACTGATAATTATAAAATGGTAAATTACGTTAGATTTCCTAATGTTGAAACTTCCATCACTAATATGCATCCCACCTGGCATCATGTATTATTGCTTTAAAGTGCTGATAGAATCTTCTGGCTAATAGTTTGTTTAATTACACGATATTTATTACTGAAATTCCCTTGTAATTTTCTTTTTCATGGATTTTCTTTGTCAGGTTTTGATATCATATGTAATTCTAATTTTTTTAAAAAAGGGAAGACTTCCTCCATACTCTATGCTCTGGAGCTATGTAAATAACATGAAGGGACTTCCCTGGTGGTCCAGTGGTTAAGAATCTGCCTTCCAATGCAGGGAAAGCAGGTTCGATCCCTGGTCAGGGAACTAAGATCCCATGTGCTGTGGGACAAGTAAGCCCACGCGCTGCAACTACTGAGCACGCGTGCCACAACTAGAGAGAAGCCCGCACGACACAACAAAAGATACTGTGTGCACAACAAAGACCCAAGGCAGCCAAATAAATAAATAAATAAATAATAAAATAAATAAATAACATGAAAATGATCTGTTCAAGGGTCAACTGTATTTCTCTTTCATTCTCTCTTTTCTTTCAACTTTCTCTATTCCTTCTATGATAATTTGTCTAGAAGTTCTATCTTTTCTGCAGTGTCTTTTAATAATGCATATTTTCTGACACAATCATTAATTACATACAAATTCACAAAATTATTTGCTTAGATTTGAGTAAACTGCTCTAGAATTTTTTGAATGCCTTTGAGAGATTATTTCTCTATTCTCATTCTTATTTTATTTATATGTACTTTTTTACCCCTTTTCTTGATTAGATTAGATTAGGGTCTCTCAGCCTTGGCACTACTGCCATTTGGGGCCCAACGATTCTTTGCTGTGGGAGACTGCCTGATATTGTAGTGCGTTCAGCAGCGTTCCTGAACTTGACTCACCAGATACCAGTAGCAACCCCTTTTCACCCCAGTTGTGGCAGCTAAAATATCTCCAAACATTGCCAAATGTCTGCTGGGGGTGAGGGTGGGGCAAAATTGCCCGTGTTGAGAACTACTAGATTAGATAACAGTTTATCTGGGTTTTTAAAATTTTCATTTTATTTTTAGAGAGCAAGATGTTGGTTTTAGTCTTCTAGTTCTATCATTTTTCAGTCTCATTGACTTCTGCTTTTATCTTTATTACTTCTTTTGGAGCCACTTTGTTTATGTTTGTCTAAATAGCTGGGTTGGATGCCTCATTTATTTATTACCGCTCTTACCTGTTTCACTCTATGGTGTCAAGTGGGGTTCAAGGGGGTGCCTGCATCCCCCAGCCCGGTCCACCCTCACAGATCATTTTGTATCACGCTAGAGGTCATTGGCTTGTCCCGTGGATGTCTCATCACTTTGGAGAAGTTTGTGCTTTGCCAGCTCTTCCCAAAATTCCCAACTCTCTCCATGATTTGGATTTTTAGTGTTTTCTATTTTCCTCAGAGAATGAGTTGCCATTTCTTTTTATCCTTTTTTGTGCATTTGGTTCGTTTCAGAGTGAAAAAGATGGTAGAGGCACCTTTCAACATCATACAATCCGAAATCTAATATGCTAATTCTGTTAGGTCTGATTTGAGCAAACTATATTGTTGGCTGCTAATTGTCAAAAAGTACCTGCAGTTTGTAGGAACAGCGACTTGCAATGTCACTTGCTTACATCAGTCCTCAGAACCACCAACCAAATCTTTATTTTTGACAAACTAAATTGTACTTCCACTCTACTCTTAGAAACAGCAAACAGACAAATCCCAATTGTGATGCGTTGATGATTTAAAATAATGCTCTTCTTGCCACAGAGGCATTTAATGGATGATGACTTCCATAAACCTGGTGGCCCGGCACATCTAATGACTGGAGGTGACAGTGCTGCCAGGTAAAACATGGATGTCAAGAGCATTACCCGGATGAAAGACGCTGAGACATGGGAGCCCTCTGCTTCCTTGTGGAACACAGATTTTATGGACAAAGCCTGCCAACTGTGTACATTTAGGAGATTTTTGTACTCTCTTGCTCTAAATAAAATAGACTTTTCCTGTTCTTAAGCTATAACCTCGTATTCAGAATTTAAACTTGAAAAGATATATACTTTGTCAGTCTCAAAATTCTCTCTTGTTAGGCTGAGAGGACTTAAAATTAATGAAATTTAAACTCTTAAAATAACCACCACTCAGAGGCAGTAGTGACCATTTTATTAAAAACAGTTTGTCATTGTTAAGTGTAATGCCAAGATTTGTTTTACAGTGACAGTGCCGCGGCAGGATAAAAGACCTGGTTGTTCTTCAATGTCTTACTCTTCCCACCTAGTATTATGCGTATTGTGCAGTGGAAAAGTGTGATTTTTTAAAAAAACTTTCTTATAATTATTATCATTATATGGAACCAAACAAAGAATTATAAAGTGTTTCTAAAAGTTTTAAAAATATTGAAAATTGGGTGCAAAGTCTTTCCTCTCATTTTAAAAGGAGCATGCATTGCTTTTAACAGCCCCAAGAATGCTGTTCATGTCAGTGAAATGATATCTTTCTTATGAAAGTCATAATTCTTGGTACCCTTTAACAGTGAAAAGCTATTAATAACTTTATGTTAATAGCAGAGGTCTCTTTCTAGCTTCAAAAAATGTGCTTTTGGAATTCTAAGTCACTGACTTTTTCGTGATGGGGTGACAGTCTGGTAATTTCATGAGCTCTACCTTTCTTCATTAGAAACTGTGATCTGTCTGTGGGTGTTGTTGGAATATTGATATAGGTTTTCTGTATGGTCCTGAAACACTTTTCAAAAATGGAGGTACTAATTGTATTGACCGAAGTCACAGCCTGTATTTGACAAGGTCAGAAATAACCATTGACTCTGAATTCAATTAACCTGTAACACATCAAAGGGATCCAATAAATTGTTTTGGGGTGGAGTTGCTCTTTATTTGCTGGAACAAAACTTATACGCCTTCAGTGTTTACGGCACTCCTTCCTTCCCCATTTGCTACAGAAAATCCTATATTTGCTGGGTCCCTTCCTCCCCTGTGTCCACCCTACCTTCTAATCACTGAAGAGGAGAACACCAAGTTAGCAGGGAAAGAGATTAGGTTGAAATACATAAACAAAATATTTTGGAGAAAAGGAAAATAAGGTCCTTGAACTGGGGCTAAGAAGGGAGTATGAGGGTTTGGCTTGTGAGAGTTTCCCAAGCAGAATAAGGAAGAACAGAAGGGGCAAAGGTGGGTCATGAGTTTTATCCTCATTAATGTGCTTTGCGGTTCGCCTGCTAAGAATAGAATTCTCTTTTAATTACTGTGGGTTTTAATTACTGTAGGTTGTTAAATTGTCCTTTAAATGTGACTTCACAGAATGACCCCTGAGCAGCATTGAGACAGGCTTGGACCTGGGATGCTTTGCTGCAACGTTTGCCCCTGGATAAATGTCTCTGTGAGTAATAAAATACAAAGAAACTATAAGGGACAAAAAATAATGGTGTGCACGTGCAGTTGGGGCAAATTCTAGACAACAAGATACAAAAGATACAAAAAACCCCCTGCCACTTCTGAAGAGCTGGGAGCAAAAAACAGGGTGTCGGGGGCAAAAGCAGGGTACTTCGCATGCCCCCTGCACTCAACACTACCAAATGGGTGGGCAAACCACCTAAGCTACCCCTCCGGCCTGGCCCCTGGACACACCCCTACCCTCACCCCATGTAAGGAACCAGCTCTCCCCCCTTGGGGAGTGAGCCAGGGACCCTGTTTTTAGTTCTCACTCCCTCCTGCGGCCCCAGGAGCCCCAGTAAAGCCTTGCCTGAATTTCTTGTCTGGCCTCTAGTCAAAGTCTATTGACTGGGGAAGGCCAAGAACCCTGGTGGGTATCAGCGTGACACCGCTCCTCATCATTTATTCAGGGCATTGTTCTATCTCGAATGGAAACTGAAGGCTGATAGGGATTAGGATATCACTATTTTTGAAATAATTTTTCTTTTTTTCTTTTTTTAAACATCTTTATTGGAGTATAATTGCTTTACAATGGTGTGTTAGTTTCTGCTTTATAACAAAGTGAAGCAGTTATACATATACATATGTTCCCATATCTCTTCCCTCTTGCATCTCCCTCCCTCCCACCCTCCCTATCCCACCCCTCTAGGTGGTCACAAAGCACCGAGCTGATCTCCCTGTGCTATGCGGTTGCTTCCCACTAGCTATCTATTTCACCTTTGGTAGTGTATATATGTCTATGCCACTCTCTCACCCTGTCACATCTTACCCCTCCCCCTCCCCATATCCTCAAGTCCATTCTCTAGTAGGTCTGTGTCTTTATTCACGTCTTGCCACTAGGTTCTTCATGACCTTTATTTTCCCTTAGATTCCATATATATGTGTTAGCATACTGTATTTGTTTTTCTCTTTCTGACTTACTTCACTCTGTATGACAGACTCTAACTCCATCCACCTCACTACAAATACCTCCATTTAATTTCTTTTTATGGCTGAGTAATAGTCCATTGTATATATGTGCCACATCTTCTTTATCCATTCATCCGATGATGGACACTTAGGTTGCTTCCATGTCCTGGCTATTGTAAATAGAGCTGCAATGAACATATTGGTACATGACTCTTTTTGAATTATGGTTTTCTCAGGGTATATGCCCAGTAGTGGGATTGCTGGGTCGTATGGTAGTTCTATTTTTAGTTTTTTAAGGAACCTCCATACTGTTCTCCATAGTGGCTGTATCAATTTACATTCCCACCAACAGCGCAAGAGTGTTCCCTTTTCTCCACACCCTCTCCAGCATTTATTGTTTCTAGATTTTTTGGTGATGGCCATTCTGACCGGTGTGAGATGATATCTCATTGTAGTTTTGATTTGCATTTCTCTAATGATTAATGATGTTGAGCATTCTTTCATGTGTCTGTTGGCAATCTGTATATCTTCTTTGGAGAAATGTCTACTTAGGTCTTCTGCCCATTTTTGGATTGGATTGTTTGTTTTTTTGTTATTGAGCTGCATGAGCTGCTTGTAAATCTTGGAGATTAATCCTTTGTCAGTTGCTTCATTTGCAAATATTTTCTCCCATTCTGAGGGTTGTCTTTTGGTCTTGTTTATGGTTTCCTTTGCTGTGCAAAAGCTTTTAAGTTTCATTAGGTCCTCTATGGTTAAATATTATAATATATATATTACAATATATAATTGACGTTTATATATATATAAACCTCAATTCAAAATAGTGTTGAGAAGCTAGAAGGGGGAGCTCTCATGCCTGGCAAGAGCTCAGCCAATGAGAGACAGTCACTACTTAGCCAATGAAAAGCCATGGACTCTTTGTTTACTATCTCCCTCCCAACTTCCTTTTCCCTTTATAAAAGAATTCTGTTTTTGCACGTGGCTCACCATGGTTGTAGAACCCAAATTGCAATTCTTTGCTAATCCCAAATAAATCCATTTTCTGCTGGCAAAATAACTGGCAGTCTATTTGTTTTAGGTCAACAATATATAGTTGTTTTTTTTTTTCTCCAAACAGAGTCAAACTGTGTTTTAGGTTTTATATACTATTTTTCCTTCAGTGACATTGTTGTTTCTGGAAATGCAGCCTCAATTCTGTGAGTCTAGCTGAACTTTCTTTTCTAAGAGAAGGGGAGAATGGATATTTGGGTCCACCTAGCACTCCCTGTTACAGCCCCTAGTAGTGAAATGAGTCAAAAGCTCTTTTACTTTCTGTAAGGTCCTTGATATAAGTGGCCAATATGCTCCCCAGAAATGTTTTTCTAGTTTATTCTCTCCAATATTGCACAAGTGTGTCTGCCTCATCTAGCTCTTGCCAACATTTAATATTATCATTGAAACAAAATATTTGACAGTTTGATAGGAGAAAAAATATCATCACTATATTTGCATTTTTATGACTATTAGTAGGACTAAATTTTTTTCATATATTCATTGGCTGTATTTCTTCTTTGTGAATTGTTTCTTTATGTCTTTAGCACATTTTTTTGATATCTGCATTCAGACACTTGGGGTATTATGCTGCTTGAAATTAGTATGTCTAGCAAGTGGAGGGTGAATTTGTTTCTTCTGATGTTGAGGATTAAAAACAACCTTAACGCAAACAACAGACTTCCTGAGGCTTATAGAAAACCCTACTGAAAAACAGCTTGATGGTAATTGTTATTTGGGTCCTTTATAACTTAGGAGATTCAAGCTCATGTTGGCTTTATCTGGGTGTCGCAGGCAAACCAGAAAGACTAGAAAATACCCTCCACACAATTAACCATGGATTTTCTAAATTCTTAGAAAACAGTGAAGCAATGCCAGCTTATCTCTTTCAAATAAAAGCTACCCTTGGAGTCAGGCTGATAAGTCACTTGCCCTGGTACTGTGTGCAGAGTGCATGAGGAAAAACCATCTTGTGATGGGAGCGTATCTGGGGTTCACATCCAGTGCCCAGGATGGGAAGACATACTCAAAATGAGACATGAGAAATGGTAGCTCTTCCTGCTTTCTGCTGCCTGCATTTATGTGTCAGCATTAATAAAAATGTCCTTTTGCTCACCTTCATTGAAATATTTAAAGCAGAAACCGGGGGAAAATCTCAATATGCTCTCAATATTTGCATTTTGGCCTCATAGTCAAGCATGTATTAAGTAGCACATCTGCTCTAACTGTTGTCATAAGCAAAGTGTGTTTATGCTTTAACGCTGGAGACCTAACAGCCTCCACTACTGTTACCAAATCCAAGCTCGTCCTGCTTGCTGCACAACAGGCCAATAAACCTAGAGACAAGTTGTTGGGGCAAGGAATAGTGACTTTATTGGGAAACCCAGCAGACGGAGAAGATGGTGGACTAGTGTCCCAAAGAACCATCTTACCTGAGTTAGAATTCAGGCTTCTTTTATACTAAAAGGGGAGGGAGTAAAGTAAAACATTTCCTGGTTCCGCTCAGCCTCCAGAGGGGATATGTTAATTTCTTCCTCCCTGCAGTCATTCACAGGCGGGCCTGGTCAGGAGGTTTCCCGTGACTTAAACAAAGATATTTTAGTTTAACACTTCCATTACCTGGGAGGCAGGGTTCCCAGAGATGGGCCATTATGTATAACTTAAGCTTGTAGGCAACATCCCTTTAGTGATTAACTTCTAATAGAATACAAAGGTTCTTTCCTATTACACTACCTCAGCAGCAGGCAAGCAAGCCTTGGCTGATCTTGCCAATTTCCAAACCATCATGGCAGACAAAATAAGGGTTCACCAACAATATATGGGTCATATTTGGTGGTTCTTACTCAGGATCCCTTGTAGTGTGGTTAAGAATAAAATACCTGAGTCTGTTGGTGTACCAAGCCAAGCAAAAATTTACTTTAATGGTAGTAAACATTTAATGTAGAAAAATATTTCTGTAGGTGGGTTAATCACTTGATAAATCAGTTGATCACCCACAGGGTCATCCAACTTGAGCTGTATCTGCCCCCAGTCCCACCATGTGATACAGTTCCCTGAGAGATACCCAGGCCATACACAGTTAATAGTTATTTATCCATTTCTAAAGGTAACTGACTGGATTGGCTTTGAAATGGGTTATCTCAATTGTGACTTGATAGTGAAGTAAATCATATTCCAGGATTTCCAAAATAATGGAAGAAAACTCATACTTTTGATAGGTGTAATTTTCTAATTTCAGAGTTATCTTTTAATTCTTTTCTTTTCTATAACCTGTGATAATTAACTATTTTTTCGTAAATTATGCACAATTACTGTCTTGGGATATTGGGCTGTAGGTGACTAAACACCTATCATTCATATTAAACTGGGAAAGGCATAAAACTTCTAACCAGATAGATACTTCTGAAAAAAGTAATCTCAGATTGTACTTTAGGCAGAATTTGTTGTAATATTCAAATATTTCAGTGGTGAACAAGTATTAAATAGCACACTATTTCCAGTTTCTATAGTCGTGCTACATGCTTATTCTCGTCTAAGTCTATAAAGCCCCTGAATTGGATTTTTATTCTTTTGCCTCTTTTAGACAGCAGAGCTGGGTCCTAGTTGATTAATAGATCAAGACTGGCAGAATACGGCTGTACTTCTCTGCTCTAACATTGGCTTTTTGTTCCATCCTGACAAAATCATTTAATTTTTCAATTTCTAGATCTCTGTATTAAAAAGGAGGTCACAGAGAAATTAAAAGAGTTACACTGTTCTGGTATTCTGGTTTCTGAATTACCAAAATTAAATCATATTAAACCACCTTGTATAATTTTTCCCCTATATCCTAGAATACCTTGAAGTCATTCAAAATTCTCTGGCTGCATAGAATAGCAAATGCCCAGAAATGGTGAGACCAGTTTCCAGTGTCATGGTGGAAATGCTGAAAAGCCCAGAAAACAATGATAAGTTGACAAATGATTTCAAGTAAGTGAAGGTTTGTGCATGAGAATGCAGAGGAGAGTCTTGTGACATGTCAGTCTGAAAACCTGCCATGAATTTGAACTTTCCACCATTACTAACATGGCCTTAAGTTCAGGCCTACTGCTTACAGGTAACTTACAGAGGTTTAGCACTGCCACATAATTCTGATAGTTTATCACCATCATGTAAGGTCCCAGTCTCAACCGATACTTTTCAGCTGGGTTGGGGTGGAGATCAGAGAGAGAGATGTTGGATTCCACAGCAGGAAGCTCAAGGAGGACAGTGGGAGCAGGTACATTCCAGGGTACCTGAAAGTCCCCTGAAGAAGGAGCAAGCGCCAAGGGTGGAGGGATGACCCTGGACACTAGCCTGCACAGTATTCCTCTTAGCTATTGGACGGAAGACTTTGGGCTACTGAACCCATGACGTGGTTCTAGGGGAGCCTCAGGAACTGAGTACAAGTATCTTTTAACCTTGAGATAGTTTTTCCTCTTGAAAGTGAAACTCTTATGAATGGTTGATTGCTTTGAGTTTGGCTTTAAAAGGGAGGAAAAGAGGTTCCTATCAGAAAATAGGAGCATTCTATAGAAGAGAGGAAATAGAAGAAAACAAGATATAATTAAAGGATGAAAAGTAATGGTTCTCACTGTTTCCTTGAAGGGTGGTCACATATCTGTCTTGGGAGGTAGCCCCGAAAAGGCTATACTTTAGGGGGTTGTAGGATCAAGAAGAGAAAAAGGGAGGGATTAAGGAGAAGTTTCTTCTTTTAAATGTCAAAGAAAGGTCAAGGGGCACTTCTGGAACGGTCTGAGGACCTACTTCGGAAAATGAGAACTTCGCTAGCTGTGAAGGGACCTGAGACATAGACTAGAAAGCTCATGTTCAGACTTTGTCAACCATTACTCACAGTTTTGTCCCTCCTTTGGTTTTCCAACAATTACTTTCGATAATAAAATTTACCAGTGGTGGGGGAGGAGGAGGGAGAGGGGTCTGGGAGGCCATTTTCTGAAACATTGTTCTCTAGACGGCAAAGGTCATCTGACAGTCACCAAAGGTCAAATCGAAGGTTCTATGTCTTGACAGAAAGGTGGATTGCTGTCTTTTTTTGGGGAGACTCATGAAGTAACCTGGTTGCTATAATCGGCTGGATCAACAAGTTAGAGGTAGTTAGGACAAGTTAGCAGTGACTTAAAGACTCACAAAATTTAGGTAAAGGAAGTCTACAACAGGAGAAACAAAGCAAAGCAAAACAAAACCCAGTGCATTAGAAGACCGTTTTCAAAGCACTTCGCAGCGTGACTGTTCTAACTGATCACTCTGGCATCTAACAGGGCAGAAGCATAATGGGCAGCCTTTTCCTTTAATCAGATGAAGTTGCTTCTTATTTTGTTTTTAAAGCTTTGCAGTGTTTTTAGAACACTGTCACGACCAATGAAAACCCTCTGGGTGACAGAAGTTTTTAACTTACGTTGCTATTTAAACCATAGTTTCTAGCCATCTTTTTGGGGAATTCCTTAACACTTGACTTGATATATTGGGAACCAGGGTCCTATGGAGCCTCTTAGAGGCTCATTTTTATGAAATTCAGAGCACATGAGAGATGCTCTGCTTTGTGCCATGAGAGAACTTCTAGTCCCATCAACTGTGAATGCATGGGTGTAAATCTAACACCTCTAATAAGAAATTAGCTTAAAGTACACGGTCTGCCAATGGTGAGTCAGCAACAGAGAAACATACCCAGAGTAAGCGTTACTGGGGGATGAAGGCTTTTGGTAGAAGTGCACCAAATCTTTCAGGGCTGGGGGGCACTACCTTGAGTTCTCACGGTTGATCCCTGAAAATGATAACAACCCCTTGCCCACCCGCATCTCTTCTGGCTTAGCAGGTGGCTAATGCCCCATGGATTCCTAGAAGCTGGTCCAGACAGGGATCTTAGAGAACATCTTGTTAGGAAACTGAAGCCCAGAAATGTTTGATTTTAAGGTTTCACCATAGCTAATTGGGGTTAAACGTGTGTTCTGAGTCCAAGGGACAGTTTGTTCCACAGTGTGAAGGACACGGTATCAAAACTATATCTGTCAGGTTCACCTTGTCCAAACCTGCATCTACTATGACAAATCCACAGGGAATCTAGAAACCCATAATTATAAATGCAACTTCTAAAAAGCACTTCTGATTTCTAGGAGTACATTCTATTCTGGGGAAATCTGGGATGTCTAGTGCGAAGGAGATCCGAATCCAGAATCAGATTCCAGTGCAGATCAGGGAATGCGTCAGCAACACACGGTTCAAACGTTGAAGCTTAGGGCCCAGGAGCCCAGACAGTTCTGGTCCCTCTTGGTCTGCTCTTAGAGTTGGGGTCACAGCCGGACCACCGAGTCAGGGGGATCTGCTGAACCTGCAAGGTCATGAGTCTCAGTGCCTGGGCCCGGAGGCAGATGGGGCCATGGCAGCTGTGTCCCTAGTGTGAGCAGTCATACTGGCCAAGGCTCAAGACTGCAGCGGACAGTGCCTTCCCTGCAAGGCTGGGCTCATGCAACCACCACTGCCTGGACCAGCGTGCACAAACCGGCCGAGACTCCCAGGAGACCCCTATGGGGGACTGATGAACTTGAAGAACATGAACAGGAATGTGAAGTACATGAAGGCAGGCTTTGGGAAGAGTATTTATTAGTTAATATCAGAATTTCTGATACCCGATGTGCTGTGAATGAATTCTGTAGACTGAAAATGTGTCATAATTGATAAGTTTAAGTCTCAGATTCTTTCATCCTAGAGCCAATGTTTCACTTGGCTTTGGGATAAAAGGAATGGAGAACTGCATAGGAGAGGGCGAGTGTCTGTGGATGCATATGAGAAGAAACCTAATTTGAAAAGACATTCAAGACACAGTGGTTATTATAAGTGTAACACCACCATGGCTTATCCTGAGGAGGGGTAAGTCCGCCATTGTTGTCCAGAGGAAAATCGCTTGTGGGAAACAGGCCCATAAGAGCAAAGCTGTTCAAGAAAATGTCACAGACTTAAGGATAAGATTTGATTTAATTACCAGTGGCCTATAATTCTGACATTTTTTTGGGGGGGGGTGTGGTTGTTTCATTTTGGTAAAAGCTGTTTTTCCTCAATATTCAGAGGTTTACTAAAAACATTTCTGTCATTATTTCCTTTTTGATTCAAAGGGTTTAAGTCTCTCAAATTCTAGAGTCTGAAATCCACAACTTGAATGTATCCTGACTTAGAATGTTTTGCTTTTATCTTCCAAAGAAACATTTAGGAATGATCTAAATAACTGATTTAAATGTGCCTAAGAAGCAGCTGAAGCAATGTTCTCTTATTAAAAAGTATGTTTTTCCACCAAGCTGCTGTGGAAAGAAATTGTGACTGCAATGATTATCCGACTATCAGACGCTGGCTTTCTGAATGATTTCAGATAAATGACTTTGGTTTTTTGAAATATATTGTATATCCCCAAAGCATTTGCAATATTAATTAGGAGTTTTACTTGTGGGGCAGAAGTGTGCTTATTTTATAAAAATTTACTGGACAAAACAAAAGGGTCAAAGAGTTAATCCTAGAGCTTTAAAAACGATCTGAACAAAAGTAAGATTTTGTCTTTGGTTCAACATCTCTATTACTCCCAATACCATTTCCCCTAGATACTTACCGAGTGCTTTTAACGTACATGATCTCTTTATTTACTCTGTGAATTGGGTATTGTATTAGTTCGCTAGGGTTGCTGTGACAAAACAGCACAGAATGGGTACCTTAACAACAGGAATTTAAAATCTCACAGTTCTGCAGGCTGAAGTCCTAGATCAAGCTACAGGCAGGGTGTGCTTCCTCTGGGGGCCGTGGTGGGAGGCTCTGTTTCAGGCCTCCCTCCTTGGCTTGCAGATGGCTCCCCTCTTGCCAATTTTCCCCACGTGGTCATCCCTCTGTGCAGCAGTGTCCCCTGTTCTCTTCCTCTTATAAGGACACCAGTCAGATTGGATTAAGGTCCTACCCTAAGGGCCTCATTTTAACAATCACTCTTTAACAAGGTGAATACTGAGATACTGGGAGTTGAGACCTCGACATCTGAATTTGGGAGAAACACAGTTCAGTCCATAACAGACATTATCTCCATTTTATAGAGGAAATGGAGGGAAACGAGGTCCAGGGAATTCAGTTGCCCAATTCTTTTACTGCGCCAATTTTACCTAACTATCTACGAAATGTAGAAATTTGTGCGACAAAGAAAAATGGTGTTAGATTCAGTCTCTTACTTTAAATCACATAGAATCTATTTAAAATCAATGCCAGAATTTAGCTACAACCCTACCTTCCATATTTATTGTTTGTAGGTTTTAAAATTATTTAGGATAAAAGAATCTGAGACTTTAAGTCATCAAAGATAGCTTACCTTCAAACTACAGAATTAATCCAAGGCACATTTGGTATTAAAAATTCTAATATTAGACATTCTAAAATTCCAATATTCAGTTAACTTCCTAATAAATATGTTGTTTTACAAACCTATTAGTTTTCAATTGCTGCTGCAACAAACCACCCCAAACGTCGTGACTTGAGATAACACAAATTTATTATCTTACAGTTCTGGAGGTGAGAGGACCAGAATTAGCCTCCCTGGGCTAAAGTCAAGGTGTCGGCAGGGCTGCATTCTTTCGTGCAGGCTCCAGGGGAGAATCCGTTTTTTTGCCTTTTCCAGCTTCCAGGGGCTGCTGCCCACATTCCTTCTGGCCCTCTTCCGCCTTCAAATCCAGCAGTGTCAGGCCGGGTTCCTCTTGTGCTGCCATCTCTCTGGTTCTTTCTTCTACCTCCTTCTTCTACCTATAAGGACTCTTGTGGTTACATTGGGCCCACCCAGATGGTCCAGGATGCTCTCCTCGTCTCAAAGTAAACCGATTAGCAAACAATTCCACCTGCAACCTTGATTCTCCTTTTCCAGGTTTCCTAACATATTGTATTGTCTGGGGATTAGTGGAACTGAGCAGAACCCTGTGACCTCTCCAAGTACAAAGGCCTCTTCGTGTCTCCTGTCTCTTGTTTATAGAAAAGCTGAAGTCTCCCAGGCCTACTGGAGTCACAAAGGAGCTGCCTCAAGCAGCTAATGATTAGGACAATAAAGTCACAGACTCAAGTGTCTGATGCACATTCCTGAGTTGTTTTACAGATACTGTAACTGCCACAAGAGGGAAAAAGCTGGCTGCATGATGCCCAGGCAGTAGCCATGACATAAGCTGCTCCATCTTGAGCAATACTGAATCTATGGCTAACACAGTTCCAAGAACTGGCCTTAAGAGGATGGGATTAACACTGATGCTCATAATATTCTTTGTAGGCATCAAAATAATTGTAGCTTGTTCTGCCTGGTTATGTAAACGGGCAACTACAATGGTCAGCAAAGAGATGCTTCAGACCCATGTTGACATCTTCTACTCTAAGAATACGGCGCCCTATGTCAGCATGAAGAAGTTACAGAAGACCCACCTTCGCCCATAATCCCATAGAAATGGAATGATGCGCTGACAAGGGGGCATTCATAAGCAGTTTCTGGCAGGAAAGAGCTCTCCGCAGGAGGCACCCCTTTGTCCTGTCACTAATATTAAACCAGGGACCCCCATGTGCTACTTATCTCCAGCCCTAACACACCTTTCAAATCTTTTGATCACACAACACCTTGCCTAATCTGTTGGTTCTTTACATCGATCAAAGAAGTAGAAATGAAGAATAAGTAATTAACAGATAACCAGATCTTTTTCCTAGTTTCCCCTTCAGTCATCTCGTGAACAAACTGTGTGCACAAGATAGCATCTAAAGAAAAATCACAAGAAGTCAACAAGGCTGCGCACAGTGGGGCGTGGGGAGGACTCTGACCCCCCATCTCAATGATTAATGGAGATAACCTCCCTTTTTCCCTTTAAAAACTTTCATGGCCAAGCAGAATCTTCAGAGATGGTTTCTGGCGGACACTGAGCCTGCCATATCCCCAGATTGCCGGAATTCTGATTACAAGCAACTTTCCTTTCTACCAACATTTGTCTCTCTCTCGAGTACTGATTTTTGAGCAGCTTTTTGAGCAGTGAGCAACACTACCCCGCAACAGGTAACATCAAGACCTGGGTATCTTTGGAGGCCTGTTATTCTGTTACCACAGAGCTTTTCAGTTTATTTCATCTTTCTTGTTCATATTTTTTTGGTGTGCATTACACTTTAGTGATCTCTTTGGAGCTTTAACCTTCAGCTAGTTTCCAATCCTGGCTATGTTAATGAGCTTATGGGAACATTGCTTTTTTTTTTCTTCAGCCGTGCCATGTGGTGTGTGGGATCTTAGTTCCCTGACCAGGGATCCAACCCGTGCCCCCAGAAGTGGGAGCACGGAGTCTTAACCACTGGACAGCCAGGGAAGTCTGGGAACATTGCTTTTATGAAAAAGTGATATTTAATTAAATTTTTAAGTGGACCAAGCTGCCATTTTTCTAGAAATTAAGCATATATTAGGATGGAAATTCCAAGTAAAGATGTGTATTTTTTGGACGTGAAAAAAGTCCATGATTTATTTTTAAATGGAAAAAACAGATTGCAGGGCATTTAAACACAGAACTGAGAAAAGTAAAATTATTTATTACGTCTAGCTTGTAAACAGGTATCTTACCTCATCATCTCTGAAGATTTGTTAAATGCCTACTTCCAGCTGACTCTGAGTATTGATTTTTTTTATTATTATAAAACAAGTATTATTCCATTATAGTTATTCAGGAGAAGTCACCTGAACAAGCTGAAATAGCTCAGTTGGGAGAGCGTTAGACTGAAGATCTAAAGGTCCCTGGTTCAATCCCTGGTTTCAGCAGTAGTTTTGGGTTTTTGCACTAAATGTAGTTTCCTGGCAGTCTTAACCAAAATATAAGCTTTAAGGGGAATATTTGGTTATTATGTTTTGAGTGGGTCAATGAATTTTCAGGGAGGGGTGGTGTCAGGTGCCCTGGTGGGCCTTTTTACTAAACCCCCAATACCTTAGTACTTCCTGACTGTAATAATAATAGCTTACTTGTCTTGAGTACTTGCTGTATGTCAAGCTATCCTTTAAGCTTTCTCTGTGTATTAACTTATTTAAAATGACCACTAAAATTCTTGATAACTACTTGCTAAATAAATGAACAGTTTGGTGCCAGAGGCCTGGCATGTGGTTGGTACAAAATGACCTTTGCTTTGACTATCATTATTATTTCTGGTGTCTAAGAACTTTGCAAGCTAGAGCTATGAGATGTGAGTTGTTTCTAAGGACCCTTCACTCCTCAAACTAATAAGGCAGTGTTAAAGGCCATCGTTCCACTGTACCCTCTGTATTAACAATTCCTTGTTTTATATGGTAAATGTGAATGGCTATTTTCCCACCATGTTTTAATTTCTGCGAAGGGATTTAGCTTCGATTCCAAAGGTTCTTACCTGGCATCCATAGGCAGCAGGAGGTCTTTAAAGCCGCTGAAACTGAATGTAAATTTGAGTGTTCATGTGGACATTTCCCTGGGGAGAATGTCAGGGGTATCATCAAATTTTAGGTTTGTAACCTAGAAAAAGTTTAGAAAAGTTAGATGTGAAAAGTCTCCTTACCACAAATACTTGCTGATAGTTTGTGACCCAACACTTGTGTTTTTCCATGATGCTGAGTGATAGGGCTTTTCTTGATTATTGTGTCTTGCCCCTTGTCCAATGCTATCTACTGTGAGGGGGGTTTCAGGAGGGAGCCCAAGTTGTCAACAAACTTTCCTTCTGTAATGGTGGAGGCTCTTGGGGACAGATTTTTCCACAGTAAAGCAGACGACCATTTTTTAGAGGCCCCTGCTACTTCAGGGTACCCTCTCCATGACCTGTCCCCCATCACTTTGTTTAATCTGAAGAGGTGGGTACCACTTCTTTTTTTATACATTTTTATTTTATATTGGAGTATAGGTGATTTACAATGTTGTGTTAGTTTCAGGTGTACAGCAAAGTGATTCAGTTATACGTATACATATATCTATTCTTTTTCTGATTCTTTTCCCATTTAGGTTATTACAGGATATTGAGTAGAGTCCCCTGTGCTATACAGCAGGTCCTTGTTGATTATCTATTTTATATATAGTAGTGTGTGTATGTTAAAGCCAAACTACTAATTGATCCCTCCCCCCAACCCTTCCCCTTCGGTAACCATAAGTTTGCTTTCTAAGTCTGTGAGTCTGTTTCTATTTTGTAAATAAGTTTATTTGTATCATTTTTTTTAGATTCCACATATAAGTGATATATGATATTTGTCTTTGTCTGACTTACTTCACTTAGTATGATAACCTCTAGGTCCATCCATGTTACTGCAAATGGCATTATTTCATTTTTTTATGGCTGAATAATATTCCATTGCATATATGTATTACATCTTCTTTATTCATCTGTTTTTATTTATTTATTTAAACATCTTTACTGGAGTATAATTGCTTTACAATGTTGTGTTAGTTTCTGCTGTATAACAAAGTGAATCAGCTATATGTATACATATATCCCCATATCCCCTCCCTCTTGTGTCTCCCTCCCACCCTCCCTACCCCACCCCTATAGATGGTCACAAAGCACAGAGCTGATCTCCCTGTGCTACGTAGCTGCTTTCCACAAGCTATCTATTTTACATTTGGTAGTGTATATATGTCAACGCTACTCTCCCACATCATCCCAGCTACCCTTCCCCCTCCCCATGTCCTCAGGTCCATTCTCTACATCTGCATCTTTATTCCTGTCCCTCCCCTAGGTTATCAGAACCATTTTTTTTTTAAGTTTCCATATATATGTGTTAGTATATGGTATTTGTTTTCTCTTTCTGACTTACTTCACTCTGTATGACAGTCTCTAGATCCACCCACATCTCTGCAAATGACCCAGTTTTCCTTCTTATTGCTGAGTAATATTCCATTGTATATATGTACCACATCTTCTTTACCCAGTAATCTGCTGATGGGCATTTAGGTTGCTTCCATGACCTGGCTATTGTAAATAGTGCTGCAGTGAACAATGGGGTGCATGCGTATTTTTGATTTATGGTTTTCTCAGGGTATATGCCCAGTAGTGGGATTGCTGGGTAATATGGTAGTTCTAGTTTTAGTTTTTTAAGGAACCTCCATACTGTTCTCCATAGTGACTGTATCAATGAACATTCCCACCAACAGTGCAAGAGGGTTGCCTTTTATCCACACCCTCTCCAGTATTTAATGTTTGTAGATTTTTGATGATGGCCATTCTGACCAGTGTGAGGTGATACCTCATTGCAGTTTTGATTTGCATTTCTCTAATGATTAGCGATCTTGAGCATCCTTTCATGTGTTTGTTGGCAATCTGTATAACTTTGGAGAAGTGTCTATTTAGGTCTTCTGCCCATTTTTGGATTGGGTTCTTTGTTTTTCTGATATTGAGCTGCATGAGCTGCTTGTATATTTTGGAGATTAACCCTTTGTCAGTTGCTTCATTTGCAAATATTTTCTCCCATTCTGAGGGTTGCCTTTTCATCTTGTTTATGGTTTCCTTTGCTGTGCAAAAGCTTTTAAGTTTCATTAGGTCCCATTTGTTTATTTTTGTTTTTATTTCCATTTCTGTAGGAGGTGGGTTAAAAAGGATCTTGCTGTGATTTATGTCATAGAGTGTTCTTCCTATGTTTTCCTCTAAGAATTTTATAGTGTCTGGTCTTACATTTAGGTCTTTAATCCATTTTGAGTTTATTTTTGTGTATGGTGTTAGGAGGTGTTCTAATTTCATTCTTTTACATGTAGCTGTCCAGTTTTCCCAGCACCACTTATTGAAGAGGCTGTCTTTTCTCCATTGTATATTCTTGTGTCCTTTATCAAAGATAAGGTGACCATATGTGCGTGGGTTTATCTCTGGGCTTTCTATCCTGTTCCATTGATCTATATTTCTGTTTTTGTGCCAGTACCATACTGTCTTGATTACTGTGGCTTTGTATTATAGTCTGAAGTCAGGGAGCCTGATTCCTCCAGCTCCATTTTTCATTCTCAAGATTGTTTTTGCTATTCAGGGTCTTTTGTGTTTCCACATAAATTGTGAAATTTTTTGTTCTAGTTCTGTGAAAAATGCCAGTGGTAGTTTGATAGGGATTGCATTGAATCTGTAGATTGCTTTGGGTAGCATAGTCATTTTCACAATGTTGATTCTTCCAATCCAAGAACATGATATATCTCTCCATCTGTTTGTATCATCTTTAATTTCTTTCATCAGTGTCTTATAGTTTTCTGCATACAGGTCTTTTTTCTCCTTAGGTAGGTTTATTCCTAGTTATTTTATTCTTTTTGTTGCAATGGTAAGTGGGAGTGTTTCTTAATTTCTCTTTCTGATTTTTGATCATTAGTGTATAGGAATGCAAGAGATTTCTATGCATTAATTTTGTACCCTGCTACTTTACCAAATTCATTGATTAGCTCTAGTCATTTTCTGGTAGCATCTTTACGCATCTCTATGTATAGTATCATGTTATCTGCAAACAGTGACAGCTTTACTTCTTCTTTTCTGATTTGGATTCCTTTTATTTATTTTTCTTCTCTAATTGCTGTGGCTAAAACTTCCAAAACTATGTTGAATAATAGTGGTGAGAGTGGGCAACCTTGTCTTGCTCCTGATCTTAGTGGAAATGGTTTTAGTTTTTCACCGTTGAGAACAATGTTGGCTGTGGGTTTCTCATATATGGCCTTTATTCTGTTGAGGTACGTTCCCCCTATGCCTACTTTCTGGAGAGTTTTTATCATAAGTGGGTGTTGAATTTTGTCGAAAGCTTTCTCTGCATCTATTGAGATGATCATATGGTTTTTATCCTTCAGTTTGTTAATATGGTATATCACATTGATTGATTTTCGTATATTGAAGAATCCTTGTATTCCTGGGATAAACCCTACTTGATCATGGTGTATGATCCTTTTAATGGGTTGTTGGATTCTGTTTGCTAGTATTTTGTTGAGGATTTTTGCATCTGTGTTCATCAGTGATATTGGTCTGTAGTTTTCTTTTTTTGTGACATCTCTGTCTGGTTTTGGTATCAGGGTGATGGTGATCTCATAGAATGAGTTTTGGTGTGTTCCTCCCTCTGCTATATTTTGGAAGAGTTTGAGAAGGATAGGTGTTACCTCTTCTCTAAATGTTTGATAGAATTCGCCTGTGAAGCCATCTGGTCCTGGGCTTTTGTTTGTTGGAAGATTTTTCATCACAGTTTCAATTTCAGTGGTTGTGATTGGTCTGTTTATATTTTTTATTTCTTCCTGGTTCAGTCTCAGAAGGTTGTGCTTTTCTAAGAATTTGTCCATTTCTCCCAGGTTGTCCATTTTAGTGGTATATAGCTGCCTGTAGTAATCCCTCATGATTCTTTGTATTTCTGCAGGGTCAGTTTTTACTTCACCTTTTTTATTTCTAATTCTGTTGATTTGAGTCTTCTCCCTTTTTTTCTTGATGATTCTGGCTAGTGGTTTATCAATTTTGTTTATCTTCTCAAAGAACCAGCCTTTAGTTGTATTGATCTTCATTTCGTTTTCATTTATTTCTGATCTGATCTTTATGATTTCTTTCCTTCTGCTAACTTTGGGTTTTTTTTGTTCTTCTTTCTCTAATTGCTTTAGGTGTAAGGTTAGGTTGTTTATTTGAGATGTTTCTTGTTTCTTAAGGTAGGATTGTATTGCTATAAACTTCCCTCTTAGAACTGCTTTTGCTGCATCTCATAGGTTTTGGGTCGTTGTGTTTTCATTGTCATTTGTTTCTAGGAATTGTTTGATTTCCTCTTTGATTTCTTCAGTGATCTCTTGGTTATTTAGTAGTGTATTGTTTATCCTCCATGTGTTTGTATTTGTTACAGATTTTTTTTCCTGTAATTGATATCTAGTCTCATAGTGTTGTGGTGGAAAAGGTACTTGATATGATTTCAATTTTCTTAAATTTACCAAGGCTTGATTTGTGACCCAAGGTATGATCTATCCTGGAGAATGTTCCATGAGCACTTGAGAAGGAAGTGTATTCTGTTGTTTTTGGATGGAATGTCCTATAAATATCAATTAAGTCCATCTTGTTTAATGTATCGTTTAAAGCTTGTGTTTCCTTATTTATTTTCATTTTGGATGATCTGTCCATTGGTGAAAGTGGGATGTTAAAGTCCCCTACTATTATTGTATTGCTATTGATCTCCCCTTTTATGGCTGTTAGCATTTGCCTTATGTATTGAGGTGCTCCTATGTTGGGTGCATAAATATTCACAATTGTTATATCTTCTTCTTGGATTGATCCCTTGATCATTATGTAGTGTTCCTCTTTGTCTCTTGTAATAGTCTTTATCTTAAGGTCTACTTTTGCCTGATACGAGAATTGCTACTCCAGCTTTCTTTTGATTTCCATTTGCATGGAATATCTTTTTCCATCCCTTCACTTTCAGTCTGTATGTGTCCCTAGATCTGAAGTGGGTCTCTTGTAGACAGCATATATATGGGTCTTGTCTTTGTATCCATTCAGCCAGTCTATGTCTTTTGGTTGGAGCATTTAATCCATTTACATTTAAGGTAATTATCGATATGTATGTTCCTATTACCATTTTCTTAATTGTTTTGGGTTTGTCTTTGTAGGTCATTTCCTTCTCTTGCGTGTCCTGCCTAGAGAAGTTTCTTTAGCATTTGTTGTAAAGCTGGTTTGGTGGTGCTGAATTCTCTTAATTTTTGCTTGTCTGTAAAGGTTTTAATTTCTCCGTCGAATCTGAGTGTGATCCTTGCTGTGTAGAGTAATCTTGGTTGTAGGTTTTTCCTTTTCATCACTTTAAATATGTCCTGCCACTGCCTTCTGGCTTGCAGAGTTTCTTCTGAAAGATCAGCTGTTAACCTTATGGGGATTCCCTTGTATGTTATTTGTTGCTTTTCCCTTGCTGCTTTCAATATTTTTTCTTTGTATTTAATTTTTGATAGTTTGATTAATATGTGTTTTGGTGTGTTTCTCCTTGGATTTGTCCTGTATGGGACTCTCTGTGCTTCCTGGACTTGATTGACTATTTGTTTTCCCATATTAGGGAAGTTTTCAACTATAATCTCTACAAATATTTTCCCAGTCCCTTTCTTTTTCTCTTCTTCTTCTGGAACCCCTATAATTCAAATATTGGTGTGTTTAATGTTGTCCCCAAGGTCTCTGAGACTGTCCTCAGTTCTTTTCATTCTTCTTTCTTTATTCTGCTCTGCGGTAGTTATTTCCACTATTTTATCTTCCAGGTCACTTATCTGTTCTTCTGCCTCAGTTATTCTGCTACTGATTCCTTCTAGAGAATTTTAAATTTCATTTATTGTATTTTTCATCCTTGTTTGTTTGCTCTTCAGTTCTTCTAGGTCCTTGTTAAATGTTTCTTGTATTTTCTCCATTCTATTTCCAAGATTTTGGATCATCTTTACTATCATTACTCTGAATTCTTTTTCAGGTAGACTGCCTATTTCTTCTTCATTTGTTTGGTCTGGTGGATTTTTACCTGCTCTTTCATCTGCTGCATATTTCTCTGTCTTCCCATTTTGCTTAACTTACTGTGTTTGGGGTCTCCTTTCACAGGCTGCAGGTTCGTAGTTCCCATTGTTTTTGGTGTCTGCTCCCAGTGGGTAAGTTTGGTTCAGTGGGTTGTGTAGGCTTCCTAGTGGAGGGGACTGGTGCCTGTGTTCTGGTGGGTGAGGCTGTATCTTGTTTTTCTGGTGGGCAGGGCTGTGTCCGGTGGTGTGTTTTGGTGTGTCTGTGAACTTAGTATGATTTTGGGCAGCCTCTCTGCTAATGGGTGGGGTTGTGTTCCTGTCTTGCTAGTTGTTTGTCATGGGGTGTCCAGAATTGGAGCTTGCTGGCCGTTGGGTGGAGCTGGGTCTTAGCATTGAGATGGCGATCTCTGGCAGAGCTCTCACTGATGGATATTTCGTGGGGCCAGGAGGTCTCTGGTGGACCAATATCCTGAACTCGGCTCTCCCACCTCAGAGGCTCCAGGCTGGAGCTCCAAGACCCTGTCAGCCACACAGCTCAGAGGAAAAGAGAGAAAAATGAAAGAAAAAAAATTTAAAAAGAAAAATTAAAAAAATTATTAAAATTTAAAAAGTAATAAAAAAAGAAAAGAGCAACAAAAGCAATAAACAAATCCACAAATGATAACAAGCAGTAAAAACTATACTAAGGTAAATATAAAAATCAGAAACAAGTCATTCGCAGACAGCAAACCCCTTGTTTACATTTGCTCCCAAAGTCCACTGCCTCAATTTTGGGTTGATTTGTTGTCTATGCAGGTATTCCACAGATGCAGGGTACATCAAGTTGATTGTGGAGATTTAATCCGCTGCTCCTGAGGCTGCTGGGAGAGATTTCCCTTTCTCTTCTTTGTTCGCACAGCTCCCAGGGTTCAGCTTTGGGTTTGGCCCCACCTCTGTGTGTAGGTTGCCCTCAGGCTTCTGTTCCACCCAGACAGGATGGGAAAGCAGTGGCTGATTAGGGGGCTCTGGCTCACTCATGCCAGCGGAGGGTGTGGAGGGAGTGGTACAGTAGTTATAATTGGAATGTGGGTGAGTCTGTGGTGGCAGAGGTCAGCGTGATGTTGCAACAGCCTCAGGTGCGCCATGTATTCTTCCGGGGAAGTTGTCCCTGGATAATGGGACCCTGGCAGTGGCGGGCTGCACAGGCTCCCGGGAGGGGAGATGTGGATAGTGACCTGTGCTTGCACACAGGATTCTTATTGGCTGCAGCAGCAGCGTTAGCAGTTCATGCTCGTCTCTGGGGTCTGAGCTGATAGCCGCTCACGCCTGTCTCTGGAGCTCGTTTAGGCGGTGCTCTGCCTTCTGTGGGCAGACAGGGAAGGATCACCTCTTCTTGTGCACCCTGAAACAATGGTCTCTTGACTCTTAAGCAGTTCCAGACTTTTTCCCGGACTCCCTCCCCGTTACCTATGGTGCACTAGCCCCCTTCAGGCTGTGTTCACGCAGCCACCCCAGTCCTCTCCCTGGGGTCTGATCTCTAAAGCCCAAGCCTCAGCTCCCAGCCCCCACCCACCCTGGCAGGTGAGCAGACGAGCCCCTCGGGCTGGTGAGTGCTGGTATGCACTGATCCTCTGTGCGGGAACCTCTCCACTTTGCCTTCCGCATCCCTGTTGCTGCGCTCTCCTCCGTGGCTCCAAAGCTTTGCCCCCCCACGGTCTCCACCAGTGACGAGGCTTCCTAGTGCATGTAAACTTTTCCTCCTTCACAGCGCCCTCCCAGAGGTGCAGGTCCTGTCCCTATTCTTTTGTCTCTGTTTTTTCTTTTTTCTTTTGCCTTACCCAGGTACGTGGGGAGTTTCTTGCCTTTTAGGAAGTTGAGGTCTTCTGCCAGCGTTCAGTGGGTGTTCTGCAGGAGTTGTTCGACATGTAGATGTATTTTTGATGTATTTGTGGGGAGGAAGGTGAGCTCTACGTCTTACCTATCCATTCATCTGTTGATGGACATTTAGGTTGTTTCATGTCTTAGCTATTATAAACAGTGCTGATATGAACATTGGGGTGCATTTATCTTTTTGAATTATGGTTTTCTCCAAATATATGCCCAGAAGTGTGATTGCTGGATCATATGGTAGCTCCATTTCTAGTTTTTAAGGAATCTCCATACTGTTTTCCACAGTGGCAGTAACCAATTTACATTCCCACCAACAGTGTAGGAGGGTTCCCTTTTCTCTACACCCTCTCCAACATCTATTATTTGTAGACTTTGATGATGGCCATTCTGACTGGTGTGATGTGATACCTCATTGTCGTTTTGATTTGCATTTCTCTAATAATTAGCGATGTTGAGCATCTTTTCATGTGCTTTTTGGTCATCTGTATGTATTCTTTGGAGAAATATCTATTAAGATCTTCTACTCATAACCTTTTTTGAGTAGGTTATTGAGTAACTCAATAACCTTTTTTGATTGGGTCATTATTATTATTATTTTTTATATTGAGCTGCATGAGCTGTTTGTATATTTTGGAGATTAATCCCTTGTCGGTTGCATCGTTTACAAATATTTTCTACCATTATGTGGGTTGTCTTTTCATTTTGCTTATGGTTTCCTTTGCTATGCAAAAGCTTTTAAGTTTAATTAGGTCCTATTTGTTTACTTTTGTTTTTATTTCCATTACTCTAGGAGGTGGAACCAAAAGGATCTTGCTGTGATTTATGTCAAAGAGGGTTCTGCCTATGTTTTCCTCTAAGAGTTTTATAGTATCCAGTCTTACATTTAGGTCTTTAATCCATTTTGAGTTTATTTTTGTGTATGGTGTTAGGAAGTGTTCTAATTTCATTCTTTGACATGTAGCTGTCCAGTTTTCCCAGCACCACTTATTGAAGAGACTGTCTTTTCTCCATTGTATATTCTTGCTTCCTTTGTCATAAATTAGTTGACTATAGGTGTGTGGGTTTATTTCTGGGCTTTCTATCCTGTTCCATTGATCTATATTTCTGTTTTTGTGCCAGTACCATACTATTTTGATTACAGTAGCTTTGTATTATAGTCTGAAGTCAGGGAACCTGATTCCTCCTGCTCAGTTTTTCTTTCTCAAGATTGCTTTGGCTATTTGGGGTCTTTTATGTTTCCATACAAATGAAAAAAAATTTGTTCTAGTTCTGTTAAGAATGTCATTGGTAATTTGATAGGGATTGCATTGAATCTGTAGGTTGCCTTGGGTAGTATAGTGATTTTGACAATATTGATTCTTCCAATCCAAGAACATGGTATATTTTCCATCTGTTCATTTCATCTTTGATTTTTTTCATCAGCATCTTATAGTTTTCAGAGTACAGATCTTTTGCTTCCTTAGGTAGGTTTATTCCTATGACTTTATTCTTTCTGATGTGATGGTAAATGGGATTGTTTCCTTAAATTCTCTTTCTGATCTTTCATTGTTAGTGTATAGGAGTGAAACAGATTTCTGCATATTAACTTTGTATCCTGCAACTTTACCGAATTCATTGATGAGCTCTAGTAGTTTTCTCATAGCATCTTGAGGATTCTATATGTATAATATCATGTCATCTGCAAAGTGAAAATTTTATCACTTCTTCTGATTGTTTCTTTTTGGGGGAGATTAATGATGAAGTCCCCATATCGTTTTTACTATTCTACTCTTTTCCTTTAGCTTTCATTCTTGTTGATGGGATTTGTAGTCAATCCGGATGTACAGATGCAATACCAGGCAATGGCTGCCTGTTCTTCCATCTTTATGTTATTTAATATTTATCACCTAAATGATATCTCTATGCCTTGACTGTATTTTGTCAAGAGGTAGCATTTTCAGTTCATGCAAGGCATTCATCAGGCTTTAGGTATAAACCTCTTTAATCAATTCCATCATGGGGGTAGTTTTTCCATACCACCGAGAAATTCTCCAACACTAGCTGGGTGTCCTACAATTCAGCTCAATTCTGACACTATCTGCCTGGAGATAGCACCAGATGCTACAGGTTAAGGACTCAGTCCTGCAAGACTGCCACCCCCCCCCCCCCCCCCGCCGCCGCCCCTCTTCATATGCCAGTCGCAAGCTCAAGTTGTCAGTTGTGCTTCTGACTCACTAGCTATAGATTGGAGCTGCCAATGACTCCCTCCTTGGGTTTGACTAATTTACTAGTGCAGCTCACAGAACTCAGAGAAACATTCTACTTATTAGATCATCAGCTTATTATAAAAAGATATAGCTCAGGAACAGCAAAATGGAAGAGATGCATAGGACAAGGTATAAGGAGGGCTTGGAGATTCTATTCCCTTTCTGAGTGCACCACTTTCCCTGAATCTCCATATTTCACCAACATAGATGCTCTCCAAATCTTGTCCTTTTCAATTTTTATGGAGGCTTCATTACATGGGCAAGATTAGGTTAGCTTTGGCCATCAGTGATTGATTCAACTTCCAGCTTCTCCCCACTCCACTCCTCAGAGGTCAGGGGGTGGGACTGAAAGTTCCAACCCTCAAATCATGTGGTTGGCTCTCTTGGCAGCCAGCCCCCAGCCTTAGGTACTGTCCAAAAGTTACCTCATAACATAACAATTTTTTGCTCTCATCACCTAGGAAATTCCAAGGGTTTAAGCAGCTGAGTCAAAAATGAGGACAAAGGCCAAATATGTACTTTTTATTGTAAATCACAACATCACAAGGCATTTACATAAAATACAAATGCAGCATGTTATCCTGTTTTGACCCTTATTTTTCCCTAAGAATTTACTCACACTTCCAGATAAGCTGCTGTTGCCTGCAGAATGGATGGTTCAGGTACTGCGTTTCTGCTATGAGGCTGGAGCGAGGGAAGAGAGTCCCCATAGAGGTCTGAGAGCTAAAGGAGTGAGCCAGATACATGGAGAATCACCAAGCATCCAACACCACAGTCCACTTCCAAACACCAAGTCTATTGGGATATAGGCAGGATCTGCATCAAAATGATGAGACCAAGTGTTTGTTGACTGAAAAAAATGCACAACCTAAATGTTGAAAGTTATGCTTTATTCAGCAGACATTCTGAGGACTTCAAGCCCAGGACACAGCATCTCAGATAACGCTGAGAAACTGTTCCGAAGAGGCAAGTGGGGGAGCCAGGACATATAGAAGTTTTTGCAGCAGAAGACCAGGTAGGTGAAACATCAAAATATTACTGTTAATCAAAGAAAACCAGACATCTCAAGTTAATGAATTTAACGCCTTTCTATGTATGGGAAGATGCAAAGTCTGGGCTCATTCTGATTCCTAATTTTTTTTCTGAGTTGCAAAGTACACATTTTTATTTTTATTTTTTAAGGAGCTCTACCTTTTGCTTTAGGACAGAGAATCTCAGAAGAGTCTTGAACATGTGTGGGTCCGTAGCTGCGAATTTCAAACCTTTGGGCCTGCCATTTAAAAAAAATACAAATTAATCTTTCATATGAGAATACACTAAAATTAAATATGGAGGTTTAACTTGCATTAAGGGTTGGAAAGTAGTTTGACAACGTTGTGGTTTTCTTTATCTTGACCCGAGTGTATATTTCTATTGTGAAAATTGACATTTGTGCCTGGAGAGTCCCAGAGAACCGAGGGAAAAACACTTATTCCAGGACACCTAATACAGTGTCATTCACCCATTGTGCACTCAGCACATGTGTTATTGAAGCCTCCTTCCCCTGTTTAATTAAACACATCTAATCCATGCCTAGTAAACAATTGGGCTTCAGCCATACTTTGTCAACCAACTCCCTGGAGAGCCCTCGATATGGAAACAGTATGGCTCATGTTGACCTGACTGAAGGTAGGCTTGATGGCTGAACCCTCCTTGATGTAGGGAAGCTGAGCTTCAGGCTTCAGGGTTTGCCCGACCATCAAAGCCCAGATTTACTGCTTAGCTGAAAAGACACTGCCTGGCTTCCGGGATGAGGGACAGTTTTTGTGTTATATCTTTTCCTCAGTTCCGTCTTTTGGATTGCCCTAGATGCCACCAGAAATGCACTTTCTCATGGTCTCTACAACCTTCCAGGTCTAGCTCAGTTCCTACCTCCTCCAGAGTCTCCCATAATTACTCAACCCCACTTTGATCTCTTAGCTGCAGTGTCCTGCCAGCAGCTAATTTTCATGTATTGTTATTTTATGTCTTGTCATTTCATCTAGGCCAGCTTCACCTGGGACATGCATGCTGCCTTACACTCTGGTTACGTACCACAGTCCTCAGGATACAGCAAATGACAATCAAAGTCTTATAACTTTAGAAATTATCGGAAATACATTTTTGGCCTCTCGCCTTCTGAGATGGCCCACACTCCGTCTATGGGAGTGTGTTTCTCCCAGGGTCACTCTCACTCTCTGAGACAGACAGCATTCTGTTTATGGAATGTGTATCTCTCTAAATAAACCTGCTTTCACTTTACCAAAAAAAAAAAAAGAATAAAAGAAAAAGAAAAAAGAAAAAAAAGAAAAAACATTATTTACTCACAGGCCAAAAAGCCCAGGGATTCTGTGCGATTGCAAAAGCAAATTAGCAATTGTAAGAAATATGTCTCACACAAGGAGATTTTTCAATACCCCTGCCACTTACTTAGGTGAGTTGAGACTATCTTGGGGGGGGTCATCTTTTACGATGGGAAAAAAACAACAAACAGTAACCTTGTACAATCATATTCCAGGTCAAGTGGCCTGGAATGTCATCCTGTAGGAATTTGTATTTTCTAAGTTTGTATCTTCCTTGAATAATAGCAATCACTTAAGATATTTAAAAATAAGTTTCAAATTAAAATTTAGACTTGAGGCTAGTTCCATGTATATTCCTTTAAACATTGTTTAAAATTGAGTTACAATTTACATACAGTAAATTTCACTCAGAGGCCGTCATGTAACCACCACCACAACCAAGATACAGAGCACTTCCATCACCACCCCACCAAATTCACCCAACCTTTCACAGTTAACTCCTTCCCCCATGCCCAGGTATCAGGTAAGACCTGGTCAGTTTTCTGTCCCTAGAGTTTTGCTTTTTCCAGAATGTCCTAAATGGAATCACGCAGTGTGGAGCCTTTTGAGTCTTCTTTCAGTTAGCACAGTGCATTTGAGGTTCATCCATGTGCTTGTGTGTATCAGTAGTTTTTTCCTTTTTATTGCTGAGCATGCATATTCTTTTATGGATTATTGGAATCTTGGTTTTACAAGGAGTTGGGGGATCTGAGGTCACTATTGACAACCTGTGTACGCCTGTGACCGATGCCTCCCTTGGTTCACACTGACTGTACTGTCTGCAGCCACTGTGATCTTCCATGCCAGGACCCAAGTTAAAGAAACATGTGAAGGGACCGGCTGAGCCTTCTTGGGAAGGCCGAGGTGCCGGAGGAGGTAAAGTGTTGCCTGGTGACATTTGGGGGTTGAGAGAGGCGAGCAGAGGCCACCACACTAAGCATTAATCCCTCCTTGTATGCCTATGTGATGGGAATAGTATTTTTTTTAACTTGAATTACTGTAGTCTGCTTACACATCCCATCAAATGTACATATATAAAAACAAAAAGATAATTATGGAGAAGGAAGTTGACAGGACAATAAGAGATCTTTTTGTGTTCCCAATATACTCGCCACACATCCAAGTTTCCAAGTATCTTGTCTGGGTCAGAGCTAGAAATTTTCTTAAGACCATGTCACAAGGATGTACATACTTGGAAAACCCAAATCTATTTCCAAGACTGTTTTTAATCGTTTGGAACCACAGTTTCCCAGAATCCCACCCCTTCTCTGCTCCGCCTCTGAGGCTGTCACCTGCTCTCAGCTGGGTGTTTAGAATGGCCTCCTATCCTGTCTCTGTGCCTCTGCCCTGGCCCCTCCATTTATTCTAACCCAGCAGCTATAGTGGTCTCCAATGAACAAAGCGAATCTCTCATTCCTCGGCTCAAACCATGCAATGATTGCCATTTCCCTTGGAGGACAAGCCAGTGTCCTTTCTTCACATGCAGGGTCCCACCCAGTTTGACCTCACCCCCTTCAACCCTCACTCCACTCACTCTGGGGCAGACACACTGACTCTGTGATGTTCCAGGACATTATTCCCTCACCTCCTTCAAATCTTTGCTTAAACCACCTTCTCAATGGTGTCCACTCTGTCCTCCCCATCTGGAAATTTAACTGTTGCTCACCCCCATTTCAGGAGCTCTAGATCACTTTTACTGTATTTTTTCCCTACTTGCTGAGAGCTATAAACTCTTACGATAATGCGTAGATTCTTGATATAGCTGCAAGACTTAAGATGAATCACATTTCTAAACTGTTAATCATAATTCTGATTCTTTGGTTCAGTTTGAAGCCAGACACTGTGATAGATGCTGGGGATGAGAGCTTTACCAGGAACATGGGCAAGGAGGTAGAGGAAGCTCTGCAAACAAAGCAGAAGACAACTGGGGAAAGGTCAGGGGAAAATTCAGAAGAAGCGGTCTCTCAATGCTGGCAGAAGGATGAGCAAAAGTTTGCAGATCAGACAAGGAGAGGGTATTGTTTCATGTAGATAAGAGTAGATGTGGAAAAGGCATAGAGCTGTGGAACCACACTGGGGCTAAACCACAGAAGTGAAGTATCATTTGAGAGGTGAGTGTAGGTGGGGTGGCGTCGTGGTGGCAGGAGACAAGTTTGGACCACTGGGCGGGGCCAGATCATAAGGGGTCTTTACACCCTACTAAGGAGCCTGAACTTGATCATACAAGGTCACTAATGCAACTTAATTTAGAAAGTCTGCTAACTTGCTCCATATTAGGGATTTATCTTAGCTTGACAATGACATCTTTGATTAAGAAATGTTTAATTTTCTTTACTTAGTGTAAATCCAAAAGATCATGCACATAAGAAGTTGAGGGTCTAGAGAATAGGGTGGCAGTGCATGCTTTCAGCTGCCTAGGAAAGAATATTTTGTATATAAACATTCTTGTGTAAATCTATGCACAGGTCAAATGAAAAGCTATTTTGCAGTGTCACACTATCTTTAGATGTGTGACAAGGAACTCATAATTTAGCATATTTAAGAGATTTCTCCACGAGAAATAACCATACTGAGATAATTGGGTTTTCAGTACTCCCTGTCTTAAATTGCAGAGATTCCTTTAGCCATTTTAACAAATCAAGATTCTCAGGAGAAAACAAAGCAAAAAAATCAACCTCTACAATCTTTCTCTTTACACCTCCTCATTTCTGCTCCCCAGGATATGAAATTTAATCTCCTACTCCCCACCCCCCCACCTTTTTTTGCAGTTTTTTTCTTCAGCGATCTTCAGATACCTTTGGCCCTGAGTTCGGTGTGTTTCAGTGGCTCATTTAGGTCACTGAAAATGAGTCCTCCTCTGGCCTGATTATGACGGAAAGCAAAATTATCTTTCCCAATGATTCTATTGATCCAGGAAACACTCTGGGAGCCATAAAAGATGTCAGTGCAGATTTGCCTGCTGTTTACATTGAAGGTAACACAGTCATGAATATCCAAAGAGATACAGAATAAACCATTTTGTTAACTATTGGGTTTAAAGGTTTTCCTACAAGTGCAATAATCAAGTGACATGAGGTCGTATTTTTTCAGGAATCTTATTACTTAGTAAAATGAGCTGTTTTTTCTAGACAGGTTTGACTGGGAAGTAGATGATGTGATTTGCCAGTGATCACTGATCAATGATGTGTCCACTTAGTTCTTAGTGCAATAAATTCATGGGGGATATAAGGATCCATTGACTGAAAATTCCCTTTTGCTTGTTGGAAATTACTGAAGTGTGCTTTAAAATAATCGAAATAATCCATTTTTAGTACTTGATGAGATGTTGAAGTTTTATCCCCTTGCAAAATCAAAATCTGCTGCTTAGTATGTTAATGTGTTATTTGCAAAGCTAATACCATAATTTCAAGCCCAAAGACTCCCCAAACCCTTGCAAATAATCAAAGAAAAGTCAGGCATTCAATATGCATGCGGGAGGGTGCCATGTATCTGTAGGTCACCGCCATGTCAAGACAGATAAGACACAAGGCCTGATGAACTGGGTTCTAGTTCTGGCTTCATCAACAATTGTCTTTACAAGTCAATTAAACTATCCGAGCCTGAATTTTTCTTTTCTTTTTTTTTTGTTTTAAATCTGTAAAATAAAGAAATAAACATATCTTATTTAGTTAAAATAAAGGATCTTAAACTTCTCTAAAACTATATATCATCCTTTTGCTCTTATTCTTGGTAGGTGATAACCTTCTGCTTGTAACTTTCAAGGAATAAACTCAAGCCTGGGAACTTAAATTGTATCACACTCCTGAGTTGAAGAATGAGATTAATTAAAAATGTTAATCTCTAAATTGACAAGTTTAGGTATTTTCCTATAGCTTTCATTTATTTGTACCACTTGGTGATTAATAACGAACAATAAGTGTTTTTAATAAGTATCAGACAATTAAATGAGAATTCCTAGGAACTGACCTGGCATAGTTGTTTTTAAAAGCTCCCCAGATACATTAATATGCAGCCACTGGTATGAACACTTACCATATAGGTATTCTGAGCTTTCCTCTTCACATCTTAAGTGAAGCCCACTGTGCAAATATGCATCCAGACCAAAATAATGATTGAGCTGAACTAACTCATGCAGGAGACAAAAATCTGTGAGTATCTGCAAACGTGGCTAGCTAAAATGTGAGATCTTTGAGAAAGAAAACTCAATTGCATGTGCAATCTGCCCTCCATTTTCTCAACAGAACATAAAACCACTGAAAGGATAAAGTTAGAGCAAGTGGAAGGACAGTGGTTTTGTTTTATTTATTTTTTAATTTATTTATTATTTATTTTTGGTTGCGTTGGGTGTTCCTTGCTGTGCGCGGGCTTTCTCTAGTTGTGGCGAGCGAGGGCTACTCTTCGTTGCGGTGCACAGGCTTCTCATTGCGGTGGCTTCCCTTGTTGTGGAGCACGGACTCTAGGTGCGCGGGCTTCAGTAGTTGTGGCTTGCGGGCTCTAGAGCTCAGGCTCAGTGGTTGCGGTGCAAGGGCTTAGTTGCTCCGAGGCATGTGGGATCTTCCCAGACCAGGGCTTGAACCTGTGTCTACTACATTGGCAGGTGGATTCTTAACCACTGAGCCACCAGGGAAGTCCCAGGACAGTGGTTTTAGATTTAGGTTGTGTGTGTGTGTGTTTTATATTTAAAAGAGATTTCATCAGGTTCTTTTTCTGTGATGTTTAGAAGTATTAACCATCCCAACACATAAGAAATTAATTATGTGGCGAATCAGGTGCATGGCCTAACTATGTAATTCTTGGTTGCCATAGAAACAGACAGAATATAGATTTTGCTTGCCTATCACAGGTTCCTGGTATGTGTGGGGCTCTGCCCACAGAGGTAACTTAAGCAAGGTCTTTTCCACTCCTGCAGATGTACCATCCCTGTTTCTATGTCTCTATTTTTCACTTTATTGTCAGGCCGGATAACAGGACTACTTACAAACCTATCTAGTTTATTATATGCCAATACGTATTCTGAGAAAAAAAAAAAATCATGGACAGTGAAAGGGAAGGATGTAAGTTTACATAAGCCAATTGACTTTTTGGACCTTGGTTTTATTATTTCTGAAATGTAAGGACGGAATTAAATATTTTATAAAGTGTGTTGAAGTCTAGATACTAGGAATCTTCAAACATAGTGTATGAACAAGATTTTATAAAGGTTATGATTTAGTCACCTTGAGAGTTTTAAATGGCATTGTTTCTGAGAACTGGAAACTTAAAAAATGCTAAATGTCTCTGCCAGTTTTTGTCTCACCCTTTTTGCAAATTGATTCATGGAGAAGTTTGGTAAAATAAATGAGCATAGTTGGAATCTAATTTTTTTAAAAAGCTATGTAAGCTTCTAAACTAAGGAAAATGTTGGAAAACTCAGGATACACAGGATACTGAGTTTTTTTAGTATGTGTAAGATATTTTTTTAGCCTGATATCAACTGGGTCTTTGATATACACAGATTCTTGGTTCAGCTCACAGAACCTCTGTCTACTAAACCTTAGATAAAAGGGATTCTCCCCTAGCTAGGCTCCTAAGGCAGGCACTGCTTTTGCATCTCTTAAAGTATTCACCAAATTCTCCAGGTTAAGTGCCTTTTGCCCACTGCTAGATTCCAAGGAACCTGAAGGTTGTATTCCTTGATGTTTCTCTTAGAGAGCCTTTGAACATTAAGAGGTGCTTAAGCAAGATTTGTTGAATGAACACAGTTATTCTAAATCGTATTTAGGGAAAGCTGGAGGTAACAAAGGAGCACTTAATCTCAACCCACGGTAGTAAATAGAGGTCACAGATAATGTTCGACAGCTCATCTGTGTTCTTCAGTGGACAACGTGAAAGAAGATACCTTTAGGGGTTGGTCAAGCCTCTAATTTAGTAGATTAAATAGTTCCCACTTTCAGGTCAAAGAGAGGAAGCCTTTCATCAGTTAAATATCCCAGGAAATAACTTCTGCACACACGTCACTGTTACACCACTGTGAGTTAAGCTTTTTCCCGCTTCGCGGCTTTGTTCCTTCGGTCTGTATACAGTTCTCCTTCTCCAGATCTTCCAGGCTGGCTTCAGGGCAGAGACACCACTCGGCGTTCAGATCAAACATCACTTTTTAAGAGATACTCACCACCCTTTGTAAAGCAGTTCCAGCGCCCGGCCCAGTACGGGGCACGCGGTAACTGCTTTTTAACATATTGTTTAATTAATGCACACAGCCAAGGGCGGGACAAAGAGAAGGCTTCCACACCCTGGATGCCAAAGGCAAGCCAAAACGCATATTCACAAGGGTTCGGGTGCTGGAGCTCCGTCTGTCCCCCGCGTCACGCGCTCTCCTCCTGCTCCCTCTCCACGCACATGGCTACGCTTTCCCTTGCTTCTCTACCTGCGCTATGGAGAGCTGGATGCGCCATTTGCTTGGCCCAGCGCAAAGGGAAACTATGGGCTCCTGGTTCGAAAATCAAGAAAACAGCGTTCCGCTTTCTCCGGTGGTCTTTCTCCACCAGTCATGGCGGCTTTTATTTGCTATTTAAAATGATCCCTCCGCACTGGGATACTCGCGGCGAGGGGAGCGCCGACCTCCCAGGAGCCAGGGCTTGTGCCTAAACCCACCACGTTGGTGTCCAAGGTCAGGTCCTCCCGGGGCAAGGTCCCCGCGGAGCCAGGGCAGCGGGAGAGGGACCCAGCACCTGTCCGCAGGAAGCGGGACGCACCTGAGAGGAGGCTCCAGCCCTTGTGGATGCTCCCAGCAAACTTCACACAGATGCGATGACTAAGCGTTTCAAGACGGCTGCTGCAGCAGTAGTATTCCACTCTGTGGATTTGTTTATCCATCCATTTGCTGCTTCCAGTTTCTGCTGCTGCAAACAAAGCTGCTAATGAACATTCATGTGATAGTCTTTGTATAGATGCTTACTTTCATTTGTCTTGGGAAAATACCTGAGAAGTGGGATAGCTGGATCGTATGGTAGATATACGCTTAACTTTTTAAAGAAACTGCCAAACCGTTTTCCAACACGGTTGAACCGTTTTCTCACCAGCAGTGGAGGAGTGTTCAAGTTGCTCCGTATCTTTGCCAACACTTGATGTGGTCAGTCTGTTTTGAAAGTAGCGGTGTGTCTAATTTGTGTGTAGTACTGTCTCATTGAGGTTCTAATTTGCATATCCGCAATGACTGGTGATGCCAAGCATATTTTAATGTGCCCATTTGCCATCCATTGATCTTCTTTAGTAAATATCTGTTCAAATCTTATACCCATTTGTTTTATTGGGTTTGTTTTCTGACTAGAGTTTGTGAGGGTGTTGAATAGATCCTGCATTCAAGTCCTTTTACAGGTAGAAGGCTTGCAGATATTTTCTCCCAGACTGTGGCTTATCCTTTTATTTTATTAACAGTGTCTTTCAAAGAGCAGTTGTTATTTTGATGAAGTCCAGTTTTTTTTCTTCTATGGATCGTGATTTTGATCACATCTAAGAAATCTTTGCCTAACCCTACATCATAAAGATTTTCGCCTACGTTTCTTCTAGAAGTTTCACAATGTTAGGTTTTGCATTTAGGTCTGTGATCCATTTTTTTTTTTTTAATTCATTCATTCATTCATTCATTCATTCATTCTTGGGTGTGTTGGGTCTTCGTTTCTGTGCGAGGGCTTTCTCTAGTCGCGGCGAGCGGGGGCCGCTCTTCATCGCGGTGCGCGGGCCTCTCACCACCGCGGCCTCTCTTGTTGCGGAGCACAGGCTCCAGACACGCAGGCTCAGTAGTTGTGGCTCACGGGCCCGGTTGCTCCGTGACATGTGGGATCTTCCCAGACCAGGGCTTGAACCCGTGTCCCCTGCATTAGCTGGCAGATTCTCAACCACTGCGCCACCAGGGAAGCCCTGTGATCCCTTTTGAATTGAGTTTCGTATATAGTGTAAGACATGGATTGAAGTCCTACACAGGAACTAAAGAGCCCTGGAAATAGTAACTATGTGAGTAAAAAGACTTTTTTATCATTTAAATATTTTGTTTAAAGCAAAGACAATAACAATATAGTATGGTGTTTAAACTATAAGTAGAAAACATTTGATGATAGCAATAGTGTACAGGCTGGGAGGACAGAAATGAAAGTATACTTTCTTAAAGTTCTTACAGGATACCCGAATGTTACTTGCAGGCAGAGCGTGATAAGGTAAAGAGGACACTCTGAACCTGGAGAAACCACTAAATAACAACACCGAGAGTTACAGTTAATATGCCAGCAAGAGATCCAAAAGCAGGCAGAAAAAGAGGAAAAGCAGAACAAAGAACAAATGGAACAAATGGAAAACAGATAACTTGTAGCTTTAAACGCCACTACAACAGACATCACATTAAACATAAGCAACGATGTCTTTTATAACCTGATCTTGGATATCCGTCTTCAACAGGAGCCATGTGGGAATGTGGGTAGAGGTGGTCTGTTGGAGTCGGTAGAAGTTTTCTTTTGATTCTTTCAGTTTTCTCGGTAAAGTTGGATGTGAGATCGTTGGCTGAGAAAACCTTGTCTAATTTAGGTTGTTACCCTCAAGCTGAGCACCATCCTGAATTTATTTTTTATTTTCTTAATTTGATCCTGAACAGGTGAGGCATAGAGAAGAAATTCCAGATAAACATTAAACTGATTCTAATTAAACAGACAAATGGGGAGCTAAAATTTGTTTTCGACTGCCTTAAATCTAAAAGGAAAAAAATATTGTAATAATTAACACAGCTAGGAATCTGCACCCAGTGCATCTCCCTCATTCGTCTAGAATGCTTATTGGGAATTAATATTAACAGGGTAGTTTCCATCGAGACTTTTGCAGCTGCAAAGACCATGACATCACAGCAGCAATGCCCCCGGCAGCTTCGAGGCTTGTGTGTGTCTGTCCATGTCCAGTGTATCTTTTCCAACCAACCCATCAACAAATACTTCTTGAGCTCCAGTCATGCAAGCAGCACAGTGCTAGACACTCTTAGTATTGCCCTAGTTCAAGATCAAGGGCTGTTCAGTTAATTGCTGCAGCTTTTCTTCTAACAGAAAATCTCTCATAAATTAAGAAGAAAATGATACATATACACTGGAGAACTCTGTTTCAATTGCTTTAATGTATCATCATGCCAAACCAACAGTGCTTTAAAAAGGCCCACAGACACCATGGAAATATCCCCTAAGTGCAAGAACATAAGTATTTTCTCTGTAGCTCTCCCTTGACAAGTCCTAACACAGCACTCTTAAAAAGTGAAAGACAGCCTGGAATCAGAACGCTGAGGTCTGAAAGGTGTACAATTAGTGAGCAAACCACCACCTTGAGTTGATTCTTGTCAGTTGTGATGCACCAAGTTTGATTTCCATTTGGTTTCTTTGGTTTACACCTGAGAAGACCTCAGTGCCTTTGGACTGAAAGTAATTTAACATATAATTTAGCTACATGAATATTTGCAGTTTGCAAATGGAAAGGAGACACTCCAGTGTGGGAGATGAAGTTTGCTTCTTAAGGCAAAAGTTCCCTTAATTATGGTCCCATAATTTAGGAAAGAAACAAAAGTAGAGATGTCTCCTGACTTCTCTATTAATCTGAAAACTGCTCCATCTACTATCTTTTGATCTAAGTGGAGAGGACATTATTCAGTTATCCTAGAAACTACATAGTTCAAGTCCACTGTGTACTAAAACTAAGACCATAAATATCTTCTATTTTAGGCAGTGATTGTGTCTCTGTATCTGTGTGTTGTGTGTGCATGATTTTTTTTTAAAGGAACATCAGCAAGACATATTTAATAAATTAATGTTTGCTTTTCGAGTGCCACATGTGGCTGTGATAGTAAATTTGCGGCTACCCATGGAGGCTGTGAAGGGAAGGGGCCCAGTGACCAGAGAGAGTTGGGTAAGACATTAAGAACCGGTGCAGAAACTTCCCTGGTGGCACAGTGGTTAAGAATCCGCCTGCCAATGCAGGGGACATGGGTTCGATCCCTGGTCCAGGAAGATCCCATGTGCCACTGAGCAACTAAGCCTGCGCTCCACAGCTACTGAGCCTGCGCTCTAGAGCCCACAAGCCACAATTACTGAGCCCACGTGCCACAACTACTGAGCCTGCACGCCTAGAGCCTGTGCTCCTCAACAAGAGAAGCCATCGCAATGAGAAGCCCGCACACTGCAACGAAGAGTAGCCCCCGCTCGCTGCAACTAGAGAAAGCCCGCGCAGAGCAACGAAGAACCAACACAGCCAAAAATAAATAAATAAATAAATTTATTAAAAAAAAAGAAAATATATGGAAGTACATGTACTACCTGTAGTTTGTTCTTCTATCTTTGGCCTTCTTAATGTAAATTTATTTGTGGTGAGGATCACCTGTCCTGATCATTATTTTTTTTGCCATTTAAAAAATTTTTTAATTGAAATACAGTTGATTTACAATGTTCTGTTAGTTTCAGATATATAGCAAAGTGATTCAGTTATACATGCATACATAGATATATTCTTTTGTTACGTTCTCTTCCATTATAGGTTATTACAAGGTATTGACTATAGTTCCCTGTGCTATACTATCTCCCTTTTTTTTTTAGGGAAAAAAAAAAAAAACAGATATAACTGCAATATCACACCTCAGTAAAAAAAGGACTAATCTTCTGGGAGAGAATGGATACATGTATATGTATGGTTGAGTCGCTTTGCTGTGCATCTGAAACTGTCACAACATTGTTAATCGGATATACTCCAATATAAAATAAAAAGTTAAATAAAAAAGGACTAATCTTTCCCTTTAAACATCAGAATGGAAGTTCATTGAAGTGAGGTCATAGGGATGAATTTGAATATCACCTAATTAGTAGCAAAAATAAATTATTCACAAGATTCTGTTTTGTGTTATTAATCACAAAGCACACCCCTTGTGCAAATTATTTTTTATACTATTGTAGATAACATCTTCTGAAAGATCATTTTTAAAATGTGTGTTGCAGGAATTTAGACTAAAATATTTGTAAACCGTTTTTCATATCCAGCAAATGTGCTAAATTCTCCTACCAAAAGCTTTGGGTTTTCTATGCACACAATCATGTCATCTGTTAATCATGACCATCTCTCATTTTCTAATTCCTATGCCCCAGGAGTGGAATTAAAGATTCCCCTGGGTACTTTTTCAGGTTCTGAAGAGGCAGCAATGTTCCTGCATCTGTGGGAGCTTACATTCTAGTTGATGAAACAAGAGAGAAACACACGAGAAAGTATCAAATGGGGATGAACAGAAAACGTGGGGGAGTGCTGTGGTAGAGAGTGGCTACCTCCGACTGGACCTCAGGGAAGACTGGCCAGAGGAGGTGACTTCGAATAGCAATCTACTATACAGCAACGGTGGATTTTGCACAAAATGTGCATTCAGAAAACATTCCCCATCCCTTCTACACCTCCCAGACCTCCACAGCACCTTCCACGAAACCTCAGGCTTATGCCATCCCCCATCTGTCACCACCTGTTCTGATCATTATTTTTTTTGCCATTTAAAAAACTTTTTTAATTGAAATACAGTTGATTTACAATGTTCTGTTAGTTTCAGATATACAGCAAAGTGATTCAGTTATACATGCATACATATATATATTCTTTTGTTACGTTCTCTTCCATCATAGGTTATTACAAGATATTGACTATAGTTCCCTGTGCTATACTATTTCTACCTGTGACCAGACATGCCCCTTATTGCTAGGTCAAGCATTGGCTGGAATTAGTCATCAGTGCTGTGGTCTTTCCAGTATCTGTACCTTAAGTTCTTGAGGGTATTGCTTGGGGGCATCTGATGAAAGCCCAAATGCTATTATTTAAAAATCAGATGAGCACAGCCATGTTCATGACAGCATTATTCACAATAACCAAAGAATGAAAGCAACCCATGTGTCCATTGACAGATGAATGGTAAACAAAACATGGTACATACAAACAATGGAATAGTATTCAGCCTTAAGAAGGAAGGAAATTCTGACACATGCTACAACATGGATGGAACTTGAGGCCATTAAGCTGAGTGAAACAAGCTGTTCACAAAAGGACAAACATTGCATGTTTCCACTTATATGAGGTCCCCAGGGTATTCAGATTCATAGAGACAGAAAGTAGATGGTGTTTGCTGGGGGCTGGGAGGAGGAAATCGGTAGTTATTGTTTAATGGATACAGAGTTTCAGTTTTGCAAAATGAAGTGTTCTAGAGATGGAATGGGGTTGCCAACAATGTGAATATACTTAATGCCACTGAACTGCACACATAAAAATGGTCATGATGATAAATTTTGTTATGTGTATTTTGCCACAATTAAAAAAAAAAAATCAGATGAGCAAGCAAGCTGAAACCCAGAGATGGCTGCTACAAAAACCAGTTCTGATGTACTTCTTGGCTAATTTCTCTTGGCTTTGTTTCTTGTTATTATTCATGCTCACATTTGTGGTGTTAATTAAAAAAAATTTTTGTCATTAAAGGTAATTTCATCCATAATGCCACAGGCATCCCTAAAGCTCAACAGTTTTAAATTTTTCTGTGGGTTGTGGGTTTCTTTTGGTGCGTTTTCATCTTTTGTTTAACATTGAAATATGAGAGTTTGCATTCTGTTTCCAAAACAAGTTCTCCATATATTAATTTACAGCATTGACTTATGCTTTATAATCCTAATATTAATTTTCAGGGGACTGAGGACATTTTATTGAACTAATATGCCATCCTTTGTTGATCTATTTATTTCTGGAGGAATAGTTTTAGTTGTTTCTTGTTTTATTTGCTTTTGTAATTCCGAATCATGACCATTATCATTTTATATGTTTTCATTAAATTTAAAAAATGGAACGGGCTTTGTAACTTAGAGATTATTCTTTTTTCTTTTTTTTAAAGTAGAGGGAAGGATTTTTTATTTATTTATTTATTTATTTTTGGCTGTGTTGGGTCTTCGATTCGTATAAGGGCTTTCTCTAGTTGCGGCAAGCGGGGGCCGCTCTTCATCGCGGTGCGCGGGCCTCTCACTACCGCGGCCTCTCCTGTTGCGGAGCACAGGCTCCAGACGCGCAGGCTCAGTAGTTGTGGCTCACAGGCCTAGTTGCTCCGCGGCATGTGGGATCTTCCCAGACCAGGGCTCGAACCCGTGTCCCCTGCATTGGCAGGCAGATTCTCAACCGCTGCGCCACCAGGGAAGCCCAGAGATTATTCATTTTTGACCGTGTTTGAACAGAATCAAGGTGGTCATGCTCCTCAATTTAGGACGTATCATAAGTCTATACATGGATATTTAAATTCTTAAAATTTGATTCCTTCTTTCATTTATGATACCCAGTCTCACTTCTCCTTCCTCTTCTCATGTATTTAACATACGCACTTCCATCATTTTATTTACATGTATCCATAGTAGGTTTCATGTTTTGAAAAACCTACTTAAGTAGCATTGTGCTTTTAACCTCATTTGGTTCCTTACTTTTTCACTCAACATTGTATTTTTGAGATTTATCTACGTGGCTAAACACAAAGCCAGTTAATTCTTTCTAACCTTTGCACAGAATTCTATTTTATTGACAGTTCACGTTTAGATGGACGTGAACTCTATGTCTATCTAACTCCTTGCTACTGAAAGCTATGCTTTTCCCAGCTCACAGGTTTACATCTCCCTTTGCACTTGTGAGGTAGTTTTTGTGGCAGGTACTTGCACGCAGGCCTGGGATTGCTAAATCCCAGGGCAACTGCAGCCACAGTTTCAAGAATACTGGAGGCTGTTCTCCAATGGCTCTGTATGCAGGTAGTCCCACCAGCGGTGTCCGAGGGCTCTTATTCTCCAACATCCTCTTCAGAGCTTGGTGTTCTGAAGTCTCAAATTATTGACAACCCAAGGACTGTAAAATTGTACCTGGTTTTGTTTTAATTTGCTTTCCCCTGATCATTAGAGAAGTGAGGCATCTCTCTGATTAGTTCTTATGTGAATTACGTATTAATATCCTTCACCCTTTCAAAAAAATTTTAGGTGTCCTATCCCTTTCTTACTGACTTACAGGAACTTCTTCTATATTGTAGAAGTGCTGAAGCTAGCTTAATTCCTTTCCAGTCCTCTTAGAAATGGGCTAATTAGACCACAATCAGTCTATGTCCAGATATGTCGACCCAGAAGTTAGATATAGTTCCCAGAACACCAATTTGCTTTGACAACTCTGATTGGATTCTGCATAACTCTCAAGGCTTGGTCTGTCTCTGCAGTCACAATTCAAAGGTCCTACTAATGATGCCTGAGATGAGGAAAACCTCTTTCTCAGTAGCTCCAGCAAAAATCTAGGGCCGAGGTCTCATTAACTTATGCTGTACTTTTAACTTTTCCTGACCAGGGAATAGAATATCCTGATTGACCAGGTTTTGAAAGAGATTCCTATTTGGCATGTCACTAAGTGGCGAAGAGACACTTCCTTCTTGTGTAGAATACAATTCTGCAGCAATACATAAATAAATAAGTACATGTATATTATGAAGATGTATATATTCTTATTCTAATATAAAGAAATTTCCCATCTATCTCCCATCCCATTAAATAAATATATATTAAATTTGATCCGAGGCCTTTTGGCATCTGTAAGGATGATAATTTGATTTCTATTCCCATCTTGATTTATTAAAATGCCAAATATATTCTTTTATTTCCCAAGATGAAATTTACTGGTGTTGCTCCTCTGAATTCCGCTTGCTCATCAGGTATTGTTATTTTAATGTGATGCTAAAGCCTATTTTTGAATACGGGTCATTTACTATTTTTGCTTTGAGGTTCGTGACTGAATGAGTCCCTAATTTTCTTTTTTCTGGGTGTGCTCTTTCTGTCAGATGTTAGTACTATGCTCTATGACAAGAATTTGGAAGATTCTCACTTTCTCACTCCTTACCATTTGCCGGAGTAGTTTAAATAGCCCTGGAGTTACTATTGCTTAATATTTTAATAGACTTCAGCTGTGAAATTACCTGGCACTACTACAGTCAGGTTCATTTTTAAAAAAAATTAGTTTTAGGATTTTTCCTCACCTGTATTAATTTGTTTGTTTTTTTGATTATACAAAACATTAACGTAGAACAAAAGTCAAAACTTTTTTTTTGGCAACGCCACGTGGCATGCAGGATCTTAGTTCCCCAACCAGGGATCGAACCTGTGCTCCCTGCATTGGGAGAGCAGAGTATTAACCCACTGGACCACCAGGGAAGTCCCAAAACTATTTAAACAGATATATTCTGAGGATGCTCATTCCCATCCACCTCTTCCCACCCACCCTTAGCAGCTTCTGGTTAATCCTTTTGTAAAAATAAGCACACATACATATAGTAGGTTCTTATTTCCCCTTTTTTCCTATGCAAATGGTGTATATTTTGTATCTTGGATTTTTCTTTTTTAATCTTAACAATGCATCATTAAAATTACTCCATATCAGTTCATAGAGATTTTTCTTATCTTTTTTTTTAACATCAGCATATTTTTTTCATAGAGTGGATGACCATTAATTATTTATTCAATCTCCTAGGTATGAGATTTAGGTTCTTTCCATTACTTTGCTATTACAAATAATACCACAATGAATAATATTGTGATTTTTTTCTCCGTGATATTGAAGGTATATATATTCAGGGTAAATTCCTATAAATAGGATGCCTGGTATTACAGGCCTTTGAAAAGAAGGTGAATTCTTAGGTTTCAGCATTTAAGAGTTTGATACATGTTACCTACATCTAGATTGTTCTTAGGTGATTTAGGGCTTCTTTTTTGTTCGTTTGCTTACCTAATGCATCATGATCTGAAAGATGTTTTATTAGTCTCCTTTTGCTGATGTGCCTTTCTTTCTCCTAGTGTTTCCTGTAGATTCTTCTCTGCATTTTTGACCCAATGTTATTTGGTGCACAAGTAGGTATAACTGTAAGATCTGCCTTGAGGATTGTGTCCCTCATCATTGTAAAGCACCTTTCTTGACTCATTTAACGTGTTTGTGTCTGAATTCCACCTTGTCTGATGTTGTGATCATGACTCTTGCTTCCCCTTGTCTGCATTTGTGTGTATGGACCTTTGTCCCTTCTTTGATTTTCAGCTGTTCCTAGCTGAGTCTTCACTTACACACATCATTCTGTTGGACTCTGCTTAGAATTCCAGCTAAGGGCTTTTCTTATAGATAGATGTGTACCTTGTTACAAGTTTGATATGGCAAATACATTTTATCTTAGTTACAGTGTCATTCAATTGTTTAACACTTCCTTTGTTTTAGTGTATTTCACTAGGTGTAACGGTGTGTTTGTGTGGGGGGCACGTTCATGTGCACACATATTCTAGAAATTTGGAATATTTGTACTCAGTTTTTAGTTTTTAGGAATTACTTTAACTATAATTTTATGTAATATACTTAATCGTTTAAATCCTCAGTTTTGACTAACTTCCCATTATGATAAAGTTAGCTGATTCCACTTTCTCCTTTCTCCTCTTTCTTCCTTCTGCCATCTGATTTTTTTTTTTAACTTTTTATTAGGAAAAAGTTGTTCCCATGTATACATCACCTAGCTCCAAAAATAATAATTAAATCTCATTTCACCTATACCCCACTCATTTCTCCTCTCCTGTGTTAATTTAAAGCAAATTCAATTCATATCTTTTTTTCCTGCAAACACTTCAGTATGTATTTCTAAAAGACAAGAATTTAAAATATTTAAACAAATATCATTGTTATACCTAAAATAAAAATTAAGGCAGGAGTAAATGATGTAGCAGAACTGGAAGTGGCCACACCTGAGAAGGGAAGAGATTAGGTTAAGATTGAGCTAACCATTTGGTCAGCATTAAATTTTCCAGTTATATCATAAATGATACAAAAATTTTAACTCAGGATTCAAATAAATCCACATATTTTGATGGGTTGCTGTATATTTTAAGTCTCTTTTAATCTATAGGCTCTCAGCTCCCTCATCTCTCTCTCTCTCTCTCTCTCTCTCTCTCTTTCTCTCTCTCTCTCTCCCCCTCTCTCTTGCAATTTGATTTTTGAAGACCCTGGGCCATTTGTCTTGTAGAGTGTTCCACAGTTTGGATTTTGCAGATTGCTTCCTAGTGTCATAGTTCAACATGTTCCTCTGGTATCTATATTTCTATAGATAAAAAAGAAAATTGATAGTTGCATCGAGGATATTGATCATATTCAGGTTCTTATTTTGGAGGAGATGTTGGTGGTGGCAAGACTACTTGATAGGTGGTAGCATGCATTGTCTTCCATGAAGAGATATGTAATAGCTGAGTGTCTCTTCTTAAGACGGTCGAAGTTGGGGACTTCCCTGGTGGTCCAGTGGTTAAGAACCTGCCTTCCAATGCAGGGGACACGGGTTCGATCCCTGGTCAGGGAACTAAGATCCCACATGTCACTGGGCAACTACCGAGCCCGCGTGCCACAACTAGAGAGAAGCCCGCGCGCCACAATGAAAGATCCTGCATGCCGCAACTAAGACCTGACTTAGCCAAAAATAAAAATAAATAAATAAATAAATACTAAAAAAAAATAAAAAGATGGTCGAAGTTGTTGATATCTAATGCTTAGACCTATTAATTCACTGGGGGTTGTAAAATAATATTCTAATTTTCTTCTTCTGCATTTATTACCTGGAATACTTCTATAATCATTTATTGTTCGGTTACATAAAGATGGTGGCACAGTTTGTATCAGAAAGAGGATAAATGCTTGACTCATTCCCTTTATTTACTAACTCTTAAGGGAACACTGGGAATAATTGCTTTAGAATATTACATAATCACTCATTTGAATTGAAAGCACAGTAGTTTGACCTTATAGATTTTATCAGATAAATCCTAAGGATACATACACACACAACTGTAAAGAAATAGAAGTTTCAATAATCATATCATTAGTCCTACTATTGTGTGTATATAATATATATTATTGGGATAGAGCAAATTAATATGTTAATGTTTTCAGGAAACAAAACTGTCAGAGAGAAAATAGCTACAAATATAAAATCAAACAAAAACTCTGAAATGGGAATATTAGCTTGAGATTGATATATTTTCTTCTATATTTTAAAAATAGAAACTATGCAAAGCTGTTACCGAGTCCAAGCTCATACTGTTCACTGTGTGACAGGCCAATAAATCAAGAGACGGATTGTTGGGGCAAGGAATAGTGACTTTATTCGGAAAGCCAGCAGACCAAGGAGATGGTGGACTAGAGTCCCAAAGAACCATCTTGCCTGAGTTAGAATTCAGGCTTCTTTTGTACTAAAAGGGGAGGGGGTGTGGCTGCTTGTTGCAGACTTCTTGGTGCCGGAATCCTTTGTTCTTGCAGCTGTCCAGGTAGGTCTAGTCACAATGTTCCTATAAGCTTCCAACAAGACAAATGTTACTCTGTGTTCTGCAACTTTTTATCTCTGTATGAATGGAAAAGTGTTATACTTTTAAAGGTTAGAGCCTTGAGACTGGGCTAAGGTGTGTATTTCAAGGTGTAGGCAACATTCTCTTACAAAAGGTACAGAGCTCCATGACTAAGCACAGGCAGCAGAGCACAAGGGTTCGAGCTAAAGGAATAGATCCAATGTGGAGTCAGGTTTGTTCCTCTCTGTTACAGAGCCTAGTACAAATAAGCACCCTGACCTCCTAGATTATGATTTCTAATGCTATTTCTCACTAACAGGACTCAGGGGTCCTTAGAGGTATGACTAATTCCAGATCTGGATTAGATGAACTTGGGCATCTTTTTATAATGAAAAACAAGGAAGCTATTAAAGGTTATTGGGGATATGGCAGAAGGATTCAAAAGCCAGCTTGAAGGGGTTCTTACTTGCCAAAAATCAGATGATTTGAGTGTAAAAACAAAACAAAATAAAACAAAACATCCTGAAATGGATTGAAACACATCAAATATATGAGAATTCATGAGTTCATGATAATATTCCCCTCCTCACTCAAAAAAACAAAACCAAAAACAAACAAACAACAACAAAAAACAAGCAAAAAACAACCCAGCTCATTGACATTGGTCTCCTTTAGAAGATGCTGAGGAATCAATTGATAATTCAAAAAACAAAATTCTAAATAAGTGAAAACAATCAAACTATATTCCTACATTTTCCTTATGAAATACACCTCAGATAAGCAAATATTTGATAATGAAAAACTCTACATTCTACATAATAGATAAAATTGATAAATAAACAAAGGAAATAAGGTGAAATTTAGAGTACTACAATTTTGCAGTTCCTTAAAAAAATTGGTTATAAGCAAACAATGATCAGTGACTGCTAAAACAACTAATTTTAATCTGATTAATCTTAACAAAAAAAGAAATCATCAGACATTTTGTACCTTAATGGGATACAATAGGAAATTCACAACCTCACTTGTGAAGTATTCTTCCAAAAAAAATGATTAAACCCCTAAATATAACTACTAGTTTACAAAAAACATAAGAGGGAGAGAGATGTGTTAAATGACATCATGGGGATACTATTAGCAAAATTCAGAATATAAGAAATTCTACTGGACAAAAAAAAATGAAAGACAGATGGACAGAAACAAAGAAAGAAGGCAGGAAGGAAGGAAGGGAGGAAGGGAGGGAGGAAAAGGGAGAACCTATAAAACTTTCTGAGATGATGAAAATATTCTCTATATCTGTGCTGTCCAGTTAGGTAACTAGCGAGTAACTAGGTTACTAGCCACATATTAGAATCGAAGACTTGAAGTACAGCTAATGAGACTGAGGAGCTGATTTTAAATATTGTTTAATTTATGAATAACTTATTAAATTTAAATAGCCACATGTGGCTAAGGGCTACCACATTGGACAGCATAGCAAAAACTAAAAAATAAGAGATAAATCAACTAAATGCAATGTATGGCGTTTACTTGAATCCTGAAATAAACAAACCAATAAGATGTTCCAAGTATAAAAAACAATTAGGAACTATTTGGGAAATTTGAAACCTGAAAGGATATTTATATTAAGAAATTCTTGTTGGGCTTCCCTGGTGGTGCAGTGGTTAAGAATCTATCTGCCAATGCAGGGGACATGGGTTTGAGCCCTGGTCCGGGAAGATCCCACATGCCGCAGAGCAACTAAGCCCGTGCGCCACAACTACTGAGCCTGCACTCTAGAGCCTGTGAGCCACAACTACTGAGCCTGCGTGCCACAACTACTGAAGCCCGTGCATCTAGAGCCTGTGCTCCGCAACAAGAGAAGCCACCGCAATGAGAAGCCCGCGCACCGCAACGAAGAGTAGCACCCGCTCGCCACAACTAGAGAAAGCCTGCGCGGAGCAATGAAGACCCAATGCAGCCAAAAATAAAAAATAAATAAATTAATTAATTAAAAAGAAACTTCTTGTTAATTATTTTTAATTAGGTTAAAATATTATGCTTATTTTTTGAGTCCATATCTTTTAGGGAAACAAAATGAAGTATTTATGGATAAACCATTATTATATATGTGATTTGCTTCAAAGTGATCTAATGGCGATGGAAGGGAGAGTGTGTGTGTGTGTGTGTGTGTGTGCGTGTGTGTGTGTGTGAATGAGGGGCCAAGATTTGATGTGTACTGATAATTGTTGAAGCTGGTAGTATTCGTTTCCTATGGCTGCTGCAATAAGTTACCAGAAACTTGGCTTCAAACAGCACACATTGATTCTTCTACACTGTAATTAGTTCCAGAAATTGGAAGTCCCAATAGTTTCAGTGAGCTGAAATCAGGTGTTTGCAGGGCATGCTTCCTCTAGAGATTCTAGGGGAGAATCCATTTCTTTCTTTGCCTTTTCCAGTGTTTTGAGTGGCATTTCTTTTATTCCTTGGCTCAGGTCCTACTCCTCCATCTTCAAAGCCAGAAGCATAGCATCTGCTTCTCTCGGCTTCCATCCCAGGGTCTTCTTCTCTTTTGTCTGAAATCAAATCTCCCTCTTTCTCCTTATTCTAAGGATGTTTGTGATTATACAATAGGGCTTACCTGGATAATCCAGGATAGCCACTCCATCTCAAGATCCTTAATTTAATCACATCTGAAAAGACCCTTTTCTCATATAAAGAAACATTCATGGCTTCAATGGACTAAGGAGCTTGGTCTCTTTGGGGGCTATTATTCAGCCTACCAGACTGTGTGATGTTCACATGGGGATTTTTAAAAAGTATCTATCTATCTATCTATCTGTCTGTCTGTCTGTCTGTCTATCTATCTATTTATTTTGGCTGCGCCGGGTCTTAGTTGTGGCACATGGGATCTTCGTTGCTGCATGTGGGATCTTTAGTTGCGGCACGCAAACTCTTAACTGCGGCATGTGGGATCTAGTTCCCGACCAGGATTCGAATCCAGGCACCCTGCATTGGGAGTGCGGAGTCAGCCACTGGACCACCAGGGAAGTCCCCACGTGGGGATTTGTTATCCTATTCTCTGTACTGTAGTACAGGTTGGAAAAATCTCAAATAAAAAATCAAAAAACCAAATTTGTCTGATGCGTATGCATAGCAGTTTGTACAATATCACTGATTTAGATGGGATCTCGGGACCCATAACCCAAATCTTTGTTCTGCCTAATTGTGCTGCCACTCGCTTATCAAAAACCACAAACAAATCACAGGCCTTGGGGAGTTAATGACCTAAAAGAATGTTTTCTTTTTGCAGAGCTATTTTGTTTATGGTAAATTCTATAAACCTGGAGACCAATGTTTCTAATGATTGAAGAGGAGATAGTCGCCAGTATAGACATGTTACTGACTGTTACCTGGGTTACATTTGCCAGGAGACTGGAGGCCCTCTGCTTACACGGATTTTATGGACACAGCCAACCAGTGGAGTAAGTTTTAGGGTTTCCTCTCTGTGATTGTTCTTGTTGCTGCTGTTATTCTCTCTCTTTCATGCAATTTAAACTCTTAATATGCTCATCTTTTAGGAAGCTGAATACATGAAAATTCAAATTATAAAAAAGAAAAACTGTAAGTAGGGGATGGGGTTAGGGTGGTTTTCTTTTTTTAAAAAATTAATTAATTAATTAATTTTTTTGGCTGTGTTGGGTCTTCGTTTCTGTGCGAGGGCTTTCTCTAGTTGCAGCGAGCGGGGGCCACTCTTCATTGCAGTGCGCGGGCCTCTCACTGTTGCAGCCTCTCTTGTTGCAGAGCACGGGCTCCAGACGCGCAGGCTCAGTAGTTGTGGCTCGCAGGCCCTAGAGCACAGGCTCAGTGGTTGTGGCTCATGGGCCTAGTTGCTCCACGGCATGTGGGATCTTCCCAGACCAGGGCTCGAACCCGTGTCCCCTGCATTGGCAGGTGGATTCTCAACCACTGCGCCACCAGGGAATCACCCCCCCACCCCCGCCAGGGTGGTTTTCTTGCTAAAAAGATTCACATGAAGTTTCTTCTGAATAAAATGTACTCTCCATGTACTATAACTATCTGTTGAAATTTTAGATTTTCCTGAACACATTTGAGCAAAATGATATACCTGTTTATTTTTGTCCTACTCCAATGGAGTTTTAAACCATGAAAATTATTATCTCCACGGAAGCAAGGGTGACCCTTTTGTTAAAACAATTCATCAGTGGTAACCGATGTCCCACAAGATTCACCCTGCAGTGGCAGAGCAAGAAGCAAGAATATGAGGCCTGTTTTTGCTCCCTGAGTTTTTGTTTTTGTCAGTTGAAAGATATATCTTTAGCTTACTTGCTTATAATTATAAACTGTTCATTGCAAGAAGTCAAGCAAATAGAATAGAATCTAAAAAGTGCCTTCACAGGTAATGAAAAAATCCAATAGAGCGTCAAAGTCTTTTATTCCCATTTAAATAAGAAGTACAGATTGCTTTTCACAACCCTGAGAATGTGATTAGTGCCACTGAAATGATACCTTTATTATATGAGGCATAATTCTTAGGACCATTTATCATGACAGACCAATAATTACTTAAGGTTCCACCAACCTCCTCCTAGCTGTGACTCAACAAAAGTGATATCGGATTCTAAGTCACTTAGCTTTGGGTGCTGAGGTAACATTCCAGTGTAGGAGAGGAAAATATTCTTTTTTTCCTTCTACCCTCCTGGGCTCTCCAGCTGGGTCCTGTAACATTAGGCTGACAAAAGATAGATTAGTAAGAGAACAGTAAAGAGAAGTTTATTAGCGTGTGCACTGTGCATACACGTGGGCATACCAAGAGATGAGTGACTCAAAGCAATTGTTAGAACTTAGGCGTATATAACATCTTAACACAAAAACAATACAGTTTTAGAGATGTGACAAGAAAAAGAAAGGACTTTGAGTTTCTAGAGTGACATGGTAACTCCACAGTTGTCTGGGACCCAGTCCACTTCCAGTTTTCTGATCTGACCAATAGCATGAGGACCTCATTTCATGATCTGGGATATAGTCCTGCCATCCATTTTCCAAGCCGCACAAAAGGAGAGAGAATAGGCTTGTATCAACTGTCTTTTAAGGACGTTTCTTGGAAGCCTGTGCACAGTATTTCCAGTTACATTCACTTAGCTTGACCTTAATCAGTAAGTAAGTCCATGTTTGGCTGCACGGGTGACTAGGATATGGATTGCTTAATCTGGGCAGCTCTGTCCCCAGCTTAAATGTAGGGGTTTTATTACCTAAAGATGACAGAGAGCATGGATGTTAGGGGAAAATTAACAAGTTCTGTGATGACTTCCCAGCACTGAAATTCCTGAGCCAAGCTGTATTTTTTGCCTTTTAAAGCCCTTGTTATATGAGGACAGATTGCTTCCAGAAATGTCCTACCACTCAATACTTCCACACATGGCACAAGAGGAAGCCTGCTTTGTCACATCCATAGTTTTCTTTTGACTGAAGAAACTTAGATTCTAATACAGTTTTGTCCGATGTAGCAGGCAAATCAGAAAGAATGAAAAATCGCATCAAGTACCATTAATTTTGAGTTCTTAATTCCTCAGAAAGAGTTAAATCACTGATAATTTAGCCCTTTCAAAAATGGGCTACTGTCTGAGTCAGGGCGGTAATTTGATGGCTATGGTTCAGTTCAGTGTATGAGAAAATGTCACCATATGGATGAGACAGGCACGTGAAATCCTTCACAGTGGTGACAAGAGGAAGTGACATAATGAAAATGAGACTTCAAAAATGATACTGATTTTGCTAGTTCCTGCATTTATGTCTCGCTGTCATCCAGATGATCCTAATTAAATTTTCAAGTTGGGGCTGGTATCAACATGCTTTTAAAAATACGCATTTTTATTTTAGAATCAAGCTGATCTTAGGCAGCTTATTGGTTTGCTTTGTTTTCATAAGCAGAGCGTGTTTGTTCTTTATTTGTAGAAATCTGAGCACTTCCAGCCTTTACTGCCTTAGCAGCAGGAAAACAGCCGCAGACATTGTCAATATCCGAATGGTAGTAGCAGAGGACAGGAAACTCACCATCAGTACCTGGGTGGCATTTGGCGGTTCTTACCAGGATCCTTGCAGTGTGGTTGAGAATAAAACATCCCGACCTGTTTGTTGCAGCCTTGGACAGCAGCACACAGCTTCAAGCACAAGTTAATTTTTATAGTGGGTGTGCACTTAATAATTGTACAAAGTTTCTGGAAATGAGCAAATTACCTTAACAAGTGGACCAATAACACACAGGGTCACCACAACTTGAGTTGGGTTTATATCCGTCCCCACAAGATGCGTTCCACAGAGAATCCTGACCTAGTTGTTATCTATACTTGCAGATATGATTAGTTATAGCTTCTTGATGGGGGGAAATCATAAGAAAAGTCTCAGCTGTTGATTTGATAGTGAAAGAATCCAAGATTTAGCTATTTCCAAAGAAGTAAAAGAAAAGCTCTTATTTTTGGAGGAACGAAATGTCCTTTTTCAAAGTTGCCTTTCAACCCTCCTTTCAACATCTGACTCGGTGATAAACCATTTATAATTAACATCCTTAGGATTTTCCCATGTGGATAAATACTCTTGATTGGCAATTTGGGCCTCTCCATACATGTTCCTGTTAAAATGAGTAAGGTATAAAAATTCTACTCAGTTAAGTTTTTCTTGCCAAACAAAGCCAAATGGAACAACAAAAACAAACAAACAAACAAGCAAACAAACCCAGAGATACATTCTAGGTAACATTTGCTCTAATGTTTGAACTTTTTAAAGGTAAGTATTCAGTCACCATTCCAGTTCGAGTTTCCATTACTTTGATATAATCTTATTTGGTCCAATAACTCTGAAGGCTGAGGTATTTCTCTTCCTGCTTCTTTTAGAGAGTAAAGCCATGTTCCAGTTGATTAATAGATCAGGATTTGCAGAAAATGGTGAATAAGTCTCTGTTTGCTAGTGATTTCTTGGCATCCTGGAAAAATCATTTAGTTTACAGTTTCTTAGACTTGCCATATTATAAAAAAGAGAAAATTGTAAGCTTAAAAGAATTACATCCTTTAGATTCATACAATTAAACCATACTAAATGCACTGGCTTATTATTATTGTTATTATCATTATTTTACATTCTTAGAGTACGTTGAAGAAGTTCAGAGGTCTCTGGCCACTCAGAACAGCAGATCCCCAAAAGCAGAGAAAGAGGCTTCAAATATCATAGTGGAGATGCTGAAATATCTGAAAAATTTTACAAAGCTCACTCAAATTTCACGTGAGTGGACTTGTTAACGTGTGAGAGGATCTGTGCTAAAATAGTCTAGTTCTTACTTGAATTTCACACCATTAATGTCCTTTCCTTAAGTCTACTTATCTGGGAAAAAGGAAGATTTTGAACAGTTTGATTCCTTTGGGATATTATGTGACATATTTTTATATTACATAAGGAAGGAGACTGGAACCACTGTGGATGATTGTAAATCTGGTGGGAGTGGTTATCAGAGGAACAAACAGTGAGCGCAGCACATACGGGCTCACAAAAGACAGGAAAAGGTGGGCGTCCTCATTGGGGTCCTTAGGCAGCCAGGGGACACTGCAAAACACTTATCCTGGAGAAGAGGGATCAACCAAAGAGGAGGGCACCCTGAGAATGAAGCTGGCCTTTGCCGTGAAGCAAACAATGGTGAGGTTTTCCATAGGATTTGGACAACTAAGACGTGATGTGGTATTGGAACATTTCAAGAACTGAACAAAAGTGTATTTTTATTTGGTTCCCCCCCTCCCGGAATTGAATAAGGAAGTCTTTGTTGGTCTAGATCTAGACTAGAGATTTCCATGGTAGTGGTGGAAATTCATTTTTGAAAGTGGGAGAGTTCTCTGCAAAGTGAATTAGGGAAAAAGAAGATAATCTATAAATAAAGGATAAGAAATGATGGCATTTGTGTTGACCTTGAAGAATGGAAGAATAGATGTAGTGCGAGATTGGACTCCAAAGGCATCACGTGGCTTTATTCTTACTCTTAAGTACTCTTGGTGCTTGGGTTAGAGGAAAGAAGGGAGGTGAAAACCGCCTAAAGATGTACCATTTACAGGCCAGTTATTAAAGAAGAGTGAGGTGGCGCTCTGGAACTGTCAGAGGGCCTGCTGGGAGGAGTCGCAATCTTGCGTGAATATCTCGTATTAACCATAACCTCATGTACACGAACATCTCAGATTAATCATTCCTTTGGCTCTCAGCTATTAAATTCTGGTCATGATAAAATTGAGCAGCAGGGGGTGCCATCCCCTCAAATTTCCTTTCCTGGACTTTAAAGGTCATCTCAAAGGCTTTGTGCCTCTGCAGACAAGCCTAGACTAATTGTAAGTTCATCAAATAATTGAATTCTCTTGGGCATACATTGCCTAGATTGGGTAGTATCCTCATGAGATGGAGGCACTAACTTTCATCCGCACCTGCTCTGTTTTGCACTTTGAGGCTGTACCCCAGGTAACTGGCTCTCAAGTGTCCACATTTGGCCACAAGGGGACAGGAGACGATCATGTGAATGGGTTAATAGAAATCCAATACCTTCAATGGAAACCGTCTCAACATACACAGTCTGCCAATGGAAAGTCAAGTTTTGTTTCCTTTAAATTGAAATCATTTAGATTTTTATTATGTTTATAGATTTTAAATGCCGTTTAAGGAAAACGGTTTTCAGACCCATCAACCATACTTTACCTTCAGACTGCAGAATTAAGGCAAGGCATACTTGCTACAACATATTCTAATATTCAGTTAACCTATTAGCAGATAATTTTTCAAGGCTTTTCAGTTTGCTTCACATTCCTGTTCATGTTCTTCAAGTTCATCAGTCCAGTGTAGACATCTCCCGGGAGTCTCGGCCGGTTTGCGCAGGCTGGTCCAGGCAGTGGTGGCCGCATGAGCCCAGCCTTGCAGGGAAGGCACTGTCTGCTGCAGTCTTGAGCCTTGGTCAGTATGACTGCTCACACTAGGGACGCAGCTGCCATGGCCCCATCTGCTTTCCTGCCCAGGCACTGAGACCCATAACCCTGCAGGCTCAGCAGATCCCTCTGACCCAATGGTCCATCTGTGACCCCGGCTCCAAGAGCAGACCAACAGGAGGGGCCAGAACCGTCTGGGCTTCCAGAGTCCAAGCTCCCGAGTTAGGACCAACTCCCTCCCAGTCCCGCCCTCCTCTGACCACCACTGAAGCTGGAATCTGATTCAAGCTTGGTTTACCCTTCAAAGCCCTCTAGGTAAAAAAGCAGTGGACTAGGGTTCAGGAGAGCTGGGCTCCAGGCCTGGCTATGCTTGTGTGGCTTAAACAAGGTGCTGCCCCTGGCCTCACACAGGCTGAAGCCCTTTACGTGCCTGAATCTTTCTAGGGCTCTAAATGGAACCTTCTTAGCTTTTCTCCTTCCTGTTTGTTATTTTCCTCCAATGCCGTTTCTGCCCTTTCCTTCTACTGCTTTCTATCCTGCCAGCCTTTTCTCCATTTTGGCTATAAAATAGTCAAGAGATTCTTGATATACTGTAACAGTTAATTCTCAGCCCTAGATGAGGTTAGACTCTAGGATACTTTAAGAAGCACAGAGCTCTACCTGCCCCCTCCCACCACAGACCTGCTAGATTAGATATGGGTATTTCTAGAAAGCACATCAGGCCATTTTGGTGCATAGATGGGGCTGAGAACTAGTGAAGGGAGGGAGTAGGTTCGAGAGGAATGTGGTCCTTGGAAAAGGGAGGCTTACATATTAAGTAAATATAAGAAAGGAAAGGTAAATCCATGAAGGAAGTAAAAGCTGGTAACAGGGAGAATTAAACCTCTTCTCCCCACTGATAAAGACTGACAGAGATATATCTTTTTCTTTGATATCATTTTTTCTTTGATGTTTTTCTTTCTTTTCTTCCCTTCTCCTTCTAGAAGGAGAGGAGGGGTGGAATGAACATCAGGCTGAAGAAGACGAGCTGGGGAGAGATAGAGGGACTCAGTTAAGATAGGAAGCTGAGGATTGCAGGCATAACGACAAGTCTTGACATCACAGCTTGGCCCCTGGCAACCCAGGATGGCAGCACAGGGGAGATTTTCCGTGGCCCAGCATCTATTTCACGCCCTAGGAAGTATCACCAACTCATAGAAGTGCTTCTCAGAAACTCTCACTCCTTCTGGTATTGCAAAATCCTTTCCCCTTTCCTAAAGTCCCCTCCTTCCAAAATAATCCCTTCTTTCTTCTGTCTCCAAAGAAAAACTTATTCACTGAGACCTAATTACTGCCAAGACATAAGAACCTTGATTTGACAGGTAGTGATTAGTTAAGTTTGCCATCTAGGAGGTACCATGGGTATTGGTATATATACATGCCCCGAAACTTTAGCATCTTACTAGACGTAGATAAATTAAACTATGTTAAAACCTTGATTATATATTTATCATAGGCTAATGTGATAAAAAAATAAATACATACACACACATACACATATGTTTATTAATAAAATTAGTGAGCTTACTTGAGGGCAAGGTAGTTAAACTTCCTCAAGGTGTGATGTTTGAACTGCCCTCTGAAAAATGAGATCTATATAAAGAGGAGGACAGGCAGGCAGAGAACATTCCAGAGAGAGCAGCAAGGGCAAAAGCCCTGTAATAAGACGAACTGGATGGAAGAAGCCAATGTGACCGGCGAGCAGAGAGCAAGGGGCAGGGATGCATGCGATTAGGAAGGTTGACCTGGGCTGGATGTGGAACGGGAAAGCCGTTGGCTGGTTTTAAGCAAGGAGGTTGAGGTGTCCTAAATGTACTTTCACTTTGAAAAGATAACTGGCTGCAGGGCGGAAATGGATCAGAGAGGAGTTGGAATGGAGGAGGGCAGATCAATGAGTAGAGTTTCACAGAGATTATGGCAGTTTGGATTAGAGTATGCTCTAGAAACAATGAGAGGAAGATAGATTTTAGAAAGATTTAGGGGGTGAATATCAGTGATGAATTGGTTCTAAGGCATGAGAAATTAGTATATGTCAAGTATAACCCTCGGGTTTCTGGCTTATATATCTGGAATGAATTTGTCCTATTTTAGAGAAGAGTGAAACTTAATGAAACTTAAATCGGCCTTTGCTGCTCCAGAGCACCATAAAGATTACAACGATGAGTAAGACTATGATGCAAATCTAGTAAGGTCACTATACCCTAAAAGAAGACAACATTTGGAAGGCTATAGTAAGTATTCCCCGGGCATGTGCATATTTTAGAAATTAAGCAGTTAATAGGACGTTCCAATTTTAGGTAGTTATAAATCAAAAGTGGGTAGAGACAGAGTTAAGTTTTAGGACCTAAGTAAGACACTTGAATTTGTAATCCAGTTCTGATCTTTGATGAATAAATGTTCCAAGCAAAATCACAGACCAAATACAAATGCCCAAAGCAAACTTGACTTATGGGCTGGAGTGTTCGGTGTTACGAAAGTTTGTTTTTAAACTTAGATGCATGGAATTACTAAAGTCCCTCCTTGTATTATTGGGACAGCTAAATTTAGTTTTAATTATGCCTAGGAAATAAGATTCTGTCCAGTTTCAACTTTATCTGGGGAGGGATTGATGAAGTGACATACTTCCTCACAGTGGGCTATGGTTGCAGATTTTGGTGCATCTCAAGGTACAAGGCAAGGCCACTTTTTTGTCCACTGAGACCCAGATGTTTTTACACACATTTGATTGAGTCCAAGTGAAATCAATTTCTGTTTACTTTAATAGATTTCAAGACCTTGCCTCTGCCTCTACAGGCAAGCTGCTTTTCTAGCAAATCTGCAGGCTCATGGCCTTTCTTGCTATTGTTCAACTTACTTCCTTCCCGTACTGAACAATATTATATTCCTTAAACTGCTTATGCAAAATGAAAGACTGGGCTTTTTCTCACCGAGGCCTCTGATATAGTTACTATATAGTGAATATGCTAAGTCATTAATTCCTTTGGGTCTCAGTTGTCTTATCTGTAAAATGAAGATGTGTTATCTAATGTAACTGCCAATGATTCTGGGATTTTATCTGTGCTTCCCATCTACTTCTCAACTATTCCAAACTCTGTTTCTAGGATATGCAGCCTTGAGTTATTGAAAAATAATTTAATTATCATCCAACAATTTGTGTTAAAATGTGCTTCCCTAGAATCATAGAATAGCTAGCGTGTTTCGTGTTCTGAATACTAGGCATTACAATGTATTGGCATAGAGTACTCCCTAATTTATCAAAATACTCACATGTAATATGTTTTAACATAGAGATTCCTGGATTTCTCCATAGACCTACTGAATCAGAATCTCTAGGGAAGCAGGAGTAGGAATCTACATTCTTCCTGCAATTAAATACACACAATATTCATTATGTAAGACTGTACTTTCTTAGTGTAAGTTGGTAAAAGGCTTGATCATTTCAGTAGCGTTTATCTCTAAAATGTATCACCACTTCTGCCTCTGGGTTTGTTCTCACGTCCTCCCTGTTCCAAATCTCTCTTTCTTCATATTAAAATCCAATCCACCAATCAAAATCTTGACTGAGTCTTACTTCCTGAGTAAGTAATAGCTCTGTGCTATTATTTGTGCCAGGCACTGTGCTAAGTATCACTTCTGGCAATTGTCATGATAACTCATAAAGGAGCTACTATTTTTATCCCCTTTGTACAGCTGAGGACCTGGACGCTTAGAGAAGTGAGGCAGCCTAACCATCAATCTGCAAGTAAGTGACAGACGTGGGGTCTGAACACGCTGTCTCACCAGGATGACATTTATCTGTCGCCCACTACATAGACCATTTTCCTTGTTCACTGCACACAGTACAGCTCCCAAGTATCTTAATTCCCCCAAAACATGCAGTCTGAACCCCACAAATGAACCCTTATTTATTGGTTCTGCTATTCTTTCCCTTGGGTCTCCTATCTGCCCAACTAGACCTCAAATCCAGCAAAGGCAAGGGCCCTTTTCCATAGGCCTACAGAGGAGGCTCAACTAGTATTTGTCAATCCATTAGACATGGAGAAAACATGAGAATTGTGAAAATGTGCAAGATTGTTTTAATGTTTAACTGTAAAATAATATCAAGCAACAAAAGGAAGTATCAAATTCAGCTTTAATCTTTGTTCTAGAAATGTTTTTTATTTTCTATATGAATTTAGGGGTGGGAAGGAGTTGGAATGGTGGAAATCTCAACTGAAAGAGAACCATTTCCAAAAACCATATTTAGGTTCTTGGAGAATTTGGCCCATGCCTCTGGGACCACTATACTCTCTCTGTGGGACTGTGCTGACCCAGAAAATATGAACAGTTTGGCCTCGTAAAATCTTTTTTGGCTCAAATCAATTCCATTTGAGCAGAGTATTACAAGCTCCCTTATAGAATTTACACCCTGAGATGGCATACCCCTAAGCTGCTAACGGAGACTTTGGGTGGATGAATTGGGTGACCTGATGCAGTCACGATTTTGAATTAGGTCATTTTATAAAATGGAGGAAGTAGAGTGTGTTTTCCTTGTCTTAGGAACAAAAACTTTTTTTCCACTTATTGGTACTTAGCATATTTGCTTAAGAGTAATGTTGGCTTCAACATTAGTAACTAAAGATAAATTTAGAGAAACATTTTTAGATGGCTTTTGACCTAAAGTGAATACTATTTGAAGGCATTGAAATTCTCCTAAGTGAAAATTAAAGATATTTACAGAGTAAACATGTGCAGTGCATTATTGGAAGACTTCTGCTAATGGTAAAGTATGATCATCTTAACTGTTCTCTTTTGTCTTCTCCCATTTCTTAGTATATCTTGTAATGTCCTTCAGTATACACATAGATTTCCAAAAAAAATTGTAATGCATATTACCAATTTTTCCTCCCAAACATTTTGGAAATTTAAAATCACTCAGGAAACTCTTTGTTCACATTGAGTATTGCCTAAGTAAGTTGGGAAGGCTAGGATACTATTATTTTTATTATGGATTTAAAAATTAACTGGTAAATTTCTTTGAATTTTTACATTGACTTAAATTGACAAAGTGTCTTTTCTCCAAAAGGTAAAAATAGATTGTGAACTAATGTGGGATTTGAATATTATTAATTTCACTGTAAAGAGTTACAACTAGTGGCAGTAGACATGTTGGAAAGACAATAGTCTAAATTTCTTAAGTTCTTACAGAACTTTAGTTTGGGGGTTAGAAGTCATATGAAGATGGAGATCTGTTCAAAGGCGTTACTCCAAATATAATTGAGGAAGCTTGTCTTGTCTCTCAAGCATGGAAAACATATATTTAGTTAGATCCCATTAATTTTTCAAAATGTTGATCAGAAATTGCATTTAATTTCTCAAAAGTCCCATCACTATAGTCTTGAATTTTCATGTTGTTGTTACTGTCTATTGCCAGATGCTCTCTGGGGTCCTACAATAGGAATGTAAACTCAAGGACTGGCGCCAGTACTTATTTGCTGCTGCCCTGCTTTAAGATTAGACATTATATTTATTTTTTGAGTGCCTGTTATGCACAGGCATGGTTCGTGTTAAAGACTCCAAAATATTTTGGAATCATGAATTCACAGAGAATTATCGGAGGGGCCCCCAATTTTAATTTTATGTATATTTGATTTGGTATAATAAGTGATTTCAAAATTACCTATGTCTGTCAGCCCAGAGTATGTACTTGAGTAGTCACCCTAGCAGGAGACACACGTATTTACAAGATATTGTAATTGTTAAAAAAAATTTTTTTTTTAGATCTTATTTGAAATTGCCCTACAGTCAGTTTGAGCTCAGGGGGATAAAACTCACTGCTTCATGTCTCAGATCAAAGTGGAATTCTACAGCTTGATTACCCACTTTATTCACCTGGCTTGGAGCTAAGTACATTTTCATTGTTTTCAAAAATCATCCAAAGGACAAATTTTGTCACTCTTAAGGGTAGTCAAAAGAACAAGCATGGGGACTTCCCTGGTGGTGCAATGGTTAAGAATCTGCCTGCCAATGCAGGGGTTATGGGTTCGATCCCTGGTCTGGGAAGATCCCACTTTCCACGGAGCAACTAAGCTCGTGTGCCACAACTACTGAGCCTACACGTTGCAACGACTGAAGCCCGCATGCCTAGAGCCTGTGCTCCGCAACAAGAGAAGCCACTGCAATGAGGAGCCCATGCACCGCAACGAACAGTAGCCCCCGCTTGCCGCAGCTAGAGAAAGCCCGTGCACAGAAACGAAGACCCAATGCAGCCTAAATAAATAAATAAATAAGAAACTTAAAAAAAAAAAAAAAGAGCAAGTATGTCTCTAAAGGAAATTCAAGAAGGTAGTTTCCGAAAGTAGCTGGTGTGCGGCTGAGCACAGGTCTCAGAGCAACGATTCATCTCCCAAGGGAATTCTTTGAAAGAGACCATGCCCACTTGGTACTTTTTTTTTGAAGCCTGACACATTACTTTATACTCATATGTCATGCACGTAGTTTACTTTCAGTCATTTCTCAATCTAGACATATTTCTGTGAATAGCTTTGAGAGGTCTGTTTGATTTTGAAAAGCGTCACACCGTGCCAACATCCTATGCTCTACAACGTGAAACATGGACTTTAGCTTCTATCTTTCTTTGAAAGTCAAGTTTTTGAGGTAGGTTACAATCCTACAAGCAGAGAATAATCAATACAAAGGCCCTAGTGAAATATGAACTCAGGAAAGTAAGCCCTTGGTAGGTGTCAGAATCATACTTTAATATGTCAGAATTAAGCTTTGACAAACTAGACTGGAGATGCATCACACAATTTAATTAGTGCGAAGGCTCTTAGGGATCATCTAGTTACCACTCTGTCTTCTTTTAGATTAAATAAAAACTTGATACCTAAAGGTTTACATGACTTTTCTAAGACCACAAAAGTAATTTTCAGTCCTCAGAACTCCTCATGCCTCAACCCTTTGGCATAACACATTTGTTCTATCTAATCTGTCCCAATAGTTTGTTTTCTCCAAGTGAATGATCTTCAACACTGTGTATTCATGAACACATGTATATTTCCTTAGCTGTCTCCTTGTATATAATTTCTCATTGTTTATAAAAATTAATATGTCTCACATATTTTAAAATCTATAGATTCCTTGATTTCTATGTAATGTGTATCCTTGGCTTTGCATTTCTGATATTGCCTGTTCTATTAGTCAACTCAGTTTCCTTCTATGTCATAGACGGAGTAAGAATTTTGTTCAAGGGTTTTGTATATGTGCAAGAATTTTGTTTCTTCAATGTCATCTGTTTAAACCAGATGAACTCCTTTTCATCCTTCATATCTCAGAATAAGTATCTCTTCACTGGGGAAGTCTTCTCTGATCTCTCAGACCAGGTGAGATGTACCAATTATTAAACTTTGGCATTGGATACCTGCACTCCTCCCTTATTACTCTCAATACATCACAATGAATTATTCATGCCAGACTTCCTCAGTAGACTCTGAGCTCCAAGAAGATGGAGACCTCTTCTAGCTTAGACACTGACATTTCTCCAGCACATACCACGCACGCGGCACACACTTCTCCTGGCTAGGACTCTGGGTTGCAAGCTAGAGAAATGCAATTCACACCAAGTTATTCAAGAAAAAGGAATCGATGAGTCATGTAACTAGAAAGTCTAGAAATAGAAATGGGTGGTTTCATCCTACCTATGTCTCTGCACTCAAACTTTGTCCTTTGGTTTTCCTTTTGTTGCTTTCACTCTCAGTCATGTTCTGCCTTTGTAGGGGCCAAGATGGCTCTGGTTGTTCCAGACTTATCTGCTCCTCAGTACCCCATGTCTTAGAAAGAGATCATTTCAGCAAATATCACAACTAGGGTTTTCACTGGTCTGCTTCGGTCATGGGCGATCCATGAGTTCACAACCATAGCTGAGGAGTGTGGCACTCTGACTGCCTTAGTTGGGGTCAGGAGACCTTCAGGAACCTTAGGAGCAGAGGTCAACCTTATCCAACCCACATGGATGCAGAGTAGGAAGAGAGTGGTTTCCAAAAAGAGAAAAGGGATTCTTGAATCACAAAAGGGTGAATGGGTGCTGAGCAAGTTGAAACATTGATAACAATAAGAATATTAATATCTAATGCTTTATGTGAATTTACTAATTTAAGATCTCCACTAAAATGATATGAAAATTGTTGTTGAGGGAATAAATGAATGGAAACAAGGTTTCATGTCTGGAGCTTATGTTTCATGCTGGTGACATATTGGTAATATTATGATTATTATTACTATCATTATTGCAATCATTGACTGCTAGGAACTTTGCAAACTAAATTCCTGTACAGTTATAAGTCCTTAAGAGATTAAAAAAATCTTTTATTAAAAAGTAATTTGAAGGCCAGCATCCCTGTAATTGTCCCTTGTGCCTTACGTGTTTAAAAAACTTTGTACAAGTCTTTGCTTGCGTCTTGCAATTTGCATCTCATTTCTGGCTTTTATTTTCTGATTTTAGCCCAATTACCTGCTCTCTCCCTGTGCTCTCTTAGGTAAGCTGGCCAAGTTTCTTTTTTTAAAATTTATTTATTTATTTGTTTTGGCTGCGTTGCGTCTTCATTGCTGCACGCGGGCTTTCTCTAGTTGTGGTGAGCAGGGGCTACTCTTCATTGGGGTGGGCGGGCTTCTCATTGCGATGGCTTCTCTTTTTGCAGAGCACGGGCTCTAGTCGCACGGGCTTCAGTAGTTGTGGCACGTGGGCTCAGTACCTGTGGCTTGTGGGCTCTAGAGCGCAAGCTCAGTAGTTGTGGTGCACGGGCTTAGTTGCCCCGCGGCATGTGAGATCTTCCCAGACCAGGGCTCGAACCGAATCCCTGCACTGGCAGGCGGATTCTTAACCACTGCGCCACCAGGGAAGTCCTGGCCAAGTTTCTTTTTGTCATTTTAATTTGTAATTTGGGTGTTTGCATAGTCAACTTGGCTTCTTCTTGCTCCTTCTCTACTTATTTCATGTACGATAGCTTCCCACCCCCATCCCGACACTTGAGGTTTTTCTATTGTTCCTTTGAGGAAACATTCAGCTTTACTAAATGACTTTTCTGTTTAAAGTCTGGTCCAAAGAGATTTTGCTATTTTACTAAGCCTATTAATCTTGGCTTTCATTTTGTTATTAGTTTTCCTATTTTCATTTCCCCCATATTTTTCTTAAGTATTCTAAGTTCCACGCTAAGAACTTCCTGTTTTTCCACTGAGTTTTAAACTTATGCAAGGAAATACAGCTTTTTAAAAATTCTTAAGCTGGGTTTTTGAAATCCCTGAGATTATGCAAGCTTCTGTGTGAGTGTACACAGACACGTTCTTCAGGCAAATGCATCTAGTGCTCGTGAGAGTTCAAGCTTATGACTCATGAACGTTTTAGAACTGTGGTCCCCTCACCACAATACTGCTGACAGTTTGTGAACTGATCTTTGGCTTCTCCCACAGAAGAATCTCTTCATGATCTCTTCATGACACAATCTCTTCATGATTGTGTCATGACTTTTGGTTCAATTCTGTATGTAGGCTGAGAAGGTTATCAGTAAAAGGGAGCTTGGACTGTCAACAAACTTATCTTTTGTCCTGAGTCAGTGGCCCCCAAAGAACCAACTTCTCAGCAGGACACAGTCTTTGAAGACTTCCTTGCTACTTGGAGGTCCCCTGCAAGATGCAACCCCTCTCCTTCCGCCATGCTTTAATCTGCCAGGTAGCATCTGCTCTCCCCTTTGGGAGACCAGTTACACATTATATATGTTGTCTTCCCCTTTCCTTTGCTCATGGAGAACTCTAGCTTTCTTTTAATTCTTAGACTGAAATACGTACATGTGTATTGAACTCGGATGTACAAAAGCCACATCAGCAGTGACCTTCTGTTCCTTCTTCTTTATGTTCTTAATTTTTTTTTTTTTTTACAGAAATGATGTCATTATGTTTGGGTGATGCTCTATGTAAGAACAAACATTTTCAGTCCCTCTTGCATGTTTGTCAAGCTGTCAGCACTGAGACCCCTCTTCCTCCCTGACTATTTATCCACCCTACTAGGCATCTTTTGCCCTGGCCACCACTCTCAGAACAGATGGGCTTAGGCTTGGGATCTTTTCCCAAGGCTGGGCCCAAGGGGAAAAATTGCCACAGTTTCCTTGCCATAGGAGTAAACGAAGTTAAGGTTCAAACACAACAGACTACTTGTAAACACAAAGTTTTTAGGATTAGAGGTTCAGAGGCAGACAGGGAGTCAAAGTGTTAGGGACAGGATATAATGGACCAGTAGCATTGAGTTGTATTTCTAGGTTAGGCTGGATTAAAAGGTAAGAGGAAAGAATGACAAGGCCTGTGATTCTTCCCTGTAATCTAAGCTTTCCCCTGCATTATTATTGCAGGGTTAGTGATCTGCTGTGTGTGTGTGTGTGTGTGTGTGTGTGTGTGGTGATGTATAGATAGCTAGGAATGGGATTAATATATGCATATTGTTGGCCAATATGATTGGGGAGGGCATCAAACATAACCTAATCTTTATTGATTAAATATTATGGAAACGTATTCCTTAGAAAATGCATTTTTGCAATCTCAATCCTTCAGAGATAACTACTGATAACAGCATGGAGTCTATTCTTCCAGATTCTTTCTATGCATGTATTAAAATAAATGTAATGTGCCTGTACCCACGCACATGTATTTCATAGAGAAATGTGACTATCCATAATCCAGTTCTGTAACTTGTTTATTCAGTTACCAAGCATCTTAAGTACCATCATTTTAAAAATAAATCTTGAAAATAGAATATATGAATATTGCCTGCAAACTGTACTGAAGAGAACTGGATCTGATTAGAGCTCAAAAGAAACACCAGGGAGGAATTGAAGAGACACTAATGACAAGTCTGGGACCACTTATTAGAAGCAATTATTTCATTTTTTAAAACGTAAAACTAATGTTGGTGCAGGATTAGAGATAATCTGAATTTGATAATTGCAGTGATTGCCAGCTGACAACTGATGAATCATGAAGTTGCTTTGGAGTCCACCTGTGTCACAGTCCCTAGGGGGTTCCATTTTTATATTATTTTCAAGTATCTAACAGGGTTTGATTAGAGCAGAAATTAGTAGAGAGGCTGGAATAAATATTAAACTAAGAGCTGAAATTCTAACGAGTTCAACTGTACATGTTTAAAATTTTGCTCTTGTTGCCCTTGAAATCTATTCTTTAAAACTAGTTGTGGGCTTCCCTGGTGGCGCAGTGGTTGAGAGTCTGCCTGCCAATGCAGGGGACACGGGTTCGAGCCCTGGTCTGGGAATCCCACATGCCGCGGAGCAACTGGGCCCGTGAGCCACAACTACTGAGCCTGCGCGTCTGGAGCCTGTGCTCCGCAACAAGAGAGGCTGCGATAGTGAGAGGCCCGCGCACCGCGATGAGGAGTGGCCCCCGCTCGCCGCAACTGGAGAAAGCCCTCGCACAGAAACGAAGACCTAACGCAGCCAAAAATAAATAAATAAATAAATAAATAAATAAATAAATTTATTTAAAAAAAAAAACTAGTTGTGATTATGAAAATATTCACATTCTATGATATTAATTTAACAGATGATTAAACTGGGGCCATTGAGGTCAAAATTTGAGGCCATGTGGGTAGTGGAGATTAAAGAATTGAAATCTCTATCTCCTATCTCTCAGCCAAGCTCTCTTTTTGGTTAAACATTTATTATTTTGAAATAATTACAAATTCACAAAAAAAGTTGCAAAAATATTACAGAGAGAGGCTGTGTACCCATCAACTAGGTTCCTTCAGTGGTAACTAAAATCTTACATGACAACAATACATTATCAAAACCAGGAAATTGACATTAGAACAATACAACTAACTAGACTACAGATGTTACTTGTATTTCACCAGCTGTTGAATGTATTCATTATTTTCTTGGGGTGTGTGTGTAAAGGACATTTTATTCCATGTATAGATTTTTATAACCACCACAGCAATCAGGTACAGAACTGCTCTGCCACACTAGGGAGCTCCTAGTATTACCTCTTTATAGTCACACATTTCCCTCCTTCTCGAAACCCTAGAAACCCTGATCTATTCTGCATTTCTATAATTTTGCCATCTCTATAATTTTCCCTTTACACCATCCCTCACTACCTTGCAATCACTATTTTGGGGGGCAGGTCTTCTCTGAAATGCCCATCTGGTCCTTTTCAGTCTTTCCCCTTTTGAGGCATATAGTTCTTTGATCTAATCAACCATAAAGGTCCCCAATTTTCAGTGGCTGTTACTGCAAGGAATAAAGCAAGATGTGTGTAATCTAATGCCAACAAGAACCTGACTCAGCTTGTTTCACCAATATATTTCTGGGGATGTGGCAATTAACTACCCCCAGGGGGCTTAAACAACAGAAAACAATAGAAATTTACTGTCTCTTTGCCTAACTTCTGGTAATTCCTTGGCTTATGCACCATAACTCCGATCTTCATATGGTGTTCTCCCTGTGGGTGTCTTCATGTCATCTTCCCCCTGTATGTGTTTCTGTGTCCAAATTTCCCCTTTTTATAAGGACACCAGTCATTTTGTACTAGGGTCCACTCTAATGACCTCCTTTTAACTTGATTAGTTCTGTAATGAGTTTATCTCCAAATAAGGTCACGTTCTGAGGTACTGAAGGTTAAGACTTTTTTTGTGGGGCCACAATTCAACCCATAACAACCCATATTCAGGAAACATTCTCAGGATACTCTAGCAAACAGAATACAAGGAAAATAAATTAGACATAATAGTAGAAAAGTGAGGGACTATGGAAGAGAATATTTTCTAACTTATTAAGTTCGTAACTTCTGAACCTTCAGGATTTGACCTGAAAGGAGGTGCTCCAGATGGGTCTGGGAGTTGACACAGCAGCCTTGACTTGGACCCTTAACTGTCACCACCCCCCCTCCAGTGGTGACTCTCTAACTCCAGGAAGCCAGTGCTCTATTGCTCAGGTCTCTGTCCCAAATCTGAATGTAGACAAAGTGAACTCAGAGCAGACTTTACATATACCAAGGAAAGAAGAAGAGAAATAAATCCAGAAGCTTACATGTAAAGGTTAAATGCAGCATGTTTTTAAAAGAGTAACTTTCAGATCCTACCCAGTGGTGTCTCTCACAGCAGAAACAAGAACTTAGATAGAGGCCTAAGTGGGCTGTACACAGGGGATCTTTGTTACTTGGACATGACCATGAAGGTGTCATGATGTCTCGGTGATGGCTTCCAGGTGACCTGCTCTGTACACTGTCTTAGAATGTTATTATGGACTGAATGTTTGTATCTCCCCTCCCCCAAATTCATATGTTGAAGCTCTAACTCCCAATATGGCTGTTTTTGGAGACAAGGTCTCTAAGGAAGTAATTAAGGTTAAATGAGGTCATAAGGATGGAGCCCTGATCCAATAGGATTAGTACCCTTATAAGAAGACACACCAGAGAGCTCTCTCCCTCTACCTCTCTCTCCCCAAGTACATGCACAGAAGAAAGATCACGTGAAGACCCAGAGAGAAGGTGGCCATCTGCAAGCCAGGAAGAGAGCTCTCATCAGAAACTGAACCTGCTGGCACCTTGATTACGGACTCTTGGCCTCCAGAACTGTGAGAAAACAAATGTTGTCTAAGCCAAAAATCGAATTGATTATGGTAGCCCTCGCAGACTAATATAGATGTATACTCCTCAACTCCAAAGGATTGGCACAATTTCTCTGGTTCTCATCTCCCAGCCTGTCTCCATCTGGAGATGCCATCTTCACAGCCCTCACCTGGAAACTGCTGCCCACATGGTGATACCCACAGGGCGAAATCTAAAAAAGATCCCCTTCCTGAAGCTCAGTTGCGTTCTATCTAAGATCTTGTTTCTGTTACAAGACAGACACCTCTCTCCAGTTAATTTTGGAACTGACCTCACCTTTCCAATGAGTGGCCCCCTCCCAGGAATGAGTCCAAGAAAATGAGAGTTCTCTACCTCTACAGTAAACATAAGTTCTAGGCAGCAAAGCTTGAATGCCTAAAATAAAAATGGAAGACCTGGTTTTCCAGTAGGATGACTCAGCTTTTTGCTTCTTTGTTTAAGTTAATTTGTTCTAAGTTAGAATAATTGCTGAACTACAGACTAATAGACCATAGACTTATAAATAGATGCCACATCTTTTGGAACATTATCTACAGGCAGTAGGCAATGAAGATTGGAGAACTTTTAAAATGCTTTCTTCTCAAAACCAGTTTTGAATATGGGAGATTGCTCTCATTATTTTCTGTTTTCTAACTTTGCATGTTTCTCTTTCACTAGATTTAAAATAAAGAAAAATATTAAATAATACCAAAAGTAAAACTATAAGTCTAAGCTAAAGAATTTTTTAAAAAGTCACACTTCTAAAAGGCATTAACGGGCGAGGTGGCAAATAAAACTTACTGATCGTATTATCTATAATTTACTAACTTCCCATTTTGACACAGGAACTGTTCTAAGCATTTTATATGAATATGCTTATTTCATCATATAATCAGGGAATCTTAAAAACCAGAGGTGGTATGGAGAAACTTATAGCATTTTAGGAGTTTTACAGAAATGTGGGGTTTGTGTGGCAAAGTAAGTGTCTGAAAGTATCACATAGATATAAAATTGGGGGAGAATAAAGACCTATAGAACATTTAGAGAGTAACGTAAACTGATTTGAACAACTCTGAGATGAAGGAAATTTAATAGAAAATGTGAATATAAAGGTAACATCTTTAGCTCTTTTGATGTACTGGGTCTTGGAATAGAAATGGTTTTGAAATGGAAAACTTGTGAACTTTGATACAACTAGAAAAAATAACAGCTCTTTTGGGAGATTAGGGAAATAAAGGCTTTTTGAGGAATGCCAGAGATTAAGGGGCATGTCCCTGAGACTGGGATCCTTAACCGGGACTGTCTCACCCCACAGGTCACACTGTTCTAACTTAGCCTGGTGAACTGCCAAAGAAAGTAAGTGCAAGGACAGCTGTCTGATAGGACAAGCGGATGAATGTATTTTACAACTTGTATTCACTTTTTAGAAAGCTTTATATTTTGAACTAATTATGGACTCACAAGAAGTTGCAAAAAATGTAGAGTAGTCCCATGTTTCCTTCATCCAGCTTTGGCCAACGTTAGCATCTTACATAGGATGGTATTGTAGCAAAACCAGGAAATTGACATTGGCAGAATACAGTGAACTAGACAACAGATCTCACTTGGATTTAACCCGTTTTATATGCACTTTTTTTTTTTGGATTGACATTTGCAAGTTGAAAATACTCAATATGAGTTCCCCAAATCTTCATGGGCAAGGTCTCCAATACTTGCCCTCTCTCCATCCCTCCTCCCTCCTTCCTTCCCTCATTCTCTCTCTCTTTTCCTCCCTGGCTTCCATTCTTCCATACTGAGAACCAATTTAGTACCAGGCACTGTGCTCTGTGTTGGAAAGATTGGTGAAGGCAGACAGTCCTGGCTGGCCCCTCCTCCATTGCCTCCCTCCCCCATCCTCATTCAGACCCTTACTGGGCTTTCTGATGAGTTTTCCAGCCTTCTGTCTCCCCCAACCTGCTCATTCCTATTCACAGCTCCAGATTAATCCTCCTAAAACAGTTCTTATCTCACTGCTTCCCTTGCTAAAGTACTAAAACTCTTCATCACTAGCAGAATTAACTAGTACAGTATGTATTCAGTCGCCATTATGGAACTTACCCTCTAGGCTAATTCTACAAAGTGCTTTTCTGGATCCTCCTTGCATGTTTTTACCTTCTGCTACTCTAACACCTCTGGGATGACACCTCCTCCATGAAATTTCTCCTGATTGTTCCAAGCAGATGCAACTTCTCATTTCTTTAAGTGCCCCCCCCCCACAAGTATTTTGTTTGCAGTTGTACTCTGTTTATTTTCTCTACCTTGTTTGGTGTCACATGGGTACATTCCTGCTGCTAGATCATACCCTCCTCCTTCAGGACAGAGACTCGGCATCATCCTTTTTCAGTTTTTCATTAATGTCTAGAGAATGAACATGGGTTTGAGGTCAACATGTTACTGAGTCCAAGCTCATACTGCTCACCCCATGACAGGCCAATAAATCGAGAGACAAGTTGTTGGGCCAAGGAAAATGAGAGACTTTATTCAGAAAGCCAGCAGACCAAGAAGATGGTGGTCTAGTGTTCCGAAGAAACATCTTACCTGGGTTTGGATGTTAGTTTCTTTTATAGAACATGAGAGGGGAGAGGTGAAGAGGTAAAGTAAAAAAGGTGATAAATTCGGAGGGGATGTGTTAATTTCTTCTTTCCTGCATCCATTCATAGGTGAACCCGATCAGGATGTTTCCTGTGAGCTGAACAAAGGTATTTTAGCTTAATGCTCATTACCTGGGAGGCAGGGTTCCCAGAGATGGGCCATTATGATACTTTAAGCTATAGGCAACATCCCTTCGGTGATTAACTTGTAGCAAAAGCAATAGAATACAAAGGTTAAAGTAAAAGGAACATCCAATATGGAGTCATATTTGTTCTTCCCTATTACAAAATAGATCTTCACACACCCCCTTTTTCTCAGCTTCTGCCACTTGTTATCTTTGTGACTTGTAGCAGGATGCACTATGAAGTGGACGTTACAAGCTCCAAGTCTCTTGGGGCTGATGTGCCTACGTCACAGGACATGCAATGAAATAATGCACACGGGTGCCTCATACAGGGCCTGGCACAGGAAATATTTGTAAAAGTATCTCTTTAAGTATGGGGAGAAAATTATCTTTCTAAAAAAGAGAAAATAGGTTTTATAAATATGGCCGTCTTCCAATGAATTAGAGGTGCCTGTTTAATGATCTCTCCAAAAACCCTAAAACCAGTGTCAAGTTCAGAATCCCTTGCCAGTTAGAATCATTCTGAGAAAGTTGCTGCCACTAACTCTTGACAACACATGCTGGAAATAACAAGGGTCAGGTTGAGGGGCAGAAACTCCCAACTCCTTCTCACCCTAGACATCGTTTTTAAGGGTCTGAAATAGCAGAATCACTCGGATCCACTTCCTGCCCCCCTCCTCCAAACACCTGGATATTTTAGTTGTGTGGAACCAGATGAGGGCTACGCTTCCCTACCTATCCTCTTTGGAAGTACCTGGTGGAGCCAATTCTTAATTGTTTCTAGTTCAAAGAAAGACTTGGCTTATGATTTGTATATCTGTCACCTAATTTGCATATCATGCATAAATCTTTTATTACCCTGAAAAATTTAGTTGAATCTATACACATTTTAATGCCTTTAAGGGTATACAAGGCCCCCATTTTCTCAGAATTGAATGGATTCTTGGGGACACAGGCATTTCTTTGTGTTTTAAACTGTAAGGGTTAACTTAACGCCCACCTTCTTACTCAAAGGGCCAGGATATGCTTACTTTGTAAGGAGTGTGCCAGGTCTCCAATTCGGCTGGCTGGAGCTCTCTGCAAAGATGACAATCATTCCAGGACTTGGAAGCCAAATATTATGTGGCTGGCCTCCAACGATCTGGAAAACAGTTTAGAGGTTACTTCTGAGGCTGATAAAGCTGTTCTGCCAAAAGGCCAAGATCATGCAATTTGACCTTTTGCGAACTTATGGGACTTGTACCAAATAAGTTTGCCTATAAAGGAACATTCAAGGGCCTTGATCTTTTCTGTATTGTTAATGAATAATAATGATAATAATGAGATAATGATATGAATAACAACTATTGCAAACCAAGGGCTCATCTTGTCCCAGACCTTATACTAAGTAGTTTATATTCTTTCTCTTGGAAATTCTCACAGTATCTCTATGTTAGTCCCATTTTTATAAATGAGGAGCCCAAGCCTAAAAACTTCAAATAACAAGGTTACTAAGGGGCCGAGTTAGGATTTAAACCTGAGTTTCTCTAAAAGCCATGTCTTAAACTGTCCTGATAGCATATATTACATTTTTTCAAAAACTTAAAATAAGACTCCAAACCAATTAAATTATTTTGTCCTTACTTGCTTTCCTTTCTTTCAAAAATTAAATGTTTTCATGCTATTATGGGGAAAATATCAAATTTACTGAGCATCTCCTCTGAGTCAGGTACTGTGATAAATGCTTGCACTCGCTTTATCTCATTTACTCCAAATAATCACAGTTGTAAGTGGCGTTGTTATCTCCATGCTTAAAGATATGAAAACAGATGATCAGAGAGGCCAAGTAAGCTGCCCATGGTGACACAGTTGATATGAGGTGGAGCCAAGATGTGGGCTCTTTCTGCAGATAACAGCACAGTGGTGCCTTCCTGGAGGAATCTTTAAAGGGAGCCCATGTGTCCATTAGAGTTTACACCCTACTCTTAACACTCCAGATTCTTTTCCTCAGCATTGATTGGCTTGGTGATTTTAATAAATCATCTCCAATAATTTCTTGGGATGTGCCTTGGATCTAGGAAGCATGATCAAGGATAGACATTTCTCACTGATGCCTGATTTATTTTTTTAAGTTTCCAAGATTATTGTTATTTATAAGAGGCTTTATTATACCTTTTGCTTCATGACTAAATTTCATAACATTCTTAGAAATATGTGGGTTGGTAACTACAAATTTAAAATCTGTACAGCATGAAATTTTCTTAGGTAAAAAAATCTAACTTTTATTCTGAAAAGAGACCAAAAATAGTTTGGGGGGAATTTTTATGCACTTTAAAAAATGGCGAGTAGTTTGGAATTCACGTGGCTTTATTTTTCCTGAACTAACAAATAGCTCTAGTGTGAAACTTAGCACATCCTTTGAAGAGCCTGGTAGAAGTTAGGATATTTGTTAATTCCCTGATACCTAATAAGATGTCATGTATACATCTGACACTTGGCAAACTATGGATATTTAGGCTTTTGCCCTCACTCAAGCCAACACTGCTAGTCCATGCCTTATAGCAATGGGGCTTCAGCTATTCCAAATTCCCCGAAATACTACCATATAGGCTACATGGTGGGAGATGGTTCCTTCCTTCAACACCAGTGGCTAAAGGGGTTCAGCTCTACCAGAATTTCTCAAAGTGTGGCTCAAGAACAATTTAAATCAAGGCTACCTGGAGTGTGTGTTAAAAATGCAGATTCCTTGGCCTCACCTTAGAATCTTTGCTGTGAGAGGGTCCCTCGGGTGGTTTTTATGCAGAGCGAAGTTCAAGACCTTATCTTCTATACTAATTACTCACGTCCATCCTCACCCATCACCTTAATCCCACAAAAAGGAAAACTATATTGCATGTGAGAAAACAAATTCATAAAGGATAATTACCTATTGTTTTCATCACATTTAGTTTCTCTGTAATCCTTTATGTGTTAATAGTCAGCTTCTGATTTTTCTCTGCAAGGGTAGCATTCGTGATGCTAAATGCACAGACAATTAAACAAGTATAATTTGAAAAGTATAATTCAACCAACATGTTTGACCTTCACCCACACTAAAGCTTTTATAGTTTTTAATAAGTAGCAAATTTGAAATATTGATTTATCATCCCTTTAAGGACATTCTTCTAATGCTGATTATCAACAAAAGTGTAAAATTTAGGCATTTAGATGAGAGAGAAAAAACAGGTTGCTTTATGCATGTGTGTGTGTCCTGCCACAATGGTTTCAGTTAGGAATATTGCACTGGATGTATTTAATTGGGGAGGAACACAGTCTGCGTTCCTCTGTCCAGGGTAATTTTTTTTTTCCTATGCGAAAGTACAGGAGATTGCTCTGGAGCGCTTTGTAATTTCTGAGACTCTTTCCCCTGGAGATAATAGGTGTTGACCTGAACACTCTCCTGCTGGATGAATCAAAATGATGGGCGTAGAGAGAATTATTAAGCCTGAAAGTGATACAGAGCCTCTCCCAGCCTCCGTAGGGTGAGGCTGGCTCTACTTTTTTGCATTTGCTGGTGGAAATAGGGTGGGGTGTGCTTGGAAGGCCAAGCCTTACTCTGCAGTTAAGCCTGCAGTAAATGTGAGGATGAGTGGCCAACTTCTTCCGAAAGAAGGAGAGCTGAACTTCAGTTGTCAGAGCCGGCCATCCCCACAGAGCCCTGATTTACTGCTCAGCTGAACTGACACTACACTGCTTCCTAATGAAAACCCCAGGGTCTGTTTCTGTCATGAAGGAGTGTTTTACTGTCCAGTCACTTCCTCGCTTTCCCTCCTGAAAAACCCCAAACCCAACCCAACCCAACAACCACCCCCCTCCCCAGAACTCCAGAAATAGGTATCTCAGCACATCATAATAATGGAATACCCTTGCTAAAAGGGCTGTTCGGAAGCAACTGCTCCCACTTCCTAAATGGTATGTGATTGCCAAAACATATTTGTCTTTCTAAGAATAACTGAGAAGGGGCTTTCAAGACTTTTAACAAGTGAGGTGAGAAAAGTCGCACTTTTCTGCCCAAATCTCTTTTCAGGTAGACGATAGCATTTCAGTTGGTTCTTCTTTCATGAAAGGGTGTCTATAAGTCAGTAGGTTGGTCAGTCACAGAGTGTTAGAATGTCTCTCACTCTCCCATAAATGCACCCCAACCCACCTCCTGGGTCTCCCTTGACTATTTTTTTATTAAGTTACTCACCTGTTCAAAACCTTTGCCTCCTTATTATTAATTCTCCTCAAATTTATAGTATTCCATAATCTAGCCACATTCTACAGTCAATAGTTATTTCCACTTTTTTCTTGTTGGATACTTCTCTTGATTAAATAATAATGATAACAATATTAAATATAATAACAATGCTACCTTTTATTGCATGCCTTTTGTTCAAAACCCTACTCTAAGGGCTGATTTCACTTAATTTCACAACAACCTTATGAGTTATTCTGATTAGCTGATTCTTACTGTCTCCATTGAACACGCGAGCAAAGTTGGGCTCAGAGTGCTTAAGTAACATGCTCAAGGTCACACACAAGGCCTGTCAGACCCGGCCTCTTAAACACTGCACGTACCCTGATACGACTTCTTCAACTGTGTTGCTCCTCTTGCCTAAAATGCACTCTTTTTCATCTCTAGTTAAATCTTAAACAACCGTCCAGGCCCACCTCAATGCCTCCCTCCTTCAAGAAGCCTTTCTTGATGATTCTAGCTCCCATTGACCTCCCTCTACTCAGAATCCCCAGAATGGCTCATCACTGTCTTCATATTGTATGTGTCTTGTCTTCTTTAACCAGAACTCATAACTTTTTCACCTCCCAGATGTTCTATTACTGTCCTGGCAACATAGTATGTGCTCAGTTAAAGATTTCTGATTTGTAAACCCTTCAAAACCAATTACCTACCTGAATGCCCAAAAGCCCTTGCTAAAACAAGTATTTTTATGAGTTTTGAGCCATGCACAAGGGCACCTCGTTTCTTATGGACGCCCCAACCCATTCAGATGAATTGATAGTTTTCATGCATTGATCTCCAGGCAAGTCAGTAAAAAAGACTTGCACCTTATTTTAATAAAAGTGATCACTTTAAATGTTTAAAATAATTTTGGGGTCTGAATTCAGTTCAGAGCCAAAAGCCATCCTCTGTATATTTTTTATTTTATCTTATTGAACATATGCATATTTTTAAAGGATAATTGAAGTCTCAGTTTTGCAAGGAATCCTGGGGTTTTGAGGTGGACATTGATCTTCCTTGTGGAGTGAATAATGCCTCACTGGGTTCACCGTGTGATAGGTATGCAACAGTTATAACTATAAGGCTCCAAAAGGATAATGTGTCTTGCTTTTCTGCAAGTTACAATCAGTACTTGGAATTCTTGTGTGACTCCTGGGATCAGCAAAATTTGGGACCAGATAAAGTGTCATCTGGCAAAAATTTGAATTTTCCTTTTGGGTTGACAAATGTGATCATAGAAAACCAACAACATCCATTAAACACTGAAAATTGTGAGGCTGCAGTAAGCATCGCGATGAACTACAAAAGAATCAACAAGTTAAGAGTTTTACACAAGGGCAGTATCTTAGTCAGCTCGGGCTGCTGTAACAAATAGCATAGACTGAGTGACTTAACAGACATTTATTTCTCACAGTTCTGGAGTCTGGGAAGTCCAAGATCAAGGTACCTGCAGATTCGGTTCCTGGTGAGACCCTTCTTTCTTGCTTGCAGATGACCACTTTCTGTGTCCTCAAATGGCAAGGAGAGAGAGATTGAGTTATCCTGCATCTTTCTCTTCTTATAAGGGCACTAATCCCATCATGGAGGCACTACCCTCATGACTCTATCTAAATCAAATTACCCCCCAAGCTCCAAATACCAGCGCATTGGGAATTCGGGCTTCAACGTACGAATTTGTGTGGGGACACATTCAGTCTATCACAGGCAGGAAGAGAGAGTGAATGAGTCGAGGAGCTGGCCATATGCAAATCACTTTAATAAGAGAGGCAGAAATACCAAATGCTCAGGGTCTCAAGAAGCAGAATAAAGATCCCCCCCTTAGTATTTTTCAACATCAATCAACCATCATTCACACTGAGAAAATGCTTCACCCCATCTCAAATTTTATATAGAGCAATTCTCAAACCTCGCTCACCCTAGAATGACCTAGAGATTGAAAAATTTTTTTTAATTTAAAAAACAATGCTGGAAGTCATTCTCAGACCAATTGAACAGGACTGTCTGGTATTAGGGTCCAGTAAACTGTACATTTTAAAACTCCCCTTCATGATTCTGATGCCTAGTGAGTATGGAGAATCTCTTCTGTATAATTAGCAGAATTTGGATGCTTTAGGAAGGCTTCTTCCCTGCTAACTTCTGACATGTGCCACCAGGGTGCCACTTTGAGGACTTGGGATTAAACCTACTTCTACTGGAAAAGCTCACACAGCTTTTGGGTGTAAAGAGGCTCTGTAGTAAAAATCATAAACAGGGTTTCATGCTAATAGATTCTTGAAATATTTTATTCAAAGGCATGTTCAGAAGGATGTGAGAATGGGGCATCCATGAAAAGGGTCCGGGCCTTCAGGTCAGGAGTTTGGAAGTGAAAATTGGTGCCAGTAGAAGGGATCAGAGTTAGTGTAGATGCGTGGTTTAAGTTAAAAAAAGGCTTCTTGGGAGAGATGAGTTTATAGCCCTAAGTTTCCATTTGTCTTCCCTATATTTTATAAGCTTGATGAGGGTTCAGATAGTGTTCATTTGTCTTAAAATCTCCAACACTTATGACAATTCCTGGCACAGAATAGTCAGTAGATAAATGTTGGGTGAAGTGACCCAGCCCCTGAAAAAAGACTGAGGTTCACTTCTGGATACAGACTTCTTTGATTTGACCACTCATATATAGCACATGTTTCTTTCACAGTCAAGGGTAATTTGACAATTCCCAAAACAACAGACCGCTGTTATAATGCAATTTATGCTTTCACAGAATAGGAACTACTACCAGGTGTGCAGCAAAAATGGAAATAAAAAAATTCAAGTTGTCCATCTGTTTTGAATTTTAGACTAGTCAAGATTTCCTGGATATATGAAGCAAGGCAGATCACCTTTAGTCAACTTTATTCTCATTGGTTCATAATCCTTTGTTCATGTTTACTGAGTTGGTAGAGCAAGATATGGTTCCTGACCTCAAGGATTTTCTACTGTAAACAGAAGCTAATAAACATGAAGGACTTTAAAAGTATTCTACTTAAAATTAGAGGAGGAGGATTATTTGCGTGTGACTACGTGCATGTACAGGTATTTGTATATGAAGATACAAAGATATAACATGTAAAAATACCTTGGAGAGTAAAATCATGACAAACTTAGACTTGAAACCCATAGTTGCTCTTATCAAAGTCCTCAAACTCTCAGATTTCCTAAGGAAGAATGTGGCTATGACTTAGTCAAAGTCAAGGATATTAACTGAGCCATATTTTTTTAATGTGGTGTCTATAGTGAAGGCACTTGTATTGGGGCAAACACTTGCTGCAGCTTCACTTCTTTCTGTGTTTCTTCCACCACAGTGGGGAGAAGGCCCATCCACTTCTTTCATCCTTTGTTTCCTTTGGGTATATTTTGTTCCTAGAATACGGGAGGAGGAATCTCACTTTTTCTTTGGCTCCCTTCTTCAGTCTTTCTTTGGGTTCTCAGATCCTCAGGCTTAGACAAACCTGGAATAGATTTGAGTAGGCTTTCCCTGCATTGGAGGCAGTGTCACTCACTTGTCCCTGTGCTTACTGCCTCCTTGAAGCGACCAGCATGCTCTGCTCTGAGCTTTCTTCCCACCACAGCATCAATAGTCAAGATGCAAGCATGGGCACCAGTGCAAAGACAAAGAATAGGCTTTTCTGCTTTTCTTATTTCAAGATGGCTTGTAGGCAACAGCAACTCATGGCATCCATAGCCTTCCTCATGAATGTTCTATCTTTGGGTTAGGGGCCAAGTGTTCAGCTAGGAAAGTACTTTTCCTGGCCACATTCTTCCATGCTTAACTACTCACCAGAGGCTCTCATAGGAGGAGTGGCTGGGCTAGGATAGAATGTGGGTATTCCTGGGACCTCTGCCCAAAGCCCACTGTAATATATCTCTAACATTCTCCAATCCATGAGAAAATCCAAGTTTTAAAACAGATGAATATCTTTTTTTTTTTTTAATTAATTAATTAATTTATTTATTTATTGGCTGTGTTGGGTCTTCGTTTCTGTGCGAGGGCTTTCTCTAGTTGCGGCGAGCGGGGGCCACTCTTCATCACGGTGCGCAGGCCTCTCACTATCGTGGCCTCTCTTGTTGCGGAGCACAGGCTCCAGACGCGCAAGCTCAGTAGTTGTGGCTCACGGGCTTAGTTGCTCCGCGGCATGTGGGATCTTCCCACACCAGGGCTGGAACCCGTGTCCCCTGCATTGGCAGGCAGATTCTCAACCGCTGCGCCACCAGGGAAGCCCGATGAATATCTATTATTTAAGCCCAATACAGGTAGACATTATAGGGAAATATTGTGGACATTAATACATTAATATGATACATATTTACAAGTTCCATTTTCCTTGCATGTAAAACGTATTATTCTACCTTAACTTTAAAATAAAAGTACAGCTTGTTATTTCATCTTACAAACATCTGGTATTTTACTTCTCTTAAATAGCACTATCCTGTCCAGATAGCTGTGCTTAAAATATATATCAAATAAGCTGAAATTTCTGTTATCAGTAATACTGAGAGGTATTCTGGGAACAAATATTAGGCCTGTTTTAATTAATTAATTAATCAATTTTAATGACAGAACAAAGATGGAAAAATAAGAAATGGCTTGTGGAAAGAAGCCAAGGTCATTAATGCAGCTCAAATGAGATTGTAGTAGGCTTCTTCTTGTAGTCACAGCATTAAAAAATGGACATTTTTGATTCAGAAAAGGATTTCTGTCTTCTCTGTACTTACTCCACATTCAGGATCTTGATTGTGGTCATTGGAAACTGATTCTAGAGAACATGCATGAAGCTGAATTAGGAAGTGTATTATGTACACAGACCAAATGAAGACGCTCTTTTGCTGTGTCAACCAAAAAAATGTCTATGTCAAGGAAATGATGTCAGCATATCAGAGAGATTTGCATGATAATTAATTTCTTAGAAAAAGCTGAAAGATTAACTTTTCAATAATTCCACTTTCAGACTGAAGAAATCCTTTTAGCTATTTTAAGTAGTACCGATTCTTAGGGGGAGGGGGGAACCAAAACAAAACAACCACCACAATCTTTAAGTATCCTTCTTATACTCTACAACTCTGCTTTCCACAACCTACAATTTTTTCACTTTATTATTATTTTTAGAACAGTTTTGGCTTTACAATAAAATTGAGAGAGAGGTACGGAGATTTTCTACATAACCTCTGCTCCCAACATGCATGGCCTCCCGCATTATCAACATCATTCACCAAAATGGTACTTTTTTTTTTTACCAAGGATGAACCTACATTGGCACATCATAATCACCCTAAGTCCATAGTTTACCTTAGGGTCCGCTCTTGGTGTTGTATATTCTATGGTTTAGACATATGTATAATGATATATATCTGTCGTTATAATAACATTCATTATAATAGTATTTTCACTGCCCTAAAAATCCTCTGTGGTCTGCCTGTTCATCTCTACTACCCCCACCCCTAGAAACCACTAATCCTTTTACTCACTCCATAGTTTCATCTTTTCCAGAATGTCATATAGTTGGAATCATGCAGCCTTTTTCACATTGGCTTCTTTCACTAGTAATATGCATTTGAGTTTCCGCCATGATTTTTCATGACTTGATAGCTCATTTTTTTTTTAGTGCTGAATAATACTCTTTTGTCTGGATATGCTACAGTTTATTTATTTATTCACCCACTGAAAGACATCTTAGTTGCCTCTAAGTTTTGGTGATTATGAATAAAGCTACTATAAACATCCTTGCAGGTTTCTGTGTGGATATAAGTTTTCACCTCCTTTGGGTAAATACCAAGGATTGTGATTGATAGATTGTATAGTAAGAGTATGTATGGTTTTGAGAAACTGCCAAACTGTCTTCCAAAGTGTTTGTATCACTATGCATTCCTGCCAGCAATGTAGGAGAGTTCCTGTTGCCAGGATTTGGTGTTGTCAGTGTTCTGGATTTTGGCCATTCTAATAGGTGTGTAACAATATCTCATTGTTGTTTTAATTTTCATTTCCCTGATGACATATGATATGGAACATCTTTCATATGCTTAGCTGCCATGTGTATATATTCTTTGGTGAGGTATCTTTTAAGGGCTTTGGCCTACTTTTTAATCAGGTTATTTGTTTTCTTATTCTTGAGTTTTAAGAGTGTTCCTTGTATATTTTAGATAACAGTCTTTTATCAGATGTATCTTTTGCAAATATTTTCTCCCAGACTGTGGCTTGTCTTCTAATCTCTTAATGTTGTCCTTTGCAGAGCAGAAGTTTTTAATTTTAATGGAGTGTGGCTTATCAGTTATTCCTTTCATGGATCGTGTCTTTGGTGGTATATCTAAAAAGAGATCACTATACCCAAGTTCATCTAGTTTTTCTCCTATGTTATTTTCTAAAAATTTTATAGTTTTGTGTTTTACACTTAGGTTTGTGATCCATTTTGAGTTAATTTTTGTGAAGGGTGTAAGGTCTGTGTTTAGATTCTTTTTCTGCATGTATATGTTTAGTTGTTCCAGCACCATTTGTAGAAGAGACTCTCTTTGTTCCATTGTATTGCCTTTTCTTCTTTGTCAAAGAACAGTTGACTATATTTGTGTGGGTCTATTCCTGGGTTCTCTACTCTGTTTTATTGATCTCTTATTTGCCAATAACACCCTGTCTTGGTTGCTGTAGCTTTATAGTAAGACTTGAAGTTAGGTAGTGTCAGTCCTCCAACTTTATTCTTGTCTTTTAACCTTGTCTTGACTATTCTGGATCTTTTGCCTCTCCATATAAACTTTAGAATGAGTTTGTCAATATCCATAAAATAACTTGCTGGGATTTTGATTGGTATTGTACTGAATCTATAGATAAATTTGGAAAAACTGACACCTTGACAATATTGAATCTTCCTATCCATGAACATGGAATATCTCTTCATTTATTCCATTTAATTCTTCATTGATTTCATTCATCAGGGTTTTTCAGTTTTCTTCCTATAGATCTTGTACATATTTTGTTAGATTTATGCTCAAGTATTTTATTTATTTGGGAGCTAATGTAAATGATATTGTGTTTTTGATTTCAAATTCCACTGGTTCATTGGTATATAGGAAAGCAATTGACTTTTGTATATTCTGCTTGTATCCTGTAGCCTTGCTTCAGTCACTTATTAGTTCTAGGGATTTTTGTCAGTTCTTTCAGATTTTCTACATAGATGATTATGTCATCTGTGAACAAAGACAGTTTTATGTCTTCCCTCTCAATCTGTATATCTTTTTTTTTCTCTTGTTTTATTGCATTAGCAAGGACTTCCACTACAGGGTTGAAAAGGAGTGGTAAGAGAGGACATCTGTTCTTTGTACTTGATCTTAGTGTGAAAGCTTCAAGTTTCTCAACCTGATGTTAACTCTAGCGTTTTTGTAGATAGTCTTAATCAAGTTGAGAATGTCCCCCTCTATTCCTAGTTTACTGAAAGTTTTTATTATGAATGGGTGTTGGATTTTTCAAGTGCTTTTTCTGTATATATTGACATGATCATGTGATTTTTCTTTTTTAGCCTGATAATGGGATGGATTACATTAATTGATTTTTTAATATTGAACCAACCTTGCACACTTCAGATAAATCCCCTTGGTTTTGGTATTTTATCATTAATTAATTTATTTATTTGATGGCATCTACAACTTTGTCTCATTTTTTTTGTGCAGTTTTTTCTTCAGGCACGTCCAGATATATTTGGCCCTAAGTTCAGTGGTGTTTCAGTGGCTCAGGCTATTAAGGCCGCCACTGAATTATTAATGAAGATTTGCCTGCTGTTTTCATTGAAGGTAACACAGTTGTGACTAGTAAAATTCCACAAAAATGATGAAAAACATCAAGATGTATTAATAAATTATGTTTGATACTGTTGTTGACAAGAAACAGAAAATACTTCTAAGCAGACGATCACTAGGCAATTTAGTTTTCTCTATTAACTATTTTATCATCATGCTTGCATCTGAAACACAATACCTTAAGAAGACACTCTTCAGCCCAGAAAAGAATGATGCATATAAAATGGACCATTTGTTTACTGTTGTTACATTGCTTTTCTTCCAAGAAGTTTATGTAGTTTTAGATAATCAAGTGATATGAGGTCATTTTCTTTTGTGAATCTTCTTACTCTTTAAAAGAAGTTACTTATCTAAGAGGACTGAAAGCTAGTTAAATGATGTGTCCAACAGCACACCTGCTTACTTCTTAGAGCAATGAACTCCCTTGGAACACAAGATTTTTCTCATATGATCCATTTTATGTGTTAGGATTACTAAAGTTGGTTTCAAGATAATCTCAATAATCTATTTTTAATACTGGATAAAATGTGTATTCCCATTGCAAAATCAGAATCTTCTGCTTATTATGCTAATGTGATATTTACCAAAGCCATCACCATAGCTTCCAGCCCAAAGTCCCTCAAAGCCTTAAAACTTGGTCAATGAAAAGTCAAACTCATGCACATGCAACTTTTAATTTTTTTTTAAAGTTTTCTTAAATAATAGAAAAGACGCTCAAGGAGGAACATTTTTGGCCATATACATGTAGCAAATGTATCAATTGCAGGAAGAGATTCAAATAATAACTATGACTGACTTCTAGATGTTTAGTAATTTGGTGAGTAACAGGGTCTTTTATCCAGAAAAGTATATTTTCTTAAAATAATCTTCATCTGATATTTCCTCCAGTATTCTATATTTTATAATTAACACTAAGTTGAGCAAAACCTTCCACTTTCTACCCAGAAATTCTTTCCTTTGTGATAATGTTAGTATTATATTATATTCTCAAGCCTACGTTTTGTTCAATAATATCTTAGGCTGTCAACATTTGCAGCAATTTTGGGATCTTATATAGAACAATTAGTTCTGGACGACATACCCTTCCGTTCCTGAAGGCAGCATTGACTGAGCCACAGTGCCCACATGGAGCAGTGTGATACCATAACCAGATAATTTGCTTCATGCATCCAGTCAGGTAACTGGAGACAACTCTATAGATCTGGCAAGATGGCAGAGACGTGGCCTGCATATTTCAGTCCTCTGACAGTCATTTTAGGGATATGTATTAATTTGTTGCTTATGCACTGTTATCTTAAAAGAATCACTCCAGTTCATACATTCTCAACTGGGCAACACTGCCCCCCAAAGGAACCATAATTTGTTCTCGAAGAGTGAAAAAATTTACTTTTTCTTTTTTTTTTTTAATTTACTTTTTCTATGCATAAAGCACAGATATACTTGTAGTACATAAACAGATATATACAGTATATCTGTGGTAAAATTTACTAAGAGGGATAAGTAGAAAAAAAATGAACAAAATGGCTCCTAAGAGGGCAATAATGAAAAAAAAATATTGAGAAAGGCTGCTCTACTTGCATTCAAAAAGATTAATTTAAGGTATCTGTATTTGTACTTCTCAGAAAGATATGTAGCTGCAAAGTTGTCAATAATGTTTTAGTACTGCAACTATTACTGTTATTGGGTTTTTAATTCTTTCTTTGTTCCCTATTCTATAGCTTGGACTCTACAGTTTAGCTGTGATAGCAGTAGGTCATATTAACTTACTGTAAATTCATGGAACTATCGGTTGACTTCAAAAATCCTTTAATCACTCAGTTTTTTACTTAAATATTTGTAACTTTATTTAAAACTCGCTTAAAAAGATAATGTAGCATGTAATCTTATAGATATATATTTAAGAAAATTCTCATATTCTCCCTATGCCATCTAGATGCTGGTTATTCATTAAACAGGTATTTATTAGGCAATTACTATGTGCTATAGTAGAGAGATTCAGCAGTAAAAAGAAAACAAAACAATTTTTTCTCTGTCTTCATGAAGACGAGAAATGAGCCTTAAAGTACTAATTTTATAATTAGTAATTTAAGTACAGTTCTTATAATACTTAAAAGATCAAAGAGTAAAGACTTGAAGGCATTATATGAAAGAGCATATATTATAGAGAACTGGTCTTGTTGGGGGATAAGAACTTACTTCATGAAACAATTTCAGCTGAATCTAAAGGATGCAAAGGCAAAGGGAGAGAGATGGGAAGACAGAGGGAATAAAATGCATGAGGATTCTGAGTATAAATGAGCCTGGCTCTGTGGAGGAACCAGAGAACCTGTGTGGTTGGAGAGAGAGGACCTAGGGGACGATGGGCACAGTGAGGTTGGTGGACAGTGGGCCAGATAGTGTAGAGGTCTGTGAGCTGTTTTAAGAATTCGGGGAAATACTCAAATAGATGGAAGTCAATTTTAGAGTTTTAAGTCACAAAGTAAATTAATGTGATGGGAATGTTGAGATAGATACATTCTTTTTTTAATTGAAATATAGTTGAATTACAACATTATATTAGTTTCAGGTGTACAAGGTAGTAGTTCGATATTTATATAGATTACACTCCATACAAAGTTATTATAAATATTGACTATATTTTCTGTGCTGTACATTATATGCTTGTAACTTATTTATTTATTTTTTAAAATTTTTATTAAAATACAGTTGATTTACAATATTGTGTTAGTTTCAGGTGTACAGCAGAGTGATTCAGTTATACATATATATATCAATATATATATTCTTTTTTTTTTACTTTCTCTTCCATTATAGGTCATTACAGGATATTGAGTATATGCTCGCTCAATATCTTTTAACTTATTTACTTTATATGAAGTAGTTTGTACCTCTTAATCCCTTCACCTGTTTTGTCCCTACCCCAACCCCATGCATTCTGAGGGTATTGCAGAATTTTAGTTAGAGGAGTGTGGGTGTGGCACACCCACTCATGAAAAGGCTTTTGCATGAGCCCACTTGGATTGTCACCGTAGAGATAAAATGATATTTAGAAACTGGTGATTGATTAGATATTAACAAGTGAGGAAGAAAGAGATACAAAATAAGAGGCTTGGAGTCCTACTCGTGCAGCTGGGTGAATCGTGGAACCATCCCCTAGACAACATCTGTGGGGTGGGGGAGAACCAGTATATGCTATCTCAGGAAGGCCAAGACTGGGGTGGCCTGGGAAGAAGGGCATGGAGAGAGATTAGGAGCTCAGCTCTGAGTACACTGAGTTTGAAGAGCCTGTGAGATATTTAAGTGGAAAAACTGAGTAGGAAGTTGGATATACCACTCATCTGGACTTATTAGAAGAGAGATCTGTGCTGGAGACAAAATTTAGAGTGTATAATTGGACAACTGGAACTCCAGGCATGAATGAGGTAACCTGGGAAAAGGAAATCAAGGAAGAAGACGATCGAGCCCAGTAGTGAACCTTGTGTTATTCCAACATTAAATGTTCAGCAACAAAAGACTGAGGTGGGTAGGGAGGTTACTGGAAAGCCAAGAGTGTTGTATCACCAGGGAAGAGGATATTTCAAGATGGTAGAAGTCAGTTGGGTGAAATGTTACTGGAATTCCCAGTAATATGAGAATAGCACAGCAGCCATTGGACTTGGTGACCTGGATCTCTCTCTGAGAACTATTCAGCCGTGGAGTCAGTGGGGTGAGATTAAAGTACACAGAGACAGAGCAAGTGAGAAAACAGAAGCAGCAAGCACAGACAACTCAACCGTGAAAGGCAGAAGAAAGAAAGAAGAGCTGGAGAAGGAAGTAGTGACGAAGTGGAAGGCCACACTATAAAGGACAGATTGGAGGAGAACAAGGTCAGTATGAACACGGAGGACTGGACTTCAGAGGTGATGGGGCAGCTCTCTATTCCACGGAAGTGAAGAAGTTAAGGATGAGGGAAAATGCAGTAAGTCTATAGGCTTGGCCACAGGAATTTGAGAAAGTTCCTGGGTAAAATATTTTCCTTCTTACAAATATCCAGCCCAAATCAGGAACACTCTCAAATTCCTGTTACATAGTCCTTAAACTTATCTGTATCTTCTCCCAGGACAATGCAAAAGACATCTAACCAGTACCCCTCATACTTTCACACCAGCTGCCCAGCAAGTTGTCTCACTGTCATATCATAAGTAAGAAGAGGTCATTTTTGGCTCCTAATGAAAACAGAAAGAGGAACTATTACTCTGGTATCTTCCAGAGATAAAGCCCTAACATAAATTCTTGGTGGGGAAGGTTATCGCCTTATCCAAAGCTCATAACGGTTTTGCTCCTTTTGGCTCAAGGACTATAAGTTTGGTGCCAAGAAAATTTCATGTCCCTTCTGGCTTCTGCAAGGAGTATACAGCATAAATGTGACCGGAACAGGGACAAAATCGACACTTTCTACTTTCCCATTTCTTGCCTCTGCATAGATGCCAAGGATTAGATCACGTTTTAATGGGAGGTTATAATTCTTTTCGGGATTAATTCAGTTGAAATGTCAAAGAGCTGGGTGGGGAGGATTTTTTCAGCACCTCAACTCAAAAGAGAAGAAACATTATTTAACTTCATATTTCATGTCTGAAGCGTAGGGAGCTTTAAGTTTTAAAGGGTCAGTGATGCTTCCAGGATATGCCAGGCTTTAGAAGATTTTCTAATTTTCTGTTCTCTCTCCAGAAGGAATTCTTGCCCTTTTCCCACCAAGATGAATCAGATAATGTTTGGATCTGAATCACATTCCCAGGGACATACCCCTGGCTATGACATGGCCACATTTGCTGTGACTGCCATTTCTTTCCCACTCCAGAGAGATTGTCATAGTTCAAGAGAGAGTGATGTACATTAACTTAACAGAAACCTTAATGTAGGCTCTAAATAACACATACTATGTTTTATAAGTTATATATGTTATTCGTATATATATTCAAATTATATATATTTTTGTTTTGTTTCTATATGTTTCAGGTAAACAACATTATAATTCAACATCTGTATACACTCCAGAGTGATCAACACTTCAATTCTAGTTACCATCTATTGCTATACAGTTGACCCCCTTCACCCATTTCACCCACTCCAAACCCCTCCCCCTCTGGTAATCACTAATCTAATCACTGTTTTATTTTGTTTGTTGGCTTCTTTTGTTGCTGTTTTATTCCTAGTTTTATTTTTTTAATTTTTAAAATTCTGTAGCGCTTTACAATTTTCAAAAGTTTCACACACATGATTTCATATAATCCCATAATAACCCTTTTTTTTAATCCCCTACTCCTATATTGCCCCTCCCAACTCCCTTCTCTCCACTGGTAATTGTAGGACCATATTATTCAATAAGACGGTGAGTGCAAAATACTTAGTATAGAGCCTGACACACAGCAAATCCTCTCTAAATGGTTTAATTCAGAAGAACAGACAAATGACTTGGGAGAGGCATCTATAATGTGCCAATAACGCGGCAGAATTTTTCTTATGCCAAGAATTATTTCACTGCCCACACACAAGCTTTTATATCCTATTTCTAAATCAGCATCCAACACTAAATTTTATAATACTTCTACATATTTTTAATGGAAGTAATTTTGGGTCCAGGCACCATTTATTCCAGGGCTATCCAATAAAAGTGTAATGTGAGCTGCACATTTGAACCACATATGTACCTTTAAATTTACTAGTAGCTGCGAATTCCCTGGAGGTCCATTGGTTATGACTTGGCGCTTTCACTGCCTGGTCCTTGGTCAGGAAACTAAGATCCCACAAGCCCCGTGGCGTGGCCAAAGAATAAATTAATTAATTAATTAAACAAATTTAAAAAGAATAAATTTACTAGTAGCCACACACACACACAATAGGTGAAGTTAACTTTAATAATATATTTAAATATTCTCATTTTAACATACAATTAACATAAAAGGAATACTAACAAGATGTTTACAGTGTTTTCTTCATACCAAGTATTCAAGATCTGGTGTGACCTTTACTCACAGCACATCTCAATTTGGAGGAGCCAGATTTCAAGTGCTCAGCAGCCACATGTGGTTCATGGCTACGTTCTCAATAGTGCGGATTCACACTTTACATCTCATTAAATTCTCTTCACAATCAAGGGTAGTTATTACTTTCCTCATTTTACGGATGTGGAAACTGAGTATATGGAGGTTAAGTCAACTGGCCTAAGGCTCACATTGGAATAAGTGGTAGGACCAAGGCTCAAACTCGGAGGGTCTGACTTGAAACCCTGTTCCTTAACCACTGTGCCCTATACCTTGAAAGTTGCTTGGAGACCTAGGTTCTTATGCTTTCAAAAAGATCTTGAAACACGATGCTAAGTGAAAAAAGCCAGTCGTAAAAGGCCACATATTGTATGATTCCATTTACATGAAATGTCCAGAATAGGCAAATCCATAGAAACAGACGGTAGGTCAGTGGTTGTCAGGGTCTGGGGTACAAAGGGAATGGGGGTGAATGCTAATGGGAACTGAGTTTCTTTATGGGGAGATGAAAATGTTTTAGAATTAGATGGTAATAATGGCTATGCAACTTTGTTAATATACTGAAAACCAATGAATTGGACACTTCATAAGGATGAATTTTATGGCACGTGAATTATATCTCAATAAAGCTGTTACCAAAAACAGAAGATCTTGAAATCCTGAGAAAGCCATTGAAAATTCTTCTTTTCTTTCCTTCCTTGCCTCATCCTAACTTCTGGTGGTTTCTGGCCATCCTTGGCTTTCCGTGGCTTGCAGCTGCATCTCTCCAGTCTCTGCCTCTGTCATCATGTGCCCTTCTTCCCTCTGCGCCTGTACCTCTGTGTATTATCTCCTCTTCTTAAAAGGACAACAGTTATATTGGATTTAAGGCTCACCTAATTCGGTAGGGCCTCATCTTACATCTTACATCTGCAAAGACCCTATTTCCAAATAATGTCACATTCTGAGATTCTGAGTGGACACGAACTTTGGGAGGACACTACTCAACACAGTACGAGTCTACTTATATCAGATGCTTTGTTGGGCACTAGGAATGTAATGGTGAATAAGACGCACATAGTCCTGCCCTCTACGAACCACTAGTGATGCATGGAGAAAGAAGACAGACATCTGTCAAATAATTTCAGAGAAGCTTTCCTGGGTGATATGTGTCTAAACAGAACTGAGAGGCAGAAGGAGGAACTTAGGCTCACCCTTTAGGAAACAAACTGCTTGATAGCTGGGACCAGATCCTATTAATCTTTGAAGACTTTGTGCCTGGTACACAGTTGATATTCAGAGACTGGATACTGAATGAAAAATAGGACTCACTTCATTACAGAAGTGAAGTCAAAAGACTCTGGCGAGAAGGTCGAAGACTTATTTTGAGGTTATTCATAGTGACTGAAGAAAAGACCACGTATCTCTAACTAGAAAAAATTTCAAGCCTTGAGCCAAATTTTTTAGACAAATATATCTTTTTCACTTTATCTCCATTTTGGCATCTCTTTCTTGTACCATTTCTGATCGGTCTTGAATTCGGTTACTTTCTTTGTGATTATTGAGAATAGTTATATGGCTCATTATATTGGTAATAATAAAATCAAGTTGTATAATAATCTGTTTTCTCTTTTATGAATTTATTACGTATTCTTAGATATTCAAAATTTCAGTATATTTCAGAATTACTATGCTTTTGGATGTTCAAACTTGACTATTGGCTAAGTTTGGTACTGGAAGGCAATGAGGAACATTCAGTGATTGAGAATCTTAATTTTTATCTAGGAGGCAGGAGGAATAAAGTGCAGCTAGAGTTGCCATAACAGAGAAAGGGTAGTTACTCTTGTTAGCAAGGAGAGAAGGATGTTTTGTTGCTTTTGTGGTTGCATGGTGTCCTTGTTTTTGTCTATGTTCACACATGATTCCAGAATGGTCTTACTCAGGCTTGGTTCCATCATGGTCATGGTGTGACCTCATCTGATGTTGAAATTCTGTGAAATTGTTTTTGTTTGTAGGGAACATTGTGGGTTACTACCAGCTGTTGGTTGTCAGAGCCTTCATTTGGTTTTCATCACACAGACATCTTGCCCCTGCTGCCCTGTTTCTCTAGCACCCTATTAGGGAGCCATTTTTATTAGGTTCTTGTTTATCCTTGCAGTATTTCTTTTTCTTTTACAAATATTATCATGTATATCCTTATTTCTTCCTTTGCAAAAAAAGTGGCATATTAACATACTGTTCTATACCTTGCTTGCTTCTCTTAACAATGTACACAGGAAATCTTCCCATATCAGTACGCAGAAGTCTCTTTCATTCTTTTTTATGGGTGTATAGTACTCCATTGTCTAAATGTATCATAGTAATTACAGAATTTTAACAACAAATACCTAGTACTCCTAAAATAATATTGTGTGGATGGCTGTTTATTTGTAAAATGCTGAGCTTACATTTCAAAGCATTTGCTGTATTAACCAGAATCAAGACAGTTGTGATAGACACTCTGGTGTAACTAGCTTCTATTCTTGGGTCCACCAGCAATTTTCTTGGCAAGTCACTTAAACTCTCTGAGCCTCAGTTTTCCTATCTGTTAAAACGAGGAGTTGACAAATATTTGAAGCCCAGTCAAATTCCGTCCTTTGATCCTATTTTCTCATAGCTGAAGGGGTTTACAGGTGGATGTTTAACAACTCAGTTTCCAGAAGAAACAATGCCCGATTTGTAGCACTTGCTGATTGCCATGGTGTAAATATTCCTACTAGAACCAATTTCAAGATAATAACAGCTTAACAACCAGCTAGCAAAATTTCTGAAAATTTTACATAAGCTCTTGGAGCTGGTACAGTCTGATCTTAGCATATGATGGGGAAAACTTTCTAAAAAAAGGCACACTGAGATTCAGAGAGTATAACCTCCTCAGATAGAAGATATATCCTAAAAGCTTAAGATACATCACACTTAGATTGAAAAAAAAAAAAAAAAAAGAAAACGAAAACTAAAGAACAGTATTTTCCAAATCTACTACCTTTAGCATTTCCTGATGCTTTCATTAGTTTGTAACGCAGAAGGAATGTTAAAGAGCAAACAGAAACTCACTTTAATAAATATCATATATTTACCCAGTGTTTACGAAGAGGCTTACTTCATTGGGTCAAAGTTTACGAAGTATACTATCTAATTCTGACTCTTAACTATGGATGTGTCTCCTAATCAGAATATTTTTTTATAAATTTATTTGTTTATTTATTTATTTTTGGCTGCATTGGGTCTTGGTTGCTGTGCGTGGGCTTTTCTCTAGTTGCAGAGACGGGGGCTACTTTTTTTTTTTAAAACTTTCCTATGACTTTTAAAAAAAAAATTATTTTATTTATTTATTTTTGGCTGCGTTGAGTCTTTGTTGCCGTGCGTGGGCTTTCTCTAGTTGTGGCGAGCGGGGGCTACTCTTCGTTGCGGTGCCCAGGCTTCTCATTGCGGTGGCTTCTCTTGTTGTGGAGCATGGGCTCTAGGCGTGCGGGCTTCAGTAGTTGTGGCATGCAGTCTCAGTAGTTGTGACTTGTGGGCTCCAGGGTGCAGGCTCGGTAGTTATGGTGCACGGGCTTAGTTGGTCTGCGGCATGTGGGATCTTCCCAGACCAGGGCTCGAACCCGTGTCCCCTGCATTGGCAGGCAGATTCTTAACCACTGCGCCACCAGGGAAGTCCCTAATCAGAATTTTTGAAATTACTGGCACTCTGGCCCCACCCAAAACTAATTCAGTCGGAATTTCTGAAGGATGGGGCTCAGACACTTGTCTGTTTTAAAAGAGTTCCAGGTGCCAACACCAACAGGGTTAAGTATAACCAGTCTTTTGTTACTTGGTATGTAGGTCTGACATTTCTCTTTCTTGGTATGTAGGTCTTCTGACATTTCTCTTTCTCTTTTGAGGTGAAGCACACTGCGCAGATAAGTACCCACAAACATGTATTGATTCAGCTGAACTAACTCAAGCAGGAAAAAATTGTTTGAGATCCTACAACATGGCTAATGCAACAGATCTCTCTGAAAAATAAGCTCAACAGAATTCATAATCTGGCCGACCATTTTATTGCTCAAATGTAAAACCCACTGCAAAAGTGAAAATAGAGCTTACTTAAAAGTCTTATTTCTCTATGTGAGATTTGAGTTTGTTTTGTTTTAAAGAAAGGTCATCTTGCTGCTTCTTTTTTGCTGGCCTTGAGAAGCAGCGGACTATCCCAGCACACAAGAAATTAATTACCCTGGAGGACTAGATACAACCAGTTAGTCTGTTGCCATGGAGACAAAAGCTATACATCCCAGATTTTCCAGAATCGTCTCTATTCCATGAAATTTTATTCTTTTCAATAAAGATCACTGATAAAAATGCAAATATAAGTGGGATTTGATTACTTTTCTGTGTGCATTAATACATAAACAGAAAAAAAATACTTTGCCAAATAGTGAATCCCTGTCTTTATTAAGAAAATTTAAGGATTGGTATAATTTGAGCAATTTGTTAAAAAAAAATAAAAATAAAAATAAAGAGTAAATCCAAGGTACTTTGAAATCCTTTTGGAAACACTGGAAAACCAACTTTCCTAGAGTCCATCTGGCACTTGAAGAATGGTGGTGCTATGCCTATTATAAGTTACAGTTAGTACCACATGAGAGGCACAACAGCACTCATCCAAGATTTCATTACAAATTCTGTCCAATCTGATATACTTTCGGTCTTCAGAAGAAAACCCAACGTAGAGCTACATCTCTAAAACTTAACTCAGGGGTATTATTGATTAGTCAAAATGGTAGGATTTTTCCTTAAAAAAGACATGTTTACCTTCATTATTTGAAGAATTTTTCAGTTATTCCACACAATCAGAGTTTAGTTAATGGCAACGTGCCAATGTTGGTTTTTTAGTTTTGACAATGTCAGTTCATGTAAAACGTTAACATTAAGAGAAACCATGTGTGTATATGCGGGGGCAGAGTGTATATGGGAACTCTGTATTTTGTCTTTGCAATTTCTCTGTAATCCTACAATTAGTCCAAAATAAAGAGTTTATTAACAAGTAATTTGTTATTATTAATTGTAGTGGATTAATTAATTAATCATAATAGATATTGATATGTGTTGTACTGATTGTGTTAGGTTGACAATGGAAAGAATTTGGTGAAATTTGGGGTATCTGCCTTTACTTTGGGATTTCATAGTGAATGTTAAGCTTTTTCTAATGAATAATCCAAACATGCAGTTTTAGGACTGTTTTTATCCTTTGTTGCATCATCTATAGCTTTAGAAATGTCATAACTTTCATTCTGGAACAATTCATTGTGGAGATTTAAGTGACAGCATTAGCTATCTTTGAAGTACTGAATTTCTTTTTAAAAAAATTTTTTATTGAAGTATAGCTGCTGTATAATATGTAAATTACAGGTGTACGATATGGTGATTCACAATTTTTAAAGGTTATACTCCATTTATAGTTATTATAAAATGTTGGCTATATTTTCCATGTTGTATAATATATCCTTGTAGCATATTTTTTACCTAATAGTTTTTACCTCTTACTCACCTATATCTATATTGCCCTTCCCCCTTCCCTCTCCCCACTGGTGGCCACTAGTTTGCTCTCTATATCTGCAAGAATTACTGAATTTCTTTACTCAAATATCTGATATGCTAATATTGTACATAATTTACTAGAGGTCTAATGTTTCCATTTTGTTCTTTTATTAAGCCAATTCCTTTTGATACTTGAGTGACAAATTTGCAATAAACTCTTATTTGTCCTCATTAGAAAAAAAATCTGTTCTTTTTCTTCAACTTCTCAGGGCAAAAAGCACTTAAAAATCAATCTGTAATTTTGCCATTTGCAGCAACATGGATGGACTTGGAGGGTATTATGCTAAATGAAAGACAAATACTGTATGATATCACTTATATGTGGAATCTAAAAAATAGAACAAACTAGTGAATATAGCAAAAAAGAAGCAGACTCACAGATATAGAGAACAAACTAGTGGTTACCGGTGGGGAGAGGGAAGTGGGGGGCAACATAGGGGTGGGGAATTAAGCGGTACAAACTATTAGGTATAAAATAAGCTACAAGGATATATTGTGCAACATGGGGAATATAACCAATATTTTATAATAACTATAAATAGAACATAACCTTTAAAAATTGTGAATCACTATATTATACACCTGTAACTTATATAATATTGTATATCCACTATACTTCCATTTACAAACATGTTGTTTCACTGTTTTAAAAAAAAAAAATCTGTGCTTCAAAGAGTTGAAATATCCCCTGGTACTTACTACCTCCTAAACTGGTACAGAAATTTAGGATGTGTTAGTTATTTACCTTCATATCTGCATGTGCTAACTGAAGTCTTTTTATAATTCATATATAATATCAAATGATATTGGGTCTAGAAAAGCCCTAGGCACATAGCAAGTGCTTAATATGTTTGTTAGATGAAGAAACAAATTAAATAGTTAAAATCAATGTTTTTCCTATTTAGCTGCTTTTATTTTGTTTTTAATTTGCTTGAACATACAGATCTGGCCTATTTCCAGGAAAGTTTATTTCTAGGTGTAAATTTATCAAAGTCTCCTTTACAGGGCAATCCAATTGAATGTATGACATATCACTATTATACAATTTCTCAATCAGAGAACCGATTTGGTTTATGTCTAGCTCAGAATTTAGGCCCATGTGAGTTTTATGCTTTCTTGGTTTTCTTCCTTTTGACCTGGGCTCCAGGCCTAACTCTGCAAAGACTGAGTTAAATATACCTTCCAGTTTGCAATAAATGAGAGATAAAATGTTGAGATTCTTAATATATAAGTAATTTAAAAATCAATTAAAAAAGGTACTTCCGGGCAAAAGAATTGATCTCAACCCAGAAATAACCAGATGATAGAGTTGTTATGACTGTCTTCCACATGTTCAAGAAACTAGAGAAAAGATTGCACCTGGAAGATATGAAGACATAAGATATTAAAAAGATAAAACTCAAACTTCTAGACATGAAAACTACAATGTGTGAGATGAAAAACATACTGATGGTGTTAATAAAAGATTACCTATTGCCACCCCAAAAGTTTAGTGTCTTGTACTGAACTGTGTCCCCCAAAATTTATGGGTTGAAGCCCTAACCCCCAATGTGATGGTATTTGGAGATGGGGTCCTTGGGAGGTAATTAGGGTTAAGTGAGGTCACGAGGGTGGGGCTCTTATTACGGGATTACTGGCTTTATAAAAAGAGAAAGAGAGAGAGATTACGCTCTCTCCATCTTATAAGGACACAGCAAGAAGGTGGCTTTCTTGAGCCAGGAAGAGGGCTCTCTTACAACTCAGTATCAATAAAAACAAATAACTCAATAAAAAAAATGAACAGAAGACCTAAATAGACATTTCTCCAAAGAAGACACACAGATGGCCAAAAGGCACATGAAGAGATGCTCAACACCACCAATTAGTAGAGAAATGCAAATCAAAACCACAATGAGGTATCACCTCACACCAGTCAGAATGGCCATCGTTAAAAAGTCTACAAATAACAAATGCTGGAGAGGGTGTGGAGAAAAAGGAACCCTCTGACACTGTTGGTAGAAATGTATCAATACATTGGTACATTACCATATGATCCTGCAATCCCACTCCTGAGCATACATCTGGAAAAACTCTAACTCAAAAGGATACATGCACCCCTGTGTTCATAGCAGCGTTATTTACAATAGCCAGAACATGGAAGTAACCTAAACGTCCATCAACAGATGAATGGATAAAGAAGATGTGGTATCTATACACAATGGAATATTACTCAGTCATAAAAAAAGAATGAAATAATGTCATTTGCAGCAACATGGATGAACCTAGAGATTATTATATTAAGTGAAGTAAGTCAGACAGAGACAAATATATCACTTATATGTGTAATCTTAAAAAATGATACAAATGAACTTATTTACAAAGCAGAAATAGATCCACAGACATAGAAAACAAACTTGTGGTTACCAAAGGGGAAGGGTGGAGGGGAGGGATAAATTAGGAGTTTGGAATTAACATATACACATACCACTATATATAAAATAGGTAAAACACAGGGATTTACTGTATAGCACAGGAAACTATTTTCAATATCTTGTAATAAACTATAATGGAAAAGAATCTGAAAAAGAATATATATATGTGTGTGTGTGTATATATATATATATATATATATATATATATAATATATATATATATAAAACTTAATCACTTTGCTCTATGCTTGAATTAACTATACTTTGATAAAAAATAAAGTTAATGGAAATATAAAAAAGAAAAAGAAAAAAGAGTGAGGAGATATATAAACCTATTTTATAATCAAGTCTATTTGGAGATCATGTCTACACCTCTGAGGTGTTGTTTTTGTTTTGTTGTTTTTAATGTTCAGTCAGCAGTGCTGGTACAAACTGAGGTTCTAAGCTGACAATTTTAATAATGTGTTCTGATTTTTAAAAAATAATTATTGTAATGGAGTTTTATTTTCCAGAAGGAGAATCCAAAGAATAGAAGCAGCAATCATAGAGAAAAAAGAGATTTTTTTTTTTAAAGTCAGTGAAGGGTCAGTATATGTAAGAAGAAGCTCTAGAATGGAACCACATACATTATTTGAATAATGTTTGTCATTTATTTGTAAGACCTGTTTAATCCCAAACATCGGATTTAATTATTCCACTATGATAGAGATGATATGTGTATATCATTTATAAACTACTTATTGTTTTAAGCAGAATTCACAGCAGAGCTTTCTAATGGGCCAAAGTGACCCACCCACTTTGTAGATGTATGATCTCTAACATAATGCCCAAAACTTAAAAGACTAAATAAAGGTGATCATAGAAACCTTTCTGTAGAAGATCTTTGAATAGGAAAGTGCTAGTCGTCCCTATTATGTAGTTATTTGAATTCAAAGTATTTAAACATATTTCAATACTTATGCTTATATACAGTTATAAAATGCTTCTTTTGGCAATTTATTTTTTTAAATTAATCTTTAGAACAATTAATGGTGCCAAGGAATAGTTTATATTAAAGACTTGATATTAATAGACGTAATAGGCAATTGATTAAAATAAAAGCAAAGCAGGATCATGAATCAACCCTTTTTAGTGCTTATAAAGGATTAAGTGCTCTTATAATTGCTTTATATGTATTAATTCATTTAATTCACGTGAAATGTGATGGAAGCTAAGGCACAAGAATACTAAAGAATCATCACCAAGATCACACAGCTAGGCAGAAATAGATTTGTGATTAAACCCAAAAATATTGTTCCTTTGGCTGCTTTTAACCACTTCATTATGGCATCCAGGAATAAATGTGTTCACTATAAAAAAAAAAAAAGAAAGAAAAACAAAACAAAACAAAATGCTTCTACATAGAGCCCATGCTTAGATATCACAACAATATTAAATTGCTGTGTTTCTTGGTGCTTAGTCTTAGTTTCTGTGTTAAGGTTGGTAACAGAAGGTTTGCTGATCACACCCTAATGTAGCACCATGGTAAACAAGCATCATTGCACAGTGCATTATTCACTTAGCGCTAATAACTTAGCCCTGAACAATGCAGTGATCACTCAGCACTAAATTCAATGCAAGCTGAGTTGATAGAGGTTAGTAAGTGACAACAAGCTTTAAAAAGCCATAGAGTAGAAACTTGAATTGGGACAAACTTGTGTCCATAGGTATTAGGACCACATTGTTAAGCCTCAGATGCTTGCAAATGCCACAGCCTGAAGCCTTACGCCCTCACACAATGGCTCCACATTTCTGTAATTTTCACTTTGGGCTTATGTATTTTTGTGTTAATATGAGTAACACAGCCAATTTAATTTACTTTAAATTTATGCTGTAAAGAAGATGTGTTGCATTCTTGGGTTCAATTTTTATTTCCTTTTGGAAGTCATTTCTGTTTTGAAGCAGTAGAATATATTCATTCCATTTTGAGAAGAAAGTCAGTGGGAAAAAGTTTGCTATATAAAACCTTGCTTCACAGTTAACTTCCGTATCTGTTCCACATATTGAGGATTTTTTAAAAAAATATATTCTCCTTTCAAGCCCTTTCTATAGGTTTGCAAAATGTTGAAGGTAGAAGAGAAAGAATGTGCATTCTCTCTGGTGAAGCAATTTAATGGTTCTGTTTTCAATTATTTTCATAGGATTTCCATAAAATAGTTGAATAAGAAATGTTTCTGCCAATTCTTGTGTCCAATCTTACTAAGTAATAGCAACATAGTTGGGCTAAATCTTATTTTTCCAGGATATGTAGCTAATTCTCATTGCTGTTTCTATTGGCAGATGTTTCCCTTCCTTAATCTGACTCTACATTTTATCTTCAAAGAATGGACCATTTTCTGTCTATGGGACAGAAAAGTGGGTTTTTTTTTTAAATTTTCCTTTCCTTATAGTCAAAGCTAGAACCTTTCAGACTGCCAAAATAGTTTGTCTCTTTCCTAAATCAATTTTGTTAAAGAGTTTTACACTGGACTAGGAGTTGTTCTTTAAAGTTTGAATAGCTAATTTAGGATTCACAAATCAATCAAATATTAAGTGCTAGGAGTATTATAGGTAGCTAAGGGTGGAGCACGGTTTTGTAGCTGAAACTGAGGTCGAAGGAAAGATGCTGAAACTGCTTTTGGAAACAAGGTATTTCTGAACTTTTGCAAAGGCACCCCTCCCCCAATTTAATCTAGGAAAAACATATTTATTAAATCAAGGTCAAGAGATATTTCGGTTTCTGAGGTTCAGACTGACAATGCTAGCCTGCTTTGCTATAGTGGATTATTGTGAAGATTTAAGTTGCCTAATTAAGATCAAGGATACAAATGTGTCTCTATTGTATCCTGGCATCGAGTTAGGTCATCAAAGCCTTTTGCAGTTTTCTGGTGCCTAACTAGGGTCCTAAGACTTTTGCAATTTGTTTTTTCATTACAAATTCCACGTTTTCTTTTCATTACAAAATGTTTTATAAATTCTTGTTCAAATATTTTCCCTCCTTATCTGTTTCTTTTCTGCTTTCCCCAATCCTAGACTAAAACAGCTTAATAAGTGTTTCCTTTATATGCTTTCTATTTATTAATATTTTTCTCTGGTAAGATTCCTTCCAGTGGCTACTCATGGAGTTGCTGACTAAAGACATTTTTACGAATAGTTTTTAGTGGTATTTGACTATGGTTTGGATGTGGAGAGCAATTATAAGATCTGGAATTTTCACTAACATTGACTTCCTTGTATGTGCACTCAAGGGAGTATCCTGATGTTTGAAAATGGAAAATTATTAAGTGTGGGGAGATGAGGAGCTGGAGGAGGACAGAGATTGGAAAAAGTAGTAGAAGCCTTCTTTCAATACTGTGTCCATGAGTTACAAGCACATTTCCTAACCCTCACTGCCTTCATTATAACTTAGCAAGTGAAGCCTAAAGATATAATAGTTAATCAGACCCCCTTTCTTCACACTCAGAGGCACTGCTGAATTCATCATTCTCTTGCCCTGTGGTCTTGCCTTGCAGCAAACCGTCTCCTTCCTGTTACCAGGAGGATTTTACTTGTGGCAAATTGGATCATTTCCATACCCCTGTATAAAAATTCTTTAAGGACAGGTCTCACCTTCTACCCTCACTCGTGATAAAGACCAATCTATTTTACAAGTTGTGGTAGCCAAGAAGTTGGGCATGCAGAAGATACAGCCACTTGTAAAAGCAACTCATTACTTCTGATCACATGCCATTGGCTAGAACTTAATCACATGACCACACTTATTTGCCAAGGAGGCTGGGAAATGTAGTCTATTATGTGCCTGGGCAAAGAAGATGAGAATGTATTTTGGGTGGAGAGCTAGCCTTCTTTGCCACAGTACATTAGTTTTTAAAACTGTTAGCAATCACAATAAGTATTCATTAATTCAGAATTTCTCTCACTAGAAGAAAAAAGAGAACTGGCATTTATTGAAAGTTTACCATGTTTAGCATGATTATTCTAGGGGAGAGATTTGGTCTTATTCATTTTTCTTTCTACTGAATTTAGCGGATTGTGTAGCACACAGAAAAATCTTTGCTGAACTGAATTTTATAAAAATATGGAAATTAAAAAATATATGCATTTTAAAATCAAGCTTTCATAACCTTGTTCATTTTTTTTCTGCTTTTTTTCCCCATACCTGTACTGTTATTTTTTTTCCTTTTGTTCTTTCTAGTGTTAGCCTTGATACTCTTCTGCTCTGACATTAACTAAAACAAGCTGTTCAAGCTTACTTGAACGTGAGGGTTACTATTCTTCAATGGCTGCTTCAGACTGACTTCTGGTCGGTTCTGTCCTTACCAGCAAGGCAATTCAGACAACTTTATGATTTTCACACATTTCATTGCTGATGACTAAGGATAGTTCTTCTGGGTTATTCCTTAAGGAGGGCATTTAGAAAGAAGAGGGGAACTAAAACCCAAGTCATCAGCCCTCTAGGTAAAAAAATTTTCTTTGAAATTTTAGAAAAGCCTGTGCCCACTCAATCCTCCTCCTTATTGTAAAAATAAATCATAGCCATTCAGAGTTGAAATGTGTCTCAAAGGCCCAGGTTGATCTCAGTGCCATTTCTATAGACGTGAAAGTAAGGAGGAGAGGAAGAAGAGACTCATATCCTGGCAGGGTTAGACAAGAAGTTGTCTAGGTAGGGACCAAACGGTTACAGAAGAGAGAAGGCTGATTGGGGTTGGCTCACCAGCCAGGTGAGCCAGATCAACCCTGGCGATCAGTGAAGAGAAAGCCATTGAAAGCAAATCAACCTCACATCCAGAAGGGAAGTGAGATTCTTCTGACTCGGACAATTAACAGTCACTTGGCAGCTATAGGGCTAGCTTCAATTTTACATTAAAGATTGCCAAGGTCTCATGCCTTGTTCCTTTTCCCACCTTCCCCTGCATCAGTGAAACATCAATGCATTTGTAATCTTGCCCTGGGTTACCTAGGTTAGGTCAGGAGGGGGTCAATTCCCATGTTTACCAGGCTGAGGATCCCAAATCCTCCCATAAGCCATCCCTAACAATTTTTTTGTTTTTTGGTCGCACCACGTGGCACGCAAGGTCTTAGTTCCCCAACCAGGAATTGAACCCGTGCCCCCTGCGGTGGGAGCACGGAGTCTCAACCACTGGACCATCAGGGAAGTCTCCCATAACTCATCCCTTAACCATCCCTGGATAGTGTGGATTGCCCTGCTCAACCTCATGCTGGTGGCATTATGAGTGACACCTCCATGGACTGCTGAGGGCTCTCGAGTCCCGTCAATGGGTGGGCTAGCCAGGATTTACTTTTGACAAAGGTGGAATTCTAGAAGCTGGGATACATACACCAATTACTAACCACTATGGCCAGAGGTGCTGGTCTCTACCTCATGTTCTTCAGAGAGAAGCAGCCAAATTTCATGAGACTGAAAAAATTCTCATGATAGGAGTCTCCTCTCTCTCAAGTAGACTTTATCTATAGCAAATGTCATTTTCACAATAAGTCCTGGAACTATCTCTAACTTTGAACTTCAATATTGAATGCTTATTTCCTTATCCTTTTCTAGGAATGAGTGAGTTACCATTGTCTCAAGTGATTTATCAGCAAGACGCTAACATTTTTCTCTCATTTTTGAGGCAAGAACCTTACAGAAAAGCAGACCTGTGTAAAGCTGGGTTCAACTTTTTCTCTGTCTACCGCCCTTCTGGGGAGCCTGGGGAGGGGTTGGGGTACTTCCTGTAGTTGAGAATCATCGGGAAAAGCCAGAACAGGGAAATGGGAAGGGCTGAACTCTGAACTCTATTCAGGGAACCAAGTGAGAATTTTGGAGGTGTCAACTTTTGCAGCAATTATGAACAGTTTGCTCCAAAGAACTCAGAGTAAGAATGAGCTGTCAATTCATTATCTACCTTCACGTTTCCAGTCACATATTTTTTTAGCCACTTTATAAATGTTCCTTATGACTCCACAACCAATTAGTTCTGTCTCCGAGCTTTGTAGTAAATGTTCATTAGGCAGACAGGTCACACACTTCTCCAACTGTAGAATCTGGCCATGAAGTTGAAAAGTTCCTGTCCTCACTATTTTGGACATTCACGGAGTGAACCTACCCACCTTGTAAAGCTGAATACATTGTCTAGATTTGAAGTGGTTGGTGATAAAATTGGTCAAGGAATAACTAGGGTGATATCATGTCAGGAAAACCTCTTGCAAAAGAAAGTACTTTTAAAGGAAACACAAAAAGGAAAATTTCAAATAGTATTGGACTAGCACCACCATGGGAAAACATTTTTTAAGCTAACAGGAAATGCATCTGAAAGTTGTTTACCCTAACTGTCTGAGAATGCATTTGGGATGAATGAGTCTTGCTGTTCCCTAGAATTACCTCACCGTGGATGCTGGCATGGGGTGCCCACAGCAGCAGAGCTCTGGGCATATGTCTAGTGGGTGACTGTCATTCCTCTCCCTCACGTTTGACCTGGGGCAAAGTTCTTTCTCAAATTTGTAAACTCTGGAGTCACGGCACTGTTTGTGTTTATCATTTCTGCTGGCTTTCCCCGCTGAGGACCAGTCTCTTTGTCTTCAGTTTAAGAAAGATCATTCCAGGGAAGACCCTGAACAAAACATCAGGCATTCATTCATGTGGCATTAAATAGGCTTTCTTTCTCTGCCTTTGAGGAAAAAAACCCACAGAGAACAAAAACCAGTTTGGTACTTTTAAAATGTTCAAACTACAAAGATGAGGTTCCCCCAGGTGGAAGTGATGTGTTATAGTAGGAAAATCACAGCCACAAAAAAATGGGAGCCCGGAGATGAGCGCTCAGTTCTTGGCTTTTGCTCTCACTGGTTGTGTGAATTTGGGCAAGTCGCTTGTCCTTCCAAGCCTCAGCTTCCCCACCTATAAAATCAGGGGCTGTTAATGCCTGTCCCACAATGTTACAGTGGAGATGAAAAGAAGCGATGAGCCTATCACAGTGCCCAGTCTGTGTAGCTCTCGTGTCCCTTCACTCTAGACACTAAAGTTCACCTTGCATGGCTCTTCTTGAGACTATGTGAGTCCTCTTTCATCCCCCAATATTTGTCTTGAGTCACAGAAAAAGGGAAGTAAATATCTGAGCAGGAAAATGATATACAGTTTTTAAATGAAGGGCTAAGCTTTTTTATACATACTCTTTTAACTGTGAGGTGTGATTCCATGGAAAAACTACATTTTTTGAACTCTAAATCTGGCTTATAATTACTGAAGTTTCTTGAACTGGCTTCAAAAATAGAATTTATTTTTCCTCTATACATCTAAGCATTACCAACTCACATAATTTTTCTCCTCCACATTTTTGACAATCTTTTCTTCCTCTACATGATTGAAATCTTTGCTCAAGCAGATGCCAAATTGTCACAAGTCTAATAAATTTATCATGAATATATATCACTTTTATTAAGGATTTGGTTCAGTCTAACAGAGCAATCCCATCATCAGTCAACTACCAGGTTTTAGGGAAGTCATTATTAGGGAAGATTTGCACTCCCCCATCTTCTCCCAATAAAGAGTAAGTGTAAGTAGCTAAAACTGATGTTGAAGCAGGGCTTAAAATCTTTTCACATCAATATTCCATTTTGGGTTCCAGTAAGATTCCCTGGGCTACATAAGTAAGCAGTATGGAAAAACAGTATGTGAATATAGTTTTGCTTATAGAAAAGATGACTCAATATGCCTCCTTGTGGTAAACTGATTGAGGAAATGCCTCAATTCTCCCACCCTCCCTGAATCTCTGCCCTTTGCAATGTGACTTTGCCATTTCTACTGTCAAGCGTGAAATCTATTTTCCTGTCCCTTGAATCTAAGCTGCCCTTTTATCTCACTCTCGCCAATAGAATGAGGCCTCACCCCCAAACCCAGGCCTTATGAGGTCTTGCACACTCTCTCTTGCCTGAACCATGAGAACAAGCTCGGGCTAGCTTCTTGGAGGATGAGAGACTCTGTGAAGCAAAGCCAGTCATCCCAGCCAAGACCACCCTATATTAACTAAAAATTAGTTGACTGCCAGATATATAAACAACCCCCAACAAGACAAGAACTGCTTAGCCAAGCCCAGCCAAGATCAGCAGAGCTACTCAGCCAACTCACAGAGTCATGAGTGAAAATAAATGTTTAATTTCATGCCACTGAGGTTTTGTGGGGTTTTATGTAGCATAATTGTAGCAATAGATAACTGATACATGCCAACTAAAAACTGGCACTTGCCATCTACCTCTACAAGGATTAAATCATGAGCAGCTGCAGCCGCTGACTTTCAACACTCCTTGAAAGGAGTTCAAGGTGGAGGCCAGGAAGGAGGCACCCTGTGCTCTGGGAAAAACTGGCAGAACAGGCCTTCAGATACTTAGATATTTTCAGGAGAAGACTTTGTAAACCTAATTCTTGCATCTCCTCGTATCTAGAAAAGCAGTAAAATTAATCATGGTAACGTCTGCTCCTCGTGACTAGCAGCAACCTTCACAAGAATAGCAGCAACCTTCTACAAAAAATATGTGCTTGATTGCATGGACTCCCCCTTCACCAAAATCACATATGTACCAACCTTCCCCCCCACCTCTTTGGAGCAGTTTCTCGGAGCTATCTGAAATGCTGTCTCCCGGGCTATAGTCCTCATTTTGCCCCCAATAAAACTTAACTCACAACTCTCATGCCATGCATGTTTTTTCAGTAAACATATATTAACTACCAAAAAAAAATGGTGGGAGCTCCTGGAGTGATCAGGGAGATTTGTAGAGAGGCTGCCTTGAGATGGGAAAGCAGAGATTCTGTTTTTGTCTGCCCTAAACACAAGACTTTCATTTACTCATAGTATGCCTGGAGTGAGTCTGGTGACCAAGGCTTAGTGAAAGTGTGTCACACTTTTTGTTCAGAGAGCTACTCTGTGCAATGAAAGGGCAATTAAGACTTTGTGGCCTGGGTTCTCATACTGGGGCACAGATAATTCAGGTGTGGAACTGTGATGCCGGGGGTCAGGCAAAGCTACACAACAAAGGTGATATATCTTGTGGGGGGACATGTATTATCTTGAGGACTTGGGGGACAAAAGTAACATGGTTTTTCAATCAAAATAAAAAGAAATATACAAGAGAATGTAAAGTTCCAACACATTTTTGTTGATAAAATGCAACCATTCATTTCTCTGTCCTCTTCTAGCCAGGGGTTCACTCTCCTAGACATAAGACATATTTTTTGAACAGTTTAAACAGCATTACTCTGGGTACTGTCTTCTCAATTTTTCTTTTGTGGTTTTTATTCTCCCATCATCAAAAGTTTTACTGTTCCCCTTGCCATGTCAAAAAACCATTTTATACCTTTTAAATGTAACCTGTGGTTTATGTTTATCAAACTTCACAAATGGAGGTCATTTAGAATTAAATTTCTAATAACGTGTTGTGCACGCTTTCATAATCCTTGCATTGATATATTCCTTATGGTCTAATTTACTCCCAGTCAGAAAAAAGAAAAGGTGACCACTCACCTAATGAGAAAACAGATGTTTCACTTTCGACATTAGAGGGATGATGGACCCAGTTACCTGTCTGACCCTGCAGTCTATTAATTTCCCACCCTGACCACAAGTAGACCCCTGCTATTCCACTGTTGGTGATTTCAACCACCATTACAAATGTCTCCTCACCTATTACAGACTGAGTGTATTCCTCCAAAATTTGTGCATAGAAGCCCTAACCCCCAGTATCCAGAATGTGATTATATTTGGGCATAGGGCCTTCGAAGGGGTGAATAAGTTAAAATGAGGCCTTTAGAGTGGTCCCCAATCCAATCTGACTGGTAAGCAGAGGGAATTTGTACACACAGAGAGACAACAGGGATTTGAGCACACCGAGGAAAGACCATGTGAGGACAGGGCAAGAAGGCAGCTGTCGGTAAGTCAGGAAGAGAGACCTCAAGAGAAACAAGCCCTGCTGGCACCTTGGTCTTGGACTTCCAGCCTCCAGAACTGTGAGAAAATAAATTTCTAATTTTTAAGCCACTTAACCTTTAGTATTTTGTTATCGCATCCTTAGCAAACTAATATACTACTATAAAAAACTAGCTTTAGTTCTTCAACTGTCTGTAATTTTTGGTTTTCTTTTTTTTTTTTTATAAATTTATTTATTTTTATTTTATTATTTATTTTTGGCTGTGTTGGGTCTTCGTTTCTGTGCAAGGGCTTTCTCCAGTTGCGGCGAGCGGGGGCCACTCCTCATCGCGGTGACCGGGCCTCTCACTGTCGTGGCCTCTCTTGTTGCGGAGCACAGGCTCCAGACGCGCAGGCTCAGTAGTTGTGGCTCATGGGCCCAGCCGCTCCGCGGCATGTGGGATCCTCCCAGACCAGGGCTCGAACCCGTGTCCCCTGCATTGGCAGGCAGACTCTCACCCACTGCGCCACCAGGGAAGCCCTTTGGTTTTCTTAAGTGCTAAGAAACAGAATAGTGTCTCCTCTGTTCCTCATTGAAAACTTTCTCTTAGCTCTCCATCTCTTGGTCATAGTCTCCAGAATGGCCCATTGTTGGCAAGTACTTGCGATCATCTTACTTATCAATGCATATTGCTATTGGGTAGAGGATCATCTTGTTCTAGGAGTTAATAATGATGTGTGTTTGCATTAAAAAAAAACTGTACCCTTGCTTGTTTCTTAATTATGTTAATTTATTTCAACTCTACATTTCATTATAGAATTTTCTTATGTTTCTATAAATTAGAATAAGTATAAAAATATATTTCTTGACCAATCACAAGCACTGAAATTGAAACCGTGATTAAAAACCTTCCAACAAACAAAAGCCCAGGACCAGATGGCTTCACAGGTGAATTCTATCAAACATTTAGAGACAAGCTAACACCTATCCTTCTCAAACTCTTCCAAAATATTGCAGAGGGAGGAACACTCCCAAACTCATTCTACGAGGCCACCATCACCCTGATACCAAAACCAGACAAAGATGTCACAAAGAAAGAAAACTACAGGCCAATATCACTGATGAACATAGATGCAAAAATCCTCAACAAAATACTAGCAAACAGAATCCAACAGCACATTAAAAGGATCATACACCATGATGAAGTGGGGTTTATCCCAGGAATGCAAGGATTCTTCAATATACGCAAATCAACCAATGTGATACACCATATTAACAAATTGAAGGAGAAAAACCATATGATCATCTCAATAGATGCAGAGAAAGCTTTCGACAAAATTCAACACCCATTTATGACAAAAGCCCTGCAGAAAGTAGGCATAGAGGGAACTTTCCTCAACATAATAAAGGCCATATATGACAAACCCACAGCCAACATTGTCCTCAATGGTGAAAAACTGAAACCATTTCCACTAAGATCAGGAACAAGACAAGGTTGCCCACTCTCACCACTATTATTCAACATAGTTTTGGAAGTGTTAGCCACAGCAATCAGAGAAGACAAAGAAATAAAAGGAATCCAAATCGGAAAAGAAGAAGTAAAGCTGTCACTATTTGCAGATGACATGATACTATACATAGAGAATCCTAAAGATGCTACCAGAAAACTCCTAGAGCTAATCAATGAATTTGGTAAAGTAGCAGGATACAAAGTTAATGCACAGAAATCTCTTGCATTTCTATACACTAATGACGAAAAATCTGAAAGTGAAATTAAGAAAACACTCCCGTTTACCATTGCAACAAAAAGAATAAAATATCTAGGAATAAACCTACCTAAGGAGACAAAAGACCTGTATGCAGAAAATTATAAGACACTGATGAAAGAAATTAAAGATGATACAAATAGATGGAGAGATATACCATGTTCCTGGATTGGAAGAATCAACATTGTGAAAATGGCTCTACTACCCAAAGCAATCTACAGATTCAATGCAATCCCTATCAAACTACCACTGGCATTTTTCACAGAACTAGAACAAAAAATTTCACAATTTGTATGGAAACACAAAAGACCCCGAATAGCCAAAGCAATCTTGAGAACGAAAAATGGAGCTGGGGGAATCAGGCTCCCTGACTTCAGACTATATTACAAAGCTTCAGTAATCAAGACAGTTTGGTACTGGCACAAAAACAGAAATATAGATCAATGGAACAGGATAGAAAGCCCAGAGATAAACCCACGCACATATGGTCACCTTATCTTTGATAAAGGAGGCAAGCATATACAGTGGAGAAAAGGCAGCCTCTTCAATAAGTGGTGCTGGGAAAATTGGACAGGTACATGTAAAAGTATGAAATTAGAACACTCCCTGACACCATGCACAAAAATAAACTCAAAATGGATTAAAGACCTAAGTGTAAGGGCAGACACTATCAAACTCTTAGAGGAAAACATAGGCAGAACACTCTATGACATACATCACAGCAAGATTCTTTTTGACCCAGCTCCCAGAGAAATGGAAATAAGAACACAAATAAACAAATGGGACCTAATGAAACTTAAAAGCTTTTGCACAGCAAAGGAAACCATAAACAAGACCAAAAGACAACCATCAGAATGGGAGAAAATATTTGCAAATGAAGCAACTGACAAAGGATTAATCTCCAAGATTTACAAGCAGCTCATGCAGCTCAATAACAAAAAAACCAACAACCCAATCCAAAAATGGGCAGAAGACCTAAATAGACATTTCTCCAAAGAAGATATACAGATGGCCTACAGACACATGAAAGAATGCTCAACATCATTAATCATTAGAGAAATGCAAATCAAAACTACAATGAGATATCATCTCACACCAGTCAGAATGGTCATCATCAAAAAATCTAGAAACAATAAATGCTGGAGAGGGTGTGGAGGAAAGGGAACACTCTTGCACTGTTGGTGGGAATGTAAATTGATACAGCCACTATGGAGAACAGTATGGAGGTTCCTTAAAAAACTACAAATAGAACTACCATACGACCCAGCAATCCCAATACTGGGCATATACCCTGAGCAAACCATAGGTCAAAAAGAGTCATGTACCAAAATGTTCACTGCAACTCTATTTACAATAGCCAGGACATGGAAGCAACCTAAATGTCCATCGACAGGTGAATGGATAAAGAAGATGTGGCACATATATACAATGGAATATTACTCAGCCATAAAAAGAAATGAAATGGAGGTATTTGTAATGAGGTGGATGGAGTTAGAGTCTGTCATACAGAGTGAAGTAAGTCAGAAAGAGAAAAGCAAATACAGTATGCTAACACATATATACGGAATCTAAGGGGAAAAAAAAAAAAAAAAAAAAAAAGGCCATGAAGAGCCTAGTGGCAAGACGGGAATAAAGACACAGATCTACTAGAGAATGGACTTGAGGATATGGGGAGGGGGTGGGGTGAGATGTGACAGGGTAAGAGAGTGGCATGGACATATATACACTACCAAATGTAAAATAGATAACTAGTGGGAAGCAGCCGCACAGCACAGGGAGATCAGCTCGGTGCTTTGTGACCACCTAGAGGGGTGGGATGGGGAGGGTGGGAGGGAGGGAGATGCAAGAGGGAAGAGAAATGGGAACATATTGTATATGTATAACTGATTCACTTTGTTATAAAGCAGAAGCTAACACACCAGTGTAAGGCAATTATACTTCAATAAAGATGTTTAAAAAAAAAAAAAAAATATATATATATATATATATATATATATATATATATATTTCTTATATTTCCACACGGATAGCTCCAAGTTTTTCTCACCAGTCCAATTTTTCTGAGCATATATATCTTTCAATGCACTTCTTCTTTCTCCTCCCTTGGGCTGGGAAGACTTTTCATTTTAACTTTTACCAGTCAGAAGAAATTCATAACAATCACTGTAAAATTCCAACAGGAAGTGAAAATATAAGAGATATTAAACTCTACGGTTTGCAAAGTAACAGCAACTCTCATCTTTAGAGGAAAGGGGAAATTAAAAGCCCCAGTCAAAGCAAAGTTGAACAAGTCCTTTAGGCAAAAATTACAGGAAAGCCTACAGAATCAAAATCAAGATGAACCTTCGTAATACAGGAAGTCTGATCTGATCCACTCTGCATTCTTGTCTTGGAGCAGTTGACTGTAACCTTCAAATTATAGTGAATGAATTGCATCACAGAGGGAGTGGAGGGAGGTGGGAAGATTTAGGGGAAATGTCAGATTTGAGTGGGAGCTAAGAGCTTGTGATTGCAACCAAATGGAACTGGGATATACTGAAAGAAACCGGGAATTACATATTTTTTCTTAACTAAATACTTCTTGTGTTTTCCTTCCTGGGCTTGACTGGTATTTATTTTTCGCTGCTTGTATCAAAGCAGCATGACATTCTCAATGGGGGGAAAAACAGAGTTTCTTATGGTTGTAATGGAAATATTTACTGGCCAACAGACAAGAATATGTTCCTCTAAGGGGAAGGCTGCATTTATCAAAGATTTGCTTGGATTTTGCCTTCCTTGCTGGGAACAGTTATTTACTCTTAATTAGCCCTAAATACAGTTGAGCAGCGGAAGGGCCTTATTTTAAAATCATCATTGCTGTTTTAAATCTGACTGCAGTAGAAAAGAATGACTGACAGTGATTAAAAGGGCAGTTGATGGGCACATACTAGAAATCATCGTCAATAATAAAATCTGACAACAGGAACAACATGTATTTTATGTTCCTATAAACATAGGTTTAGTGCAAGTAAGCCCACATAATAGTACTTGTGGCATGGGCTGAATTGCTCCGAATTTAATTTAGAACAACATAAAAGTTCCAGTATCAGCTGCAGGGTACTAGCCTCGGTTTCAGCTCGGGGGCGGCATCTGTTTTGAGAACTAAAGCAACTTCTGAGGTTGTACTGCATCTTTTCCATTTAGAAGAACCTCATAAATATCTGGGATTCTCTGAAGGTGATTTCACCTTTCCAGAGTGTCAGATAGTACAGTCAATCTTCTCAGATGCTCTATGTGTCTCTCTTGATCACCCTCTCTCAGTCACACAGAGACAACCAGACACACACACACACACACACACACGCACACACACACACACACACAAGCTCATGGCTAATTGAATCTCTTTTTTATTATTTCCTGCCTGACAACCTAATACAAGTGGATTATCCTGAATATTCTTTGCCTTTGGCTACTTTGGGGAACAAGGAAAGAAACATTTCCAGCGGGGATGGGAGGAACTCAGCGATGGTGTTTCCATCCCTGTGCTCCTTTCTGAGTCCCTGGATCACCTAGCTGTAGCGTCTCTGGGGTGGGGTGGCAGAGGAAGTCTCCCCCTCATTGCTACATTCATCCATGGTTGCTTCCTACCACCTTGAGCTGCGGCCAACATTGTAGCGTTTGACTTACATAACTTTTAAAAGCCTACATCACCGTTCACCGCCATTTTCCCCCAGGCACAACCTCAACAGGTTGGGAGGGTTCTCTGATCACAGCCACATGTCAATACTATTACCTCATCCCCTGACCTCTTTCCGTGTGCTAATGAGCAGAGGAAGTCCCTCTACCTTTCAATCCCAAGGGATGCCCACATTTCCTATTCCAGGATGAGTGACATTTCTTTTAGTGGAAACAACCACCACGAGTCCCTCCCCCAGGTTTCTTATCAACGCAAACCTCAGCCTTGCAGTTTCTGGCAGTGTCGATCCAGTGGGAGCAAATGAATCCCCTATTATTTAAATCAGCCATTATTTAAATTAGATCTCTATTCAGGAAAGCTGATCTCATTCCCCCCCTACATCCTGCCTGCCTGGAGGAAGGGAACAGAGTGTTTCGGTGCTCTTCAACAATTTGCCAGCCTGAGCCCCTCAGACCAGCTTCCCTGAGATGGCCCCTAACATAAAGTCTCTGATCCCACCAGGGTGAAGACCGGCATTTTGCTGGGCTGCGTTTTCATACTCTGACAAGGTTTGAGTAGAAATAAAATCATTCTTTTTCTTTTAGGAAGAATTAAAAGGTAAAATTTATTTCTCAGAGACATTTTGCAAATACTGGTAATTTCCATGTGTGACTTTTGATGGTTGACTTTTAAGCCTTAGAGAAAAAAAAAGGAGCTGACCAGCTGGGAGACACTAATGTATCCTAGTTAACCAGAATAACCAAAAAAAAAAAAAAAAAAAACCCTCAAATCCCCAATGTGAACGTTTTTATCATAATAATGTTAGAGACCTGCTCTTTTCTACTTGAGGCAGGAAATCCCTACCCACAGGAAGTGTATGTGGAGATTTAAGTCAGACCTGCAACTCCATGCAAAAATAACCCCAGGCCATGCTTTCCCAAGAAAATGCAGGAATGGCAAATAAAATACAATTGCTATTTTGTAGAACAGCTTCCATAAGTCTCTCTTGGCCGTGGGGAAATGAGCAAGATATTCTTTGTGAAGTTCATACTGATTAAACCAAATGTGGCCAAAGGAAATCTTATGTCTCTTCCATCTTTCTGTGCCCAGTCTCCAGTGGTTAAAACACGGCTGCAAATGGCCTAAAATATACAATCACTATAATTTCAGGAAGTGAAATGTCTGAAATGACCCTTTGGAGAAATTACAAGTCGAAATATATGACTTAAGTGAGAAACCAAGTCAGTAGAGGAAAGGGCCGTTTGGCAGTTACTAATGGAAGAAATTTATAGAACTCAGCTACCTGGTCTCACTTTGCAAAGTGGTCGGCAGTGAGGTCCCACTGGACTTCCCAGGGCTGTAGTAGATATAGGGCTGGCTGCTTATTCCTGATAAAGCAAATTGCTCTAACTTCCGGAGCTTTCCAAATTGTCAGTCTTGAAATCCAAGATGTTCAGTTCCCAAAAATTCCTGAGCGTAATGTAAAGAAACAATTCTCTATATTAGAAAGTTCAATGCTCTGATTTCCAACACAAAGGAGTGTGATTTGGGGTGTTACCCATTCTTGCTAACAGCTGGAAGAGCTCCCCAGAAATTTCTTTTTCTTTTGTTTATTTAACAAATGTTAATTGGGATCTTACTATGTACCAGGCACTATTTTAGGTGCTGGAGAGATGTCAGTGAACTAAAGAAGAAAAAATTGTCTGCCCTTGAGGAGCTTACATTTTAGTTTCAGGAGAAAGACAACGATGGAGTAAACATCTGGCACGTCATCTGTTGATCACTACCATGGAAGATAAATAAAGCAGGAAAAGGGGATACAGAGTGGTGGGGGTCAGATGAGCAGAGACATGAACCAAGCAAGGAAGACAACAGTGGGAAAGTGGGTCTAGAAATACTCATAAAATTAATATTAACTGTGTCTCTAGGATACCTCTAATCTCCATGCTGTTCCAACAAACAGAGGGGCTTAGAAACTCCCTTATAATAATCATAAGCAATGCTTATTGAGCCCTAACATGTTCTAAACATTCTTCTAAACACTCCCCATGCATTTTCTCCACCAATCCGTTCATCAGCACAATAACACAGGATAAGAGAGGTCCAGGGAAGTTAGGTGATAAGTGCTGGACTTAGGACTTGAACCCACTGCCTTTCCAATTGACACCAACATGAGAGAAACAATAACAGCTATCACTTACTGGATACCTGCTACGTGCAGGCATTGTGCAAAGTGTGACTTGCACGTACTGTATTGACTAGATGTTCGGGTTGATACGGGAAAACTCCATCACACACACGCCCACAACCCCAGAGCTTTGTTTCTGATAACATACACTCTCTACCTTTGACGTAGGCTTCTAACAAGACCGCCCCTTCTATCAAAATTCTCTCAGCCCCATTACACAATCTGCCCAGCAAACCCTTCTATGTCATGCTCTATCTCTCTGGCCTCATCTCCTACCACCCTCCTTCAGCTCACACCACTCCAGCCTCAATGGCCTTTTCTCAGTTCCTGGAATATGCCAAACACACATGGGCCCCCAGGCCCTTGAACCAGCTGTTCCAGCTGCCTAGAACCCTTTTCCTCAGATACACATACAGCAGCTTTTTCACATCATTCAGTTCTCTACTCAAACATCATCTTATAGTGAGGCCTTCCCTTAGCACTGGATAGAAAACAGCACAGCGCTCTGCAGCTGGTCCACCACTTTCCATTTCCCTGATTCTGCCTCATTTTTGTTCACCATTTTTATCACCTCCTGATGTATTTTATGATTGTTTTTCATTGTGTGCCTTGCTTTATTAGAAGCCCTGTTTTGTTTACTTGTTTCCTCAGCAACTAGAACAATGCCTGGCATCTGATAGAAATTCAATACATATTTTAATAAATTATTAAATCACAGGGACTGAACCTTACTGACAAGACCTGTGCATCCTGAAGACTATTGTTAGCTTAACAGATGAAAAAGGTGCAACACTTTCTATATCCATCATATTTTTCTAGATAAGGTTAATGTTCTTTACTGATAATACTATACAATTCCTTTGAGACCAGTGAAACAGAGGACCATTTCTTTGGGGTCCTGTCTTCAGAGTCCTTGCCAGGTAGAAGCCGGAGGTGTACCTAGGCCAGGAGCTTTCACTTCAGCATAGTCCCAGGCGTTTCTTTAGTTGACATTTGAAGAAAGAGTGATTAAGGAAGGAAGAGTGGTATGAAAGACTTCAATGTCTGCAAAAGTAATTGTTCCTGATACTGTCTACAAGTTAGGAAGTTACACAAAAAGCCAGGGAAAAGATGTTAGTGTTTTGGATTAAGGTGATTATGGAACAGATAAGGAAAAGCAGATGAATTTGAGGTGTATTTTGTAAAGGGAACCAACAAGACTTGCTGAAGGGCTCAAAGAAAAGAAATGAGGGAAATGGAAAACACAAGGATGATTCTTAGGATTTTAGCTTGATGACAATATTTATCTAAATGGGAAAGACTGGAGAAGGATGGGGAAAATCAAGTTATGTTTTGAACTTGATATATTTGGAAAGCTTATAAGACATCCAAGTGGACATGTGAAAGCTTAGGGTAAAGAGGTGGAACTGGAGTCAGTTTTGGAGCCATCAACACAAATATGATATTAAAACCCTATGAGTGGGAAATTCCCTGGTGGACCAGTGGTTAGGACTCCAATCTCTCACTGCCAAGGGCACAGGTTCAATCCCTGGTTGGAGAACTAAAATCCCACAAGCCACCCGGCACGGCCAAAAAATAAATTTAAAAAAAAAAAAAAAAAAAGAAAGCTATGAATGGATAGGTGTGTCTTGTGAGAGAGTTTAACATGAGAGAGAAATCCCAAGATAGAGCCGTCATGTACAGTCTTCCAACTCTAGGTCGTCAAATGCTTTAGCTTGGCTCGGTCTCAGTTTCTCTGTCTCTCTCTGTCTCACTCTTCTCTCTGAGGGTTGGCCCCTGGAACCCAACCATCATGTTCTGAAGAAGCCCCGTCTTCTCAGCATCTTCTGCCAGATTTGTGAATAAGTGAGCCTTCAGATGATTCCAGCTCCCAGCTGATATCAAATAGAGCAGAGGTAGAAATGCTAGGCAGTGTTGAGTCCCCAGTAGAGGCTGACCCACCCAGCCATTCAGTGGGCAGTGTAGAAAAAGCCAGTAAGGGAGTAAAACCAGGTTGTTCAGGGTTTTCCCCAGAAAGTACATGAGAGAGAGGGGCATGGAATCTAAGGGCGTATATAAGGTAGTGATTATAATAATGTATCTTCGCACAGACACTAAGAAGGGAAAACCAAACAGTGAGAAAGTGCTGAGGCCCCTGAGTCGGTGGTGTTGGTGAGGCTGAAAATATGCTACAGTTGAAGTTCTAGAAGTCTAGAAAAATCTGACACTCATAGTTTGATGTAAGATTTATGCATCATGGGTTGGCAGAGTGGAGAAGGTTAGCTTAAGAGTTCTGGGTATTGTGTAAGGCAGCTACTGGGGATGGCAGGGTCCAGGGACTGTTGCTAAGAAGTCAACTAATTGGCATCAACAACCAGAGACAGAGACTTTTCACTCTATTTTGAGAACAGATTGTATTACTTCAAATGTAAAACTTTCGTATAAGAAAAATGCACCTGAAAAATCCTTTGAAAAGTTCCTCCTGAGAATTTTCTTTTCCAAGTACTATGAAAAATGACTGCAGTGTTTCTTATATTAAGGTTGATAATGATGTTAAATGTAAAAATAAATGAAAACCTGTTGGAAGTCTCTGGAACAGAACTAATACACCTGTAGCTGGCTTACATCGTGAATCTCACTTTGTTTCTTGGTATTTGGCCTCAGATAAATTGCTGATCTCAGCCCGTGCTCTGCGGTCTTCTACTTGATGAGTTCTTGCCAGGACAGCTTGACAAATCTTGTAAAGACAAATACAGTGCCTGCCGCTACTATAACTGAACTGGGGCTGGAAGTGCTAACTTCAGCACCGAATGTACTTCCTTGTTGGGTTTTTCTGTCATTCTCTTAGTTTCTTTGTTTTGGAGGAGTTGGAGGTCATGACTTTACAAGTATCCTTATTGATACATTTCCTGCATTTGGGAGGTAAATTGAAATACAGTTGTTCTATTGAGACACAATCTGGAAGAACCACGTATTCATTTGCTGGTAAATGTGACTGCTGAACTGTGTTCCTTAGAATGTTTCTAAAAGACTCAGCAAAATGAAAAAGACTAGCATACCAGGTGATAGCTTATAAATATTATTTATTTCCAAACCAGAGGAGAAAGGGGATTATAGAGCTCATCTTTACTTCTGCTTCCTCTCTCCTTCTCTTTCCATTTTCTCATCCCAACACTCATATAATCAAACCACAGAATTTACTCCTTCCAACCTCCAAAATTAATAAATTACTCAGTCTCTAGAATCCTGAGTTAGCCACTGTCCTATAGAACTTTATGTGATGATGGAAATGGTCTGTATCTGTGCTGTTCAATATGGTGGCCACTAGTCATATGTGCTTACTGAGAACTTGAAATGAAATTTCATCTTATTTAATTCCAATTAATTTAAATTTAAATAGCCATATGTGGTTCACAGCTACCTTTTTGGCCAGTGCAGCTAGATAATCAGTTCCATTCACTGAGTACTTACTCTGAGCAAAAAATAGAGTGGGAGAAGATGCAAAAGAAATCGAGCTTCTCTGCTGAGGAAATGTCCTAGGTATTTGTCTATCAAACAGAATTCCTAAAGTAGACAAGCTCCCTGGAACAGTACAAGAAGGACAGCCTATTTGCCAGCTATCATACAAATGAAAAATCTGATCCTCATACTTTGATGTAAGATTTAGGAAAAATGGATGGAAACGTTAACTAAGCCATAGCACCTTTGCTTGAAAAATGGGACACGTATCAGAAATGTTGCTGAAAATGTTGTCTTTTAAATGTTGCAGCCAAGTTTTTTATGGCATAACAAACAACCCCCAAATCTGTATGATTTATAATAACATACATTTATTATTCTCACCCACAACTGTGCAGATTAGCTGGGGTAGTTCTGTTTCAGCCTGCAGGTTGGGCTCAAGCCAGCTTCATGTGTCTCCCAGTGGGATCAGTGGCTTCTTGGAGGAAGCTGTTCTCACGGCAAATGGTACAAAAGGACAAATGATGCCCCGCAAGCACATTTAAAGCCGCTGCTCATGTTACAGGCGCTAACGTTCCATTGGCCAAAGCAAATAATATGGTCAACCTCAAAGTTGGTGAGGCAAGAATTTTTACTCCACCTACCTTACTGGAAGGCACAGTGAAGTCACTTGGCAAAAAGTATGGATGTATAATTTTTTGCTGGGGGAGGGTGAAGAGTTTGGAACAATAATAAAATCTATCACAAATACTTAGAACTCCATGGATTTGGTGAGGGTCATATTTTCTCGGGCAGTGAGTTAATTCTTTCCTTCAATCGGTAGATTCTCCCTCCTCCTGTCCTAACTTCCTCAGGTGGATTCAACTCTCCTTGGTAACAGCAAACACCAGACAGAGCACCCAAGGTGTCAAATTGCCCCAGTTTCCAGTAACCCAAGCCAAATCACGAAGGCACCAGGCAAGGAGAACCAGACTGGGGAAACCCGGGATCTACTTTCATGCAGCAACGACCATCACAGAGAGTAGGGGAGTCACCGTGGATTTGCCAAAACTCAGTTTAGTGATACTGACTATGACTATACAAGGAGAAAACACACAGGCTTGTTGTGTACAAGATATTGATAAGCTTACAGGCTCAATGCAATCTTTAAAATTTCAAATCCAAGTTCAATCCCTTGTCATCTCATTCTTTGTCAACTCCCCAGCCCCTCCTTAGACCTTCTCCCAAGACACGGTTAGTAGCCCATGCATAGCTCCTCTTATAATTAGTTTTCTTTGTTTGCATGAGAGTTTTTAAATCATTCACTCTTTCCTTTATCTATTCATTCAACAAATATTGAACAAGCATTGACTCTGTCTGGCAATGTTTTAAGATCTGGGGATACAGCAGTGAAAAAAACAGAAAAATGTGTCTGTTCTCATAGAGTTTACATGCTGGTGGAGGAAAAAAAAAAAAACAGTAGACAACTGGACAAATAAACAAATAATACAATGTTTTAAAAAGATAAAGCAACATAAAGGGCTTGAGAATGACCGGAATGCTATCTCTTTCATATGGTGGTGGGGAAGTTTGCTCTGAGGATACAACCTTTGAGAAAAGATATGAAGTCAGTGAGGAACAAAGAAAATGATAGAAAAAATATTCCAGTTAAAGGAAGCATCAAGCATCAGCAGGGATGCGCGAGGCATGTTCAAGGAGCAGCTTGAAACATAATGTGAATGGAACGGAGACAGGTGGGGAGAGTAGGAAGTAATTAGGCTGGAGAGGGGTTGAGAGCCAGATTACCTAGGACTTTGTAGGCTGGGAAATCCCTGGAACATTTTGAACAGAGGAACGATATGAATGTAAGTGTGTAGTGAGAAGACTTTGGAATATAACTCTGAATGAACTCTGGAGCACTGTGTTTGGTGTCTGCCTAATTCCACGTCAAACCAGCCTCTGTTCTCTGGGACCTGGATGCCAGGTGTGCACTTGCTTCAGCTTCACTCATCAGTTCTTGTGCTTCCACAAACGTAAACATTCTGTGCTCTCCCTTTCTTAATCTCATGTATCTTCCAATATCCCCCTTGAATTCACTACCCCCTTTTTTTTCTGTTAACTCAATCTAATGCATGTCCCACCTTCAATCCATTAGGATGGAAATCTGATCAAACCAGCAAACTTATACCCTTCACTGCACACATGTTTATTGTACACTTGCTGTGGGCAAGCTTCTGAACCAGGAACAAAGAAGGCTCAAATGTGAATTGAAATGGACCTGGCAGGTCAGGAATTTACAGCCTAATATGGAGTTTCCCAATTTTTCAAGTATGCAGACCTCTATTACCATAAAAATTCTCAATCTCCTGCTTAATAATACCTTAGTATATTTAATAGACATTCATTGAGAAACGATGTAATGACAAGAAGCTATTAAACATTCAATAACACATTTTATGCATTTCTTTTTTATTAATGTTATGACTTCTGCATAATATTACTACATAATAGGAAATGCATATCTGAAACACATTATCCCTTCAGTACAATAGAAGTAAGTATGGATTTGCCATCCCTTGCAATAATTCCACCTCCATCTTACACCTCTGGATCTTAAGAGAAGCACAGAACTGGAATAAAACCCAGCTGACCCTCAACTCCTTTGCTCTGACCATACGGACAAAGCCTAATGCACAGGAATATGTTTGTAACTTCTGTTACAAAATCTCAGACTTTAAAGATGTCCCAAAGTAAATGCAAACTACCCATATGAGTACACATGATAGTGGCCTACAGGTGCCTGGGCTCTTGAATTAATTCCAAAAAGCGGGGGCAGGACCAACTAGATAATCTGCAGGGCCCAGTGCAAAATGAAATGCAGGGCCCCTTGTTCAAAATGTATTAAGCATTTCAAAATGGTGACAGCAGAGAATTAAACCAAGTGTGGGGAATTTCTGGACATGGGTCCTATTTGACCTACGAAGCCAGCCTTGACTGGGGGCCTGGTATACACCAAGACGTCTGCTGCACACAGTGGACTTTTATGCTCATCCAACAAAATCTGTCACCATGTAGCAACAGCAAATGTAATAGTGGCACCTACTATGTGCCAGGCATTCCTCTAAGTGCCTTGTGCGTTCTGTTGCATTTAACTGATGAAATAGGTATTATCATTATCCCCATTTTGCAAATACCGAAGCCCAGATAGGATTAGTAACTTAACAAGGTTGTGTAACTAGTAAAAGGGAGAACCAGGATTCCTGTCCCATGTAGTCTGACTTCAGAAAGTAGGCCCTTAACTCCTAATGAGGTTCTCTTTCCCTAATGCTGTTTAGCTTGTTTTGAGAATTAAATAAGAAAATGTAGGCGAAATGCTTGTTAATTTCAGAGTACACTATACATATTGAGCACCAACGATGTGCCACGCGTTGTTCTAAGCATATGCCAGCTCCTTTCAACTTCAAAACTGTCCTGTGGATATGTGCTGTTATTAACTGCATTTTAACACTGACGAAGTTAAGGAAGAGTGACATTAGGTAACTATCCTAAGGATGCAGCAAGTGAGAGACTGAGCCAGGATTTCAACTGAAGGAGGGAGTAGAAAGTAAGAAACAAAAAAAGAGGCATTGGTTATTTTATTTATATACATATATAGTTTAGTTATTATTAATATATAGTCATAAGAATATTTTGTGGTTCCTTGTAGGAAGGTCCTGAAGGCATTATCTTTAAAATACTTCTTTTATCATGGAAAACGAATGAGAGATTATAGTTAGAGTCAGAAGACGTAATACAAGTAGGCTCTTGCTTAAGTGGTATCCACATTTTATGGAAAAACAAGGAGCCCTTATCTTCTCTGGGTCTGCAATTTATGTCTTACTTTTTTATGATCTTGAAATTGATTCTCCAGTAGGATATAAATAAGGAAGCCGCTGTTTTTTCCCAGTGTTCCTCCATTTTCACACTAATTAAATTGCCATAAGAGTAACCATTAATCTTCCTTGGGTACCAGCCATCTTCTGCCCTTTGGTGTTGTGTGGAATTCCCACACTGTGCCAACACTATCTTGCAAAGCCAAACTCAGGGCCAAGAGTGGTTTGTGTGCAAAGAGATCAAGGCTAGTTCCTTGAGAAAAAGAACACCACAAATTCTTCCCATCTCCTGCCATGAAGTGTGAGTTATTTAATTTACCAAGATGGGGGCTGGAAACTAAACCCCCAATGGATGTTTTCACTTTTATTGCTCATTAGAGAGTGTCGGTGAACTGTTGAACATCAGCTGTTAGAAGATAATGGAATTACCTTCCTCTAATACCTGGAGTGAGTATCATCCTACTCTTTACACCACTTCCAGCTTTCCCTAAAACCCCACTAGAGTGTTTGTGTTCATTCACCAAACAGTGATTGAGAACCTCTTCATGCTTTGTGGGAGAAAGAGGAATTAAACCTTCAGGGTCTTTGGAGTCTAATGATGGAGCAAAGACACACATCTCCAGGCTTCCGATGAATATGCCAGAGGTACAAAGACAGTGCTATGGGTATCTAGAGGGGAGAGAAATCCCTTTTACCAGAGGTTTCAAAAGGGAAGAATCACAAGCTGATCCGTGCAGCAGCTAGGAAATGAATACCTTCCATGTCTTCCTCACTTTTCTCAATTTTCCCAGCTCTTTCTCAGTTTGAAGCTTAACTAAGCCCTTTCAAATCAGATTTCATCCATGCTCAAGAATCACTCATAATATGAAGGTATTTTACCTAACCTCTCCATGAGTCGGCTAATAGGAAGAGAAGGAGAAATCAAAGATCGTAGAGAGATTTGGCATTTTTTATTCCCAGGTCTCATGGTGATGATGGTAGCTTGCCTCCAAGATGGCTGCCACCAACGACTTTCCTCCCTGTGGCGCATACAATTTCCCCATTGAGAGACTCAGACTAGTTCTGCCCTCCCCACTGAATCTGGGCTTTAGTAAACTGAACAATAAAATGAGGCAGAAGTGGTGTTCTAGGACTTTTTGATGCTAATTCAAAAGAAGCCTTGTATCTCCTACCTGGGTCTCCAGGACCACTCTGGGAATATGGAGGCACCACGTCAGAGGTCCAACTACAGGAGCCCACCATGCTGGAAAGGTCACTTCTGGGCACTTCCATGACTATTCACTTCGAGACCAGCCTCTCAGGCCTCTTAACCAGGGCACCACACGTGGGATTTCTATCTTGGTGCTTCCAGATCAGCCCAAATGCCAGCTGAATATGACCGAGTGACCTCAGTCAACACCACGTGGAGAAGATGTGCCCCAGGAAGCCTCGTTTGAGTTCCTGATTGGCAAACTTGTGAGATATAATAAAGTGGTGGTTGTTCTAAGTCACTATACTTTGGGGTAAATGATCACAAGACAGTAAAAACCGGAAGAGTGATCAATCAGGTCTCTTGAATATTTTTGATGTCATCTTATGTTTACAAAACAGAATAGACTTTACGTAACATGTAATTGATTCCCATATTTTACAGATGAGAAAACTGAAGTCTGAAGCATCAAAGAGCCATCCAGTTCTCCCTTTCAGGCTTTCTCTTTCATTGCTCTCTTCTTTCATTACTCTTGGATGTCCTCAGAATAAGTTAGAACATTTATTCATTTTAGTTTCGAATGTGAACAAATCTGAAATGTCTGGGAAGAGCAAATGTGGAAGAGTAGAAAGATCTGCTAATTTATTTTGTAGCCCCGGTGACTGATATAGTACTCCACATGGTTCTAGGCACTCGGTGAATTAGTGCTGAACAAAGGAATGAATGAATGAATGAATGAATGAATGAAACATCCTCTCTCTGTGCTAATGGAGAGTTCTGCAACAAGGCAACCCAATGTGTGTCTCACTTCATCACTTTATTTGAGTGAGTTCATCTGACTCACTGCCTTTTGACAGATTGACCCTCAGGGTGCTAACTAGAAAACTGGTGTTTGTGTCAGAATCTGTGACTCCATGGCGTGACTTTCTGGAGGTCAGAGGGTTTGTCCCTGACAGGATTCCAGATCCTGCACAGAAAACGGCTTTTCTTGGAGGTTACACCTCTCCTTATCATGTGTCCCACTGGCTCTCTATGTTACCTCTTATTTGGAAGCCTTATTTACACCTCTCCGTATCATGTGTCCCACTGGCTCTCTATGTTACCTCTTATTGGGAAGCCTGCTGGTAATAATTCAGACAGTAGTCACTCATTTTTTTCCTGTGAGTGAATTCATTCTTCATGATTGTTCTGTACCATCTTGGAATCCAGTTAGTTGTGTTAAAAACCTGATGGTGACTCAGTGAAGGAAGGGGTCCTCTTTGTGTGTGTAACAACACATAGGCCTAAAAATGACAAAGGTCCCGCTCATAGGGAACTTATTGAGAGGAACAAACTAATTTTGGGTTCTGTTTCTCCTAGACAATCGGTCCTTTGGAGACTAAACCGCATGTACTGAAAGAAGCACACAATTGACTGGTTACTAAGCTTAGGAGGGCCTCTCTCCCAAGTCACCCTCAGAGACAAGAGAGCTCAAAGCTCATGTTCATTTACCCCACAAATCACACCACAGTGAAGCTTCAGAAACAGCAGTGCCCACAGCCTAGGGCAGGAATTTGGGTTTAGGGGTTGGGAAGGAGACAGTTCTTCGGCTAGACTTCATTGATTGGAGTCTCTTTCCACAAAAAGAGACTTTTGACCTTTTGACCTTTGTCACCCCTGGGAGCACTGAGTCTGCAGCTGTTGCATCTCCTGGGCTCTCCCCCAAGAACTGGAGCTCTGAAGGCCCCTTGTGAGTGGACAATGTGCTCTTATCCAAGAGGGATGGGATTGCCTCTTCACAGGGAAATGGTCCAGGGCCCTTGTCTTTCAGGGAAGTTACTGAACCACAGCCAAACCACAAAAATCAGCTGCTAAAATAGCCTCAAAAAATTTTCTTTTAAGGAATAAGTAAATAAATTAAAGGGACATTGAAGTTTTTAGAGCCAGGCTTCTATCCCAACTGAAATGCCCACCACCAAACCAATGGGAGGCTAGGAGAAGTGCCAGTCCTATGACCCTGAGGTGACACAGCTCACATTCGGGCCACGGCCTTGGCCAGCTGCTACCCACCCCCCAATGCCAGCCAGTGAAGACCACTTTTTTCCTTCATTAGGCAAGTATTTACTGAAATCAGGACTAAACACCAAACACAAGGCCTATGCTTTGGGAGATACACTTTGCATTAAGAACCAACCAGGTTGCTGACTTTATGGAGCTTAATAGTTTTGCGGAGGAAAGAGACATTAACCAAACAATCCCATGAACAATATAAACTTGTAACTGTGATAAGTGTTAGAAAGAGATTCAATGCTCAACCACAGAAAGGGGATTAACCCAGTTAGGGAAGTCAGGGAAGTCTGCTTGGAGTAAGAGAAATTTGAGCTGAGCTTTCAGAAGAGCTGAATAGGATTTAGCTAGATGATAAGGGAGGAAGTGTTATTCCAGCCAGAAAAAGCAGTATATGCAAAGGTCCTGTGACAGACAGAACATGGTACGTTTAAGGGACAAAACTGGCCAGAGAGGGTGGAGTGGAGTGGCAGGTAAAAGGGTGACCACGTAGAAACCCTGTAAAGCACATTAGTAAAGTTCTATCTTCATGAATTGAATCTGGGGAAATGAGCATATGGGACATAATCAGATTATGGTTTGAAAAGATCAGGTGACCTGTTCATTGACATCAGCTGCTACTGTGCCCAGTGGAGCAGCTCCTGTCAGTTGACCATGAGGTTTGACCATGGGCTTCATTTCCTGGCCACACTGAGCCTCGTTAGTCCCAAGTATACACTGCCCCTCCCCTATCTCCCATCACCTCCTGACCCTTCTCTCCTTTCTCTACTCCCAAACCCTCTCACCTGAGCAAACGTGCTGGTCAGCCAACTCCCTTCGAACCCCAACCTCTTCCTCAAATGTTCCCTTCAGCTCTTGGCCTGTAAATGAAACCCAGATGTCCTCGAAGGACACAGCTGTCAATGTGGCTGCCTCAAGCTGATGTTCTTTAATCTCAAGTCCAGGAAGTGGGGTGGAAATCTCCCTTCCCCCCAAACACTACTTGTGGGCAAATCATCTTTAGCACTCTCCCACTCTCCAACCTTCAGGTCACTCTTTCCCCCTCACTAAGGATTCATTCCTGTCCGTTCTTTCTCTTCTCTCCCACATTTTCTTGGAAGAATCACCCAACACATTTGTCCTCATCCACATCACTGTTCTACCTCAGCCTCTCGCTCTGGGAAGGTGCTTATTTTCAACTGCCCCTTCTACACCCTGTGGACTGGACCTCCAGCACACCCTGCCCCCATTTCCAAAGTGGATCCTATCATCTCCCCAGAAACTGCTCCTCCAGCCGTGCTTCTCATTTCAGTAAATGACACCCCTGATTAACCCTTACTCCCGGCAAAGCTATACTGCCAAGTGGATGCTCTCAGGGATACATCACAGCTTCCGCTCTCACCCTGCATGTCCAAATCACCACCAAGTCTTGTTTCTTTGACTTCTAAACATAACACAAGTCCATCCACTTCTCCCCGTCTCTGCTGCTGCCAGCCTCATTCCAAAACACCATCATTTTTCACGTGACCCGTAGCATGGCAGCCAGCGCTCCATTCATAGGCACAAAATGTGTGATGACATCTTTTCCTTTGTCTTACAGCGAGGTGGGGATAGGAGGTGAGATAATGTCTCTAGCTATCCTTTGGGGAGAGGAGGCATTTGGGGTGCAAACTCATGGTTCTTCCAGCCAGATATTGTCTACAGGTAGACCCTTGGTTCATAATATAGCCTACCACAAAGGTGTCTCTTGTTCTTGCCATACTCTATTTCTTTTTCTCTTCTGGATATAACCTTGACCTCTATTCCAGGGGCGAATACACACAGGATCCCTGGAAAAGCCAAAGCCATTCTTCACACAAGGAATTGAGTAATAAATCCATATATAGTTGATGCTGGGGAAGGAAGTGTGTTGAGAATCCTGACTTACTCTCCTATTCCCAGCACCTCACCACTGTTGCCCAATCAAAGAGCAAGGTCATACCCTGCCCAGACCGTGGATGTCACTCCAGGCACATGTTCTAACACTGTTCTTGTTCCTCTCCATCTGCCTCATTGCTTTTACCCTTCCCTCTTCCTGAAACCTCCGCCTCCTGATTTTCCTGGTTACACTGCCCTCACTCAGAAGCCCCACATCCTTCCTTGGGTCTATTTTTAAAGATTTCCAGGGTCTGTGGTGAGTGAGTGTCATTGTCTTCTCTGTTCCTGGGTAGAGGGAAGGGTGAGCTTCAGATCCTCAGAGTTGGGGAGGAAGAACATCTGGATTGCATTTTGTAACTTTCTCTATGAATTTGCAAAACAGACAAACTAAAAACAAGCAAAAAAAATAATCTCCATTTTCCCAATGAAGATTAACGTCCTCCCCAAAACCTTATTGACTCTTCCGTATTTATACCTCTCCTCCGTGCTCAAATTTGAACTTATTTTGCTACAGAAATTTTGCCTGCATTATGATCCTGGGCTGTAAGACAAAGTTTCTTCCCTTAACTGGACCAGGCTCATCCCCCAGACTCATCCTGCAGGTAGAGGGTGGTCCTTCCCTATGACCATGCCTCTCTCCTGCTGTCATACCTTTAATGTTTTCTCTTATGTGCCCCAAGTTCTTCCTCATGGACACAGTCTTCTCCTTGGGGAAACTTCTCCCCCTTCTTCAAGCCTCAGCCTAAAATCTCTTCATTGGGGACATCTTCCCTATGTCCCCAGGGTTTCCTGATTGACCACGTTCGCAGCACTCTGTAGGGCATTCTTTTTCCACAGTGCAAATGAAAAATTTAAGGAAATTATTACTGAGGGACTGCTTATCATATGTCTCCTCTGTTAGACTGTAAACCCCTTCAGGGCAGAACCTCTGTCTTCTTCTGTGCCATATTCCTACATTAGTGCATAATAATCTTAGTTAACTACTGAACACTTATTGTGTACCAGGTATTTTATACAAAGTAGCTCCTTTATTCCTCACAGCACTTCTGTAAGGTAACTTGCCTTATAGAGTAAGGAAAGTGAGCTACAGAGAAATCAACTTGTCCAAGATTGTACAGCTGCTATGGTGGAGCCAGGACTGGAAATCAGGAAGCCTGGCCAAAAAGATATAGATTGTGTGGTGAAATGCACATATATCTCACTTTTAAAACTTCCATTTCTTTATGTCAAAATAAAATCGATAGTAGGGAGACCTGAGAGTTATGGAGTCCAATTATAGAGTTTTTAAATGGGTCGCTGAATGTGGAAATTTTCCCATCTATGTCTGATTTCTAGATGAATTGCAGTATTCTGAAACTGAAAACCAGTCTTCTTTTAAAATATAGTGCGCTCTCTCTCTCTCTCTCTCTCCCCTCTCTCTCTCTCTTGCACGCACGTGCTTCTTTGGTTTTTACTTACCAATGTGTCCCATTGCTTTGGAAACAAGCTAAGTTAATAATTTGCTGAAGTAAAAACTTAGCTCCGTATGGGATAAAGATGGGCTTTTCTCAGCGGTGATCTGGGCAATATTTTAAACTCTTGATTGTAACCAACATCTTCTTATAGCTCAGAGATGCTCCTGAAAACACCTGTATATGTGATTTTCCAAGATGAGACGGTGATATGAGTCAGTATACTTGCTACCAGGAACTTAGGAATTTAAGACTTGGCTGGGTCACTGGCCTCTGGGACATCCTTGGTCAGGTGACTTAGCCTCTACCAGCTCTGAGGGTGCAGTGGGAACCCAGCAGCCTCAGCCAGTTATTTTCACAATAATAAAAAAAGATTTTTCAACTCACTCTCATAGGAGGAGATGATAAGGACCTAGTGCTGGGTCAGATTGCCAAGGGGATTCCATGTCTGCCATTTAATAAGGGGCTCCAGGTCCCTTGGCCTCTTTAGACTAAGAAATGCATTTAAGTCATAAACATACGATTGATCATAGAAATTCAATGTCACTTCACCGCATATTGTTTCCTTCTTTCAGTGCAATAAGCCAAAAGGGAACATTAAATTCATCCTCACTGAATTTAAATCTCACAGAGAAATTCAGAGCATCCTTTGATGTCAGGAGGACATTGTTCTAAATAATTTTGTAAGAAAGCAGTGCTGGAGAGTTTTGTGAAAATGACAACTCAGGGGAGGAGTTCGTGAGCTGTGGCAGTCAGCCTTTACTTGAAGTAAAATGACACATATTAAAGAAGAGACAGGAAAGTTAGTGCTTTGAAGCAAGAACACATCACGTTCTTGAGACAGAACAGGAAAATGAATCAGGCCGATCACAGGGCAGGGTACTGAGGAGAGATTTGTTTTTTAGGGGCAAGACTTGTGAAGAGAGGGCTTCCATGGACCTCTTTTTGGCACTAGAAAGAGGGATAGAAAAAAATATATCTATTTTGGAAAATCAAGCAATCAGCTGCACTCCAGAGCCCCTAAAGGTATTTTAGGGTCAAAAATACAGTGTTTGGGGGCTTGTCACTGCTCTTCTCCTCAACACCACCTTTTCTTTCCACTCTGTCATCCTCTGATCATGTGTGTAAAAGCTAAATCTTTAGAATGGCCAATGGCTGTAAGCATAAAATAATCCATTTTTATGTGAATAATCTGGATGTCAGCCCCACTGTGGGACCTTTATGAAAGAATTAAATGTCTCTTGAAGTGCCACTTCAGAACCCCAGTCTCACCTCACTGTAACAGGCGTGGAGTGTGGATGCTTGTTTTGAATGCAGATTACCTGAAGCCACCTGAAATTTACTGGATTAGAATTCCTAGGGGTGGAGCCCGGGAATCTGCATGTTAATCATTTACATTCCTCAGGTGATGCTTGTGCAGCCCTACTTTTGAGATAGGAAAGTGATGACAGATACCCTCCTTAGTTAATAAAATCAGCTATTTGACTTACTGTCATCAAACCATGAGTTACCCCCTGGTTTTCATGATAAACATCCTCCTATTGGATTTGCATTGTCTCTAGTGGTTTCCATTTGCCATGCATGGAATACAGCTCCCACCCACGTACCCCTGAGCCTCTTTCATCCTCTCTCTTAAACAACCAAGGTTCTTGGTCCCAGGCAAATTTGTTCTATGCACAATGGGCTGAAATGCAGTTTACACAATATATTTTACATTACTGATGTCTGAATCCCATCAATGGTGAGTATGAAAGCATTAAAATCGCCCTACACTTTGAATCTCATTATAACTCTTTAATAGTTTAATAACTAATAATAATAACTAATAATAACATAATTCTATTCACTTTAAAATTATGAAGCTTAAAAATTCTTCTTTAATCTCTTTTCAACATGTTTGATATGCTTGGAGATTAAAATATATGACCTGCATAAAAGATAAGCTAAACCCCAACATAAATGGTCATGAGCCTCCAGGAAATGAATTTGGATAAAAAGAAGTAGTCTGGGCATTTATAACAGTTTTCATAGATATGGACTTGGTCTTTTTTCAAAAATTTTTTCTTTCATTTCTAGCTCCCTCTGACCTTTTTCCTTTACTGGGCAAATTTACTTCTTCACACTTTTGTATGAGATATGTACAAGTTTCCTTTCTTTGAACAATCAAAGCAATCTCTGTCATATTAAAGCAACCTCTCAGCTGGAAATTCACTCTGGTTTCCAGGAAGACACTGTTAATTAGCATACAAAGATTACTTAGAATAAAACCAGGCATATTTGAGTTTGTATCTGGCTTCCTTGATTAGGTCAGGCAATACTTAAAATGAGGTTGTCATATAGTTTTAAAATGTATCTGATATACTCTGTCTATTACGACATTATGCAGATGTAGGCTGGGAAGTTACTAATAATGTTGACAGTTGAAGAATAGGGAATTCAAATACTTACTGCAATCAATCATGTCAGGAGGAAATAAGTGTGTCACCTGGCTTCTTTGGGACCCATTTTGGCACCCCGTAGAGCACCGATAAGCAGATAACATGATCACCTCTTTAGAGAAATCTCTCAAAGAGACACCAGGGGACATCCACCCAGTACACATGGCAAAACTCCTGAAAAGCATCTCCATGTTTTCCTCACATCAGAGCAGCTGCCCAAATCTCCACTTTACTCTCTCAAAACTCCCCAACTTCATCTCCCAAATCCCAAGCCATGTTGCCTTTTGCTTCTTGCCCCTTCCTCTCACCATTCCACGTTGTTTCCTCTCATAAATAACTCTCTGCCTCTTCTGGTGGAACCCAAGGTATGAGCATGATGGTGCAACTTTGGTAGAATTCAGTAGTTTGTATTTAGGTTCAAATGCTATGTTGAACTTTGAGTGGAACTAGAATTTTTAAAAACATCATGTAAACAAATTTATGGGCTATTGTGAGAATAAGTCCTTGCTTTTGAAAGCCTGGTCTCTTACATTAAGAGATAAGAGGAGTTTTGCTTTTCCCTGACAAAGGTCAACAGAGGAGAGAGGGTCATCAACTGTTGCAAGTACTGTTCTGGTTTTAGTACCAAAACTAAGAACTCCTCATTCCCAGCAAACCAAGTCAAGCGATCACTCTAGAAGGAGGCTTCTGCCTCTCTCTAGGACAGCCTGATATAATGAGACCCCGAAGAGTAACCCAAAGATGAAATTAGAGCCTCCTCTTTCACTGGACAAGGCAAATCCATTGCTCCTAGGAGACCCATGGGCTGCCCAGATTAATTCCTTCTGCTTGTCCCACCTGCCTTTTTTGTTTTAGCTGTCAATGTCACCTGCCTGGGATAATGGCTAAGCCAGGGACTCTTGCCTTCCTCCCAGACAGGGTCTTGGGCAACAGAAGGAGTAATAAAATTTCATTTTGCCTTACTTGGGATCCACCAAGTCTTACCCTAGTTTCAACAACTTAGTCTTATTTTCACCTAGGATTAGAAAATGTCACTAACAAGATTAAAACCACCATCATTACATGGCTACTTCCCTGCATGGATGAAACTAATCATTTTAGCCCTGAAGTAATTAATTTTCCTGAAGTAAATTAACCGTCCCTGTCCTTATGATAGGTTGCCAACACATAAATCGATATTGTCCTTTTTTTTTTTTTTTGGTAATTCTAATGATGTTACAATGATAGCTGTTTTCAATGTTAAAAATTACATTTCAGAGAAAGCCAGTTATGCCATACCCTTTCAAAATTCAAACTGATAGTACTGATGGATGGCCGGATTAATTTCTATTTCATCTTGCCTGACTGTGTTGGGTAGATGTGCTTAAGGGGTGGTCTGGCTCAGCTCCTACACACTCCCCCTGCTCCCAGCCCCCACTGATGGGCTCTATTCTGAGGCCTCTCTCTCTCTCTCTCTCTCTGAATGCAAGACCTTAGGGGATTTCCCTCACTGGTAACTTGTTATTGTTTATTAGGCCTCCTGAGGGCTGAGATCATTTGTCATTTTAGTGGTCAGAAGATTCCTGATTGAAGGGAGACTGGGCAAAGAAGAGATGTTAAAGTCTTACAAAAGCAAATCTTGTTGCTATTGTAAGTGCATTTCTTAGCTTCAAAAGACAAAAACCATACGAGGATAACTTAACGTATAACTTAACGAAGGCATCAATTTAAACCACATCTTTAATAGTTTTTTTTTCAAAGAAAGTATAATGGATGGCATTACGTTTCTTAATAATTATTCTAATGTATTTTGCATAATACATTTGATATACAGTATGAACTACATGAATCAGGATTTAACTGGAACCGAAATATAGGGGTTATGAGATCATTGTTCTCTTTTCGATTCCTTAGGAAAATGTCATCATAACCATAACCAATCCAAGTCTTCAAAACAAGCGGTCCAAAGACCACATGGCAATAGAGATAGACTTCTCAGGATAGAAATTCCAAACTCAGGATTAAAAATGGTTTCTATCACCCTATAAAGCTTAAACAGAACAGCCTTGGGAGCACTTTATGGAAAGCTAGTCATCAACCTAAATCTCTTGGTCTCCTTGGTAATTAGACCAGGAGGTCTGAGAAAGATGCTTCGCTCTCCGTTACATGGCATCCCATTCCTGGCCCTCTGCTAAGCAAGGTCAAGCTGTTTGGGGGCATCTCCTGTCTCTCTAGGCTCCCTCCTTTGATCCTTTGCATCAGTCAAGACTCTTCAGGTCTGACTTGCACCCAGTTCACACTGGCTGAAGCAAAAAGGGAGTTCATTGCAAGATGTAGGTAGAACTCCAAATGTAAAGAATTGTTGAGGACCTGTGGAATACTGGGGGACTTTGGGATTTGAATTCAGCACACACTACTTTATGGGACTTCCCTGGTGGTCCAGTGGTTAAGACTCTGCACTCCCAATGCAGGGGACACAGGTTTGATCCCTGGTCAGGGAACTAAGATCCCACATACCGCATAGCGTGGTGGAAAAAAACAAAACAAAATAAAACCACACACTACTTTATTCTGCTTGTTCTAAAGTTTTCATTTGTCCTACAAGGTTTCATCCTCCACAGTCACCAACAGGCCTTCTCCACGTGGGAGGGACATGGCAGCTGTCCACCCCAGGGATGCACTGGTCCAAGGTCCAAGAGGAGAGTTTGGTTGTAGTAGGAGAACCCAGAAAAAGACTCTAGGGGCCGTTTGTGTCATAGGTCCCTCCCTGAGCCAGTTACCAAGGTCAGAGGGATGGAGGTGATACCACAGGTAATCCTGTGGTCCTGTCCAACCCTCTTAAGGGTCTATTGCCAAGAAAGGGGGTGGGGGAAGGTGATGTGTAGACAAATGGTAATGGCTAATATGTACTATGTCCTGGGACTTCCCCTGGCTGTCCAGTGGTTAAAAGACTCCGTGTTTCCAGTGCAGGGGGTGTGCGTTCGATCCCTGGTCGGGGAACTAAGATCCTGCATCCTGCATGGCTAGGCCAAAAAAAAAAAAAAAAATAGCAGTTTACAATATGTACTATGTCCGTAAGTATGTTCCAGGCACTGTTATATTTGTTTTGAGTATATGACTTCCTTAGTCTTACAGCAAGGCTAAGCTGAAGGCTTGATTACTCTCACTATTATACAGAAGGGGGGAGAGTTCGAACAACATTTTGGTAACTTGCCTGACGTCACATAACTAGTGAATAGAAAGATTTAAAACGAGACTGGCTGACCCCAGATCTAACCACCCAACTACCATCATTCCAGCCAAATTTTCTCTCCTCCCTTTTCTCCCTTTTCTCTTCCTCTCTCTTTTGTAGGGTGACTGACAGATGGAAGGGCTTGGAAAGGGTTGGGAGCTGAGGTGAGGAGAATTCTCTGAAACCCCCTTTGCCCTGACTATAGCCCCAAACATTTGCTCTGGTCTTTCTCCACCTCATCTCGAAGTTTCTAGCGCTATTTTTTTCTGTTCAATTACCAGCTCCCAGCTGGAACCGAGAACTGGACTCAGATTTCTTAATCTGGACAGAGACAGTGTGTAATATTCTTCACTAAGGCAGAGAACAAAGGCCCAAGGAACGCCAGAAAACAATTTTACATGAAAACGTGTGGGGGAGGAAGGAAAGAAGGAAAAAGCAATAATATACAGAAATCTATTCAAAATGATGAAGCACTCATGTTTTATCAGATTACTGTCACACCTCAGGGCTAAATAACCTCTAAAACATAATTTAAAGCTTGATTGTAAACTGTCTTCTCTGCTTCTCTCTTGACTTCATATTTATGAAAGAGTCTTGAAGACCCAATCCAAACACCATCCCTTCCACGTGGCTCCCCCTTCCTGCTTCCGCTAAAGGCAGATAAGCTGGGGAGCTCCCTTCTCTGTGTTCGCCAAGTCTTGGTACAATCTGTCCTATTGTCTCAGCACTACCTGTCCCCTTATGCTTTCCTCCCGTGAACAATTGTTATTTTCTTAAGAATAGTAACTGTACCTTGTGGATCTATATTTTCCCATCCTCGCTAATAATGCCCAGAACAAAGTAGTTCAATAAATATTAATTCACCCATCCCACTGGTCTCCCTTCAGCTCTTCTGGTACATTCTGCATTTTCCTGCCTTAAGGCATATGGGCTTGTTCTAACTGGCTGAGTGAATCTGTCAGATTCAGTGGGGTGCTTTCTGCTGAAAACAACTCGACTCTACCCCTTCTTTGCCTCTTCCAACCCACTGCTCAGAGCCATTCTGAGCAACACCAAGATGAAATCTCGGGCAAGTCTTGCCATTTTTCTGTTTACTCTCAGGTAATAGATGGACTGTGTCTTTCAGAGGCAGGAGAAGGCTAAATCACTTGGTAAAAATCACAGAGCTAGTAAGAGATGGAGCCGGAACCAGCGTCCAGCTGTCCAAGCTCCAGGCTATTTCTCCTTTTGGCTTCCGTAATGATTTGTTAAGAAAAATCCCATGTTTGGGAGGGACCTGCCTGAAAAGTCAGTGCTTTTAGAGAAGGCTTTCAATTCTAACCAATCAAGAACCTGCCCTTTCAGACATTCCATCCGAAAACAGCAGATTACACTTTCTTCTCAAGTGCACATGGAACATTCTCCAGGATAGATCACATCTTGGGTCACAAATCAAGCCTCAGTAAATTTAAGAAAATTGAAATCATATCAAGCATCTTTTATGACCACAATGCTATGAGATTAGAGATCAGTTACAGGGAAAAAACATTAAAAACACAAACACAGGGAGGCTAAACAATACGTTACTAAATAACCAAGAGATCACTGAAGAAATCAGAGGAAATCAAAAAACACCTAGAGACAAATGACAATGAAAACACGATGATCCAAAACCTATGGGATGCAGCAAAAGCAGTTTTAAGAGGGAAGTTTACAGCAATACAATCCTACCTCAATAAACAAGAAAAATCTCAAATAAACAATCTAACCTTACACCTAAAGGAACTAGAGAAAGAATAACAAACAAAATCCAAAGCTAGTAGAAGGAAAGAAATCATAAAGGTCAGAACAGAAATAAATGAAATAGAAACAAAGAAAACAATAGCAAAGATCAATAAAACTAAAAGCTGGTTCTTTGAGAAGATAAACAAAACTGATAAACCTTTAGCCAAACTCATCAAGAAAAAGAGGGAGAGGACTCAAATCAATAAAATTAGAAATGAAAAAGGAGAAGTTATAACAGATGCTGCAGAAATACAAAGCACCATAAGAGACTACTACAAGCAACACTATGCCAATAAAATGGAAAACCTGGAAGAAGTGGACAAATTCTTAGAAAGGTATAACCTTCCAAGACTGAACCAGGAAGAAACAGAAAATATGAACAGACCAATCACAAGCACTGAAATTGAAACTGTGATTAAAAATCTTCCAACAAACAAAAGTCCAGGACCAGATGGCTTCACCGGTGAATTCTATCAAACATTTAGAGAAGAGCTAACACCCATCCTTCTCAAACTCTTGCAGAAAATTGCAGAGGAAGGAATACTCCCAAACTCATTCTACGAGGCCACCATCACCCTGATACCAAAACCAGACAAAGATACTACCAAAAAAGAAAATTACAGATGATGAATATCACTGATGAATATAGATGCAAAAATCCTCAATAAAATACTAGCAAACAGAATTCAACAACACATTAAAAGGATCATATACCATGATCAAGTGAGATTTATCCCAGGGATGCAAGGATTCTTCAATATACACAAATAAATCAATGTGATACACCATATTAACAAATTGAAGAATAAAAACCATATGATCATCTCAATAGATGCAGAGAAAGCTTTTGACAAAATTCAACACCCATTTATGATAAAAACTCTCCAGAAAGTGGGCATAGAGGGAAACTACCTCAACATAATAAAGGCCATATACGACAAACCCACAGCAAACATCATTCTCAATGGTGAAAAACTGAAACCATTTCCTCTAAGATCAGGAACAAGCCAAGGATGTCCACTCTCACCACTATTATTCAACATACTTTTGGAAGTCCTAGCCACAGCAATCAGAGAAGAAAAAGAAATAAAAGGAATACAAATTGGAAAAGAAGAAGTAAAGCTGTCATTGTTTGCAGATGACATGATACTATACATACAGAATCCTAAAGATGCCACCAGAAAACTACTAGAGCTAATCAATGAATTTGGTAAAGTAGCAGGATAACTAAATTAATGTACAGAAATATCTTGCATTCCTATACACTAACAATGAAAGATCAGAAAGAGAAATTAAGGAAACAATCCCATTCACCATTGCAGCAAAAAGAATAAAATACCTAGGAATAAACCTACCTAAGGAGGTAAAAGACCTGTATGCAGAAAACTATAAGACACTGATGAAAGAAATCAAAGATGACACAAACAGATGGAGAGATATACCACGTTCTTGGATTGGAAGAATCAATTTTGTGAAAATGACTATACTACCCAAAACAATGTACAGATTCAATGCAATCCTTATCAAATTACCTTTGGCATTTTTTACAGAACTAGAACAAAAAAATCTTAAAATTTGTATGGAGACACAAAAGACTCCGAATAGCCAAAGCAATCTTGAGGGGAAAACACAGAGCTGGAGGAATCAGACTCCCTGACTTCAGACTATACTACAAAGCTACAGTCATCAAGACAATATGGTACTGGCACAAAAACAGAAATATAGATCAATGGAACAGGGTAGAAAGCCCAGAGATAAACCCATACACCTATGGTCAACTAATCTGTGACAAAGGAGGTAAGGATATACAATGGAGAAAGCACAGTCTTGTCAATAAGTGGTGCTGGGAAAACTGGACAACTACATGTCAAAGAATGAAATTAGAACACTCCCTAACACCATACACAAAAACAAACTCAAAATGGATTAAAGACCTAAATGTAAGACGGGACACTATAAAACTCTTAGAGAATAACATAGGAAGAACACTCTTTGACATAAACCACAGCAAGATATTTTTTGATCCACCTCCTAGAGCAATGGAAATAAAAACATAAATAAACAAATGGGACCTCATGAAACTTAAAAGCTTTTGCACAGCAAAGGAAACCATAAACAAGATGAAAAGACAACCCTCAGAATGGGAGAAAATATTTGCAAATGAAGCAACTGACAACGGATTAATCTCCAAAATTTAAAAGAAGCTCATTCAGCTCAATATTAAAAAAAACAAACAACCCAATTAAAAAATGGGCAAAAGACCCAAGTAGACATTTCTCCAAAGAAGACATACAGATGGCCAAGAGGCACATGAAAAGCTGCTCAACATCACTAATTATTAGAGAAATGCAAATCAAAACTACAAGGAGGTATCACCTCACACCGGTTAGAATGGGCATCGTCAGAAAATCTACAAACAACAAATGCTTGAGAGGGTGTGGAGGAAAGGGAATCCTCTTGCTCTGTTAGTGGGAATGTAAATTGATACAACCACTATGGAGAACAGTATGGAGGTTCCTTAAAAAAATTAAAATAGAATTACCATATGACCCAGCAATCCCACTACTGAGCATATACCCAGAGAAAACCATAATTCAAAAAGACACATGCACCCCAGTGTTCACTGCAGCAATATTTACAATAGCCAGGTCATGGAAGCAACCTAAATGCCCATCGACAGACAAATGGATAAAGAAGTTGTGGTACATATATACAATGGAATATTACTCAGCCATAAAAAGGAATGAAACTGGGTCATTTGCAGAGATGTGGATGGACCTAGAGACTGTCATACAGAGTGAAGTAAGTCAGAAAGAGAAAAACGAATATCGTATATTAACGCATATATGTGGAATCTAGAAAAATGGTACAGATGAACGGTTTGCAAGGCAAAAATAGAGACACAGATGTAGAGAAAAAAACGTATGGACACCAAGGGGGGAAAGCAGGGGCGGGGGTGGTGGTGTTGGCATGAATTGGGAGATCGGGATTTACATATATACACCAATATGTGTAAAATAGACAACTAACAAGAACCTGCTGTATAAAAAGTAAAATTTTAAAAATTAAAAAAAAAAAAAGAACCCGCCCTGGAGAGCCCTCTGGGGCACATGTGTCCTTTGTCAGCTTCTGCTTCATTCTAGCAGGAAGTGAAATGTCGGCTGGGTTTGGTGCTGTCTGATCCTCAGTCACCCCTCAAACATACCATGCTGTTCCTTGCTTTTGTATTTGTGTACATGTTACTCCTTCTGCTGGAGATGCCCTTGGCGTGAGTTAGTGCCAACGTCTCTCCCTCTCTAAAGCTTTGCAATAAGGTTTGGGGGCTTTTTCCATGGTGCTTTCATTGCACCCCTGCTATCTTTACCCCACTGTGTGTGTGTGTGTGTGTGTGTGTGTGTGTGTGTGTGTGTGTCCACATTAGATTCTGAGCTGCTGCAGAGCAAGGATCCTGCCTTCTTACCTGTATAGCCAGAGCATCTAATTCAGCGCCTGCCATTCAAACACAAATTTTATTCAGCACCTACTACATACCAGGTTCTGTAAGGGTATTAAGTAATGGTCTCTGCCCTCAAAAACTTTCAGTAATGATAATAACTGTTGCAAGTTCCCCAACCCATCCTCCCCGCCCCCACCATGATTACATCTAAGTTCTTGGGGTCCTATGTCATGCTGAGATAGGGCTGCTGGGCAGGGGGTTCTCATCTTCAGATATGGTCCACGTAGGACCCGAGCACATTGCTCCTGGGAGTCTTGTCTGTAAGTCCCCTTGGAGTCAAACTTTGTGTATCTTTAAAGCTAGTGCTTCACACAAAGACCCATTCCTTCCTCCCCACCTCACCCACCTGCACTGGCCACAGGGAGCTCTGAGAGACTGACCAAGACCTTGTCTACTTCCAGCCCCTATAAGGCACCTAGTATCTGCTTTTAAGTCTCCCTAAATCTATTGAGAGTTCACGTCATGCACCAGATGCTCTGAATTGTCCCCTTCCTCCACCCTAAAGCACGAGGGTCCCCCTTTCTTAGGCTCCTAGAATGTCTTTGCCACCCCTTCCCCTCACTGAGGGAAAAGTTTCATCTCAGAAGGTGGAAGGCTGTTCCAACTCACCATAAATTCTTTCTGCCTCTTCTTTTGCATCTGAATGTCAAAAGCCTTTTCTCACTTCCTTCTGCTGTAGCAGCTTTTCCCCAAAGCAGTGGTTTGTGATGGTAACGGCCCAAATAAAAGAGGGAGAGTAGCAGAAAATACCAAGAAAATAAATTTCAAAAATATTTCTGAAGAACAGTAATAGCAATAGCAGCTAATTACTTCTCAGCTCTTATAATGCTCCAGGAACTACAATAAGTAAATCATGTGCCTTACATAAATTCATCATCACAACAAATCATGAGGATGATAATAATAATAAATTATTCTCCTTGTGTTACAAATGAGGCACAGGCAAAGTTGCCTATAGCCAAGGAGGCAGGAGGTGTTGGAGTCTGTTTGGAACCCAGGCGGTCTGGCCCCAGAATCCACTTTTTAATCACCACTCCTATTGCCTCTCTATATCTTGTAGCTGGTCCTAGACCCAAAGTAGTTAATGACAATGTAGCAGGGTAGAATCAAATCACAAACCAGCACAGAGCGGCTACCCAATCAATATTTGCTGCAAGAAGACAAACAAACAACTGCAGAAATATGGTTAATAAAATCCCACACAGAGGCAACTCATCAGGGAAACTTGGGGGCAGGGACTGCTCGCCATATTCTCCAGTCAAATAAAAATGTTATAAGTTGGACATTTTTGCATGTCCTAGAAGAAACAATGACTGTTCAGAACACAGAGCTCTAAATCCTTCACGCTAAATCCTTCAGTCCAGACACGCTGTGGACCAGCGCCAAAAGACAACGTGAATCTGAAAAGAACTCCCTAGAATGAATATATTTACATTTATTCTGTAAACTTACACTTCCTTTCCAAGCAATGACATCCATCAGCCACTCTTCAAAGTCACTCTTGCTGGGCTAAGAAAGTGGTCATGCTTGAGCTCTATTTTTAGTTGGCCTGTGGGTTGGGCTCGTAGAAGTTTACGTATCTGTTTTGGTCCTAATATTTTTCTTTCTCTTCCCCTAGTCTTAGAGCCCATGTTTACTTCATCAGCAGTTAGAACTGAAAATCTCCAGCAGAGAAAATCAGTTTCGAGTGCTTTTAAAGCTCAGTTCTTGATAGCATTGGTGCCGGTTCATCATGAGGAAAATTAAGGTAATAATAAAGATTTTCAAGAGACCCCAAAGAATGTTTTAATGGCATAAAAACTAGTTTTAAAGAGCAATGAGCCACGGAAGCTTAAGCTAGAGGAAATCCTTGGATTTTTAAAAAAATCAATCTTCCTGCTTTAATATGGCAAGAATATTCAAGGTACCCAAACTTTATAATATCTTATTGATGTGCACCTAGCAATGCGCTATGTCTGGGGAAGGGAGTGCTTTTAGTAAGCATATGGACTTCTTGAAGGGGCAAGATAGCCACACTTGTGTAAAGCAAAACACTTCAAGATCCAGATAAGACAGATATGACTGAGAGATAAGTGAATCTTCTAGACCAGGGGTCCCCAACCCCCAGGCCGCTGACCAGTACCAGTCTGTGGCCGGTTAGGAACCCCGCCGCACAGCAAGAACTGAGCATGGGCCAGTGAAGCTTCATCTGCCGCTCCCCATCACTCGCCATCACCACCTGAAACATCCCCCCAGCCCCATCCGTGGAAAAGCTGTTATGGGCTGAATTGTGTCCCCCTCCTCCCTCGCAATTCATATGTTGCTGTTTCAAATCCATGTACTTAGAATGTGACTGTATTTGAGATATGGTCTTTTTTTTTTTTAACATCTTTATTGGAGTATAATTGTTTCACAATGGTGTGTTAGTTTCTGCTGTGTAACAAAGTGAATCAGCTATACATATACATATATCCCCATATCTCCTCCTTCTTGTGTCTCCCTCCCCCCCTCCCAATCCCACCCCTCTAGATGGACACAAAGCACCGAGCTGATCTCCCTGTGCTATGCGGCTGCTTCTCACTAGCTATCTATTTTACATTTGGTAGTGTATATATGTCCATGCCACTCTCTCACTTCGTCCCAGCTTACCCTTCGCCCCCCCCCCATGTCCTGAAGTCCATTCTCTGTGTCTGCATCTTTATTCCTGTCCTGCCCCTAGGTTCTTCAGAATCAATTTTTTTTTTTTTTTTAGATTCCATATATATGTGTTAGCATACAGTATTTGTTTTTCTCTTTCTGACATACGTCACTCTGTATGACAGATTGTAGGTCCATCCACCTCACTACAAATAACTCAATTTCGTTTCTTTTTATGGCTGAGTAATATTTCATTGTATATATGTGCCACATCTTCTTTATCCATTCATCTGTTAATGGACACTTAGGTTGCTTCCATGTCCTGGCTATTGTAAATAGAGCTGCAATGAACATTGTGGTACGTGACTCTTTTTGAATTATGGTTTTCTCAGGGTATATGCCCAGTAGTGGGTTTGCTGGGTCATATGGTAGTTCTATTTTTAGTTTTTGGAGGAACCTCCATATTGTTCTCCATAGTGACTGTATCAATTTACATTCCCACCAATAGTGCAAGAAGGTTCCCTTTTCTCCACACCCTCTCCAGCACTTACTGTTTGTAGATTTTTTGGTGATGGCCATTCTGATTGGTGTGAGGTGATAGCCCATTGTAGTCTTGGTTTGCATTTGAGATACAGTCTTTAAAGGGGTGAATAAATTAAAATGAGGTTATTAAGGTGTGCCCTAATCCAACTGACTGTTCTCATAAGAAGAGGAAATTAGGACACAGATACACCGGCATAGAGAAAAGGCCATGTGAAGACACAGGGAGAAGACAACCATCTACAAGCAAAGGAGAGAAAGAAGCCTCAGAAGAACCAACCCTGCCGATTCCTTGATCCCAGACTTCAAGCCTCCAGAACTGTGAGAAAACAAATGCCTATTGTTTAAGCAGCCCGGTCAGTGGTTCTCTGTTGTGGCAGACCTAACAAACGAATGCATCTCTGTGAGCCGGCATGGTGTAGGAAGACCTCGCAGAAGACGTTGGAATAGAAATCAGCCTGAAGGACGGCTAGGGTCTGTGGATGGGGCAGGCATTCCTGGCAAAGGGCAGGAGTTATTTGTTTGAACCAAATGAAGTGGCTGATATATGATCTCCTTTGGCCTATCAAAATGGCAATTTCATATGATTCAACCCAATATAAGCAGAGGGGCTGGGACAAGAGCATAGCTGCCGGTCACACAGCTCAGTGGTGACTTTGCAGTAGAGTCTCATGGTTCCAAAATGTCTGCTTCATTCAGGGACGGGGGTGACTTTCCTCTCAGGCCCTCAGTTTCCTCTTCTGTAAAATGAGGACAAAAACTTGCACCTGACTCACAGGATTGTTGGGAGCCTTCAAGTACGTGATGCCTGTAAGTGCTTAGCACAGGGCCTGGGACATATTTAGCGTCTCAGTAAATGTTAGGAGAGCTTTTAGGACTCTGTGTGTTGCAGGTAATATGAACTAAATTGAAATAGCTTAAGAGGAAAGGGGGGATTATTAAAAGTCCAAGAATTCATCACAGAACACAAGGAAAGAGCTTAGCTCAGTGGCTCTCAACTGGGAGTAATTTGGCCTTCCAGGAGACATTTGGTGATGTCTAGAGATGTTTTTGGTTGTCATAGTTGGGCAGGTGTTCCTGGTGTCTAATGAGTAGAAGCCAGAGATGCTGTTGAACATCCTACAAAGCACAGGGGCCCCCACATCAAAGATTATCTGGCCCCAAATGTCAACAGTGTTGTTCTCGAAAAACTTCAAGCCATGAGCTGGAAAGTCTTCTGGACCCTCAAGGCCACGCCTGCCGCTGTGTCTTGGTTATTAGGCTTTTGTCCCAGCTCTGCACACACTCTCCTCTCCTCTGCTTTGTGAAGCTGGAGCTGTGTCTCTACGAATCCCATTTCTGCTTTGCCTTTGTCTGGCTCTGTCAAGGGAAAGGGATGGCCGTGTCCAATCTGAGTCAAAGGATTGAGAATCTGTGCAGTGCTCAACATCCCATTGGTAAGTAATTGTGGTTATTTAGAAATGAAATAAAAATATTATTTTTCTTTCAATTTATGTATAGCTCAAACGTCTACTGAGTTGGTGATCCATAAGTATTTCTTAAGCTGTTTCTAACCTAACTATTAAAAAAAAGAACTGTTAGTTATTACATTCAGCCTAGGAGTGTCATGAAAATATTATTGAGACACCAAGGGTGCCGTGACCAAGAAAGTTTGGGAATCTCTGCCATGAGTCTTTATGACCCACACATAAACATGATTACACACACACACACACACACACACACAAGTTACCCAGCACACTGTCTGATGCATAATGACTTCTCAGCAAATATACTGAGGAATAGATTTTTTTAAAAAAATGAATGAATGAATGAGGAAGCAGTGCTTCTCTGGTTTACCTTCTCATGCTTGGAAGTGTGTCCAAGTTGCTTATCTCAGTGAGGAGACCCCTTAGTTAGTTTAATCCTAGCCTTTCATTGGTTTGTCTGGGGACCAAGGGACGGACCCAAGTGGGGTTCTGAGATGATGGTGGCACCATGAGGTAGGAGCATAAGAAAGTTTCTCCAAGGAAGTGAAGGTTACAGAGATTGAAGATGTAAGATTGAGAGAGAGGCTGGCGTCTGAGTTGGAAAGTGTTCCTGGCAGAAGGGCTGTCACGACCGGAAGCACATGAGAAAGACTGAGAACGAAAATACAAGGGCAGCTGAGACCAAGCAGAGGGAGAGGCTGAACAATGGGGAAGAGGGTGTGAGATGGGACAAGAAGAGGAGGCGCAGGCTGGCAGAAGCATGAAAGTGAGACACGGAAGAACCAGGAGGTCAAGTCACAGAATTTGAACTTATTTATTGGAGAAAAAGAGTAGGTCAGATCTTCGAAGAAGAGGTGAGGTGCACAGAGACTCAGAGAAGAAACGTAACTTTAGCACCAGTGCCTGCAATGACACAACGAGGGAACTAAGGGCCACCTGGTTGACACGTAGCTTAGAAAGTCCCCAGATGGGCTCTGAGCAGGGTTTGCAAGGTATTCAGAAGCATGGAGGAACCTGCAAAATAGATCCCAGCATAGATTCGTCTGGGTGAATAATCTGCTATGTTAGAAATGGTTGCAAATGAACAAAAATGATTTATGCGTTCTCTTTAGGCTAAAAAGTTCCACACTGAACACACTCCTACAAACGCAGCTATAGAACTTGGTCCAGGTAAGCTTCTCCTTTAGGCTATCCTTAGAGACAAGGGGGTGGCTCAAATATCAAAATCTGCTAGCGCATGGATTATGTTCTCCGAACAAAGGCCCCGGATGGCGCACCAGGCTGGCAGTGGGTAATGCCTGCAAGGCTCATACCAAGTTCTGTCTTTAAGAGGGCTCATTCATTTTGCATGACAGCTCAAGTTTTAATGTAGTCTCATTTCAATGTTATCCCTACATCATCATACCATTTCAAATAAAGCATTTGCATCTGCTTGAACTTGGAACATTTTACAACCTCATGTCAGAACGTTATTCTTAGTTGAATCATTATTCTCTTGGCCTCTGAATACATTGATTCTAAAGTACCAGTTATCTTTTTACTCATTCTTTGAGGTTGTGTTGTATTGTGGTCTTTTTGTGTCCTCCTTGAAGCACTGGTATTTATGTAGTTAATACCCTTAAGAAAAGCCTGAGAGGTCCCTGAGTTTTCTGAAAATTCACTCAACTGGGAAACCTAGGATCAAATCCCAAGTCAAATCACACATTTGCTGGCACTTTGGCCCAGTCAGGTTACCTCTCTGGACATCTGCTTCCCCACCTGTCAGATGAGAAGAGGCAGTATGTCACCATGGGCAGACCATGAGTTTCAGGCTCCCACCTGAAAGGCAAGCCTGGGGTCTGAACTTTGACTCCACCATTTACTAGCATTTTGAACCCTAAGAAGTTACTCACCCTGAGTCCAAATTCTGTTGTGTGTAAAATACAAATAATGATGTCTTCCTCATAGGGTTATTGAGAGAAATAAAGGCAATTCCAAATAGAGTTGCCGAATATCTTGTTTTTAAACTCACTGTTTGGTATTTGAGGCTTCCACTGGGAGGAGAGGGGCAGGGGAATTATTTTTAATGGAGCATTTATAGCTATATATATGGTAATGGTAAGCATTAGAGTTATCTTGTCATGTGATGATTTAGGTGCAATTATTCCTGCTTACTCTCTAGGCTTATGCCTTACTATGCTGATTTGCAAATTAGATGTTAAGTATGGGACTTGATTCCTCATAAATTCTGGTGCACGAGGCAGAATGGCTCTACCCAGCCAAAGCACAGTTCAGAGCTGTGAGCAGGCAGGTAGCAATTATGAGATAATGCTAAACACTTTTATTTTATAAACTTACAGAGCAAGTCAGTCTTGGATCTACTTTCATCTTTTTCATTTATTCAGCACTTTTGTTTGCTTGATTCTTTGTTCTTAAACTTCATTTCTTATTATAAAAATAATACATATTTATTGAAAAAAATTAAGAAAACATAGGTGGTTTAAAAAAACACCTGTCATACAGCGTGAAGTAAGTCAGAAAGAGAAAAACAAATACCATATGTTAACACATATATATGGAATCTAAAAAAAGAAGAAAAATAGTTCTGATGAACCTAGGGGCAGGACAGGAATAAAGACGCAGATGTAGAGAATGGACTTGAGGACACGGGGAGGGGGAAGGGTAAGCTGGGACGAAGTGAGAGAATAGCGTTGACGTATATACACTACCACATGTAAAACAGGTAGCTAGTGGGAAGCAGCCACATAACACAGGGAGATCAGCTCGGTGCTTTGTGTCCACCTAGAGGGGTGGGATAGGGAGGGTGGGAGGGAGACGCAAGAGGGAGGAGACATGGGGATATATGTATACATATAGCTGATTCACTTTGTTATAGAGCAGAAACTAACACAACATTGTAAAGCAATTATACTCTAATAAAGATGTTAAAAAAAAAACCTGTGATATCATACTTAGAAATAACCACCACGAATATTTTGATGTATAAATTCCAGCATGTGTGTGTATAGATATAGATGACTGTAAATACAATTATACTGTAAACACAATTTTGCAATTTATTTTTTAAGTAACATTTTTATGATAGTAATATATATATCCATATATATATATATATATAAAACATGAAATTTGCCATTTTAACATTTTAAAGTGTACAATTCAGTGGCATGAAGCACATTCACAATGTTGTGTAACCGTTACCACTATCTAGTTCCAGAACTTTTTTAAAACCTCAAAAGGAAACCCCATACCCGTCAAGCAGTCACTCCCCATTCTTCACTCTTTCCAGTCTATGGCAACCATTAATCGGTTTTCTGTCTCTGGGGATTTATCTATTCTGGATGTTTCATATAAATGAAATCCTGTATATGTGATTCTGTATCTGGCATCTTTCACTTAGCACAATGTTTTCAAGTTTCATCCACATTGCAGCAATGTATCAGTACTTCATTCTTTTTAAGGCTGAATAATATTCCATTTATGTATATATCACATACAGACTTGAATTCTTACAACAATCCTGAAAAATGTATAATGTTATTCCCATTTTAAGATGAAAAAACTGAAACAGAAAGGGCTATATAAGTGCACATGGTATTAATGCTGGAGCTGGGGTCAGAACCCAGTTTTGTCTATTTCCAAAGCCTGCACACTTTCTATTTAAGTTTGATTTGTAGGACTTATTTCCTTAGGATAAAGTTCTAGAAGTGGGAATTGTAAATCATAGTACATGCAAAATTTTAAATTATTTATTGCACACCTTTTTAAAGGCAAGATACTTTTGGTAACTTCATCCAGCTTGAATCAAGAATCTTAAAGATTTAATTTAGCTCCAAAGAGCCTTTCAAAAATTGATGCTACAATTTTTTGGCCTGAAGGCCATATTCAAATTGCAGAAAAAAATGAGTTTCTTGTTTATGCAGATGATAAATTGACTGCCTAGGCACAAATGTGAATTTAAGGAGTCTCAAATTCTAGAAAGAGTAGTTGGAATTCACAATATTATGCATTTGTCTAATGATGATCAATCTTTTGATGAGTAATTCAAATCTGGAGGTTGTCAACATGAAAAAAGGGGCTCCCTCCAAATTCTCTTCAGGAAGAGAGTTGGTATTGGAGACATAATGTTCAAATCTTTCAAGAAAACGTCATTTTTGATAAGTGGAAATATGTTTTCCACAGGGAACCTGCCTCTCTATGTAAAAACTAGTTTGATAATTGCTCTAACTTCTGTACCAAACACCAGGTTGAAAATAATTTTTGTGCTATGAGTAATCTTGCTTTAATGGCTATAACAGAGCCATTCTTGAATCAGTAAAAACCAGACTTTGTGGTTTGTTGAAGGTTTTTTAAATACTTTTACTTACTTGGTAAGAGAAAGAATGTAATGCAGAATGTCATCATTAAACATTCCACAATATAAATGATAATTTACCTGATAATAAAAATAAATAATATTTACCTGTTAAATCATTTCCATCTAGCATTTTTGTTAGAATAATCCAACAAACTTATTCCAATGTCAAATGCAATGCCTGGCCTCTTAGAAATTATTGATTTCATTACTTGCATGATTTCAAAAAGTAGCTTTAAGATTAAAATATATTTACTTCCAGATGCATGAGCACTTTTTACATAAAGTGTAATATTCAGATCAATTATCCTGCAAGGGCAGAATATTTAGGATTTTTGTTTCAAAAAGTTATTAGTCTTTGTATCCTTAAGAGCATCTATTACAGTGACTAAAATGTGACAGGCACTGTCGTAAAAATCTGTAAAAAATGAAAAAATAAATAAAATGTATTTACTTATGCAACACAGTTATCAAGCACCTACTCTGTTAAATCACTAGGGACACGTCGACGAACAAAACCTATAACCCTCTACCCTTATGGTGGAAGACCAGGCAGGGGGATGGTTGGAAGATACAAACCAGACAAACAAAATGCTATGTGTCCAATGGTGATGACAACCAAAGGAAAAGCAAGGTGAGGAATGGAATGTGAGGAGGAGGGTAACTTTTGAGCAAAGACCTGAAGTTAGAGAACAAATTAGGCAGGGAGATCAGCAGTATTAAAGATGCTGGAGAAAGCTCTCAGTTGGAGGATCTGGGAGCAGCACAAGGGCCAGTAAGACTGGAGCAGAGTGAACTGGGGAGAGAGAGGGTCGGCAGTGAGGTTGCAGAGGTCTAGACCATGGAGACCTTTGCAAGGATTTTGGCTTTTCCTCTGAGTAGAAAGCTATTGCAGGCCTTGAGTAGATGTGATGTACTTATGAAAAGGCTAACTCTGGTTACTATGTGGGAAGAAGAGCATAGAGAGGCAACAGTAGAAGCAGGAAGAATTTTAGAAGTCAAGTGCAGTAATCCAGGCTAAGGTGGTGGTGGCTTGGGTCCAGGGGGAGAAATAGTTAGATTCTGGATATATTCTGAAGGTAGAACTGATAGGATTTGCTTATGGATTGAATATGGGGAATGAAAGAAGAAAGAGCTCAGGGCTGATTTTGAGGTTTTTTAGCCTTAAAAACTGAAGTTGTCATTTCTTGAAAGAGGAACATTTCAAGAAGAACAGGTTCTTTTAGTTGCTTTTGTTATAGGTTTTTGTCATGGGGTGATGTATGAGTTTGGTTTGGGACATGTTAAGTTCAAGATAGCAACTATAGTCCAATTAGAAGTGTCAGCTATGTCCAAGAGCTATGTACAAACACAAGCAAGAGATATACAGAAAGAGGCCAGCTGGCCACTGACTTATGGGAGATTCCTGATGGCTCCCATCTTTCGGTGAAATAAGAATCAAGGACATCAGCCCCAAGTGGGGGCAGTGGGAGTATAGTAATCACCAAGGAGTGAGGCTAAGTGGACAGACCAGGGTAGTCTGTGGGCTGGCTTGTGTCTTATGACATTAGTGGTTAGGAATTTAAAAGGCAGCCGTCAACATAGACGTGTGTTTTTCTCTAGCCACATCCAGCTCTCTGGTGCAGGCTTTCAAAATTCAGAAAGTTGCATTTAACCAAATTGGGAGTTTTCAGGCAAGTACAACAGCTCAGGGGATAGAACTGCCACCACTGAAGAGAGCTGCAGTGAAAGTAGTGCCCTCAGGGGTGGATCCAGGATTCAGAAAGGGTGAGAAGGTGAGGGAATATTCTGGTAAAAGGATACAGGAAATTTTGCTGATGACTAAGGTTGAGAGGGTCCCATGGAAAGGTTTTGCTTTGGGGGCAGAGTGGTGGTGAGGCCATGATAGGCGATATACAGTGCTGTATGTGGGTGGAGTCTGGAAGATGGGTGGCCGGCGGGGCGCTGGGGAGGTCCTAGTTTCCTAATGGTGGCTGATGAGGAGATTCAGCCCAGTGGCCTCCTGGCAGATGGTGGTAAAGAGTTTGTGAGGATTGGGAGGTGGGTGGGGTCATCTAATAGGAACCCAAGAAAGCTCTTCATGCTTTCACCCTCTTCATGCCAACTCACGGCAGCAGCAGGGGAGGGTTGCTGAATGTAAATGTACTTTGAGAAAGACAAAGCATGATATAAAGGGGAAAGTTTTGATTACAAGTTCATCTGATAAAAAGCAATGCGTGAGGGACTCCCCTGGTGGTCCAGTGGTAAAGAATCCGCCTTCCAATGCAGGGGACGCGGGTTCCATCCCTGGTCAGGGAACTAAGATCCCACATGCGGCAGGGTGACTAAGCCCACGTGTCACAACTAGTGAGCTCGTGCGCCTCAACTAGAGCCCACGTGCTGCAAACTACAGAGCCCACGTGCTCTGGAACCCACACATCACAACTAGAGAGAAGCCCGTGCACCACAACGAAGAGCCCGCACGCTGCAACAAAAGATCCCGCCTGCCTCAACAAAGATCCCGCATGCCACAACTAAGACCTGACGCAGCCAAAAATAAATTAAATAAATAAATAATAAATACAGCTAAAAAAACCCAAAAAACAAAAAACAATGCATGAGGGAAAAGTATCTCTTGCCCTAGTTCATTTTCACAGCACCACCACCCCAGGACCCTACAAAGGCTGTCAGGCCTCCAGCAACTCCCACTGCAGGCTGGGCCCTGACCCAAAGACGAGTTAATACATTGTCTTTCAAAACCCACATCTCTGTCCGGCCAACATCAAGAAGGTCCAAGAACAGACTGAGCTCCTGTCTTATGATCGGGGAGTTAAACTCTATAGGTTTGGTGCTTTGGGCCCATTTTCAATATGCTCCTTAATAACAACTTTATTATAAACACAGAATCCCAATAAAACTGTGGGCCATGGCAGGGGAAAATCTAGGACCTCATGATTTAAAGAAATGTTTGGATTGAAAATAAAAACCTGCACGGCAGGGCCAACCTTTCAAAGAATGAGTGTCACAGTGAGTACATGTTGGCAGTGAAAGTTGAGTTAGGGAGGAAATGTGTTGCCAGAGGACCTTGAGCTATTATATGATGTCCAAGATATAATAGCCAAGTAGAAAAAGAGGTTGTGGACATACAGAGATTGGAGAGCCCAGCTGGCAAAAATTGAAAGAGCATCTTACTGTTGCTTAATATTCACAAAGAGGGGCTTCCCTGGTGGCGCAGTGGTTGAGAATCTGCCTGCCAATGCAGGGGACACTGGTTCGAGCCCTGGGCTGGGAAGATCCCACATGCTGCAGAGCGACTAGGCCACAATTGCTGAGCCTGCGCGTCTGGAGCCTGTGCTCCGCAACAAGAGAGGCCGCGATAGTGAGAGGCCTGCGCACCGCGATGAAGAGTGGCCCCCACTTGCCGCAACTAGAGAAAGCCCTCGCACAGAAATGAAGACTCAACACAGCCATAAATAAAAAAATAAAATTAAAACAAAAAAAATTCACAAAGAGGTCTTACCCAACAGTGTGTATGAACTTGTTGTGACTCCTGCATTTGTCTCTCTTTTAGCAGGATGAGTATTCCGGGAACATTTACTTGGCCTTTCTCACCATCTAGGGTGGTGTATCTTAAACAAAGAATGACTGTGGTAAACAGCTGGTCCCGAGATCTGAATACATTTTCCATAAATGAAGCACTGAACATCTCCTGTCGAGAATACCAGTAGGATCCTTGGCCATCAGAAATTGATTCCATTTTGCTGATTATTGAAGGGCATGGGGAAAAAACTCTGGAAGACACCCAGTATCAGCTCTTCTCCATTGTTTTGAAAATGATTAACCTCTCTCTCCAGCCCTCAATGCATAGCAATCATTGGAGCTACCTTTTTCTCCTGTGAGCTGGCAGGAGTGCTCAGAGATGGCAAACCAATTTTGCTCTCAGCCAAAGAAAGATGCACTCTGAAAAGTCTCTTCTGCATCTAACATTCTGTGATCATAAAGCAAACCTCCTGATACCCCTAAACATACTGTGCGTCCTTAAATTAAGTAGAGTTTGACTTTGAATGACCCATCTCACAGCTCCCTCTCTGAATAGGAATAATCAGGAATGCATTCTGCCCATCTTTCCACCATCCTCGAATGCACACGTATTAACAAATGACTGCCACGTTGCTTGAACAGAGCATGATATGCAATTATTTTATTCAAAAATACTTCAAGGCAATGGATTCAGATTGACACTGAAAAATTGGCTTGTTGTCTAGTCTACCCTTTCATCTTTGGTCACCAATAGCTAGACTTCAAAAATACCAAACTTCCTGTGTTGTAGTTGTTTCAATTCTTGATTCTCCTCAAGGGAATTATTGATTTTCTTAGCATATGGCCTCTTCCTAAGATCGTACAACCAACCCTATAAGAAAACAGAAAGGGTGAAAGAAAGGTCAAGAAATATGGTACCCTCCAGAGAAGTATGAAGTCACCAGTACCTCACAGGGCATCCACTTATTAGCTTGCTTTGAGAATGACTACTCTCTTGGCCTAAGCAAACATGAGGATGTTTGAATTTGAGGTGAATCTAGGGGTGAAGAAGGTGGAGAGAAGAGGAAGATGCATTGCCTGTAAAGCACAAGGTTGGGAAAAGGTGCAGGAATCCGTGTTCAGAACATCTGTGGGACCGAATTAGAGTCCTGGGCACCTGTTCAAAGGAAAGCAAAGAAGAAAACAGACTAAGGCAAACTTCACCTACTTTTCTATATTTTCCTAAGTCATCATGGTTTTTAAGGATACCCAGGATGCATTTTAAGGAATGTTTGGTTTCCAGATCTGTTGAAATAATTAAATTTTCATAGTCAGCCACCAAACAGGGTGGGGTTTCTCTCGACCTATCCCATTGGCTTTCCACAGGAGTGGTGTTTTGGGAGGGTCATGAAGGATTTACACACACTGGAGGCCTGTGCATCTGAGAAGGAGATGTCTGAGGCTTCTCCCTGCTCTAATCCCTTCCTAGCCTCAGCCTGGTCTGCACATTACAGTCACCAAAGCCATCAGGATAGAGTCTCCTGGGCTTGGAGCCTGAATTCATATTTTCAAAATTTCCCTAAACAGCCAGATTTGGAAAGCACTGAAAATTCCCAAGAATGACAGAAAAAGTGAAGGGGGAAGAGGTGAGAGACCAGGGAACAGAGGTCAAGTGGGTGGAAGGGACTGACTGTCTCTCTGTGTCTTTCTGCAGCAGGAAACTGGCACTTCTCAGCCTCTGCTTTTTCTCATCTTTCCACTAACTACTGGAAAGAGTGAGGGGGAGCTGGATGGGCATCTGTATTTTGGAGTCAGACCCAGTGGGGTCAGACTGATTGGCTATTTGTGACCAGTGTGAATTACCTAAATTCACTGATCTTCAGTTTCCTTATCCATAGCACTCACTAAATGGCTGCCACCCTCAAAGGTCCAGGCCAACTCAGACTAGGCCATGATTTACAACCTCTGGACAAGTCCTGACATGGCAGCTCTGGCATTCCCAGGCATCGAAAAAGTGCCAGGACAGCATGGAGGTGATTTCCAGTGCACAGTGGCCCTGATGGAGCCCTGAGCCAAACTGGGAAGTGGACGAAGTTTTTTCCCAGTCTTTCTCCTACTGCTCTCCTTCCAGCCTGGCAGATGCTAAAGCACCAAGTCCCATCCAAGCCTGTCTTCTCCCAAATGAACCACCATCGTTTTCTCTTCACCATTGCCTTCATGCAAACTCCATTCCTTTGAAGTTGGTTACTGCAAGTGATTGGTGCGATTAAAGCAATTATCACTAGAGTATGGATGACTTATGCATTGGCAGCTTTCAAAGGGTTTTTGTTAATTCAAATCCCCCTCCGTGTCTTAAAATGGATTCAGGAAGTGGGTCTTTATGGTCTGGGGGGGTCCTCTGGGCTCCTCAACTATTCCAGGAAACTCCTCACCCCAAAACTGATCTGTCAACCTCATAATTGCCATCCCACCCCTTTCATTAGTCAGTTTTGACTGTAGCTCTACACCACACAAGACTGAGTTAAATACACAGACATCCCTAGGAAGAGCCTGAAGGCCCCATCAGAATGACTCCATCAGAAGCCATGAGAACATTCGTGAGCATTATTTTTCTTCAAAATGCCAAAGAATGCTCCTGTGGTATTCATCTGCAACCGTCGTCTATTCGTAAGCTCACTCTGCCTATATAGATGTCTCCTCTTCCACAAATCTTGAAGGAGTAAAATCTTGAATAAGTGAAAGCGTTATGCCTTCAAGTCCAGGGATATAGTGAGGTCGTCAGACATGAATCCAAGATGGCGGCCTAGTCCCAATCAGTGTGTCCACATTCCTGCTGGCAGAAAGGAGAAGGGAAGAGCACATGCTCCATTTAAGGACACTTTACGTGCATTTAACACACAATTTCCACCGGAGTCGCGCTGACCAGAATCTAGTCACATGACGAGACTTTTCTGCAAGGAAAGCTATAAAGTGCAGGCTTTTATCCAGGTGCGTTTTCACTTCTAGGTTACTGTGGGTTCTCCTCAGCCCTCCCGGCTTCGTTGTACCTTAGCCCTGACAGCATCCATGTGCGTGTCACTGCCTGGAGATGCCACCTCCTGAGGCATAATGCTTCTTTCCTGCCTCTGCTGTTATTATAGCACCTGTGAGATCATGTCCCGTGTGGTCCTGGGTGCTGATCTGGAATTGAGTCCTTGAGAACATTCATTTTTTATCCATTCTCCAAAGGCATCACAGAGGACATTCTACATTCTGACACTAGAATGGAAAGTGAGAAAAAGCCTCTCAGGCAGTTCATTGCATTAATCAACAAAAATGTTAATGAAGCCTCTGATATTCCAAGTGCTGGGCGAGGAGTTGAGGATACAGTGACAAGAGACACAGTCTCTGCCTTTAAGGAGCTGAGAGGCCTCTGAAGAGATGGGGTGAGTGCATTGTCAGGGACAAGTGGAAGGTTATCAGGGCACTCTGGGTGAGGGTGTCTGGACTGTCAGGGCAGGTGGAGGTGGTCGGGTAAGTCAACTTGCAAGAGGTTAGCCTGAGATGAACTTGAGAGGAGGAGCCGGGATTTGTCAGGCAAAATGGAAATGTGTATTCCACAAAGAAGGTTTAGCATTTCCAAAAGCAAGGAGAAAGAAAAGAGGGTGTTGTATGCATGCAAGCACGTGCTATGCAGCATTACTGGAAACGCAAGAAGATGAAATAAAAGAGGCAGCAAGAAGGCTCTAACTCCCAGACCATCTTGTACGCAATGTGATGCAAGTTTTACTTTAGACTGAAGACAATGGGGAAGCCATGGTTTCAGTCCGTGACACAGTCAAATTTGTATTTGTAGACAGAGCACCCTGGCAACTCTGTGAAAGAAAGTTTTAAGGAGGTGTAAAGAGAAGAGGGGAGACCAGATAGGAGGCTACTAAAGTAATCAAGAGAGAACTAATGATAGCCTGAACTAGGGTAGGGTAAGGGAAATGGACGGAAAGAGATCACTGAATAACAAAGAAGTCAAACCAGCAGGTCCGATGTTTGACTGAATGGGAGGATGAGGTTAAGAAAGCCATCAAGCATGACACCTTGCTTCCTAGTATGGGCCGGGGTAGGTGGTGCTGTTAACCGATGAGAGCAAATGTGTATGAGAAGCAGATGTAGGGAGGAGGGTGATGGGTTATGCTGTAGACAATTGACGGTGCTGTGTCTGGGGATATCCAGGTGGAGAAGACAGATAGACTGTTGACTATAGGAGTCTGAATCTCCCAGGAAAGGTCTGACCTGGGAGATCTAGATGGCCATGATAGGCATATAAGTCACAGTTTAAATCATGAGAGTGGATCAGTCACATGGAGCTTGTAGGAGAAAAAAGCAGTGATCCAAAAGCAAAACATTAGGGTCTTTCAGAAGGAGCAGTTAGAGGAAGGAGGAGAGCCAGGATGGAGGGATGTCAAGAAAGCCAAAGGCTTTCTCTTTACTGAGAGGGTTCAGTAAAGAAAGTGTGGTCCATGGTGTCCTTGTTGGGTGTAACAGAGAGGCCCTAGATGATAAGGGTTGCAAACAGCTATTGTAGTAAAATATGGATGTCTTGACCCTACTTAGTGACCTGGGAGTTGTATCAAAATAGCAGGAAATGAACTAGATTTTAGAGTCAATGGGATGTAAAGAAAGAGAAATGATGGTTTGGACTTCTGTGTGGAGGTTGCATGACAAAGGGAGTAAAGATGTTGGACAGTTCCTAGCTGTTTTAGAATGTAAATGAAGGTTTTATTGTTTTGTTTAGTATCGGAGAGATTTGCACGCTTCTCTTGGCTGTAGAAAGGAGCCAGTAAAGAAAGAACATTGATGTCAAATTTCTCAGTAAAGGAGGAGGTAAGCAATCTTCTGCGACTCAGGAAATGGAAATGAACAGTGACCTTTGGAAACATTTTTGAGGGGAACAGAATGGAGGATGACCAAGAACCAGTAAAGGACTCAGTGAAACTCTTCCAGAATCAGAGTCCTGTGTTGATACCTTAAGTATGGATCCGGAGCCCGATACTCCATTATAGACTTTCTGGGTTTCCATGTCTTTCTGCCTTAATCTTCAAACATAGTCTGCTCGTGGATCTCCATCACTGGGCCCTATCCACTTTTTGGCACCCTTCTGTACATCTTGGGCCCTCCTCCATGTCTTCTCAACAATTTTCTACAACTGACACTGTTACTTATTATCATTCTCCTCAGATACTTTGTTCCACCTGCCAAACTGGAATTTTCTCTGCATTCTGCACACAGGTTTACTCCACCCTCAACCCAACAGTCGGTGGTTAAGTTCCTAGTCTTTATGTCCCCTGGTCTGCTTCAACCTAGTCCTTCATGGCAAATCAGTTCTACAGAAGAAAAAAAATCTAAGCAATGTAGGAGTGAAAAAAGTTGTGGAAGGTAGTTTCCAAGAAGCCCCCCAATAATCCTTACCTCTTGGTATTCACACCTTTGTGTAGTTCCCTCCCATATTATACCTGGGTTGGAATGTGTGACCACAGAATATGGCAGAAGTGATGCTATGTCACTTTCAAGACTAGGTCATTAAAGACTATGGCTTCTGCCTTTCTCTCTGTATCATATACTCAAGGGCAGCCAGCTGCCATGTTGTTAAAACACTTATATAGCCCTATGGCAAGGTCTGTGTGGGGAAGAACTGAGGCCTCTGGCCAACAGCATTATGAGCGAGCCTTCCTGGAAGCAGACTGTCCAGATCCATTCAGCCTTTACATGGCTGCAGCTCCAGCTGACATCCTGACTGCAACCTCGTGAGAGACCCAGAACAAGAACCATCCAGCTGAGCCAGTTCTGAATTCTTGACCACCAAAACTGAGACAATCAATGATCTTTTTTTTTTTTTAAATAATTTTCCATGCTTTTTTCTTTTTTTTTTTAAGGTTTCTCTCTTTTTAAATGCATTTATTTATTTATTTATGGCTGTGTTGGGTCTTCGTTTCTGCGCGAGGGCTTTCTCTAGTTGTGGCAGGCGGGGGCCACTCTTCATCGCGGTGCGCGGGCCTCTCACTATCGCGGCCTCTCTTGTTGCGGAGCACAGGCTCCAGACACGCAGGCTCAGTAATTGTGGCTCACGGGCCCAGTTGCTCTGCGGCATGTGGGATCTTCCCAGACCAGGGCTCGAACCCGTGTCGCCTGCATTGGCAGGCAGATTCTCAACCGCTGCGCCGCCAGGGAAGCCCAGTGATCATTTTTTTATGCCATTATTTTTGGGCATAATTCGCTATGCAGCAATAAGTAACTAATACGTCTTCCTCGCTTGTCTCCTAGAAGAAGTAATGCTGATCTGATTGGCCAGGTTTCAAGACATGGATTGGATTATGTTTACTGGTGAATGGGGTCTCTGGCAACCGGCCAACCAGTACTTGCTGAGTTTCTACCATGAGCCAAGTGCTGTTTTAGGTGCTGGAGATATGACAGTGAGCAAGACAGTACCCCTGACATTCTAAGGGAGGGAGGCAAGCAACGAACACACACACTTTGCCAGTAAGTGCCATCGAGAGTAGGAAGCAGGCTCACATGTGCAGAGGGCCAGGAATGATTCTGGGCTAGGATGGGTGAGGAAGACTTCTCACAGGAGGTGACATCTGAGTTAGGACCGGACATTGAGGAGGAAGTGACTTTCTCAGGGAAGAGCATTACTAACAAGTGCAAGGTCCAGAGAGAGAAAAGAGCTTGGTGTATTTCAAGGATGGAAAGAAGGCCAGTAATGAAAAAGCAGGAGGTTAGGGGGAGATATATCACAAAACTGTGCACCCCCCATTTCCTTTCTTCTTGCGGCTGGCTGGGTCAGTCGAGGCAGAGCCTGAGTCCTTGAACAAACCATGCCAGTGTGTCCTCTGGCTCTCCCCTCTCCTCCACACAGGCACACTCAGGTCTAGGATGTGAAGGGGACAGCTTCTGAGCTTTTTCAGAGTGCTTCACTATGGACAAATTGAGCCCTGGGACAATTTGTAGTAAAATGGTAGATGGGTTCTCATCTTTCTTGTTCCCTTGAGAACCCCATGGAACAAAGCATGCTTGAGGAGCAGAAAGAATCAGCTATTTCTAAATTCTTCAAACTCTGTCAGATACCAGCGCCTGCTATGTGAAGCTAGCAAATGACTGAGAAAATGTTTGTATCAAAATGAAAGCCATAAGCTTAGAACAAGGGGCATAAAGGGGCAACAGAAGAAGAGTATGACCTAATTCCTACCTCAAGTGTGTCATGAAGAAACTCCCTGGGCTTGCATTCTGCGCTTATACATGGGCATTAAGTTCTTAACAGCTTGTTTTTCATGTTTACAAATATAAAAATTTCCAGAATGCTCCTTCATAAAATGTATAGTGAGAGGCTATTGATAAGACATGATGTGACCATCCCCATTCATAACTCTTCAGATTTTCATGGGGAAGGTGGAGGTGGGGAGGGGTATTAAAGATCCAGTCATCTATTAATTTGCTTTTAGGAGAGAAGGGCCAAAATTCTCCTGTTCAAGAAATAGGAAAATATCAGGACACAACTCAAGAATTCCAAACTGAATAACTTTGTGAAGATGCAAGAAATGACAGGAAATAACAGGAAGTGAATACAAAAGTAACTTAGCAGATGCTCCCGAGAGCTTCGGCAATGGGACCAGAGCATTGTTCCTTGGAATTAACCAGATAGGACAAAAATAGCCCTAAATTCCTGCAAAGGCTCTGGGTGGGTGGCAGAACTTCAGGATAAAATGAAGTGAGAAGAGGCTTCTGTGATCACTGTCTACCAAATCACTTTGAAGGCAGAAAGTCAGAAAACCCTGTAGATTAGAAATAGAATAAGAATTACTTAAGGGAGAGTGATTGAAGAAATAGCTGGCTCTCAGAAGATTTCTAAGTCACATGAAAATGGATGGGATTTTTAAAGTTCAGTGATTTTTTTCAAAACCAAAAATGAATCAGCCTGGTCAAATGAGTAGGAATCCACTGTTTAAAGAAAATAAAGAACTTGCTTAAGAAAGATTTCATATTTCTGTGGTCTTCTTCCTGTTTTCTTTACGGTACTTTGATTTGCATGGGAATCTGATCTCAAGATGGGACTTTGATTATATTTGTTGCCAAAATGTGAATCCCTTTAGTCTGCTGATAAGAGAGTAACCGGTTGGGCCTGGGAGAGGGCAGAAAAGCATGAAGGGAGGAACGTTAGGGTTTGACTCAAGCCCCTATGAAAAACTGCAGACATTTGTGTAAGACCAAATGAATACTAATGGAATTAGTCATCTAAAAATCAAGAGTGCGCAAAAGAGAAAGCCCTAATGATTAAAATCAGTGAATAATTTTATTTTTCCTTTTAATTTCAACCTCCCATTCCCCATCCCCAGTCAAACCTAACGTCCCTTTATCAGTTCATCCGCAGCTAACGTAGGAGAAGCCCCATTCTGGCATGGAACTCCCCTGCTTGCTTGCTGTGGTCCTTGGGACAGGCACCCAGTGCCAGCTTTCTGCCTGGGTCGGGAAGAGAGTCACTTTTAATGCTTACCAGGGCTATCCTTGAAGCTCCTGTGGCAGCAGGATTCTAAGAATGACCCCTAAAGACCCTTGTCCTTGTATTGTCCCCTTCCCTTTGAATGTAGGTAGACCTATGATTATGATGGATATCACCCCATGACTTACATGATATTGCCAAGGAAGATTGTCCAGTGAGACTGACCCAGTCACATGAGCCATGTAAAACCAGAGCTTTCTCCGTCTGGTCACCAAAGGGAAAGTTAGAGGTTTGAAGCATAAAAAGAATTTGATGTACCATTGCTGGCCTGAAGATGGAGGGGGTCACGTGGTAAGAAATATGGTGGCTTCTAGGAGCTAAGAGTAGCCCCTGGCTCAGAACCAGCAAGGAAACAGGGACCTCAATTCCCAAAGAACGGAATCCAGCCAACAACTTGAATGAACTTGGAAGTGACCCTTCCCTAGAGCCTCCGGACAAAAGCTCAGCCTGGGCAGCACCTTGATTTCAGCTTTGTGCAATCCTAAGCAAAGAACCAGGACTGCGAGATAATAAATGGGTGTTGTTTTAGGCTGCCATGTGCGTGGCTCTTTGTTACACAGCAACAGTAAATGAAAATACCTCTCTGCCCGAAATTCAAGATGAGTCTCACTGGGATACAGTCAAGGTGTCGATAGGGGAGCATCCCTTCTGGAGGCTCTAGTTGAGAATTTGTTTCCTGCCTTTTCCAGCTTCCAGAGGCTGCCCACGTTTCTTGGCTCACAACATCCTCCCAGCAATCACATTGTTTTGACCTCTGCTTCCATCATCACATCTCTTCTCTGACTTTGACCCTCCTGCCTCCCTGTCTTACTTATAAGGACTCATATGATTATATCATGCCCACCCTGATAATCTAGGATAATCTCCTCATATCAAGGTCCTTAATCTAAAGAAGAAGTCAGACTCACAGAAACAGAGGAGAAAGGGCTGGGTGTGGGGGAAATAGAGAGAGGTTAGTAAAGGGTACAAACTTTCAACTGTAAGATGAATAAGGCCCAAGAAAACATGATGATTATAGCTGATAACACTGTATCACGTAATTGAAATTTACTAAGAGAGTAGAATTTAAATATTCATATATATATATATATATATATATATATATATATACACACACACACACACATAATATGTGAGGTGATAGATGTGTTAATTAAATAGATGGCGGGAATGCTTCCACAATGTATATCAAATTACTATGATGTACACTTAAATATCTTGCAATTTTATATGTCAATTATACCTCAATAAAGTTGAAACTTAAAAAAATCGTTATATCTCTTCCTTTTGCCATGTAAGGCATGCACAGTTTCCCGGATTGGGATGTGAACATTTTTTTTTTTTTTTTTGGCCACACTGCACGGGGATTTTAGTTCCCCCACCAGGGATTGAACCCAGGCCTGGCAGTGAAAGCGCCGAGTCCTAACCACTGGACCACCAGGGAACTCCCCCAGATATGGACAGATTTGGGGTCCATTCTTCAGCCTATCATAAGAGGTTTCCCTAATTTTGGTCTGTTTTTATTTTAATGTTTTATTTTATTTATTTTATTTTATTTTTGGCTGCATCGGGTCTTAGTTGCAGCACATGGGCTTCTCTCTAGTAGTGGCGTGCAGGTTTTCTCTCTCTAGTTGTGGCGTGGGCTCCAGAGCACGTGAGCTCTGCAGTTTGTGGCACTCGGGCTCTCTAGTTGAGGTGCTCGGGCTTAGTTGCCTGCAGCGTGTGGGATCTTAGTTCCCCGACAAGGGATCGAACCTGAGTCCCCTGCACTGGAAGGTGGATTTGTTACCACTGGACCACCAGGGAAGTCCCTGGTCTGTTTTTAATCATTAATATTTTTTGCTACTTGAGAGGGAGAGTAAGAGCTCTAGAAAAACTTTCTTTCCCAATCATTTGTTACTCACTATTTATTAAATGCTTATTTGACCACCACATTGCACAAATCAATAATCTCTGGTAAATTACATTCTCCCTGACACTGTTCAGTCTGTGCAGCTGTACTAGATGCATGTTAGACATTGATGCACGTCTAACTGATGCATGTTAGACATTGAGATATCATGGCAAACAAGATGACAAATCCTTGCCCTTGTTTATTGAACACCTGCAGGAGGCCTAGACTGGTGTCTGGGCATGCGTTTTCTAAAACTCCCCAAGTTCTTTTGATGTGCACTGAAACATAAGGACCACTGAAGTCCTCACAGCTGGCACTACCCTGGACTACTGAACTGGAATTTGTGTGGGTGGGATAGAGACAACTGTCTGTTGAAAATCCTCCTTGTGTGATCCTGATGTACATAAAACCTTGGGTTTGCCTGCTTGCAGCAACATGGTCCACAGATCGTACCTGGAGGGGACAGGATACAGGAAGTTATGTTTGACAGGCTAGAAAAGAGAAAGGTCAGAGTGTGGGTTCACGGGAAGCCAGAGAGAGGTTCCTATCCTCCAAGACCTGGGGATGGTTAGGAGGGGTAGCACAGAGAAAATAACCCCTCATCTCCACTAGGAAGTGGGGTGTCTAGGGGCACAAGACCAAACTTTGGAGATGTATGTACCACTGGTGAGCGTGGACTCTTCAGTATTCAGTTTAAGGACCATCCATGAGGTATTTCAAGGCCAGATGGAATTTATCTTCAGAAGGTTAAAGAGAGATGTGTCAGGTGAGGCTGTCCAGATGGGCTGTTTATAACTGTCAAGGCTGTAAAGACCTAGGAAAGGATTTTTAGAAAACTATTTTGACAGAAAATAAGAAGATGGAAAGTCTATTTACCGCCAGGAAGAGTAAAATCACCTCCCAGAAGCACATTAGGGTAAGAGGCGGAGTAAGAGGGAGAAGGTAAGAATTACTGCAAAGGCCAAGTTGGGAGGACACCCACCCTGGGAGACAGGCAACGGTGGGTGAGCCTTGATCAAATGCAAAATCCATTCGAGGCCACCAATGGAAAGAGACTTGATTCCGGGTACCAAGAGGAAGCCAAAGGCCAGAGCACTGTCCTGGAAGGGAGGGCAATCTATGGTTTGGCCCAAATCCACTGGGCCAGGCAGGAAAATCTGGGGGTCTGGTGGATATCTTCTCAATGGCTGCATGGTGAATGCCATGTTGTCTGTCAAGACAACTTTACAGCAACATTAAACACATTTTTTTTCATCAGAGTATAGTCGCTTTACAATGTTGTGTTAGTTTCTGATGTACAATGAAGTGAATCAGCTATATGTATACCTATATCCACTCCCTCTTGGATTTCCCTCCCACCTCCCCATCCCACCCATCTAGGTCACCACAGAGCACCGAGCTGAGCTCCCTGCACTTTACAACAGGTTCCCACTAGCTATCTATTTAACTCATGGTAGCGTATATATGTCAGTCCCAATCTCCCAATTCATCCCGCCCCTCCTTCCCCCCCCACCGTGTCCCCACACGTCTGTTCTCTACATCTACGTCTCTATCCCTGCCCTGCAAATAGGTTCATCTGTACCAATTTTTAAAGGAAATATTCACCCATAACACCATTTACCTATCTAACAGCTTAATGAAGTCTTTGAGAATAACTCTTTTTGAGGAACAACTTTCATGCTTATGACATCAAACTCTTACTCTGATCCAGAAATTAGTTATTTCTTTAAAATATCTCACTTTCCACTTTGAATGTTAAGTTGCCAGCAAATAAATGAGTATTAGATCATGGAGAAAAATGCAAAAAAGAAGTTGAATCAAAGAATACAAAGAAACACAGCTTCATTTTCAAATAACCTTAACTATTTTCTTTTCTCTTTATAAAGTAACACATGTCTCTTAGGGAAAAAATTAAATTTGGACAGATGAAAAACAGAAAATAAAAATAACTCGTAATTTCACCTCTGAAATTACATTAATATTTTGTGTCTATGCATATATTTACACTTACCTTCCCTCATAATGAGATCACACTGTGCATATTATCTATACACACACACACGCACACACACACATCACTTTATACAGCTGGAACATCTTTCTATGTCATTATATGTTATTTTCCTGCCACATTACTTGCATATTTTTTATTGAAATATAGTTGAATTATGATGTTGTGTTACTGCTGTAGAGCAAAGTGACTCAGTTATAGATATATATGCTTTTTCATATTCTTCTGCATTACGGTTTATCACAGGATATTGAATATAGTTCCCTGTGCTATACAGTAGGACCTAGTTTTTTATCCATTCTATATATACCAGTTTGCATCTGGTAATCCCAAACTTCCACTCCATCCCTCCCCCACCCCCCCTCCTTGGCAACCACCAGTCTGTTCTCTATGTCCTTGACTTTATTTCTGTGTCATATATAGGTTCATTTGTGTCATATTTTAGATTCCACATATAAGTGATATCATATGGTATTTGTCTTTCTCTTTCTGACTTACTTCACTTAGTATGATAATCTCCAGGTCTATCCATGTTGCTGCAAAAGGCATTATTTTATGGCTGAGTGATATTCCATTGTATATACGTACCACATCTGCTTTATCCATTCATCTGTTGATGGACATTTAGGTTTCTTCCATGTCCTGGCTATTGTGAATAGTGTTGCTGTGAACATAGGGGTGCATGTAGCTTTTTGAATTATAGTTTTATCTGGATATATGCCCAGTAGTGGGATTGCTGGATCATATGGTAATTCTATTTTTAGTTTTCTGAGAAACCTCCATACTGTTTTCCACAGTGACTGCACCAACTTACAATCCCACCAACAGTGTAAGAGGGTTCCCGTTTCTCCACACCCTCTCTAGCATTCGTTATTTGTAGACTTTTTAATGATGGCCATTCTGACTGGTGTGAGGTGGTACCTCATTGTAGTTTTGATTTGCATTTCTCCAATAATTAGTGATGTTGATCAGCTTTTCATGTGCCTGTTGACCATCTGTATTTCTTCTTTGGAGAAATGTCTCTTTAGGTCTTCTGCTCATTTTTCAACTGGGTTGTTTGCTTTTTTGTTGTCAAGTTGTATGAGCTGTTTGTATATTTTGGAAATTAAGCCCTTGTCGGTCACATCGTTTGCAAATATTTTCTCCCGAACTGTAGGTTGTCTTTTCGTGTTGTTCATGGTTTCCTTTGCCATGCAAAAGCTTGTAAGTTTGATTAGGTCCCATTTGTTTATTTTTATTTCTATTGCCTTGGGAGACTGACCTAAGAAAACATTGGTACGATTTATGTCAGAGAATGTTTTGCCTATGTTCTCTTCTAGGAGCTTTATGTTGTCGTGTCTTATGTTTAAGTCTTCAAGTCATTTTGAGTTTATTTTTGTGTATGGTGAGAGGGTGCCTGCCACATTATTTGAATGCCTATATAGTAATATATTCGATGGCTATTGTATTCCTCCAGTTCTCCATAAGGAGGCGATGCATTTCAGAGCAGCCCCTGGGGGCCTTAGTCAACTAAGCTCCCTTGAGAACTGTGAGGTTCGTTCTCAAGGTCACCAAAGATGTACTAACATTTATTTAAGCAATAGTGGGTTACAAGATATTAAGGTGGTCCAATTGTTTGCTATTTTAAAAAATGCTGCAAAAATATGTTTGCAGTTAAATGTATTTTCTTTTCACATTTCAGAATATCTTTTAAAATTACATTCCTAGAAGTATAAAAGCTAGGTCAAAGGTTATATACATTAGATAGGTATTAAAAATTCGCTCTACAGAGAAGTCAAGTCAATTTACACTTCTGACAGAAGGATGGGAGAGAGCCTGTTTCCTGCAGACTCACCAATACTGGATATGGTCATTTAAAAAGCACTGCCAATTTGAGAAGTGAAAATCGCTGTTTCATTTTAGATTATATTCCTTTGATTACCCATTAAATTTATCATCTTTTTATGTTTTTTGTCCATTTATAGTTTTTCTTTATGAATTACATAACGTCCTATGTCTATTTTTCTGGCAGAGGTGTTAAACGTTTATTGATTGATTTATATTTATCGACATATATGAGATTTTTTTACTGTATAATAAGAGTATAGAGAGAATCATATACTCTTTATACAGGGAATACATTACCCTTGGTCTGCCTTAGATGTTGCAAATATTTTTTCCTTAGTTTATCATTTATCTTCTAATTTCACTTAGGGTGGATTGGTTTTGTTTTGCTTTGCTTAGAAGCCCAGAGGTTTTCAATTTTAATATAATCAAATCTATCCATTCTCCTTTTCCTTCCCGCTTTCTCCCACTTTTTTAGAAAGACCCTCTCTACCCCAAGAATATTTAAATATTCACATATATGTTCTTCTAGCATAGTTATGCTTCTTAATTCAGCTGGACTTTATTTTAGAGTAGAATATAAAGAAAGAGTTGAATGTTTATTCTCATATCTAGCTGGTTGTCACAACACTTTTTGTCATATAAATCATAATGTTCTCTTGTTTAAAATGATACTTTTCCCATGCAATAATGATAACAAACCCCTATTGAATGTGAACTGTATTCCAGGAACTATGCTAAGTGCTTTCATGTATTAACCCATTCCATCCTCACCCCATGAGTTGCTATTATTATCTTCTTTTTACTGAGAAGAAGATAGTCACAGAGGGTCTGGTGATCACACAGTTAAGAAGTGGCAGGCCAGGAATCAAACTCAATCAGGCTAGCTCCAGAGCCCACATTCTTTAAGTACTACCTCAAGCTGCCTGTCTAATTTTTAATACACACTTCAGTTGACTTTGGGAGTTTATATTGTTTGTTTTTTCCTTAACATGTCACATTGCTTTTACAATTTTACAATATATCTTACTTTCCAGCTGGGTGAGTTCCTATGAATCAGAGCCTGTGCTTGGAGTTGCTTAGCTTGCTCTGGACACCAAAGATGCGATCAACAGGCACACCGTGGCCACGTTTCCAGTCCTGAAACCCCTTCTCTTGTCCTACTTTAGATACTTGAAGTTGGAAGCATTAGGGTTAGGGGCATTCTGCCACTCCCTAGAAGGGATTTGAAAGTCAGTTTCTCAAGGAAGGCTTGCTCAATCAGGGTCCTGCTCTGCTGTATCTGCATAAAATTCCTTGACCTTTTTGGGAATGCAGATGCCTTCTTCCCTGGTTCTGCTAGTCATTTTAATGGTAATTTGGGAAGTAAATGCACTGATTCAAAACAGTCTTGAGTTGGACCACAGTTATAACTGTTAAGCCTAAAAATATATTTAAATGTTACCTATAGCTCCTCCATTCTGAAACCTCTCTTTTTTAAGGACGGCCTCTTTCAACTTCCCCTCAACCACCTCTTGGTGCCCTCTTCGCTCCAACCCAGCTCATTCTGGCTGTGGTCAATACTTCTCTTTTCCACCCACTCCCACTGGCCTTCCAGAATTCCATCCTACCCTTCACGGAGACCTCGACTCGCCCATTCTCCCTCATATCTTTGACACTCACCCACAGAGCTCTGATACAGTCTCTTGTAACTCTCTGAAGATCAAAATGAAAAAGCATATTCCAATAAAGAGCAAGTGAATTTCTGGCCAAACCAAGTTCTCCTCGGATATGTGCTTTTGAAAACATCCTACCATGTTAACCAAAGCAGGATGTGATTCATTCCCAAGGAGGAGACCTCTCAGTTATACACCCCAATAAAGAAGAGCTTGGGCCAGATACAACAAAACTGCAAGCAACCACACCAAGGGAACACTTTCCATGGAATGTGCCCTATGATGTCAGGCAGAGATGTTGCCCTCTACCTTCACATGGTTATGTCTACGATGAAATTAGCTTCCACCTCTTGAATTCACATCAGGTTGCAATGCTACGGGTGCTTGGGGGTAAGCTGGGTGGGGATGGAGATGTTGATCTGGGACTTTACATTTCTTTTTTTTCTTTTGAATTTTTGAATTTTATTTTATTTATTTTTTTATACAGCAGGTTCTTATTAGTTATCTATTTTATACATATTAATGTATATATGCCAATCCCAATCTCTCAATTCATCCCACCATCACCACCACCTCCGCCACTTTCCCCCCTTGGTGTCCATATGTTTGTTCTCTACATCTGTGTAGGACTTTCCATTTCTTACAACATGCTAGTAACCCCTACAAGGTGACCAGTAGAAAAGAAAATTGGTGATTAAAGTAGAAGATTGCCAGAATTCAAGAGGAGGGCCTTCCCGGAATCGTCAACTCTGCCAAACAAAAACCCCATACCATTTCCCATAGTGCCTGGAACACAGTGGGTCTTGGGGAAGGTGCTCCTGTCCCCATCCAAGGGCTTTAGGGCAGGGGGTAGCATGGCATGGGCTGGAAGGAACCCTCAAACCTGTGCCCAGTGCCTCCAACCCTACGTTTCCACTGGACCTTCTCAGGCCTGCCCCTCCCTGTGCCCAGATCACCCCTAGCCCCGAGACACCTCCCCTATTCCTAACCTACCCCAACCCTGCCCTTCACCTGGAGCTTTTATCTTTTAAAATCTCCCTTCTGAAGGACAAAATCTGCTTTACTGCTATACACTGGCCCAAGGGTTCACCTAACTCCGGGGGGAAGGTGTTACATCTGCCTTTTAATCTTAAGTTGCCATTTTGCACCGTCTACCCTTTTCCCACCTAACGTGTCCTGCCCCTCAGCTCTTTGCCTTATCTGTGTCACTGTCACTTTAGCAGAAATACAACGTCCATTAGTATTAACAAAAAGAATTAAGTGTTTCTTTAATATGGAGAGATAATATAGTTTATAAATACAAAGGAAGTCATATGGGCCTTGTAAAGTTAATGGTTAAAGACGTTAAGTCTCAGGCCTGATGACTTTGAAAAAAAGAAAAATCAGCTTTTAATGAAACTCACTGGAAAACTTGGGGCTTTCTTGGGCTTTGTACTGTATTTTAGGGAAGAAATTAAATAAAAAGAGAAATCCAAGGGCTCATCTGGAGATTTATGTAATTTGTCAATTACGTAATCACTTTTTAAAAACCACGTCATTGTGTCTTGCAAGACTTAAAGGCTCTGTTCCTATGTACACGTTCTCATCTTTCTATGGGATATGAAGTTATTTTAGATAATGCAGATTGTTTGAATGGGGCTGCTTGTCCTATACCTCACTTTCTGCTGACATTCCTCTACCCCGAAAAACACATGCACACCTAAGCACACACAACCAACATACCAATGTCGATAGCAGGGCATTTTTTAAAAAAATATTTGCTTGGATTCAACTGTATTTTCTCCCTTTTACAACTCAGTTTTGAGAGTCTAGATACAGCCAAGCTCAAATCCACTCTCATTTGCATGTGTGCCTTATTACATGATTTAGTAGATAATGGATTGTCCACCATTGTAATCCCAGTGAGAACTGGTGTCACTGTAGCATAAATAAATTGGGGGGAAAGCACAACATTCTCTAGTGAAATTCATTCCATATCACATTTGCAATTGAATTTATACCTAGGTTTTAGAAAGTTTTCTCTTTTATTTTTTTAAATTGACAATTTTCAGAGAGGTAGTATCATCCATACAGACAGTATCCCAATGGCTTTAACCATTCATTTTCAATGGACTCTTGTTGGCAAGCGTCTTTCAAAGGAAGATCTGTTCTATTTAAACTTATTCTGGTTACAAGAGCCTTGATGTAATACCTCAAATTTGTTTTTTCTGCAAAGTGTATGCCTTTTAAGCATTGTTTAACATCAGTAGTCAAGAACAAGGCTCATCTTCTGTTTTTTTCACTCTGTAGAATCGTAGAAGGTTCCTGATAATTTCTGATGTCTTCCACTTTTTTATTAAGAGTGTCTCCTACAAAGCAATTATTCAAAGCCTTGACCCTGGGTCTTTCTCATATGCTCCATCTGAATTTACTTCCATGGGGCAGCCCTCTTTCAAGGCAATAAGCAAGGCATTCAGTAATTCCTTGAACTTAACCTCTAAAAATTTCATCACTGGGGCTCTTACAATGGAGTTGCTTTGTCACAATCTCACTACCTTCAGAATATTTTAAGATTTTAATGTTTTCAAATTCAGAGCCATAAAATCTCAAAATAATTGTGGCAATATGTTCTAACATAAACCTTACTCAGCAGGATATTCTTAACACATTTCTTAACCGAAATGTACATCAGTCTTTGTTGAACTCCCCACCCCACCACAAGTGCCATCATCCTGGTCTGGTCACAAGATTGGGGGTTAGTGCTAGGACACACCATTGCCTATTTGGAGGACTCTTTAAATGCTGGGTAGTTCCAGAAACATCCACGTGAGGCTGTCCCCAGAAGAAATGGAAGTTATTTGTGGTATGGTTTCTGGGCTGGTGATTCCTAGGATGGCTTAAGGAACAGCAGTACAAGACTGTATTTCCAGGCAGTTTGGCTTCATTTATTGACAACGTTTTGGCTTTGGTTTTGGTTCCATTGGTTAAATTGTTCACTGGCATCCATAATCCCCAAAGTTAGTCTTAAAAGGAGCACAGAAGGGGACCTTGATAGGAGAGTACCAGTAGGACGCCCAAATAAAGTACAAATATGTATGAAGATATTCTGGGATTCATATAATCCAATTTTCTTGATATTTAGAAAGGAATACATTTCTTTGTCTACTACTGCCACAGAAGAAAAACAGGTTTACTTGTTGCTTTGAAGTATCTGTTAAGATTATTACATGTTTTCCCTTCATGTGTACATATAGCAGACAAGAGAGGAGAAAATGAACTCTTTAAGTTACAGAAGTTTTTCATCTGATTCAGTGAAACAGTTTCGTTTTTATTTTTCTTTTAAAGCCCAAATATATTTATGATTGCTTTCGCACCTTTGTTACTCTCCAGATGTTATTTAGTCTTGAATTTTCTGTCACCAACTACTGGCCAGAAGAGGGCTCAAAAGTGTTTGGGATTTCAATAGGCAACCCCTGTTATTTTCTTTCGCTTGAACTGATTTGTATATGTTAAGAATTGCTTTTGTAAATTATTTCCTGGCATCTTGGGTCTCATTTTAGCTAAAGTTTTTCTCTCTTTTATACACTTCCCAAGATAACAGTATTTGCTTTCAGGCAACACAGATTTTTATGGTTCAGCAATATTTTTTTCTAATTACAAAACTCTTGTGTCTTTTACACGTGAGTCAATGACACGTTTGGAGTAATTTGATTAACATGACACTTTTAAAAACAGTCAACAAAATTCCAACCTTGTCCCATAACTTCAATTCAACAGAAAAAATTTACATGCTTCAACTATTATGGCAACCTTAATTTAACTCATATTTGAAGTATTTTAGTACATTTGTCTCCATAGTCAATGCCTAGCTTTATTACTTCCCTTCCTTTGTTTTGCTTGTCATTTCCCCCCCTCCTATTACTTTTGGACCATTTATAAGAACAGTTTCTACGTCATATTTAGTACCTTGAGGTTAGAGGTTACATTATTCAAGATGACTCATATGAGGAAAAGTAGATGCAGAAATAATCAGCCTTGTTGCCCTGGGCAAGTCACTTAATCTTTGTGAAACCCAGAAAAACAAAGTTGAGGATCTCTGAGGTTGATTCAAAAGCATAAGCTGTGTAATCCTCTTGCCAGAAATGCACGTCCTCAGGGAAGGACGTGTAATCTGTAATAGTCTTGGAGCCCAGAACTGGTCTTTCCTATAGTTATTTAAAATCCTTGAATGCGCGCTACTTTAGTACAGGAGGCTTCTCTGAGCTACACCCCCTCAGCAGCCTCACTCACTCTGCAGTCTTAGTGGCCGGGCAGTTAGCTATGCTCTGTGGACAACTTGTCCAGGCAGGTATGTTTCCTAGTCAGTAAGTTTCTCCTTAAAATTAACAAGGAGACTTATGAAGTGTTCTTTCCAATCGGCCAATGATTACAGTTTGTAGTAGCGTATACGTTTTGAACAATGAGATTTCTTTCCGCAGTCCAGTTGTTTTTGAATGCCAAGAAACTGGTTCATCTTCAAAAGAGGATTTAGGTATAGAACCTCACCAGTCTCACCTTACAAATCAGAGCTCCATTTTCCCTTTGCGGAGCCGGGAAGCCAACAAGATATAATGTAACTGAAACACTACTTCAACTCCTGTTATCCTTTCAGCCTCTAGACCACTGCTTTTCGAACTTTGATGTGCATACCAAGCATCTGGGGATTTTGTTAAGATGCAAATTGTTGTTTAGTTTGGGGTGCGGGCCAGATACTATGTTTATAACAAGATTCGGGGAGACGCTGCTGCAGCTAGACTGTGACCACACAGAAGAGCAAGGCTAACCATTGCGTTCACTGGGCAGCTCCTCACCCATTCAGGGTGGACAAGACACAGTCATTCCAGTGAGGCATGAGACACAGTCAAATCACTCAGGGCTATCCATGAAAGTCTCTGCTCCATGTTATCTTTTTCACACTTCCAGATGAAATTGCTCACTTGGCAAATCCAGCACGTAGCTCGAAGGCCAATTTCAATTCCCCTAAATTAGTTCTGGAGTAGATTAAATCTCATAATCCCTGAGTAGCTAACACTACACTCACTGCACTTATTTACTACTTAAAAAAAAATCTTTACCTAAAAAAATCAGCTGGGGGAAAAAGACAACACTAATAATTGAAATGGCTTTACTTATTAGAACTTTGTAGTTTTCCTATTGATATCCTAAAATTCCCTCACTACTAATTGCATCACCTCCTTAATTTATTCAGAAGACTGTGAAGGCTATCGTATCTTCATATTCTGAGTGCCTATTATACCAGAGTCACTGTAGTGGATCAGGGATGAAGCAAAAAGCAGAAAATGTTATTCTTTTCCTCAAACACAGGCAGACTTTGAAGGTCTACAGTGTGCCAAGCTTTTTTCTTCACACTTTATATATTTTATCTCTTTAAATTTTTGCAATAACACTCTGGGGTGGTTATTATTACAATCCCTATTTTAAAGACAAAGACATATCTCACTCTAAAAAGCTTCTGCAGAGCAAAGGAAACCATCAACAAAATGAAAAGACAACCTATGGGATTGGAGAAAATATTTGCAAACTACATATCTGATAAGGAGTTAATACCTAAAATATAAAAAAGAATTCATATAACGCAATATCAAAAAAACCACACACACACACACACACACACACACACACAATAAATAACCTAATTAAAAGTTGGTCAAAAGATAACAAATGCTGGTGAGAATGTAGAGAAAATGGAGCTCTGGTACACTATTGATGGGAATGTAAATTGGTGCAGCCACTATAGAAGATAGTATGGAGGTTCCTCAAGAAATTAAAAAGATAACTACCATATGACCCAGCAATCCCACTTCTGGATATATATCTGAAGGAAACAAAATCACTATCTTGAAAAGATTATCTGTACTCCCACGTTCATTGCAGCATAATTCACAATAGCCAAAGTATGGAAACAACCTCAATGTCTGTTGATAGATATATGGATCAAGAAAATGTGAGATATACTTCAGCGTTTAAAAAGATGGAAATTCTGCCATTTGCACCAACCAACTTGGATGAACGTGGGGGACATTATGCTAACTGAAATAAACCAGTCAGAGAAATATAAATACTGCATGGTACCACTTAGATGTGGAATCTAGAACAAAGGTCAAACTCGTAGAAACAGACAATGGAATGGTGGTTACCAGGAGCTGGGGGATGGGGAAAACAGGGAGAGGCTGGTAGAAGGGTACAAACTTTCAGTTATAAGATAAATAGGGTCTGAGGATCCAATGTGTAACATGGTGACTCTAGTTGATAATAATGTGTTGTATAATTGAAAATTGCTACGAGAGTAGAACTTAACTGTTCTCTCACACACACACACAAAAGGTAATTATCTGAGATAAAGGATCTGTTAATTAACTCAATGGTGGAAATCCTTTCATAATGTCAAACCACCACAATGTACACTTTAAATATCTTACAATTTCACTTGTCAATTATACATCAGTAAAGCTGGGGGCAGGAGGGGAAATGAAAGAAACTGGGGACAAGTTGATTGTTCAAGGTCAGATAGCTAGTAAATGGTGGATCAAGGCTTGAATGCAGAAAGTCAAGGTTTGCTATTTGGATTTTCAAAGAGTATGTTCCACTGTGTATATGTCTCATTGGGACGACTGTAGATCTACATAATTCTTGGGAAGGATTGTGACAAGTGGAGCTGGGGCTGAGGGCAACTGGTCATGTGAGCAAAGGTACTATGTTTTCCTTCCAGGGCTGAGGGCATGGAGATGGCATGGGACACACTGAGTGGACAGGTCTGGTCCAGCCCTGGTGCCGGCACTTCTTGGTTGTGTCATCTTGAGTTGAGTATTCAACCTCTTTAAACCTTAGTTTCCCTTCTGTAAAAGGGAATGAAAATAATACTACCCACCTCATACAGGTTATTATAGGTAAATAAAAGAACACAGTTGCAGAGTAAACCCTCTGAAACATGGAAAGGCAGTGGGGGAGGGATAAAGTAGGAGTTTGGGATTAGCAGATACAAACTACTATGTATAAAAGAGGTAAACAACAAGGTCCTACTGTATAGCACAAAGAACTATATTCAATATCTTGTAATAAACCATAATGAAAAAGAATATATATATATGTATAACTGAATCACTTTGCTGTATACCAGAAACTAACACAACATTGTAAATCAACTATACTTCAATATAAATAAATAAATAAGTGAATATATAAATATTCTGGAAGAAAAAAGTGGATATTATTATTAACATTATTATCCCCATTTTACACATGGGAAAGCTGAGACTTAAAGAGTGTCATCTGCCCAAAGTGACGCAGCCTTTCAATGACAGAGTTGTGAGCTGAACCCACCTGTCTGATTCAAGGCCATGCTCTTTAGCACTACGCTGGCTGAGACATCAGATTAAAGCTTGAGCAGAAGTGAGAATATGAAGCCAAAACTAGTTTCTCTCTCCTCTACTTTCCAATCACATTTTTCCTATATATTTTTTTATTGTAGCTTGTATTTGAGTGACATTTCATTTCCCCTTCTAGATTATAAACTCTCTGAAAGCAGCCTCTGAAAATCTTAAATTCTCAGTGCCTTGGACATAAGAGGTACTCTCCTATCCAGTGAGTGAGTGAATGAATGAACGAATGAATGAATAAAAAGCTAGAAAGAGTCATCAGGACCAGGCAGAAAGATTTTAAAGCCATTTGTACAGATGTAACATTTCACATATTCATAAAAAGAAAACTGACAATAAGGTAGCAAATGGTATCAAAATAGTTTAAGGAGAAAGCACATTCAGACTGAGGTGCAACCCTGTGGACTGTAAGCCATCTCTTACTATTTTCTCTTTAACTTTTCACAATTGTATTAAAGCTCTCTGTGCTTATCATTGAATTTTATGAAAGCCAAGTTTAAGGGAAATGTCCGCCATTTGTCAAGATGCCTTTTCCTGCAAATATTCTTTCCATTTCTCTTTTTTCTTTTATGTCTGTTTTGCACTCCCACCCAGGAAAGTGCAAACAATGTATTTTTCTGAGATATTTGAACTTGTAGTTGACTGTTGGCATCACCATTCATCCATTTGCAACAGTCACTTTCCTAATCAGAATTACAGCTGATGAAAAACTCGACTTCATTTTTAGTACAATCAAAATTACTGGAAACAAAGGAAAGTAGTAGTACAGAGTGGGAAATTAGGCTTTTTATTCACACAATAGTAATCTGTAGATTCTTCTAAAGTAATTCAAATAGCCTTTTATGTTTAAAACCAGAAGAGGGGGAGTAAAGCGAGGGAGAAGATTGTGTGCCAGGAACATTCCTCAGTGGGAATCTGACTTGAGAACCAACTTGCCCACTTGCCTGGGAATGGCCGATCATCTTGGGTAGATCTGGACCAAGCTTCCATCTCGAATCAGGGCAGAAAGGCCTTGTCTTCTAGAGTAATGACTCCGATCCAGAGAATGAAAAATAAATGTGATCTTTCACAGCACCCAGGCCATTTACTGGCAAAACAGTACTTATATGCAAAGAACTGAATGCCCCAGATAAGCCCTGCATTTCCAGACATCTTCTTCAGAAGCGTGATACGAGGATACTCTCTACCGACCTGGAGCTACCTGGACATCCTAAGTTAGGGTTTCTCCTTTGGACCAGGGGGGAGTGCTATGCCTTTCATAGGTCATGACACTAATTGACATAAGCTGCTGGATGGCATGGAGGATTTTCGTTCCATCCTTCCTTCCGGATTAAGTAAAGAAATATTTTCTATCATTGGAACACAGGCCCACGAGAGTCAGGACCTTGTCTGTCGTGTTCACCTTGAGTTCCCAGATCTTGCCACAGTGCCTGTCAGAAAGAAAAGATCCTCAAGGAATACTGTGGACACAGTGAATATGGAACAAACAAATGAATGAGTGAGATAACGCTTGAGCACCTAGTATATACCGTCTAGTGTATACCTTCTGTGACCGATGCTATTCATTGTAAGACGACATTCTGTGAAGGGCACTGCTGACTTATTTTTGCCCCTTCTGGATGCCAGAATCTGACTCAGGTCCACCCACACCAGGTATCCCCTTGTGAGCACACCTGAGGGGTTCTTAATTTAAGATATATGACAGAGATAAAAGCCATTGATAAGGATTGAGGATGACCAATCCCACACCCCTAATGAGAACAAGTTCCAGTGTCTTAAACACAGTCATACATGAGAAACCGTGAAGGAGAGACAATGGGTTCTTTATTGGTTTTTAGTTCCTCTTCACTGAAAAGCTGGTGTCCAATTTAACTGGGATAGCTAAAGCCTCTGTATGGGTCCCGTCTGCTTCCTTTCCTGAGGGTTCCATGTTGCTTTTTTTTTTTTTTTTAGCCTCACCCTGTGGGATCTTAGTTCCCCGACCAGGGATAGAACCTTGAAAGTGCAGAGTCCTAACCACTGGACCACCAGGGAATTCCCTCCACGTTGCTTTTGTCTTCCAAGCTTCCCTTCTTGTGCAAGAGCCCTTAGCATGATCACAGAGAGTCATGAGTCTTTTTTTAACCTGCACTCTTTGCCCTGAAATCCTGTCTGCTCTTTCTGTGCCACCCACAGCCTGGTCCGGGGGATGCCTAATGCGGCTCCAGATGGTGGGAAAGGTTTGCATGCCCCTTTGCATGGAGGCAGGGGGAATCGCTTCCTGCTCAGAGCCCACCAGCGATTGCACTCCCTATTTGTCAACAGCATGACCTCCCCTGAGCATCAGCCCTGAACATGTTTTGGACGAGAGCCACCAGACGTTACTATTTCAGGCTTCCGTGCCCAGAATCCTTGCTGACACTTTCACATATTACTTCTTTAAATCCCTGTGATCACTGTCATTATCCCATTTTTCAGAATTTGCTAAAGGCAGACTCTCCCAAAGTGTACTCCATAAAACATTAGCCAGCCAGATGCTTCGGTTGGAAAAGAAGTATTTTAGGGTGCAACATGTTTGAAAAAAGATGCATAAATCCCCTCTTGTATATTCCCAGTGCACGTGAATCCCACAGTAAAGAAACTTATTTACCTTATTTTAACCCGGCATTTCCCACACTTTGATCTCTCTGTTCCTATGTAGCACCTTTGGAAATACTGGCTTAAATCACAGAACCAGTAAGAGGGAGTAAGAAAGAGGGCAGAGATGTGAATCTGTGGCCTTTGACTCTTACCCAGCCTACCACATGGTATACCTTCTTTTACTAGTTCATTAATATGTATGTTTTTCATAATATGCAGGTTTGCCACAATATACGTAAGTATACCACACAGTATATCACAGCTGTCTTCTTTCTTTTTACTAGTTCATTGATATTTATAAATTTATCTGAATATTTAGGTAGAATACTAAAGGGAGAAAATGTGAACTTAAGAGGAAAATATATAGGACCATTTCGGAAAGGAGACTAGAGACAAACACGCAGGACTGAGAGGGATTATGTCCAGGCTGAGTGACTTAGCGTAAATAGGGGAAGGTTGAGGAAGCAGCCCAGCAGTTTCCAGGCTTTGGGCATCACCATTAACAATATCCTTCACATTTACATGGCACTCTATAGTTTGCAAAGCACCTGTAAATGTACCATATAATTTGATTCTCAGAGCCAACATGGCTGCTAGGTGTGGGGATTCCGCTTTTATGAATGAGGGAAACATCCAGAACTCACCCAATGTCTGTAACAGTTTGTAATCTAGTTTGGAGTTGAACCCAAATCTTATTTTAATCCAGGGTCTTTCCAGGCCAACGCTGTGTGATTGATGAGGGATGAGCCTCCAATGGACAGGGAATAAAACCTGGGGACAAATTAAGATGCGAGAAAAAGTCAAAGGTCACTCATTTCACAATTTACCCTGGAAGTGGCCGCCCATGGTCAGTCCATTTAGGGAACCCCACCCTAAGAGCAGGCACCCTATTCCAACCCAGGAAGCACACTTTTCAGCTCTGCCCTTTACAGGTGTTGCCTCAGCTGACATTTGGGAATGTTAAGAATTAAATAGTTTGGAGCAAAGGTTTTCATGGGTTGGTATTCCTTCCCACCAAGTGGACACGGGAGCATAGGAGAAATCGAACAGGCTGGTGAGTCAAGACATGGTTAGGTTTCCTGGGTTCAGAAGTGGGAGGACTTGAGGAAATCCTGAGCTAAGAGGAAAGAGGCAGCTTGGCGAGTGGTAAAATTAAAAGTCGATATGTAGGACTTCCCTGGTGGCGCAGTGGTTAAGAATCCGCCTGTCAATGCAAGGGACACGGGTTCGAGCCCTGGTCTGGGAAGATCTCATGTGCCGCAGAGCAACTAAGCCCATGTGCCACAACCACTGAGCCCGTGTGCCTAGAGTCCGTGTTCCACAACAAGAGAGGCCACCTCAATGAGAAGTCTGCACACTGCAACAAAGTGTAGCCCCTGCTCTCCACAACTAGAGAAAAGCCCTAGCGCAGCAACAAGGACCCAATGCAGCCAAAAATAAATAAATAAATAAACACATCTTTAAGAAAAAAAAAAAAAAAGTCGGTATGTAAAAGGGTAAGAATTCTTCACAAGAATGAACACCAAGTGTTCAGACATCCCAGAAGGAGAACTTCAAGGGAGTCCTAATTAAATCATGATGATTGAGTCATAAATTATTTCCAGTGAAATACAATGTATTTCCTTCTCTCATGCATCATTTTCTTAGAATTTCTTTGGTATGCATTTTCCTAAAATACCAAGCATTGTGGTGAGATTAAAAAGTGGCTGGTCCCATTGACCATTACATGAAATGAAGCATAATCACTGAACTTTACCATGAAAGAGAAAAGAGTAATGATGCCTATCTTTCTGGGCTCCTGTCTCCTATGTACCATCCAAACCCCCCGAATACTTTTTTTTTTTCCTGGAAAAATGAAAGATGAGTTTCTAAAATCCTGGCTTTTGAAGTAGAAATAAAATTTTCCCTATATTAATCTTAACCAGATTTCTTCCTTCACCTCTATGGAGCACTAAGGCGACAGCTCCCCTATCTTTTCTGGGGCCCCACTTCTCCTGGCAGCTTGCTTTCAGGACTAGCAGACCTAGAAATTTCCTGACCGTCCTCCAGTGGCCTGTGATGCAAGGCAGGATCTACACACCCATCTGAGCATGGAGCGTGTGTGTTCATGCCTGTGTTCTATCTAAAGCACTTCGATGGCTGCCCCATCACCTGCTGGATAAAGTCAGGACGTATTAGCACGGCATGCAAGGCCTTCATCGTGTGTTCTTCAATCTACATGTCTAGTCTCAACTGGCTAGTTTCCAGTCTTCACCTTACACCCTGTACCTCAGACTCCCTGAGATTTGTGCCTTTACACAAACCGGTCAGCCACGATCTCACCCCACTTCCAATGTTTGGCTCAGGATGTCACCCCAACCTGGAAGGCTGTCACCACAAGTTCCCACCTCTGTGTTCTTTGTTGGACCACCTCCTCACAATCTAGGACTCAGTTCAAATGTCATTTCCAGAAGTTTTTCCTTTATCTTATCCATGCAACAGCCCAATCTGCATGGGTTTACGCTGCCATCACACTAAATATTGTAACCATCTTCTGACTTGTCTACGTTTATTACACACTCATTTTTTTGAGTGTTTGCTAGATATTGAATATTCTATGGAGCAAAAGGAACATCCAGCTTATAGTCTAGTGGGGAAAACCAACAAATAATCATGTATAAAAATAGAAGCATCGACTGTGTTAAGTGCTATTAAGGAAAAGAAAAAGGATTCTGTGAGTGCATAAAATTATAGGCTGGGGAAGGAATCTTTGAGGAGGTGATAACTGAGCTGAAGTCTAAAGAGTGCATAAGAGAAGAGAGGAGGAAGCATTGCAAACAGGACAGGAAGTCCTGTCTTTATCTCTAAGACCTAAGGCACAGAGCGGTGAAACATGTTTGTTGGGAGGTTGAAGGCATGAATGAAGGAGGGATTTAATAAATGAATGATATCAGAGACACTGGAGCTCTGAGAATCACCTCATGTCCCTATGTTATCCACCGAAGAACTTAATCTGAAAGTCACTGGATCTGTCCGATGAGTCTGACGTCACACACCCTCTTCCCACTGCTCTAGGATAAGGAAAGTTGATTCAACGGTCAATCCTCAAGGACCACCTGATACCAAAGGATGGTCAACAGGAAGTCAGAAAGAAAACAGCCTCTCAGAAGTGGAGACCAAAAGTCTGGGGCCAGATTATCTGAAAAATAAGGGCAATGTTGGGAAAGAGGAGAGGAAGTGCAGATGAAAGAAGAGAGTAGGACTCATGCAAAGATAATTCTGGCCACAGAAAAGGCAGCAGCTGAATTCTTTAGTTTGGTCAGAAGCCAGGCATAATTATTAAGAACAAAATCCTATTCTAGAAATGGTGAGAGGAAATCTGAACCCTTGGGCTCTGCATAAGTAAAAGTTTGTTTGTTTTCTCTGTCCCAAGTGTGTGTTTGCTCTCAAGCGGTAGGGCTATTTGTCGCTGTTAGACCCCCCCGGGGCTGAAGGAGGAGTTTCCATGGAGAATAGGTCTCAACACTAGAAGTCAAGCTGGGACCAGTTCTATGTGAAGAGCCCCGTCAGAGGGAAACTTGGGGAACGTTTGTTTATATTTTTAATAATAAAAATGGTGTTATTGTTACCCTGATCTCCTTAAGTGATTTTCTCTTTCATTTTTCTAATTCACTATGCAGGGAGCTTAGTAATTAATTTTCTTTTTCTCTTAAACCTCTAAAGTATTGCCAGGAACAGATACATAACCGTTCCTCTCAGGAGGGAGTGTTACTTTCCAATCTAGAAAAACATGAAAGAGCTGGTCTGTACTGATTTTTGGTCAAAGCCATTGTCACTGGCGTAATCATAGGTGGTTGCCCCACGTTGAGGGGAGCCGTTTGTCCAAATACCTGCTCTTTCATGCTGCTCTGGATGCAAGTACTAATCTGCAAATCCACATTTGGTTTTCAAAAGGGACCTTCCCCCCCCCTCCCCCCCCCCAACTCACACCTTCCAGAAACAAGGGCGTATCATCAGCATATGCTATGAAATGTCTTTGACTAGAACCCAGCCACTGACACCTCAATTTTATAAAGAAGGTTAAAAAAAAAAAAACAGAGAAAAAGGAAGGAAGGAGAACCAGGAAGTAAAAGTAACACAGGCAGCCAGGAGCCATAGTGAAAGTTTCATGAATGGAATTTTATACACACTTCTTGACGGAATACATTTCTAGATCTTCACAGAAGCAAAATGATGGTAAGGAAAGAGTACTAACTCTGAAGCCAGGCAGACCTCGGTCAAGTCCCACCCCTTTCACTGATCAACCATGTGAACTCAGATCCATTTTGGTTAAGAAGCAACCCCCTAGTCCTCATTTTCTCCATCCATAAAGGGGTAACATGAAATTTAGCTTAAAAGATTGTTATGAATTGAAATTAGAAAATAAGATAGCAAAGGTAACTCTTACCTACTTTCTAACACAAATACAGCCAGTTTCCTTCTCTGGATTTTCCCAGGTCCACCACTGAGTAACCCAAGAATTCGAAGCAGGAAGACACTCCCCTAGATGGTGGTGAGAAAGGACCTGGGGTCATCTGATACCAAAGGAAAAACTGACACCAGAACTCAAATAGTACATCTATCTGCAGTCTTGTAGGGCCCAAAGTAAGAGAAAATAGTCCTATTCTCCTATAAAAACTCAGTAAAGTAAGAATGGTTTAGTATGACAACACCTCCACACCCCACAAAAAAGTTTACATTCTATTCAGAATATTGTAGTTAAGAAGACAGGAAGCAAGAAAGATTTTGGAAACATTTTCATCCATGATTTTTCAAGTTTCATTCATTTAATGTCTTCCAAATCTTTACTGAGCTCCTATCACATTCCAGGCACTGTTCAGTACTTTGGAATACATCAGTAAACAAAACAGACAGAAATCTCTGTCCTTGGGCAGCTTAAATTTTTGCAGAGAGAAACAAGCAATAACCAATGAATACAGCAAGGAAGTAAACATACACTATGTTCAAAGGTGCTAAGAGCGGCGAAAGAAATATAGGGCACGGGCGATGGAAGTCGGGAGATGTTGGGGAGGAGAGGAACAGGTTACAATGTTAAGTAGACTAGTCAGGGAGGCCTCAAAAAAAGTTTTGTACTAAAAGGAAAAACCCTCCGATGTTTGAAAAACCCAAAAGTGTTCCAGGAAAGCTAAAAAAAAAATCACAACTCTTTTTCCGTTATTAAATTCCTAAATTGAAATTTGACTGTACATCTCACTGCCCAAGTAGACTTAAATCCTTTGAGAATGAGCTCAGACGTGTCCCCCACAGACATTTACATGCCCAAGCTAGTTTGATGAATGAATGAATGAATGATGAATAAATGAAACACTCTCCTCTGAGAAATCATGGCTTAACATGTTAACTCATTTCTCTAACAAACTGAGTCCCTACTGCCTTCCAAGGGGCTTGGTCATTTTGTCCCCCAGAACAAGCATACGTACCTGTTTCTCCCTACTTCTTTCCCCGGTGAATTTCCCACTCACTGAACCCAAGAGAGAAGACCTATTGGGGCCAATATGGCACCTTTCACTATGGAACGCTACTCTTAGGCAGAATCATCCCAAGCTACGTCATTGTTGAAATTCCTTATGGTTCCATTCTGTCACGACAAAGACCAGAGAACCGGTCTGTTGTGGTCAGGGTGACAGAGTCCCTGGCAGTAGTCAGGGAGAAACTATAGACTGAACCTCCCCAGACACATTCTGCAAGAAGGAGGCTGCAAGAAGGGCTGGCACATACTGTTTTGTGAACCAGCAGGTACACGTAATTTCAGGAACAAATTAGAAAATGGGGAGAGTGAGGCTGAGGTTATGAGATAAGCCCCTGACTTGCTGTGAGAATCTCTGTGTTTTCTTTTTTTTTAATTAATTGATTTGTTTATTTATTTTTGGCTGCGTTGGGTCTTCGTTGCTGCGCACGGGTTTTCTCTAGTTGCAGCGAGCGGGCGCTGCTCTTCCTTGCCGTGCGCGGGCTTCTCATTGCGGTGGCTTCTCTTGCTGTGGAGCACGGGCTCTAAGCGCCCGGGCTTCAGTAGTTGTGGCTCACGGGCCCTAGAGCGCAGGCTCAGTAGTTGTGGAGCACAGGCTTAGTTGCTCCGTGGCATGTGGTATCTTCCCGGACCAGGGCTCGAACCCGTGTCCCCTGCCTTGGCAGATGGATTCTTAACCACTGCACTACCAGAGAAGTCCCTCTCCATGGTTTTTTTTTTTGAATTTTTGAATTTTATTTTATTTATTTTTTATACAGCAGGTTCTTATTAGTTATCAATTTTATACATATTAGTGTATATATGTCAATCCCAGTCTCCCAATTCCTCTCCATGGTTTTAATATTGATTCCTTTCACTGCAAGCAGCAGACATAACTTGAGTAGGTTCACAAGGCTAGACAAAAGCTGGCCCTTAGCCAGGAAACAACCAAGATACTAAATTCTCAAATGTGGAATGCTTTCTATTATATACATTTAACATACAACAGTGCTTCTCATATTTAGACTTATCACTTTCTTATGTCCTATCGCCCATCTGCAAAATCTCAAAAGTTAAGGGTCCATATCATAAATAAGTCCTGGGACAAAGGCCATACTTCAGGAAATTTGTCCAAACCAAAACCAAAACCCCAGGAACAGAGTTTAATGGAAGTGTTTGCTGACCCATGTGGCTGGGCTTGAATCAGTTCTCAAGCGTCTGAACCATATCTACCTTTTCATGCCTTGCGTGGAGGTCCTTCATGTCCGAACAGGCATTTGTTTCCTCTTTGTAACCAACTCAAGGCCCCAGAGAAGGCCTTGGGCAGAGCAGCAAGTAGCCTGGTTGGAATGAGCTGAGATGTGCTCTCGTTACCAAGGGAGTGCTTAGTAGGGTGGCCTGGTGAAAACCAACCCGGTTTAAAACGGAGATGAACACCAACTGTGGTCCTCCAGCTTTTCATTTTTGAGCCGTGGTGCACAGTAGGCCTGTGTGTCTGATAACTGCCCAGCTCCTTCACTAGCGAGAATAAAGAGGCATTATTTGCAGCAGGCTTGCAGTGGAGGCCAGCCAACCACACCCCTCCGTGAAGGTGAGAAACGCTTCTCCTCCCCTGCGGAGACCTTCCTAGACGCGTCTCCTTCTCAGACCTCTGGGACTGTGTCTGACTGTGTCCGTCAGCACTGACAGTCTTCTGGCCCATGGGCAGGTCGTGAGCCACAGATAATATTTTGTTGGGGCTGCAGTGAATTAAAAAACATTTTTTGTTTTTGAGATAGTTTCCATTTGAAAACTTGGAGGTTTTGTCTAAAAGTCTTGATATCCAGCTACTCGATAAATCAGAAGCGCTGGCAATACGGACAAGAAGGGGGTGGATGTGAGGAATGGCTGCCTGTATGAGCCATTCATGCACTCACCATTTCTCTCCCTGATTTCACTCACGAGCCTTACCTGCCTCACCCTTGAAAGCGCTTAAATTGCTGACAAATTGCTCTGACCATCTTGACAACTAGTCCGAAGCAGAGAACAACAGCCACCATTTATCGAGTGCTTACGATGGGCCTTTCTGTGCTCTTTTCCTATATGACCTCATTGAACCCTCCACCAACTCCAAGAGGTGTACCTTGTCACTCTCCACAGATTAGAGAAGGAGAAACTGAGGCAAGAAAAGTTCAGTGATTTGCCGGAGGTCACACAGCTGTAAGTGGCAGAAATCCAAGAAAAGCCAAAGACAGTTGACTCTGGAATCACAATACCTGACTTCCGATCTAACCCCGCCTTTAAGACTGGCCAAATACGCTATCTCTTTAGAACGTTTCCAATTTTGTAATCTCGCTTCTGTTTGATTACCTGGTTCGGTTCTGGCCTCACAAGTTTTTCTCACCTTATGGACATGCACATTGTACCTACAGGTCCATACTATACTATAAAGAATGAATTTCAGTGTAATACATTGCATAAGCCACATGTTATATGTCTATTAGCAGGGGTATATATATACACACACACACACACACACATATATACACATATATATCAAATATTTATTCATCTGTTCAAACTCTGAGGGTCCTAAAGGAGCAGAAAAACTAAGCTACAGACACTGGCAGCCGTTGGGTGGAAATGAGCCGCGGCTTGTTGCACGAGGCGGTGGCTGTGAAGGCCCTGGGGCGGGATGGATGTAGCTGTCCCAGGCAGACAAGCTTCTAAACCTCACAGGCTGCTTGGCCAAGACTGTGCTCGGGCCCAAACCACACACTAAGTCAAGCTTCTCAGATTCCTCTCAGAACCTTCTTTCTCTGCTCCGTTTCCTGGCGCTCATTTCAGGCCAGTTCCTCCCAGACCATCTTCCATAGCCTCTGCTTCATCCAAGCTTGGATTCCCCGCCCCCCCCCCCCCCCCCCCCGCACCGAACAGCAGCTCCCTTGGGTTCACTGCCTCCTTCCTGCTTCTTCCGCAATATCTTTTTTTCTGACGGCTCCTTTATTAACAAGGCCTGAAGGCTGGAACGATTTTTGTGGGTTCTTTTTTAATCAGATAAACTACTTCCATGTTATTTATTTTATTTTGTTTCTGAATACTCCCACTTCAGCGGTGGTTTTTGTTTGTGTTTTCAGAGTAGGTTTTGGTTATTGTTTGTTTAAGGAAGTCTAGGCTGAAGACACTGTGGTGTCCCCCAGGCCCTGCCTCTGGGCTCTGGAATTTTCCTTCAGCCCTGGCCAGCCACGCCCTCGGCTTCCTGTGGGCCCTGGCCTGGCCGGAGACGTGCAGCTGGAGCCTCCCGCTCTGCAGGCCTCTCTGGGAACCTTGAATGCCCAAATTCCCATGCTCCTCCCCGGCCACGCTCAGGTCCCCAGCCTCCTCAGAGTATTTCCTATCTTTATTTTCCAGCACTTCATAATTTAAAGAGGTCGTTTTTCAGGGGAGGTGCAATTGATATCTTCCAAAATCAAAACCTTCTGGGGGAAGTCTATAAAATGAGCACTCCTATAATACGGTACTTCCCCCTGAAATTTATTTTTTCCTTTAAGGACAAGGTACTGTTAACAGCACTAAAAACCCTTAACGATGGGGAAATCCTCTGGATTTCAATATGCTGGAATGAAGTACCACAAAAGCAGGGCCCTCTGCTTTCTACTGATATATCCCCAGTGCTTCACATTTAATAGACACTCAGGAAGAAGTTTCCCGAAGGGAGGAAAGAACTCATTATTTAAGAGCCATTAATATAGACTAGGAAATATATGAGAGACCCACTGATATAGCTCATTAAGTATAAACACTGAAATGGCATAATCTATACCAAAGTCCTTGCCAAAAAAATAGAATTTTCTCTTCAACCTGTTGTCACACTGTGAATTTTGGTTATTTTAAGATCTATCCCACTCCTTATTGGACTGAATTCCAACCAAGATGCCCCAACAAGGAAAAAACCCACAAGAATACAAATTTTAAGGGTGCTAATTATGAATCTGAACATTAAATTCTTATTATATACATACTCTTATAGTGCAAAAGTTACCTGAGTTTTCAAGATGAAGGCTTTTGTCAATGTTTAGGTCAGGTATATACATAATAAAATATGTTATTTGCTTAATGTCACTAATTCCAAGTCACCCCTGGAAAGTTTTCTGGCAATAAAGTTCTCTTCTTTCTTCTAGTAAAGCTGATGTTTACACAAAAATGTTGTGTTTAATATCTTTATGTTTATAGAACCTGGTACATAACAGATACTCAATAAATGTTTGTTAAGGGAATGACTTTAGTCATACTTTGCCATAGGGTTAAAAGTACGATCTTTTGAAGGCTAACTTTGACCAAATGGTCAGTAACATTGACATACAAACACCATGGAGCTATAATCTGTCCCTGAAGCATCCCATATTTCAAAAAAGAACTAAAAAGATAGGCCTAGTTTATCTTATTTTGCAGAAAATGGGTTATAAGTCTTTGCCTACTTCAACATCTTAGAGAGGGAAGAGGTTGTGGGTGAGATGGAGTAGACTAGAAAGTTCCCTAGGTTTTCTGAAAGCACTGGATGGGAGTGGTGTTAAATAGGATTGACAAGCTCACTTGGTCTTAAGAGGGACAATGACACCTGGGGGAGGGACCTGGGAATCTACATTTTTAAACATGTTCCCTGAGGTGGATTTTTTTTTTTTTTTAATTTGCACAGGTGGCCAAAATTCTCCACCTTTCCCTGTATCCATGCCACTTGCCATCTTGCAAAGCGGTACTGAAGCTCCTCCCATGAAGACGTGAAGTCTATTTCCCCACCTTGAATTTGGGCTACTCGTTTGACTTGCTTTGACCAAAACAATAGACTTGCTTTGACTTGCTTTTTCCTTGTGGCAGAAGGAACAATGGGCCAGTTCTGAGCCTAAGCCTCCAGAGGTCTTGCTTGTTTCCACTCGTTCTCTCGTTTGCTGCTACCATGTGTGCAAGCCCAGTCTGGTCAGCTGGGTTATTAGAGACATGTGGCCCCTGTCACCCTAGTTGAAAACCACCAACCGTCAGACACAGGAGTGAGAACATGCAGTCTACCTGAGAGCTGACTGCACACGCACAAGTGAGCCTCCCCAAGATCAGCCCAGCTGAGCTGACTGGCGGAACCACCCATCAGCCCACAGGTTTGCAGGAAGTTAAGGGATGACTGGTTTAAGCAACTGAGTTTGAGGGTAGCTAACCTATGCACATCTCTGCTTCTTCTAATCAAGCAAGCTTGGAAATGTTAGTCTGCAAGATCTGCAGCTTTCTTGGAATAAAGAGATAAGTCTGAACGCCAACCTCTGTAAATCCCTTGATATTTGCCCATTAACTGAACACAAATGAAAATATAATTAGGAAAAGCCTACATTAACTTTAAATAGTATAAAACTATCCACTGAAAGTTGTCGAAAAAATAGCCAAGAATTATGACGTCCTGGGGAGGCTTAGGGTTAGGTTATGGAAATAACCACTAGTATTCAGGTGTATGATCTATGATCATCACAAACCCTCTAGAAATATATATTTCAGTTTCTCTATCCCCTGACCAGAAATGAAGGGCAGAATTGATATCAAAGCAGGTAATGGTTCTTAATTGTGTTAATCCTAGAGTGACAGGCTATGGTGCAATCATGATTTTTCAAGTGCAGAATTTGAGCGTCTGGAAATAGGTACTGAATTCTTTGTTTTCTAGCAATGGACACATTCTGCACTCCTTCTGATCCCTGGCCTAATAACAACACTGTGTATTAGTATAATGATGAATGCTTATTGTGGTGTATGCAGCTTGATGGCTTGATAACTGGATGGGAAATCCTGTGCATGTCGACAGGCAAGTTGCCTTAGTTTGTTATTAATCATCAAAAAGTGAACTGCACTGAGTCACAGCAGCAAATGAGAAAGAATAAAGGCTTAGTTATATTGATCATTTTTAATTTACCTTTAGGTCAGCTAGAACGCGTAGGGCAAGGCATTATGAGTAAGTTATATCTAGTGAGGATACCAGGAGTCGAGATACCAGCCCACGTTTCCTTCTTCTTTGGAGGCTGATGAATGAGCTACAACATGATCCTAACGACCTGACAACAACAAGGAAATAGAACTTCTTTTTCAATTAGCATATGGATTAAAGATTTCACATGTACTTTTATTCTCCTTTTATCTGCTAATAGGTTTGCTTATTGGAGAAAAAGGCAGCCTGGCGTAGGCTTGCCTACTACAGTATTTCACTAAGACCAGTGACATTTTGAAATAATAAAAAGAAAATAGCACCATAAAGGTGATCCAAAAAGTAATCCCCTTTAAAACAAATTTGCTTAACCATTAAAAAATCATATTATATTTTGTTTAGCATAAAATAGGTTTAGAAGAGAAAGAGTCTATATTCTTTGAGAAACCTCCTTTATGAGCCAGGTTATGAGCTGAAGTAACTATATTTCAAGTGGAAGAAGACTAAGGAAATAAAAGAAACCCTGGCTGTGTGTAACTTTTGGCTTTGTAAAGTCCTTTTTCATGCATATGATAATTTCCTTTGATCCCATCTAAAAAGTAGATAGGACATGTTTTATTACACTCATTGTACAGATGAGTAAATTGATATTAACTTGCTAAGTACGCACGCTACAACCAATAACCAAGCATATTTAAAACAAGTAGGTTAAAATATACACATTACTATATATAAAATAGATAACCAACAAGGACCTATTGTATAGCACAGGGAACTATACTCAATATCTTGTAATAACCTATAATGGAAAAGAATCTAAAAAAGAATACATAGGGACTTCCCTGGTGGTCCAGTGGTTAAGACTCCATGCTTCCACTGCAGGGGCATGGGTTCGATCCCTGGTTGGGGAGCTAAGATCCTTCATGCCACATGGCGCAACCTAAAAAATAAAAAATAAATAAAAAATAATATATATGTATGTATATATACATATATATATGTACAATTGAATCATTTTGCTGTACCCCTGAAACTAACACAACACTGTAAATCAACTATATTTCAATAAAATTTTAAAAAATAAAATAACATTTAAAAATAAATAAAACAAGTAGGTAACTACCAGCTCAAAGTGGTGTACTAGACAGGTGCATCTGTCTCCTTTCTCATCTGTGCCTACACTAAATGTATTGCAATGGAATAATAACAACAAAAACAACAGGTGTAACAGTATAATAACAGGTATTTGTGTGTTCTTCTCACAACAGAGAAGAGAAAGGGGAGACCATCAGTAGATTTAAGATTTGAATAAATTTCTAGAAAAATGGAAAGCAGATGCAGGAGTTGTGGATGATCCAAGTGGAGGAACTTGTAGTCAATAACAGGTAGAGATGGGTGAGCATCTGAAAAGGGAAATGATCGGCCCTGATCTCAAGAAGCACAGGAAAGCTTGAATTTTGGGATTCAAGGTACAATAGAGGGTCAGAGTGGGTCATGACAGGGGAACAATTGAAGTCTATAGACTAACAGGTCAAGCCAACCTTCACCCCAGGAGCAGGTGCCCAGTAGACAGGCATTTACCTACCTTTCCAGTAAGGAGTTCTTTTCTTAAAGATTGAATGGAAGAGTCAAGAGAACTAAGACCTTTATGTGGAAGATGGTACCCTAGAGAAATGTTCTGTACATTCTAACATTAGGGCTTCCAAAGCAAAAGAGCTGGTTCACCACTCTTTTACCCTAACTTACAGCAAACAAGCTTCTCCCTTCTTCATAGAGCTGGCTAGAAACCCCTCTGGGCTATTTGACTTTTTAACTATATACAGTTATTTCTTTAACATTTTTGAAAGTTGGTTTCATAAATTTAGAGGTTAAAAACTAAAGTGACTTTCTTACTAAATTCTCTGTCATCTTAGAGTTCATTTCCCATTTATGTTTACAATTTCATATTAATTATAAATCATAACATTTTATATTTTCCTGGCTTCAAAAAAATACCCTAAAGTAACTTTTTAAGAATGTGAGTTAGTTATCAGATTGATCTTCACAGCATTAAATATTAGAGAAAAAGAAAAAGTTTAAAAAGAACACAATATTCAAATGATTAAATAAATCACTTGCATAAAATGAAATGCTCTGCAGCTAGTCAAATTTTTAGAATAAATTTTTTTTCATAAAAATATGTTTATCATATATTATTGAATGAAAATAAGTTACAAAATATAGTATAAGGCATTATTATAGTTTTTATTTAAAAGTTATTCTTACATATGGGTACATACATTGAAAAAAGTCTAAAAAGGTATTTAACAAAATGGTAGCAGTGTTTGGCCCTGGGTGGTGAGATTATGCATAGTTTTTTCTTTTTCTTTTTTTTTTTAATATGTTTTCTAAATTTTCTATATAAACATGTTATATTTAAGTAACTTAATAGTTTTTTCTTGTTTTTCTATTTAACATCATAGTATAAATTAGTAAGTGCTTTTAGTAAAAATGTTTTGCCTGATGTACTCAGACTCTTTTTTAAAAAAAAAGTAGTATGTGTACATACTACTATATTACTATATCAAAATTTATTTAAACATTTCTCTATTGTTTAATATTTTTGGAATTATAAAAAATGCTAAAAGAAAAATTCTTATTTGAAAATCTTTAATTTCTGAGTTTCCTGAGAATGTTTTCCTAGAAGTAGAATTACTAGATCTAGGAATATGAATTTTACTAGGGCACATGGTATATGTCACCATATTTTACACTTGCAAATCTTTCTGCAGCTCTGTTTTTTTTTCATAATTTCACTTCTTAGATTTAACTCTTTAACATTTTTGTCATAGGTGTAAGGTAAGATTGTAAATTTAATTTTACCCTCAGATATTTAGTCAATTTTCCCAAGTGTGTTAAAAACCATTTCCTTATGTTAGGTGCCTTATCTTTATATGTACATGCTCAGTTGGTTACAGAACTACTTATTCTTTTCTTGTGATCTTTTCATCAACTTTTGTTGCTAAGAATGACACAGTTTTGATGATCAAACTTTTAAAGTGAATTTTAATATCTCATATAAGTCCTTTCTTAATACTCTTTCAAAATTTTCTTCTTACTGTCTTCATTTTCTATGGCTGCATAACAAATGAACACAAGCTTAATGTCTTAAAACAACACAAATGTATTATCTTACAGTTTTTGTGTGTCAGCATTTCACAAAGCTGAGTGGGTTTCAAAGTGTCAGTTGGGATGTGATTCTCATCTGAGGCTTGGAATCCTCTTCCAAGTTCACTGGCTGTTACAGAATTGAATTCCTTGTGGTTGTATGACTCTATTTCCAGTTGTAAATTGAGCACTAATCATCCATGATGTGCCCTGGCAATGAAGATCTGCAAAATATCACCATCCGATACTCCTAATCAATGATTTATTAGAAGCAAGGATCTGAGTGACGGTGGAGAGTCAGTCACCCAGACATTTTTGCCCTTTCAAACATTTGAACATTTTCAAATACTTTAGAACATTTTGGGCAAACTAATGAATATAATGAGATTGGCTGGTTGCTCCTAATTTTCAGGGACAAAGTGAGGAAAGAAAAGCATAAGCTCAGTGATTTGAATTCCCAGCTCTAGTGCCATGTAAGTGACCGGAAAGCTTCTGTATGTGCCCTGAAGGAGACCCCAACCTGCAGCTGCAGGGATGAGATTTAAAATGATGAGGTTTTAGTGTTATTTAAAACCCACTCAACCACACTGGGAGGGTCCAGAAGACATGCCTTTCACCACTACTGTAAGAAGTGTTCATGAGGGGAGCATACTTTTTATTTTTTTAATTGACGTATAATTGATTTACAAAGTTGTGTTTGCATTTCAGGTATACAGCAAATTGATTTAGCTATATATATTAATTTATATATATTTTGTATATATTTTATATATAGATGTAAGACTGTGCTATACAGTAGGTCCTTGTTGTTTATCTATTTTATATATAGTAGTGTGTATCTGTTACTCCCAAATTCCTAATTTATCCCTCCCCCTGACCTTTCCCCTTTGGTAGCCATAAGTTTGTTTTCTATGTCTGTCAGTCTGTTTCTGTTTTGTAAATAGTTCATTTGTATCATTTTTTTAGATTCCACATATAAGTGATATTGTATGATATCTGTCTTTCTCTTCCTGACTTATTTCACTTAGTTTGATAATCTGTAGGTCCATCCATATTGCTGCAAATGGAATTATTTCATTCTTTTTTTATGGTTGAGTAGTATTCCATTGTGTGTGTGTGTGTGTGTGTGTGTGTACACACATATATATATACACACACACATACATATATATATCCCATGTCTTCTTTATCCATTCATCTGTCCATGGACGTCTAGGTTGCTTCCATGTCTTGGCTATTGTAAAAAATGCTGCAATGAACATTGGGGTGCATGTGTCTTTTTGAATTACGGTTTTCTCCAGATATATGCCCAGGAGTGGGATTGCAGGATCATATGGTAGTTCTATTTTTAGTTTTTTGAGGAACCTCCATACTGTTCTCCATAGTGTCTGTACCAATTTACATTCCCTCCAACAGTGTAGGAGGGTTCCCAGGGGCGCATCCTTGAAGAGCTCTGTGATCACACTTCTCAGTTACAATGGGAACTGTGATCACTTAGTTGGGAAATCTAAATGCAGTGGGAGTAATTGTATGGCAGGGGTCAAGTGTCAGCACTCGACTGACAAGGGCAAGGTGGAAGTGGTTGCTGTATTGACCGCAGAGTGAAAGCAGCATTCAGAATGGTCTGACTCATACAGACCTATGGTGTTGGCAGTTAATCATGGCATTTCTAGAAATAAAATAGATAGGAAGGCTTCTAAATTCTTATTTGATCTGTATAAGCAGAAAAGTTCTAGGTTAGGAGAACAAAAGTCTAACCTGAATCATAAAAATATAGAGTTACAGCCCCTCAATCAATTCCCAGACTTGAGCCAGTTTACAGACCCAGAACCCCTTGAATGAAGGAGAGGCTGCATCCCCCTGGGGAAAGACCCTGGTACACTGCCAAAAATTTATACTGTTAACTTTTCCCCAGCCTACTTGGAAGGGACCAATGGGTTTTTACCAGGGTAATGGTACATTGGGGAAATAGAAATAATCAGATCTTTTGGGGGACTGCTGGACACTGGCTCTGAACTAACACTGATCCCAGGAGACCCAAAATGTCACTGTGGTCCACAAGTTAGAGTAAGGGCTTAAGGAGGTCACATGATCAATGGAGGTTTAAGTTCAGGTATGTTTCACAGTGGGACCAGGGCATTTCTGAACCCATTCTGTGGTTATTCCCCAGTTCCAAAATGCATAATTGCAGTAGACATAATCAGCAGCTGGCAGAATCTCCACATTGGTTCCCTGACTTGTGGAGTGAGGGCCATTATGGTGGGGAAGGCCAAGTAGAAGCCACTAGAACTGCCTCTACTTAGGAAAATAATAAACCAATAACAATACCACATCCCTAGAGGGATTACAGAGATCTGTGCCACCATCAAGGACGTGAAAGATGCAGAGGAGGTGATTCCCACCACATCCTCATTCAACTCGCCTATTTGGTTTGTGCAGAAGACAGATCTTAGAGAATGACAGTGGATTACTGTAAGCTTAACCAGGTGGTGACTCCAATTACAACTGCTATACCAGACATAATTTCATCGCTTAAGCAAATTAACACATCCCCTGGTAGTATCTGGTATGCAGCTATTGATCTGGTAAATGCTTTTTCTCCCATCCCTCTCCATATGTTTGCTTTCAGCTGTCAAGGCCAGCAATACACAGCCATTGTCCTACCTCAGGGGTATATCAACTCTCCAGCCCTATATTATAATTTACTCTGATCACCTTTTTCTTCCACAAGACATCACAGTGGTCCATTACATTGATGACATTATGCTGATTGGATCTAGTGAACAAGAATTAGCAACTACTCTAGACACATTGGTAAGACATTTGCATGTCAAAGGGTGGGAAATAAATCCAAAGAAAATTTGGAAGCCTTCTATCTCAGTGAAATTGCTAGAGGTCCCGTGGTGAGGATTATGTCAAGATAGCCCTTCTAAGGTAAAGAATAATTTGTTTCCTCTGACCCCTCTTACATCCAAAAAAAGAAGCACAACACTTAGCGGGCCCCTTTGGATTTTGGAGGCAGCATATTTCCATGATACTCAGGCTCATTTACTGAGTGACCCAAAAGCTGCTGGTTTGGGAAAGGGCCCAGAACCAGAGAAGACTCTGCAACAGGTTTAGGCTTTTATGCAAGCTATGTTGCCACTTGAGCTATAGGATCTAGCAGATCCAATGGTGCTTGAAGTATCAGTGGCAGAGAGGATACTTAGGCAGGCCTCTATAGGTGAATCACAGCTCAAGCCCTCAAAATTTTGGAGCAAAGTCCTGCCATCCTCTGCAAATAACTACTCCCCCCCCCCTTTTTTTTTTTTTTGTCACATTCTAAGGTAACTGGGTGTTAGGGCTTCAACATAAACATTTTGGGAGGGGGCACAATTCTACCCTTAACAGTGGCATGTACTCTGCTCTGTGCTGCTGATGTCTTAGCAGTTCTCACATTTGAGCCATCCCATTTATTTTATTTATTTATTTTTGGCTGTGTTGGGTCTTCGTTTCTGCGTGAGGGCTTTCTCCAGTTGCGGTGAGCGGGGGCCACTCCTCATCGCGGTGCGCGGGCCTCTCACTATCGCGGCCTCTCTTGTTGCGGAGCACAGGCTCCAGACGCGCAGGCTCAGTAGTCGTGGCTCACAGGCCCAGTTGCTCCGCGGCATGTGGGATCTTCCCAGACCAGGGCTCGGACCCGTGTCCCCTGCATTGGCAGGCAGACTCTCAACCACTGCGCCACCAGGGAAGCCCAACTACTCCCCTTTTGAGAAACATCTTGTGCCCTGCTATTGGTCCTTAGCAGAGACTGAACACTTAACCATGGGCCACCAAGTTACCATGTGACCTGCCCTCCCCATCATGAACTAGGTTTTATGTGAGCCCCTAAGCCATAAAGTTGGGTGTACACAGCAACACTCCATCATCAAATGGAAGTGGCATAGATGTGATGGGGCCTGAGCATGCCCTAAATGCATAAGTAAGTTACATGAAGAAGTGACCAAAATTCCCATGGTCCCCACTCTTGCTATGCTGTCTTCTCTCTCCCAGCCTGCACCTCATGGTGAGTCCTCACTATCAGTTGGCAGAGGAAGAGAAGATTCGGGCCTGTTTTACAGATGGTTCTGCGTAGTATGCAGGCACCACCCCAAAGTGGACGTCTGCAGCATTACAGCCCCTCTCTGGGACATCCAGGAAGGAAGGCAGTAAAGGGAAACCCTCCCAGTGGGCAGAACTTTGAGCAGTGCACTTGGTTGTTCACTTTGCTTGGAAGGAGAAATGGCCAGAGGTGGGACTGTATTCCAATCCATGGGCTGTAGGCATTGGTTTGGCTGGATGGTCAGGGACACAGAAGGAACGTGGTGGGAAAACTGATGACAAGGAAATTTGGGGAAGATGTTTGCGGATAGTCTTCTCTGAATGAGCAAAAAATGTGAAGATGTTTGTGTCCTATGTGAATGCTCCCCAAAGGGCACCTCAGCAGAGGAGCATTTTAATAATGCAGTGGCAAGGATGACCCATGCTGTGACTCCCATCAGCCTCACTCCCCAGCTACCCCTGTCATGACTTGACGGGTTCATGAGAAAAGTGGCCATGTTAACAAGGAAAGAGGATATGCATGGGCTTAGAAACATGGGCTTCCACTCACCACAGCTGATCTGGCCTTGGCCACTGCTGACTGCCCAATCTGCCAGCAGCAGAGACCAGCTCTTTACCCAATATGGTACCATTCCCTGGGATGATCAGCCAGCTACCTGGTGATGGGTTGATTATATTGGACTACTTCCATCATAGAGGGGACATCTTTTTGTGTTCTTAATGGAATAGACTTTTACTCTGGATGTAGGTTCCCTACATGCAATACTTCTGCCAAACTACCATCTGTGAACTTACAGAATGCCTTTTCTACTGTCATGGTACTCCACACAATGTTGCTTCTGATCAAAGAAGACACTTCACAGCAACTGCAGTGCATCAGTGGGCCCAGGCTCATAGAATTCATTGGTTTAACCATGTTCCTCAGCATCCTGAAGCAGCTGACTTGATGGAAATGTTGTAAGGTTTTTGAAGATGCAGTTACAGCACTAGCTAGGTGGCAATCCCTAGCCACCTAGTTATCCAGAAGGCTGTGTATGCTCTGAACCAACACTCAATATATGCTGCTGTTTCTCCCATAACCAGGGTTCAAGAGTCCAGGAATTAAGAGGTGGAAATGGGAGTGGCACAACTCACTATTACCCTTAGTGACACACTAGCAAAATTTTTGTTCCCTGTCCCTGTGATGTTATGCTCTGCTGGCCTAGAGGCCTTAGTTCCAAAGAGAGGAGTGCTTCCACCAGTAGACAAAACAATTATTTCACTGAACTGGAAGTTAAGACTGCCACCTGGTCACTTTGGGCTCCTCGTACTTCTGAATCATCAAGCAAAGAAGGGAGTTACTGTTGGTTGGGGAGACTGATCCTGAGTGCCAAGGGGAAATTGGACTGAAACTCCACATGGAGGTGAGGAAGAGTATGTCTGGAATACAGGAGCTCTCTGAGGACATCTCTTAGGATTACCATGCCCAGCGATTAAAGTCAATGGAAAACTACAACAATCTACTCTAGGTAGGACTACCATTGGCTCAGATCCTTCAGGAATGAAGAGCTGGGTCACCCCTCCAGGTAAAGAACCATGACCAGCTGAGGTGTTTGCTGACGGCAAAAGGAATACAGAATGGATAGTGGAAGAAGGCAGTACAAATACCAGCTATGATCACATGACCAGTTACAGAAACGAGTACATAATCGTCATGAGTATTTTCTGCTTACTTTGTTATGAATATGTTTGTGTATATATACTAATATTTCTTTGTTTTCTTCCCTCTCTTATTCTCTTATCATGTAACATAAGATGTATTGACTCTATATCATAATACTTAAGTATACTTATCATTGTAATTATTAATAGACAAACTTATCATTGTAATTTTCCAAATAAACTTCAGAAGAGTTTGGTTAAGCTCTAAAGCAAAATCCCGTGGAAATGTTTCTTTGCTTGCAGATGGTGTAAACATCTTATTAGTGTATACCATTCACATAGAAAAGTTTACAAATCACAAGCGTACACTCAAATTTTCACAAAATTAGTACTTCCCCAACCAGTTCCCAAATCAAGAGCCCCTAAAAGCATAGATTGGTTTTGCCTGATTTCAAACTTTATACATATGGAGCCATACAGTATGTACTATTTTATGTCTGGCTTATTTTATGTAGCATTATGTTTGCAAAATTCATCCGTGTTGTAATTTGCAGGTGCTGACTCTCATTGCTGTATAGTATTCCACTGTGTGACTCCACAATTTATTTATACATTCTGCTGGATCATTTCCAGATTTTAGCTATAGTGAGTTGTGCGTCTATAATCATTCTTGAAGACATGTTTTGGAGAACATATAGTCATGAGGATTTTAATTAGAATATTTATAAACTCCATACATAACTTCAGCAAGAATTGAATACTTACTTTCCTTGATCCAGGAACTTGATAGATCTATCCATTTATTAAAAATCCAAGTCTCTTTCAGTAATGCTTCTTCTACACTCACCTAGTTTGTTGTCCATTGGCCCTGGTCAAAGAGATGGAAAGAAGAGAGGGGCAAGGAAATTCTGACCTCTCTTTTACCTGCTAATGATCACTGTCTTGCCAAAACTTTGTTCTGGGCCATTTTTCTCATGTTCTGTTCTGGGAATAGATATTATGCCTTTTGTTTCCTTTACTTTTCACAAGTGTTCATTGAGGCCAGTCATTCACTTTCACAACATCCTCTTCACTTTCAGTCTTGGTTATCTCTTGCTCATTCAATTTTTTGTACATGACCTTTTAAAATGTACACTCACTGGAGAGCTCCCTGGGGGACTGTTTGGGTTGTTTTAAAGACTTCCTTTTCTGCCTCCTGCACTTTTAGAAATGCCCGTCCCTCTTGAGTCATACTCCTGTTTAGAATCTTTTCTTCACATTTAAAAAATATCTGCTACAGTAAAATCTTGGACACATGTCTTACTATGTCTATAATTCCTTCCAGATAATGAAGTAGTCATCAAGAAATGCCAGAAATTGACCAGATACCCTGCTTTAGGCAAACAAAACTTCTAGCTGATGGTGTAGTACTAAAACCTACTGTCACTATCATATCTTACTTTGAGCTGAGCTGGTTTCATAAATCTTTGTTAGGAAAACATCTGCTAGACCAAATAGTCTGTAAGTGATGGGGTCTCAACATGAACTGTGGGCATGTGTTTTGGGACACTCAGGCCCTTCCAACATTCTCCAGGTGGGCATCACCTCCCTTGTCACCTGGTCAGGAATGCAACTCTGTTCTTTCCTCCAACCTCTGTGCTCCTTGATCTGGAGCAACAAGAACCCCCGTGATCCTCTTCCGGGCCCTTTAAGAGCCATGGGAAATACGACTTCTCCCAGGTACACCAGACCACAGCCCAAACTCACCCCTTGGGCCCAATCTGCTCCATTAAGCATCCTACCTTCATATAATTCCAGGTGAGAAGTAGTTAATACCCTCCATGTTTTCTGATGACCCCAGGCTCCCCAGAACACTTATTAAATGTGTACAGTATCTCCCTCACCACACTCCGCTCCACTCAGACAGCTGCACTAGGGTGAACCACTCTGCAGCTCTGTCAGTCATCTCTCCAGGGAGCCAGTCTCCCCTCAGATAAAACCCCCAACTCTAGAAATAAGTCTCCTGGAGATTCCAGGGTCACTTGTTCAGGCAAGATGGTGGTGGGGGTGGATGAAGTAACCTCCCATCATTAACACAAGACCAGTGGTCCCTGACTCTCTCTCTGCCTCTCTCCGCCTCCCCTTCCTTTTCCAGAACCTCCTCCCACCATCTCCTGAGGGTAACAGGGCCATATCTGCAGCTATTTAGTTAGACCCAGGGGAGGGACCAGCCCTGATTTTTTATGGCAATTTTTAGAATTCAGGTGTATATAACAAATGATTTGTCCTCAGCTTTGAACCTTAGTCAGCTATTTAAAAATAATATAAAAGGTCTCACTCAATGACAGGTTACAAAGGAAACATATAACAATGATTTTGGATGGTTATAAGTGCTATGAAGAAAATGAAATAAGGCAACATGACAAACAGCGACAGAGAATCACTTTAGATATGAAGGTCAAGGACAGCCTCTTTGAGAAGGTGGTACCCGAGTACCCACCAGAATAATGGAAATCACTGAGCCCTTTAGAGATATGAGAAAAGATGATTTCAGGCAAAGGAAAGAGCATGTGCCAAGACTCTGAGGTGGGAGTAAGCTTAACTATTTTGAGAAACAAAGAGAAAGCCAATGTGCTTTACAATATGAATTTTGCCTGGATTGGGCAAGACTACACCTCCATCCTTAGTCTCCTACCCAATGACACAATTTTCTTTTCAACAAGAGCACATGGCAGTGCTTCTCGCAATAATAAAGACAGGGGATAGGTGATGTTCAGTGAAGCTGTTCTTAGAAAGAATGACCAAGAAGCAAGTTTGACATAAACACATCACTAACACTTGGACCCTTAGATATCACTAATGCAAAAATTATTCTTGTCTACTTTTAGGTAATATGTCTACTACTGGAAAGACTACACTGGAGTAATTATCCTCTCTCTTGGTGTCTGGACGTTCTTTAAAATAAAGAAACTAATTGAAGTCTTCAGAAAGGTCCCTGGTACATGGGAAGCAGCTGTCTGCAACACAGTAATATCATCAGGATGGCTTTAAGCAACTGGATGAACAAGACAAAGAAATGTGTTTCTTGGGATGCAATTTATCAGCAATAAAGCAAAATAACATTTCATTACAACTTCTAGGAAGGAAACTGATAAAAATATTTCCAGGAGTAAAAGGTGGTAAAATAGAAATTAATTTCACAATTCCCATTCTTAGCTGGGATTATAAAATGTCATTGATAAGTCCTTAAAAATAAAATTTTTATTTAAAAAGAAGATTTTAAAAAAGCCACTCAAACTTATCTCCCAAATGTGGAGCTATCACCAGGATTCACAGTCAATTCACAGTGGTGGTGATGGGAAGCACAAGCTGAATTGTTCTTTTAGTCTCTTCCTCCACTCTTGGACACCCACTGACAAAGACAAATGAAAACAAAAGCTCTCCTCTTTCCTCCTTCAGTCAAAACAACAAGTCTCTGAGCCTATCAGCTTGTAGTCAAGTAATTCTCAAGCATAGTCCAAGTAGACTGCTTAATTGTCTAGCCTTCCTGCTCCACAAAGAGCAAAGTCTTTCAAAACTCGAATACTTACAAAGTTGTGGTACTGCTCACCACAATTCTAAGACAGTCCCCAAGGTCCTCTCCCCCAAGCCCTGTGTGCACCCTTTGCCTAGTTCCTGGGACTGTGAATACGATGGATTTTACCCTCATGATTAGATTACATTATATGGCATAGTTGACCTTAAGGTAGGGAGATTATCTGAGTGGGCTTGACCTAATCACATGAGCTCTTTGAAAGCAGAGAGTTTCTCCAGCTCATCACAGAAGAGAAAGTAAGAGGTTGGAAACTGGAAAAGGATTCCATGCACCCTTGCCAACAGGCAGATGGCAGAGATCATGAGGCAAGGAATGTGGGCAGTTTGTAGGAGAAGCATTGGCTGAAAAAGCCAGCAGGGAAATGGGGACCTCAGTCCCACAACTGTAAGGACCTGAATTCTGCCAAGAATCTGAATGAGCTTGGAAGTGGACTCTTCCTTGGAGCCCACAGATTAGAGCTCAACCTGACTGATGCATCGATTTCAGCCCTGAGACTCTTAGCAGAAACCCCAGCCGCACCGTGCCTTCTGACCTATATAGCACTGTGGACTAATAAATGGGTGCTGCTATATGTCAATTATATCTCGGTTTTTTTTTTTAAAAAGAAATAAATACATTATTTAAATGTTTACATTTTTCTCAAATCTTTTTCCTTCTATTCTCTGATATGTAGGTAGGTATCTCTCTCATGGTCTAATTAGATATTTCCCTCACTTATTAAATATTTCCTTAGACATAAGAATCTAGCCTGTATTCCTTCTATGTGGGCTCAATATAGGAGGACAGAATGAACTGTGATGTTGTACGGCAGAGAAGAGGAAAGAAAGATAAGAGAGAAAAGAGAAAGAATAAAAGATAGTAGGAAAGGAAGGAAGGAAGAAGAAAGAGAAGGGAAGGAGGGAAGGGAGGAAAGAACGAAGGGGAGAGGAATGAAAGAGGGAATGTTCTGGTTATCTCTAGCTGCATAACAAATCACTCTAAAACTTGCGACTTAAAACAACAGTTATTGTATTATTATCTCATGATTCTGTGGATTGACTGGCTCTGGTGGGTGGCTCTTCAGCTCCGTATGATACTGGCTAGGGTTGCAGACATCTAGGGACTTGGCTGGGCTGGAAAGTCCAAGATGGCGCTGACGTGTCTCCATGCCAACTGCTGTCTGGGAGCTCAGCTGGGGCTGTAGACGGCAGCCTCATGGTTTTCCTCCTTGTAGTGTCTCCATGTGCATTGGGTTCCTCATAGCATGGCTGCTGAGTTTCAAGAGGCTGGAAGCAGAAATGATCCATCTTGTTTAGGTCTGGGAGCAGCAGTCCAATAATGTCACATCCCCTGCATTCTACCCTGCGCTAGTTTTTCTTCATATTCCATTGTATATATGTGCCACATCTTCTTTATCCATTCACCTCTCGATGGACACTTAGGTTGCTTCCATGTCCTGGCTATTGTAAATAGAGCTGCAATGAACATTGTGGTACATGACTCTTTTTGAATTATGGTTTTCTCAGGGTATATGCCCAGGAGTGGGATTGCTGGGTCATATGGTAGTTCTATTTTTAGTTTTTTAAGGAACCTCCACACTGTTCTCCATAGTGGCTGTGTCAGTTTACATTCCCACCAACAGTGCAAGAGTGTTCCCTTTTCTCCACACCCTCTCCAGGATTTATTGTTTCTAGATTTTTTGATGGTGGCCATTATGACTGGTGTGAGGTGATACCTCATTGTAGTTTTGATTTGCATTTCTCTAATGATTAGTGATATTGAGCATCCTTTCACGTGTTTGTTGGCAATCTGTATATCTTCTTTGGAGAAATGTCTATTTAGGTTTTCTGCCCATTTTTGAATTGGATTGTTTGTTTTTTTCATATTGAGCTGTATGAGCTGCTTGTAAATTTTGGAGGTTAATCCTTTGTCAGTTGCTTCATTTGCAAATATTTTCTCCCATTCTGAGGGTTGTCTTTTGGTCTTGTTTATGATTTCCTTTGCTGTGCAAAAGCTTTTAAGTTTCATTAGGTCCCTTTTTTTTTTTTTTTTTTTTTCCATTTCTCTAGGAGGTGGGTCAAAAAGGATCTTGCTGTGATTTATGTCATGGAGTGTTCTGCCTATGTTTTCCTCTAAGAGTTTTATTGTGTCTGGCCTTACATTTAGGTCTTTAATCCATTTTGAGTTTATTTTTGTGTATGGTGTTAGGGAGTGTTCTAATTTCATTCTTTTACATGTAGCTGTCCAGTTTTCCCAGCACCACTTATTGAAGAGGCTGTCTTTTCTCCATTGTATATTCTTGCCTCCTTTATCAAAGATAAGATCCTTTATCAAAGATAAGGTGACCATATGTGTGTGGGTTTATCTCTGGGCTTTCCATACTGTTCCATTGTTCTATATTTCTATTTTTGTGCTTGGAAATTCTTACAAACTAGGTAAGCCCATCTCCTCCTCTTCCATGTTATTACTCCTTTTCAACCTTTCAGTCACTTTTGAGCAATCTTCTCTTGTTCTAAGTTGTGGTGTTTTGATTCGGCCAACAAATTCTAAAGGTCTAATCTAATCATAGCAAATTCCCTGTGAGCACTTGTACTATCAAATGAGAAATCCCTCCTTGTGTCCCCCTTTGAGTTTCCCTGATACAATAAGACTGCTGCTCAAAGCATCGCCAGGCTCTTCTAGTGTCTTCTGAATCATTAAGAGAATTAATAATGATCAGTCAAGTTTAGATGCTAAATACATTTCCCCCTCTGCCAATTTCACAGAAATGGCAAGTCTGCATGTTGTTGGTAAGATAAAGCTCATGGATTGTAACCATGAGTCATAAATCATGATGTTGATAAGCTCATTTGCTCTGTTCCCTAGTCCTCCTAGATAGATGAATGCCACTATTTTCTAGGATCATTCTAGTTGCTATTACTTAAATCTTGCCTCTCAGTTTAGGGTCAAGACAGGGGCTGCACACTGATATCTCATGTAACTAATGCAGCTCCCCATCTCCCCAGTTAGTTTTGTTTGGAAGACATAGTATAAAAACCTTTTTTTTTTTTTTTTGCTTTTAAGTGATCAAGTGCTCCCCAGTTCAACATGGTTCCTACCACTCTCCTTTTCATTTTTATCCACTTATGCCACTGCCTGAGGCATCTGAATTGTTGAGCCCTGGAGAGATGTAGCAATTTCACTGGAAGATGTTCAATAGTGTTGGCTAATAGATCCACTGAGGGTTCTTAACGACTCCTAGTCTGCTAGGCACACCCATGCAGAGCTGGCTTGGTCATCCTGACTCATGGATTCATATTTCAAGTTTACTCAGTTAATTGACAGATTGTTTGACTCCAAGAACCAGACGCTAAATTGCATTGAGCTATGGCACGTTGACATTTCCTAAGTTGTGCCATAAAAACACCAGAAACAACATGTTTGAAATTTTCCCTCAGTAGAATATTTATTTTTTAATTTAACATTTTAAACAAAATCTAAGCAGGCCCAATAAATCCCAGGACAAAGTGAAAAATGTACCCAGGAGCTTGAGTTCTTGTGGCAGAGCAAACACTAAACCAATATATCAGTCTTTCCCACGTGGGAAACTTGGTCTCAAGTTGGTGGGTGTTCTACAGAGCAAGGGTTCCTTGGTCAAATATACTGGGCAAACTGTCTCATAAATATAGGCAACTAATTTTTTTTTTACTGTAGGACCTGTGTTGTTAGTATGTTCCAAGAAAAGTTACAGTACATGTTATTTCCTAAATTTATTTGTCTAGCAAAATCTATGCACAGAACATCTGTTCACCAGTATTGCAAGGCACATCACTTTAAAAAGGCCAGGGCAGGCTAGTGGGCAGAATTTGTTACAAATACTTAATACTTCAGCATCATCCCTGTGACTGAGCCACCCCCCAAAAGTATAAGACCTTTATGAGACCTTGAGCAAGTCTCAAAACGCCTGTGAGTCACTCTTTCTTCATCTGGAAAGTGAATAGTTTAACTTCTCTTCCAGCTCGAATAGTTTCTGATTTGCCCCAGAACTTCATGATGTTGTATTTGGTCATTTTCACTAAATGACTAAAGGGGATGAAAAAAAGGAAAGCTATTCTATAAAACAGAGTTCTAGGACTTCCCAGACCCACCTGACTTCGCAGAAATACAGTTAGGATTCCGAGGTTAAACAGGTTTTATTTTCCCAGAGACCCACTGCACTGCTCTTTAAGTGGCATTTCAAACCTTTGAGTGTTAAGAACACCAAAAATGTCTGCTGATGGCTGCTTCAATAGTCCAAGACTTTTTATGGAATTATCACTAGAACTCTTACTCATTTGAGTAAGGAAAATGAGAGAGGCTAAAAGACTTTATTATTCAGTTTCTTAAATGTGATAGAAGTAGGTCTGAAGTTAGGACCCCTCCAGTGTTTCCAGTTTACCCATGTGTTGGGTTTTCTTTCTTCAGTACAGTGAACAGGGATGGAAAAGGAGGTCACAGGCCCATCTCCTCTCCCTGTGAGTCTTCACTTCCTGGGGTTTAAATCTAATGACTCATCTTCAGGATTGGTTTAAGTGGCCTGGCAACAACCACACTATTTTCAACATTGATTTGTCTTTTGATGGTTCAGGAAGAAGTAGAAGCAGTTTGTGCAAATCACAAATACAGGCCTCCAACCTCTCCAATTTATGACTCTTCTTTCTAAATCCAAGAAATAGAAACAACTATTTCTGCTTGTTTCTCAACCTAAGAAAAAAAATTGGTTTCTGGTTATGGATGAGAACAGAGCTTTTGCCTAATGTCTAATTAGGTAATAAGGTTGTAACAAAGTACATTCAAAAGGGAAATTAATTCCCATTATGCGACTCATTCTTAGCACTGTTTGTTCTTATCACAGATGCAAACACATGCTGTGATTTTTCTACTAGATGATAATCTGTACTTGAAGAGTTGAAAGTCTTCTGTTACAAATTTGAATGAGTCCAGGAAAGCTACCTAACTGTCCTACATGAGAAATTGCCAATGTTTGGTGGTGGATGGAACACATGCATGAATGTACACCTAATTTTTCTATCAGGGTTTGGTGAAAATGAAAAAAAAAATTTCGGAAGTCCTATTAATCCCTATCTTTTGGCTGCAGGAGATGGAAATCCAACTCAAACTAGCACTTCAGCCAAAAAGACAATGTGTTGGCTGGGAAGTCTGAGACATGTCTTGCTTCAAGTATAGTGAGGTCTGGGACTCAGTTTGTCACACCTGAACTCTCTCCCTCTTCATCTCTCCACTCATCTTTGCTGGGTTTTAATCTCAGGTTCTTTCTCCATCGGACAGCAAGACATCTGTTCATAGCCCCAAGCACAGTTTGTCCTTCTATCTCCTGATTCTGGAAGAAGAAAGAGACTCTCTTCCAGTTTTCTCAGTATCAAACCTCATGGAAATGCTCTGGTGGGACTTGCCTGAGTCATGTGCTTATAGCTGAACCAATCACCATGACCAAAGTAAAAAGCTACTCTGATTGGCCAATCGTAGGTCACGTGCCCACACTAAAGTCAAGGCAAACAGAGCTGATGTTCTACCACCATGGTGGGAGGGACAGTTTTCCAAAATAAGAGAGGCTGGCAGGCACCCAAGGATGACTAGCACAAAAGACACTCACTTCCTGAAAACCATAGCACTGGAGAGCTGAAGGGAGCTTCAGAGCTCAGCTAGCCTCCTCTTCCTACACAAGACACTGCTAAGGACTCCTAGCAGTTGTGATATCCTATAGCTATGTGATAACCTATAGGTTTTACATTTGTAAAACCTCTTCTCCAACTATCTCCCCTCTCTGAGATGCCTGCTGATAGGAGACTTGAGACCCAGACACTCAAAAATGTAATAAGAATGAAAAGAAGTTCAGTGAGACAAAGTGCCTAGAATTGAAAGAAAGCATTTTTTAGATATACTTATTGAAAAATTATGTTTCATTTAGACTTCAGGAATTTCCTTTATCCCCCCACCCTCTAGTTTTTGATTGCTTAAAATAAGGTTAAAGAAAATATTTTAAAAACACTATCCTCCTGTCCTACTCAAATGTCCCCCAGCCCAGGAAATAGTCAACTGGTATGAGAACCATAAATCACCTGAGAGTGAACACTCAATGCCTGAAAGCATGTGCTGAAGATTTTAGATAGTGTCAATGATTCATGGTTTAACATTCTTCTTAAAATTCCAACTTGCCCTCTGAGTCATGGTTTTCACACTTCCTATTTCCCTGCCTGGAACACCCATCTCCCTTCTCCCTTTCCTTTTCACCTCCACAAAGAAGCTCTCCTGCCTGATCTATAATAATAGATCACTCATCAGTTATTCTCCATCACAGAGCTTCATTTGCTTCCCTCATGGAGCTCATCACACCTGATTACAGTTTTATTTATTTGCCTGTTTCCTGTTGGTCCTAGATTTTAAGACCCATGAAGGCAGGGGCATGCTTTATTTGCTAACACCCATCCATCAACTAGCACAGTGCCTGGCACACTGTAGAAAAATAACTGAATAAAGTAAAAACCAGAAGAAAGAAGTAACTTAGGACTCCTCGGTTGTTGTCCAGGCTGAGAAAAGTAGGGGGAGGCTAACCTAGAAGGCACCAATCATTTCTTTCTGGCAGAAATTGAGAAGGTGATGAGATGGAGAATAGGGAGGGGACTGGAGGCTCTGCCTTATCCATCGTGTGTGATTCCTCCCATCTCCCATTTCCCATTTCAGTATATATTCTCCACTCTCTGCACCAGCAAAACTTGCTCTTAGGAAGGAGTAAATAAATTCCTTCACTGTATTGCATGACTAAGAACAGCTTAACGTCAGAACTTTTTAATACAAATAAAGCCTCAAACTCTTATCTATAGATTTCAGCCATGGAGGCAGGGGAAGGTAGGCAATACATGAGGTGTCCTTGATTCCGACTCTGAATTGTTCCTAAGATGAGTCTCCCTTGCCCTTTGAGAAGTGGAAAAGTTGAGGGCTGGGTTAGCATTGAAGTGAAAGCCGCCCTGAGCAGGCTTCTGATCACAGCTTTCCCATCTCCAAGCTCCTCTACACCCTCCTCCAGCAGTTAACAGTGATACTGGCTTTGGAGCCAGACCACAAGCTTGGAAAACAGCATCATTCCCAGGAGGTCAACAAAATGTATACGTCAATCGACATAACTGAAAGCAGCATTAGTCACTCCTGGCAAATGCAAGATGACAAATAATTTTTGATAAATTTTTTATTTTGGAAAAGCTCTTCCTGCTCATTGCAACTGTTACTGGAGCTTTATAGGTTATAGCAACATTGAGATAAATTTGTGATAAACTTTAAAAATATAAATTTTGGGTTGTTTGGCCTGAGGCAATCCAGCAATGGAGGCTACAGGCTCTTTCTTGGGGTTAACGGTGGACTCTGGGAGGGCTCATGCCAAGGAGTACTTCCCAGAACTTCTGCTGCCAGTGTCCTTGTCCCCGTGGTGAGCCACAGAAAACCCCACCTCTGCAGGAGACCCTCCAACACTAGAGCTGTGTGGCTGACAGGGTCTTGGTGCTCTGGCCGGGTGTTAGGCCTGAGCCTCTAAGGTGGGAGGGACGAGTTCAGGACATTGGACCACCAGAGACCCCCTGGCCACACATAATATCAATTGGTGAGAGCTCTTCCAGAGATCTCTGTCTCAAAGCTAAGACCCAGCTCCACTCAACGACCAGCAAGCTCCAGAGCTGGACACCCCATTCCAAACAACTAGCAAGACAGGAACACAACCCCACCCATTAGCAGAGAGGCTGCCTAAAATCATAATAAGTTCACAAACACCCCAAAACACACCACCGGACACAGTCCTGTCCACCAGAAAGACAAGATCCAGCCTCATCCACCAGAACACAGGCACCAGTGCCTTCCAACAGGAAGCCTACACAACTCACTGAACCAACCTTACCCACTGGGGGCAGACACCAAAAACAACGGGAACTACCAACTGCAGGCTGAAAAAAGGAGACCCCAAACACAGTAAGTTAAGCAAAATGAGATGACAGAGAAATACGCAGCAGATGAAGGAGCAAGGTAGAAAACCACCAGACCAAACAAATGAAGAGGAAATAGGCAGTCTACCTGAAAAAGAATTCAGAGTAATGATAGTAAAGATGATCCAAAATCTTGGAAATAGAATGGAGAAAATACAAGAAACATTTAACAAGGACCTAGAAGAACTAAAGAGCAAACAAACAAGGGTGAACAACACAATAAATGAAATTAAAAATTCTCCAGAAGGAATCAATAGCAGAATAACTGAGGCAGAAGAACGGATAAGTGACCTGGAAGATAAAATATTGGAAATAACTACCACAGACCATAATAAAGAAAAAAGAATGAAAAGAATTGAGGACAGCCTCAGAGACCTCAGGGACAACATTAAACGCACCAACATTTGAATTATAGGGGTCCCAGAAGAAGAAGAGAAAAAGAAAGGGTCTGAGAAAATATTTGAAGAGATTAGGGTTGAAAACTTCCCAAATATGCGAAAGGAAAGTCAATCAAGTCCAGGAAGTGCAGAGAGTCCCATATAGGATAAATCCAAGGAGAAACACGCCAAAACACATATTAATCAAACTATCAAAAATTAAATACAAAGAAAAATATTGACAGCACCAAGATAAAAGCAACAAATAACAAACAAGGGAATCCCCATAAGGTTAACAGCTGATCTTTCAGCAGAAACTCTGCAAGCCAGAAGGGAGTGGCAAGACATATTTGAAGTGATGAAAGGGAACAACCTACAACCAAGATTACTTTACACAGCAAGCATCTCATTCAGATATGACAGAGAAATTAAAACCTTTACAGACAAGCAAAAGCTAAGAGAATTCAGCACCACCAAACCAGCTTTACAACAAATGCTAAAGGAACTTCTCTAGTCAGGAAACACAAGAGAAGGAAAAGACTTACAATAACAAATGCAAAACAATTAAGAAAATGGTAATAGGAACATATATATCGATAATTACCTTAAATGTAAATGGATTATTAGATGCTCCAACCAAAAGACATAGACGGGCTGAATGGATCCAAAAACAAGACCCATATATATGCTGTCTACAAGAGACTCACTTCAGACCTAGGGATACATACAGACTGAAAGTGAGGGGATGGAAAAAGATATTCCATGCAAATCGAAATCAAAAAGAAGCTGGAGTAGCAATACTCATATCAGACAAAATAGACTTTAAAATAAAGACTATTACGAGAGACAAAGAAGGACACTACATAATGATCCAGGGATCAATCCAAGAAGAAGATATAACAATTGTAAAAATTTATGCACCCAACATAGGAGCACCTAAACAATATGCTACTAAAGCACCAAGAGATCACTGAAGAAATCAAAGAGGAAAGAAAAAATACCTAGAAACAAATGACAATGAAAACACGATGACCCAAAACTTCTGGGATGCAGCAAAAGCAGTTCTAAGAGGGAAGTTTATAGCAATACAATCCTACCTCAGAAACAAGAAACATCTCAAATAAACAACCCAACCTTACACCTAAAGCAATAAGAGAAAGAAAAACAAAAAAACCCAAAGTTAGCAGAAGGAAAGAAATCATAAATATCACATTGGAAATAAATGAAAAAGAAATGAAGGAAATGATATCAAAGATCAATAAAACTAAAAGCCGGCTCTTTGAGAAGATAAACAAAATTGATAAACCATTAGCCAGATTCATCAAGAAAAGAAGGGAGAAGACTCAAATCAATAGAATTAGAAATGAAAAGGAGAAGTAACAACTGACACTGCAGAAATACAAAGGATCATGAGAGATTACTACAAGCAACTATATTTCAATAAAATGGACAACCTGGAAGAAGTGGACAAATACTTAGAAAAGCACAACCTTCCGAGACTGAACCAGGAAAAAATAGAAAATATAAACAGAACAATCACAAGCACTGAAATTGAAACTGTGATGAAAAATCTTCCAACAAACAAAAGCCCAGGACAAGATGGCTTCACAGGTGAATTCTATCAAACATTTACAGAAGAGCTAACACTTATCCTTCTCAAACTCTTCCAAAATATAACAGAGGGAAGAACACTCCCAAACTCATTCTACAAGGCCACCATCACCCTGATACCAAAACCAGACAAAGATGTCACAAAGAAAGAAAACTACAGGCCAATATCACTGATGAACATAGATGCAAAAATCCTCAACAAAATACTAGCAAACAGAATCCAACAGCCCATTAAAAAGATCATACACCATGATCAAGTGGGGTTTATCCCAGGAGTGCAAGGATTCTTCAATATACGCAAATCAATCAATGTGATAAACCATACAAACAAACTGAAGGAGAAAAACCATATGATCATCTCAATAGATGCAGAAAAAGCTTTCGACAAAATTCAACACCCATTTATGATAAAAGCCCTCCAGAAAGTAGGCATAGAGGGAACTTACCTCAACATAATAAAGGCCATATATGACAAACCCACAGCCAATATTGTTCTCAATGGTGAAAAACTGAAACCATTTCCACTAAGATCAGGAACAAGACAAGGTTGCCCACTCTCACCACTATTATTCAACATAGTTTTGGAAGTTTTAGCCACAGCAATCAGGGAAGAAAAATAAATAAAAAGAATCCAAATTGGAAAAGAAGAAGTAAAGCTCTCACTGTTTGCAGATGACATGATACTATACATAGAGAATCCTAAAAATGCTACCAGAAAACTACTAGAGCTAATCAATGAATTTGGTAAAGTAGCAGGATACAAAGTTAATGCACAGAAATCTCTTGCATTCATATACACTAATGATGAAAAATCTGAAAGAGAAATTAAGGAAACACTCCCATTTACCATTGTAACAGAAAGAATAAAATACCTAGGAATAAACCTACCTAAGGAGACAAAAGACCTGTATGCAGAAAACTATAAGACACTGATGAAAGAAATTAAAGATGATACAAACAGATGGAGAGGAGATAAACCATGTCCTTGGATTGGAAGAATCAACATTGTGAAAATGACTATGCTACCCAAAGCAATCTACAGATTCAATGCAATCCCTATCAATCTACCACTGGCTTTTTCCACAGAACTAGAACAAAAAATCTTAAAATTTTTATGGAGACACAAAAGACCCCGAATAGCAAAAGCAATCTTGAGAAACAAAAACAGAGTTGGAAGAATCAGGCTCCCTGTCTTCAGACTATACTACAAAGCTACAGTAATCAAGACAGTATGGTACTGGCACAAAAACAGATATATAGATAAATGGAACAGAATAGAAAGCCCAGAGATAAAGCCACACACATATGGTCACCTTATCTTTGATGAAGGAGGCAAGAATATACAATGAAGAAAAGGCAGCCTCTTCAATAAGTGGTGCTGGGAAAACTGGACAGCTACATGTAAACGAATGAAATTAGAACACTCCCTAACACCATACACAAAAATAAATTTAAAATAGATTAAAGACCTAAATGTAAGGCCAGACACTATAAAACTCTTAAAGGAAAACATAGGCAGAACACTCTATGACATAAACCACAGCAAGATCCTTTTTGACCCACCTCCTAGAGAAATGGAAATAAAAACAAAAATAAACAAATGGACCTAATGAAACTTAAAGGCTTTTGCACAGCAAAGGAAACCATAAACAAGATGAAAAGACAACCCTCAGAATGAGAAAATATTTGCAAACCAAGCAACTGACAAAGGATTAATCTCCAAAATTTACAAGCAGCTCATGCAGCTTAGTATCAAAAAAGCAACAACTCAATCCAAAAATGGGCAGAAAACCTAAATAGACATTTCTCCAAAGAAAATAGACAGATTGCCAACAAACACATGAAAGGATGCTCAACATCACTAATCATTAAAGAAATGCAAATCACTACCATGAGGTATCACCTCACACCAGTCAGAACGTCCATCATCAAGAAATCTACAAGCAATAAATGCTGGAGAGGGTGTGGATAAAAGGGAACCCTCTTGCACTGTTGGTGGGAATGTAAATTGATACAGCCACTATGGAGAACAGTATGGAGGTTCCTTAAAAAACTAAAAATAGAACTACCATATGACCCAGCAATCCCACCACTGGGCATATACACTGAGAAAACTGTAATTCAGAAAGAGTCATCTACCACAATGTTCATTGCAACTTTATTTACAATAGCCAGGACATGGAAGCAACCTAAGTGTCCATCGACAGATGAATGGATAAAGAAGATGTGGCACATATATACAATGGAATATTACTCAGCCATAAAAAGAAACGAAATTGAGTTATTTGTAGTGAAGTGAGGTGGATGGACCTAGAATCTGTCATACAGAGTGACGTATGTCAGAAAGAGAAAAACAAATACCATATGCTAACGCATACGTATGGAATCTAAAAATAAAAATGGTTCTGAAGAACCTAGGGGCAGGACAGGAATAAAGGCGTAGACATAGAGAATGGACTTGAGGACGTGGGGAGGAGGAAGGGTAAGCTGGGATGAGGTGAGAGAGTGACATTGACATATATACATTACCAAATGTAAAATAGATAGCTAGTGGGAAGCAGCTGCATAGCACAGGGAGATCAGCTCGGTGCTTTGTGACCACGTAGAGGGGTGGGAGGTAGACCCAAGAGGAAGGGGATATGGGGATATAAGTATACGTATAGCTGATTCACTTTGTTATACAGCAGAAACTAACACAACAATGTAAAGCAATTATACTCCAATAAAGATGTTTAAAAAAAAATGCATGGGGTGTCCTTAGAGTCTGGGGGAAAAAAAGGCAAATATGCAAAATGTTCTCTACGAGATCCTCAATTTATAAAGAAATAACATAATACTATCCATGTTTCTTTACTTAATGGACATCCTGTATTTCCTATCTATATACATATTTCCTATAATATGTATATGAAGGGTAGGGCATCTTTAAAGCTAACACTTTTAGAAGGTTCTGGGGCTGAAAGAAAATAGATTCTTCTTGACTAAAATTCAGTAAGAAGCAAGGAAAATAGTCTAGCACCTGCAGAAATTTTCATAAAAGTCTATGGGTTAAGGGAGTGAGCAAAGTGCGAAAACACAAGACAAAGGGGAAAGGGGAGGAGGAGGACAAAGCCCTCTTAATCTTGATGAGTTCTAAAAGGAAGGCTGGAAGGAGATATTTTTGCCTGGAGCAGATCAACCAGAATTTAAAGTGTATTTACTTACATGCTGGAACATTTTTTTCCTTTGATCTTATGGAGACTTGAATCTGAGGTCTGAATAAATCCATCCTTAACCACTGGCTCAAAGAATTGTTTAGCCAGTATCAATGGAATTCAGGTTTCTAAAAAAGTCTGCTCCTTCCGGGACACGCCCTATTGGTTTATAGGTTTTGTTAATCCCTTTTCAAATGCAGAAATATATTGAATCTCTCTCTGGGTGTGAGTCCAAACTGAAGGCCCTATCATAGTGCACTATTAATAAAGGCACTAAGTCATCCATGTTCACGTGGATGAAATCTTTACACAGTAGCCTGGCCAGTGGTGTAGGGAATCTCATTTCCAGATAGCCATTCTCAGCTAATGTGGTCTTTTGAGTCCTTGCAGCTGAGCTCACTTCCACCCTGTTACCTACCTCTCCAAATCAGCAGTTCAGTGCGCTGAGTACATTCATGCCAGTAAGTCAACTAAATGCTTGATTCCAACTTACTGAGGAAAATGTAAATAATGCTACTAACCATGATAGATGTTGGGACTTGCTTTTCATTTTTTCCTTCTGGAAGCCACCACTAGAGTTTTAATGGTGATGAAATGAATAGCTGGGTCCTAGCAAACATCTCGATGCCAGAAAAGACTTGCTGATACCACAGACACCAAGAGAACCAGACATGATTTCCTTCTACTTGTGGTACTGATGAAAATGACATTGATCTGTACAAAGGAACCTGAACCTGATGCTCAACTGGCAACTCATGTCTGGGTCATGTGTTTCCGTGAACCCTGATGACCACTTCTCTGTGGTCAAAGTATAAATGTAGTGGTAATTTTATGCCTTTGTCCTCACCAGCAAGTCTGTCAAAGGGATTTCTTAACTTTTCAATACATTTGTTTTTAACATGAAAGAACAAGTTGTAGATACCTTAGTAAATACTGCCATTGCTTCAAGCATTTGAAATATTTTGAACAGACCACAAAAGCTTTGAGTTTCCTGTATATTATTTGTAACCATTTTGAATGGACCCTACTGCTTAATTTAATTTGTATTGGGAATTTCTACACTGACTGACCATATTCTCTCTGTAAAGTGGTTTTAGAAATCGTGAGTACTGGAATTTAATTACATGAACGTTTTTTCCAATAAGGACTTGTTCAGTTTTGGATATAGATATGCCTTGGGTCAAAACAAGCTGTGCAATGAAAATTAAGGTATATAAATCAGTTAGAAAGAGAAACTCCTGAGGTGAAGCTACAGTGTAAACTAACACACTCATAAAACTCCAAAATGTACCCAGTCAGCTTCAGTTCTAGTCACATCACTGTGGAGTCAGAATGAACCTCTTCTAACCTTTCATTTTACAGACAAGGCCCAGAGAGACTGAAAGTTGTATCCAAAGTCAGGGAGCTGATTAATGGCAGAGCCAAGACCGACTCTATACCTTGGCACTAAAATGAAGCACTGCCTTTGCCTTAGGATCCTTTTCAAGCCAAACCTGTTCATTATGATTTATTCAATCGATGTAAGTTTATTGGCTGATCACGAGGTACCAGGCACAGGGATTTGACTGTGAAATAATGCAGAGTTGGTCACTGCCCTCATAGAGCTTACATTCAAGTGGTCGAAATAGATGAACAGATAAATAAGATGATTACAAAATTAGGACATAAGCTCTAAACAAAAACACTTAAGGGGCTGAAAGAGAATAACAGGGAGGTATCAACTTACCTACCAAATAATAACTCCCACCTTTGGACAGAAGAGGCATTTAAGCTCAGAGATCTAAAGGAAGAAAAGGAGATAGCCAAGAGAAGAGTTTGGAGGGGCATGAGAAGAAGATTCCAGGCATACAGAGGTGCTTTCAATGTTGCTGAGCATGAAGTTAGTCTAGACTGTTCTCTGATAAAGGACATATTTATGATGTCCAAGGATGAACCATGCCTGACCCCCATTTATACTTGGTTCAACTCTTCATTCAACTCAACACAATGCTTCTTGTATTCATAAGAAGGGGTCTCCTCTTATTATCTAGAATGAGACCCACACGCTTATCCATCCTCTCCCCCATCCCAACCATCTGCCACAGACAACAGAAGGAAAGAGGCTGAGGTTGCTCAGATTCCTACTCCTAGCCCTGCTCAAACAAGCTAGACTTCCTCCTGATTAGACTGAGAGCAGATCTTCCTGGCAGGGGCAAACATAATCAAATATAGGGCTTAGGAAGTTATTCACATAGTTCATGAGCAGATGAGAATCCCACCCGCTCTCATCACTTACTGTATGCTCAGGCCACTCAAGATGGCTGTTTTCTTGCTCTTTGTACATCCCTGCTCGACCAGCCCCTGTTTCACCTGCACCCCACTCACATGAACATGTTTGCCGCTTGTCCCTTAGACCAGAATAGCTCTACCTGCTAGTTTGTTAAAGGGAAACATCTGACCTCGTGATGGTCATTAACCTGAGGGGCTGTGAGGGACGTGCCCCAGCTGCTGATTTCCCTGGTAGCTGATGAGCCAATCTGATGTCAATTCCCCCTATAAATGGTAGCCTCCTTCTCCCCCAGGTAGCGAAGACTTCTGCTGTGTCCTGCCTGCTGTCTGCTGCACACAGTGTGGGGTGTTTCTCCCGGACTTGCCTCAGCTGTATAAGATCCCCATCTATTAAATCATTTGTGTCTCTGTCGCTGTCTCAAGGCTCTTTCTTCAGTCTCGAGGCTGGGCAACTGCAAGGCTTGCAGGTCTGCAGGGTGCAGCCCAACAGTTATATTTATCACATAATGAGCTTGGTTTTCCATATTTTACACACTAAACAGATGTATAACAAAAATGATGCCTAGAAAGTATTGTTGCATTGGACTTGCTCATTTGATAACATGGAAGTTTCTGATTGCATCTAAATCCATTGACATTCTTCAGATTTGTCCCATTAAAATATCCCAGTCACTTATGTTCATTTAAAAAAAAATCTATTCTCCCATTTGGGCATAAATAGGATTATTTCCTCAAAGTTTCAGTCAAACCCCACTAGACTCCCTAGTGTCCGACCTCACACACTATGATATAAAAGTTTGGTAGATAACAAGAATGTGAACCCACCCTGTCTGTCTGACTCAGTCAATAACTTGACCTCCCAGATAATCTTGGATTTGACTGCTGCAGCTTGCCCGAAGCCCAGTTGCTCTCCAGCCAGTTGATTCAGCTGGAATGGAAGTAATGAAGCTGGGGCTACAGATTCGGCTCTCCTGAGGACTAATTAGTTTCACACAGAGAAAAAATTCTTCCAAACTTCCCTCATAATCCCAGCCATCTCTTTTGGAAGTTCACTCACTGGGGGAGGAAGGACATTCTGACTCACTCTCTCCAAATCTACAGATTCCCTCTTCTTCTCAACAAAGTTTCTTGCAAGAGATGTTTAGACTCATTAGCTCAGCCTCCTTTTCTCAGTTACTCCTTAAATGTCTGGATTCCTTCCTCCTCCCAACAATCCATTGAAATAATTCCTGCTAAAACCACCGACAATCTGCTAACTGCTCTGAGTAAGGACCATTCAGAGCCAATCCATTTCTCCAGGGAGGAAAAACAGTGGCAAACATAGTCTCACTCATGGAAGACAAATGAGCCCTAGTGGATGCTCTGTTGCCAGATCCTTCTCCAGCTGCTGGCACAGTTGGGGACTGAAGGCTTTCAGCTAGATTGCTCTTTGGGAATCTGCATCAGCTGAAAGCAGCTGTCTGTCCCAAAGTCTTTACGTTTCTGGGGACAGCCAGCATGCAATGACTGGTTGGTGGGGGGGTAAGTATAAAGTTTCAGCCCTCTTGCCTTAGATTAAGGCAACCCTAAGGGGCCATTCTTTTCCCAAGCTCCCTGTGGGATTGGCTGAAGCCTTTGTTGCAAATGCCGTGACATGACACCATCTCTTGATGAGAACTACATTGGACTGCCCACCACAGAAGGGACAGAGATTGATTCTGACAGACATATAAACATATTTTGTGGGGTCTGGGTTTGCCCTTTCTTCCCACAGGACCTCAGCCAACAACGCTGTCTGAGCACCTGATCCACTGACATGGGTCCTACATAACATCATACTGGACCAAAGAACCCACTTTATTTTATTTTATTTTTTATAAATTTATTTATTCATTTATTTAATTTTTGGCTGCATTGGGTCTTCACTGCTGCATGCGGGTTTTCTCTAGTTGCGGCGAGCCGGGGCTACTCGTCGTTGTGGTGTGCAGGCTTCTCACTGCGGTGGCTTCTCTTGTTGCGGAGCACAGGCTCTAAGTCTGTGGACTTCAGTAGTTGTGGCGCACGGGCTTCAGTAGTTGTGGCTCGCGGGCTCTAGAACGCAGGCTCAGTAGTCGTGGTGCATGGGCTTAGTTGCTCCGCGACATGTGGGATCTTCCCGGACCAGGGCTCGAACCTATGTCCCCTGCATTGGCAGGCAGATTCTTAACCACTGTGCCACCAGGGAAGCCCAGAACCCACTTTAGAGCAAAGAGATGTTGCAGTGGTCACATGACCATGGGCTCTACTGGTCCCATGACTTATTACACCACTCAGAAGCTGCTGGCCTGATAGAGCAATAGGATGGATTTCGAAGGTGCAATTAAGGTTCTGTCTTGAAGATGATACCCTGAAAGGGTGCTGCCTTCCCTCCCCACCCCACGCCCCAGGATTCAATATATACTCTAAATCAGTCACCATTACATGGTGTTGGCCCACAGAAGGTAGAACACAAGTATCCATAACCAACGGGGGTAAGTAGGAGTGGTCCCATCCACCATCATGCCCGGTGACTTGCTCTTGGTCTTCAGAACTCTAGTTCCTATGGATTTAAAGGTCCTAGTTCCCAGGGTAGAAACATTTGCACCAAGGGACAAAGCAAGGGTCCCATCAAAATTTCAGCTACTGGGCTGCACCCAGTCACTTCAGTCTTCTGGTGCCAAGAAACAAGAAAGTAATAGAGCAAGTTGTCCACCCTGGCAGGAGTGATTGATTCTGTTACTCCGAGGAGGTGAGGCTCCTGTTACACAGTGGGGGGAGGGAGGATTACGTTTGGTACCCAGGTGAGCCACTTGAGCCTCCCTTGGTACTCCCCTGCCCGGTTTTGACAGTGAATGGATAAACGTAGCAGCCACAGCCTGAGAAGGGCAGATTGACCAATGTTCAGGCTTCTCAGTGTTGAGGTTCTGGGTCATCCCACCAAGTAAACCACCTGAACCAGCGGAAGTGACAGCTGAGGGTGAGAGAAATCTCGAATGGGCAGATCATTTGCAGCTTTAGGAGCAGTTCCACGTGTAGATGTATTTCTGATGTATCTGTGGGGAGGAAGGTGATCTCCGCGTCTTACTCTTCCACCATCTTCCTCATTTGCAGCTTTGAGATGAGCTACAGTGATGGGTCCCATAGTTCATCCCACTATCCATTTTCTTATAATCCTGGGAGAGTTGGTCCCAGAATGTCTTATATGAAAAAAACTGGATCCAAGCGGTGTCAAGGGTAAACAGGAGTGCACGTTTTAGTGCACCACGCAGATCCTCCCTCTCAAGATTCTGGTAACCTTTCTTCCAGTTGCTACGAGTGTTGACAGCAGAAGACTTTCAGATGAGTTGTCCTCCAGAAATTGCCCTCGATTAAGTAAAGCCACCTCACACAAGACCATGCCTTCTTCTCACTGGCAGCTCATGTCCAGTGACTGGACAGTTCTGGGAGGGTATAAAGAACCACCCTCTTTGCCTCAAGGCAAGATGACCCTGGAGGACCACCTCAGTTTCTGAGCTCCCCATAAAACAGGATGAGGTCTTTGTGACTGTATTACAGTCCAACTTCTCCCTCTGACCAACACTGCTTTTGTCAATCCCCCATGAGTACTGATATTGGCGACACTCCCCAATGAACTTTCTACAGACCGGTCTCCAACTCAGAGTCTCTCTCCTGGGAAACCTAAGACAGAAGCTTGAATATAGGAAGAAGGTATCACATAGGGTTTAAGGAGAGTATGGATTTCGAAGTTCCATAGAGCTAGTTCCAATCCCAGCTTTCCATGTACTACTACCTGTGAACTTGTAAGCAAAGGCTTACATTCTCTAAGCTTCTGTTTCTGCATCTGTAAAGTGATAATAATAATATGGCCCTCAAATGGCTATGGTTGCATAACAGAACTCCTATATGTTCTCTGATGTTAATGGTTATTGTGATTTTTATGATAATTACATCTTTGCTTTTACTAAAAAAAAAAAAAAAATGGCTATGGTTGATGTGTAAATTAGCTATGATAAAGTTCTTAGCCCAGTGTTTCGCATAATAAGCACTCAAATGAAAGCAAATATACTTAAGTGTGTCTTCTGCTGGGTTCCTCCTGAAGCAGACCCTGAGCCTAGTATTTGAATGCAGGTAGTTTACTGGGGAGGTGACCCACAGGAAGCACTCACAGGGGGAAAAGGATATGAGATGGAGAAAGGAAAGAAGTCGATCCTGGGTATGTTAATGAGAAAGTTAAGGATGTGGGCAATTAGGACTCAGTCTCACCAGGGACCTCTGAAAGATTGGGTAGAACTTGGTCTCCTCAAGATGGGTAAGGAAATTGGGGTATTCGCCCCAAAATCCTATCCATCATCTGTTGAATGCTTTTCCCCAGAGGATTAATTCCTTGATCATCTTAGTTCTGCCTCACCTGCTCTGGGGGAAACACAATCCAGCAATGAGAGAAAACTCTTAGGCAGAGACTGAGAGGTGCCTTCAGGCAGGAGCCACTTGTTCTGTGGGAACGGCAGCACTGTGGGGATGTGGCCAGGGCAATGAGAACATTTGCTGCCGGCTGTGTTTGCACATGTTATACACTCACAGCAATCTCCTTGCACATTTTCACTTTATTCATACACTTCCATTTTCTCTTGATCCTCTCACTGTTTTGTGTCTTGGAGAGTATAGTGGATTGTATGGTGTCCCCCCAAAAGATGTGTCAACATCATAACCTCTGGGACCTGTGAATGTGAATTTATTCGGAGAAAGGGTCTTTGCAGATGTAAGTAAGTTAAGGATCTTGAGATATGGATCATCTGGGTGGGCCCTAAATTCAATGATAAATGTCCTTATAAGAGAGGCAGAGGGCTTCCCTGGTGGCGCAGTGGTTGAGAATCTGCCTGCCAATGCAGGGGACACGGGTTCGAGCCCTGGTCTGGGAGGATCCCACATGCCGCAGAGCAAGTGGGCCCGTGAGCCACGACTACTGAGCCTGCGAGTCTGGAGCCTGTGCTCCGCAACAAGAGAGGCCGCGACAGTGAGAGGCCCGCACACCGCGATGAAGAGTGGCCCCCGCTCGCCGCAACTGGAGGAAGCCCTCGCACAGCAACGAAGACCCAACACAACCAAAAATAAATTAAAAAAAAAAAAAAAAAAGAGTGAGGGCACAATAAAGACATTTCAAACTCACAAGAACTCAGAAATTTAAAAAAAAAAGAAGAGAGGCAGAGAGTTTTGAGACAGAGGAGGAAGAGGCAGTGTGACCACGGGGTCAGAGATTGGAGTGAGGCTGCCACAGCCAAGGGACACCTGGAGCCACCAGAAGATGGAAGAGGCAGGGAAGGATTTTCCCCCTAAAGACGGGAGGGGCCACAGCCCTGCCGACATCTTAGTTTTGGACCTCTGGCCTCCAGAACTCTGCAAAGAATCAATTTCTGATGTTTTAAGCCTCCCAGTTTATAGTGATTTGTCATAGCAGGCCTAGGCAATGAAAACAGGGAGTGTTCCATAAATTTGTTTCTGGATGTGTTTGGCATTCTTCAGAGAATGTCAGCAACCATGGCGTTAACTTAGCTTTTCACTAAAGAAGAAAGAGGCTTGAATGCAGACCAGTCCTCCAGCCCAAGCCAGCCTCTCACTTGGAGGACCTATGCTGACTGCATTTCCCAGATTGGCAGATGCGCTCCAGGCCTCGGGAACCAGGGGATTCTCACCTCTGGTCCCCTCTGGTCCCCTGGCTCCAGACTATAAGCACAACACTTCTCTGGGGTTCTCTGGCTGTTTCAGAGAAGCCACAGGGCATGAGATCTCTTCTGTACTCACTTAGGCAGTCTGAAAAAAATGAAAGCTAGATTAAATTAAAGCTAATTGAGGAAGCTGATTACTCTATTAGAAGCACTTCAAAATGCATTCTGCAAGTTGATGCGCAAGTTGGATATTTATTCCACAAATATTTATCAGTTTTTCTGGCGTACCAGGAATTTTTCTGGGTGCTAACAGAGATAGGAATCCTTAGGGAAAAGCAATGATTGTGTTATAAATTACACATTTATTGAAGTTCATATTCCCACTCCAGACAAGGTCTGTGCATGTGGTGTGTCAGCGTGGCAAAGATCCGTTTTTGACTCTGTTCAGAGTTCTGGCCCTCTGACTTGTTAGTTGGGGATTGATGCTCCTCCTGTGATCCATTTTGTTCTGGATGCGCTGTCTTGGCATGACGTAGCGGGGGAGAACTGTCCCTAGGGGACACTGGCTGTAGAGGCTACAATGCCCCCCTAAGCTCCTTTCACATTCTAGAGAACAGCATCTACAGGTTTGAACCAGGAAAATATGATCCGGGATTTCCCCTGTGGCGCAGTGGTTAAGAAACCGCCTGTCAATGCAGGGGACACGGGTTCGAGCCCTGGTCCAGGAAGATCCCACATGCCGCGGACCAACTAAGCCCGTGGGCCACAACTACTGAGCTCATGCGCCACAACTACTGAGCCCACGCGCCTAGAGCCCGTGCTGTGCAACAAGAGAAGCCACCGCAATGAGAAGCCTGTGCACCGCAACGCAGAGTGGTCCCCGCTCACCGCAACTAGAGAAAGCCCGCGGGCAGCAACGACGACCCAACACAGCCAAAAATAAATAAAATTTTTAAAAATAATAATAAAAAAAAAAAAGAAAAGAAAATATGATCGTTCCCACCCATCCTTCCTGGACCATTTAGTCCACCTCCTCCAAAATGCTTCCCAGACTTTGCTGGCCCAAGTAATCCATCCACCTATGATACTCTGGGCTGATCCACCCATGCCAGCCCAAATGTCTATATTGTTACTTACCACCTTGTTAAGTGTTATCTCCTTGGAAAGCAGGGACAGGATCCGAACATTGTCCTAGCCCAGGAAATCTAATAGATACTCAATAATTTGTTTGAATGAGTATTGAAGAAATTCATTAAACAATTGGAAAAAAATGAATGAATCTTGACACTTCTGCTCAAAGCCTCCTGCTGACTTCCTATCACACTCAAAGGCCAAAGCCAAAGTCATTACAGCAGCCCAAAGGCCCCCTGTGACCCAGCCATCTGCCACCTGTAGGACCTCATCTCCTATCAGTCTTCCCCTTGCTCATATCTCTGGTCTTCTGTTTCCTTGAACACACCGAGCATACTCTTTCTTCAAGCCCTAACATGGCTTCCCAGATTTAGCAAATAACATACAGCATGCTTAGCTCAAGTTTAATTTTAGAATTTTTTTTAGTATAAGTATGTCCCATGCAATATTGGGGATATACTTATACTAAAAATATTTTTTTTATCTCAAGTTCCACTTGAACTGGGCATCCTGTATTTTATCTGGCTACCCTATGTGGTGATTCCTCTGCACGGACCACGCTTTCCCAGGGCATCTACATGGCTCAGTCCCTCACTTCCCTCAGATATCACCCCATTAGAGAGGCCCACTCTCGGCACTCTGTCTAAAAGGGCACGTCACCATCAACTCCATCCCTCTCGATCCCCATTCCCAGCCTAATTATTCTTCTTAGTACTTATGACAACCTGACAGAGAGTATTTTTATAGGCTATTGTTCATCTTCCCCACCTTGCACATCCACCCCATATGAGTGGGAACTTGTTTCATTTACTGACATTTTTCTCATTCCAGGGACAGAGTCTGGCACAGGATAGGCCCTTAGTAACTACTTGTTAAATAAATAAATTTTAATAGCTTATAATTTGCTTTAAATTGTTGATTTCTATAGAGACGATTTGCAGGTAAGAATTTAAGTTTTAATTTTTAATATTGTTCTCCTTCAAGAATAATACTCCCTCTCACCTCCCCTTCACCCATCATGACAGACCCTCTCAATATGAAAATATCTCAAGCAAGAAGGGGATTTACCTTGATTCTTGGGCTTCTTCACTTGAAACTTTTCCCTTCTTTGTTCCATGCTGAATGCCAACTTAGAAACATGGAAGTTTTTTTTTTTTAAATATAGTTGATATACAATATTGTGTTAGTTTCAGGTGTACTACGTAGTGATTTAACATTTGCATGCGTTATGGAATGATCACCACAGTAAGTCTAGTAGCCATCTTTCCCCATACAAAGTTATTACAACATTTTTGACAGTATTCCTTATGCTGTGTATTACGTCCCTGTGGCTTATTTATTTTATAACTGGAGGTTTGTACCCCTTAATCCCCTTTAATATTTTGCCCACCCCATACCCGTCGTCTCTGGCAACCACCCGTTTGTTCTCTGTATCTATGAGTCTCTTTTCATTTTGTTTTGTTTTGTTTTTTAGATACTGCATATGAGTGAGATCATACCATATTTGTCTTTCTCTGTCTGACAGTCAAGTCCCACTGATACTTGAATTAGAGGACTCGTTTGACCTTGAGTTTTCCTGAGGTGTCCTGTGGACCAATTTACCTGTAATTGACAATCTGGGGAAGACAAAAATGAACACTAGTAATTAAGGGGATGACCCATGTTATTTCATCCCATGTTCCACTTTTCTATTTGTCCCTTGCCTGGGGATAGGGAGAGAATTGTCTTTTGTTTTATTATAGAGTTCAGGTAGAATGAAAATTGTAGCTGTTATACCAGCTGCTGGCTAAGGCCTACTGTTCTCACTCCTATTTGTCTAGCACTTGAAGGATGAGGCCTTGTTTGGAAACATCTAATAGGCAGGTACCCTGGGTTCTGCAAAGTTGACAACAAGGAATGAGAATCTCAGTTCATCTTTCTAGTACCCAACAGGACAGCTTTTGCCTTCTGAATCTTTACCCAAAGCAGATATTCGAGCCAAGATCACACTGGTGGTCAGTTGACTAAATGGGGCTCAGAAGAACCCAAAACTCCAAAGCTCTCCAACACTCCAATAGTGAAGAGTCTCTGTGACTTTCTTCTGCCCCTACCACCACTACATTAGGCAGGGTTCCATCATCATGTACCTGACTCCCTGCCAACTGACACTTGATTCCAGGCTCTGCCTCAGGAATCTGGAGGTCCCTGCCAGGCACTAATCTTCACGATTTCTTTCACTTGTTCAGAAATTGTAGTGATAATTTAGCCTTGGCCCCAACAAGAGTCTTCTGCCTGGCTTTCAAAACCTTCCATCATCTACTATTTCCCCACCAGATCAGCCTCCACCCACCCATCTCTCTAATTTCTACCTTCCTTTCTGGTCTACATCCCCCTCCAGGGGCATTCTTTTAGATGTTCCCTTTGCCATTTCTATACCCTGAAGCTCGCCTCACCTTCAAGATCCTCTTAAACCTTTATTGATCTTTCCTTAAAGGCCCCAAAATTCCAAATTTAGCATTTCATTATATACTTACTGCATTTTAAACATTTCTGTTGTCTTTTTTTCCCAAGTAAATTGTAAGTGCCTTGAGATCTTGAACATTTGTATGGAAAATGAAAACTATAGCTGATGATTTATTTGTAAATGGCCCCAGTGGCATAACCCTTAACACTAACTCCTAAGTTCGTGGCTATACCTTTGGTTCTCTCTTATAAGCAACTAGAAGAAGAGGGGTCTTTGTTGGTTCAGTGACTTCCTGACACTGGACTTTAGACAAGTTTATTTGACCAAAGTTGGGAAATCTGTAGTATCTTGACACTGGCACTATAAGAGCTGGTTTGTAGTCTCTTTCTGAGGAGTCAAAAATAAACATGTATGTGCTTAACACTGATAATACATTATCTTTAATCCTTACTACAAACTTATGTAGAAGAATTGTTATCCTCATGTTAAGAGTTTAGAAAAGCTTAGTCAGGTAAGAAATGTGCCCAAGTTCACGTAGTTAGTCAGGATTTGAATTACAGGCTGGGCTAACTTTCAAAGCATCTCCAAGTCATTCTGTAGGAATTAGAGATCATAAGCACCAACACCATTATTATAGACATGGGTGAACAAAAGGGCGTGGGCTCAGAGGAGCTGACTGTCAAATGTTCAAACAAACTGGCAGCATCATACAACTAGGAATTAGTCAATATATTATTTCTTTACATTCCCATGGATATTTGAAAAAACTCAAATCACAAAGTTTTCAGAGAACACCACATTCACTCAAAAGTTTGGCTTGCTGAACCTAAGAGTGCTCAGGAGATATTCAACATCTAAATATGATTGATTGTCTTCTCTGGGGGGGCAGGGGGGAGAGAGTAATGTTTTACTTTTCCTCTAGTTTGATAGAGCCTTTTTTTTTTTTTTAAAGATCTTCCTTTAGAAGTCTAAATGCTTAATCAAAATAAGTCCTGGGACCCCGCAGAGGTTCATCTTACACAGTTGCATTTAAAAAATGCACGGCTCAATAGGCAAAAAAATCACTTAATGGAAATTTCATTCTTTACTTGCATCTCTTATAGAATATCAAAAGAGATCAAATTCCTAAATCATGGGAACACATATCCAAATCTTATTTCCTCTTACACCTATTTCTCTTCTACTCTGAAGCTGTTTTGAAGCCTCTCATTTACCAAATCCTGAAATTCTTTCTGACATTCAACCCACATGAACTCTCTTTCTCTTCCACCCTCCTCTCTGGTCCACTATTCCTCTCCACCATTCTTCTCATTTGACACCACACACACACACACACACACACACACACACACACAACCAGACTAGCAGAGTTGCAACATTCCTAAGTGTGGGAAATTAAAAATGGCCACAACTTTTAAAAAAAATATTTTATTTATTTATTTGGCTGCGTCGGGTCTTATTTGTGGCATGAGGGATCTTTTATGCTGCATGTGGGATCTTTAGTTGCGGCATGCAAACTCTTAGTTGCGGCATGTGGGATCTAGTTCCCTGACCAGGGATTGAACCTGGGCCCCCTGCATTGGGAGCATGGAGTATTAACCACTGGACCACCAGGGAAGTCCTGGCCACAACGTTTTATGCCTCTCTATATCTGTACCTGTTGCAATGTGATTTTGTAGCTCCTCTTGTTGAGGTAGAAGTGACTGTGTGCCAATTCCGAGTTTAGACTTCAAGAATTACCTTGTCCGTTCCCTCTCTCTCTCTCTCTCTCTCTCTCTCTCAGTCCTGACATGACTAGGTGAACAAGCACAGGCTAGCTTTCTGGAAGATGACTGGAGGAGAGCCTTGTTGTTCCATCTGAGAACATCCTAGACAAACATACAGCCAACCAACCACCAAACATGTGACAGTATAGCCAATATCAGCAAAGCCAGCCAGCAGCCAGCCCACCAACCCATCACCTACGCATGAGCAAGCCCAGCCAAGACCAGAAGAGCCACCCAACGAACACACAAATTCTTGAGCTAATTAATGTTTGCTGCTTTAAGCCACTGCCTTTTGGATTGGTTTGTTACACAGCAATAGCTAACTGATACATTAGTGAAAGAGGGAAATCAAAGCTGGAAGCAGAAGGGAAATAGACAAGACTCATAAATAAATTTTGTTTCCTTCTGGTAGAAGCTGGTATTTATCAGTGAGAATTTCTAACAGTCAGCGATACTGGCTTCAGTGTTATCATTTTCTTCTTCTTTTGGTCCAATCTACCAAAATAACTCTGGTCAAAAAAAAAGTATCCATGGACTTCCTATTACAAATGTAAAAAGCTTCTCTAGCCTCCACTTGATCATAACAATTTAATCTGCAATTTTCCTTATAATCCAAAGCAAAGGTCTTTTTCTATCACACACATGGCTTCTGGTCAGAGTCTGCTGCTTGAGGGTTTTGCTGAGAGTAGTGCCTACATATCAAAGAAGCATTTATCATAATCTGCGAAAGGTTTATGTGTGAGCAACAGCAATGTATAAGTCATTGGTTCCTGACAGAGCTGTAATAAAATCTACATATTGGCTGCATCCACTTAGGAAATATTCCCCTTCTAAGGATATTTGTTTGCTTTCAGACATTTTGGACATAAATTGTTTTGAAGTTAGGGTACAGACCTCTGAGATATTGCCAAAGAACTGCTTCCATCACATCCAAATTCTATCCCCACGAGATATTCTATAGCTAGGTTTTTTTTTTAAAAAGCAGAGCTATAACATAGTAATGATGATAAGGCATTTCCTCAAGATTTAACAAACACACATTCCAAGATAAATTGGGTTAGAAAATAGTATGTAATGTCACCATCTGGTGACTTCCTCAAAATGTTACAACTATCTCCATGCCAATAATCAACATTTTATTAGTGCCTTAAAGCAAGAAAAGATGATTTTTTAACAAGACATATGGGAATTGTTTTGTAATATTTGATAATCTATTAAAGAACAGTGTATTGGAGTGTCTTTGGGAGTTCTTTGCTTACAACACAGAAATCAGCTGTAACTAAATTAAGCAAAAAGGAACTTGTTGAGAAGAATATGGGATGACTCTCACAATCAAAAGTAAAGCTAAAACAAACAAACAGAAAAACCCCACAGACACCTGAAAGGACAGGGAACAGGGCAGGCTCCAGGTATGAGGTGTCAGGCACTATTTAATGAGTCACCTGTTCAAATTGCCATTGTCATGATGAACAACCTCTGGCTGTTTTCGTCTTTTTGTGCCATTTTCTTTATGATTTCATTTCCAGGAAGAGAGTATCTACTTGGCCTAACTTGTGTCACCTACTCAATCTTGCCCAAGGGAGGGCTAGGCCACGTCAATTGACAGTCCCATCAGGACTGCATCCAATGGGACAGAGTATGTGTAGAAGGAAAGGAGGTAGGTCCCCAAAGCAACATGAGGGTTCCATAATCTGAAGAATAAAAAATGGGTGCTGAGAGATCAAACAACAGACGTCTACACAGATGTCCATGCTTAAAACACTTTGGGAAGCTGAATAAAACCTAAAGATCCCTCCCCATTGCTCTATCCTCTTCAGCTCTAGGTAGAGGCTTACAAATACTGTTAAAAACACTCCATAGACACGGCCTGGGGTGAAGGTGGGAGATATAATATTTTAAGGGCAATTTGAAAGGAGAGAGGGTATTAGCTTTCAGCTTAATTGGGCATAAAAAAGATCTTGCTTTAGTCACTAAGGCAAAGTGAAAAAGGGAGTAGAGAATATGGGGAAGCAAAAACACACATAAACAATGAAAATCGGGGCTTCCCTTGTGGCACAGTGGTTGAGAATCTGCCTCCCAATGCAGGGGACACGGGTTCGAGCCCTGGTCTGGGAAGATCCCACATGCCGCGGAGCAACTGGGCCCGTGAGCCTCAACTACTGAGACTGCGCGTCTGGAGCCTGTGCTCCGCAGCAAGAGAGGCCGCGACAGTGAGAGGCCCGCGCACCGCGATGAAGAGTGGCCCCCACTTGCCGCAACTAGAGAAAGCCCTCGCACAGAAACGAAGATCCAACACAGCTAAAAATAAATTTTAAAAAAACAATGAAAAGCGAAGGAGATAACAAAAAAGAAGCAGACTCATAGATATAGAGAACAAACTAGTGGCTACCAGTGGGGAGAGGCAAGTGGGGTTACCACTGGGGTAGGGCATTAAGAGATACAAACTATAAGGTATAAAATAAGCTACAAGGATATATTGTACAACACAGGGAAGATAGCCAATATTTTGCAATAACTATAAATGGAGTATAACCTTTAAAACTTGTGAATCACTATATTGTACACCTGTAACTTATATAATATTGTACAGCAACTATACTTAAATTTAAAAAATAATTTAATTTTTAAAAAGCAGAGGGGAAGGAAATAAATCTGTTATGAAGGAAAAAAATGCCATGATAGTTACTCCTTCCCTATGCGACCATACAGACTAGACAGACCCAGAATGGGTGCTTGCCTGTGGTAACATCGCTGTACTCTGCTGCTTAAATGTGACTTCAGAGATACCTAGAACAACCACGAGTTTTGTATTTTCTAAACTGATTCTCCTAGAACTATCTCTGTCCTCTCTTCTTTGTACCTAAACTGACTTTTTCCTCTTATAATTAATTTAACTTAATCTTGTACTATTATTAGTGATGGTAGAGAATAATATGTTACTACCCTTCCTATAAACATCTCCTCATATGCTTACCATTCTTAAACCAATCCCAACCCTGCTGTGAACCAAGCCGAACGATCAAACGACATTCTCCCATCAGTCCTATGTACTCAGCCCTAAACAAGCTTTTCTGAAAGAGGAGGTGTCACCTTCACTGGGTTCTCAGAAGAGGCAGAGGTCTATCTGTTCTCCGTTCAGAGTGGAAATGATTGTTTTTTAAATATTTATTTATTTGGTTGTGCCGGCTCCTTAGTTGTGGCATGTGAACTCTTAGTTGCAGCATGCACATGGGCTCTAGTTCCCTGACCAGGGATTGGACCCGGGCCCCCTGCATTGGCAGCGTGGAGTCTTATCCACTGCACCACGAGGGAAGCCCCGGAAATGATTTTTTAAAAAGGAAGAATCATACTGAACTGATGGAATTTGATCCCCATCCTTCCTTTAAAATCTATGCATGTGAATATCCTGTCACACGAATGCAATGGCAGAGCTCCTCTAGAGCACATTAAGGCGTCTCAGCCTGAGCTATGTTAGCATCTCAGCATCCTAGTTTGGTGGAGAAAGGACAGAAGCCATAATAAGAAGGAGCCGGGGCAAGGGCAGCAAGCAGCCCCAGCTGTAAGACCAGCCCCCAACCAAATCAGCCAATCATGAAATATAATAATAATATCAGGTAGTATTCACAGGTGCTGGACCTCAGGTCAAGTGACTTACATGCATGGTCTCATTTAATTCTCTTATCCACCCTGGCTTTCAGGTTATTTTTCTCACCTACAGATGAAGAAACTAGGGCTCAGAGGGTGAAGAAATATATTCAAGATTACACTTTGTAGGAAGTATCAGAGCCAGAATTCAGACCAGGTAATCTGGCTCCAGGACCCAGATTAGAAATGGCTGTCCCCACAAGGGTGATACCCAATGTTGGAGGTGGAGACGGAGTGCCTACTATGGCGTGCAGCTGCCTGAGGGTTCTGGGGGAAGGAGGTGAAAGGCCAGCACCACAAGAGGAGGATTTCTGGACTGGGCAGGCTATGGGAAATCCTGCAGGGAGGAGGGTCAAATGGCCGGGGGGCCTGGTGTTAAGTCTCAGCAAAAATCCATAAGCCAGGGTCCATGTCTGACTGCCTCAGGCAAGTCCAGGATGAAGACCAGAGACTTGTTACCTGATGGGTGTGGTTCAGGCCAAGTTCACAAGCCAACGAGAGACGAGCCTGGCAACATATCCAGTTGCCAAACCATTAGGGCCATGCTCAGTGTCTGGCCCCGAGCCTAGATAAACAGTCACCTAAGAGACCAGAGCCAGAACCAGAACCTATGTACTCCCTGCAGCCCTGCTCACAGCCAGTACCGTGTGTGCCCAGTCACCGTATCCAGCCAGGTTCCGATCCATTCCCTGCTGACCAGAACCCTAAAAACCTGCTCAGCCCCTTCCCATCCTCTTTTCTCTCCAGTGAGCTGAACTGTTCCTTAACCCAGCATCTATTTGTCGGTAACACTGTTTCATTCCAAATACATCCCCCCCGGATTCAAAACACTACTAACCATTGATGTTGCTTCCCACGACTACTCAGAGATCTTATTACTGTACTCTCGGTCCCCAAACTGGACCAGTTGGCTGCTGATGCCAGGCGTGATTAAACCCAGTCTTTCTGGTGATTAAGATGGCTGGCTACCTTCTTGGGCAGGAGCTCCCAAATGGTCACTCCCAACTGTATCCATCCCTGCAGCTCTAGCCCAGTCTGAGTCTGCTTACTCCCCTTCCCTACCAGCCTATGGATGGGGTCCCCACATACTTGGGAACCAAGCTGGAACACGTCATCATAACACAGGTTGCAAAACAGAAGCCCGGCCTGATGCCCTCTCCTGCAGCACAGGTCACCAGGATAAAGGCCATGGTGAGCTAGCTGGCTCCACAAAAGCAGGGCTGTGAGTCACGGGGCCTCACGTGACCTCACTCCCTCTTGCATGCCCTCCCACTTCTTGGCATCTGTACTGGATGTTCTATTATTGGGGACCTGCCTCCTCTTACCCTTGCCCAGAACTCCCCTAGATACCCACCAACTTTTCCCATTTTGAAACTGCAGTTCTTCAGTGAGTATTGTTTCTGGAAAAAGAATAGTTATGAAAGCCCTTTCTGTGGCTGTCCCCTTGGACAGGGTCTCCACGCAGGTGGGGCTCTGGTACTTCAGGTACCAGGCTATTAAAGCTGATGGCTTCACTCATGTCAGGCAACACTGAACCACTCCAGGCAAACCTCACAAAGAATAACGTCAGCTTGGCTGTTGCTTAATAGCTATCAGAAGCTCGGATGAAGGAAGTAGTTTTTCCAAAGGTCTGTAACTCTTCCCCTTGAGCCAAGACTGTTAACCTCAGGAATGAGAGTGGGTTTCAGGAGTCTGCAACAGGAATAATTGTATTTATATAAAATGTTTTGAATTCGCATTTTCCTGAAAACAGGGTCCACAGCTTTGATCAGATTCTCCCCCTCACCCATCCTTCCTACGTCCTATCAATATTGTTCCTGGACTATATCTGCACCTGCATTCCTTCTCCATCACCCTAGTCCAAGCTATCAGAACTGCTGCAATAGGGGCTTCCCTGGTGGTCCAGTGGTTAAGACTCTGTGCTTCCACTGCAGGGGGCATGGGTTTGATCCCTGATCGGGGATCACGCCTGCCACGTGGCATGGCCAAAAAAAAAAAAAAAAAAAAACCTGCTGCAATAACTTCCCAGTGGCCTCCTGACCTATGGTCTTGCCCACGCTCAACCATCAGACTCAAGCTAGGGCCAGAATGATGCTTTAAAATGCAGAGTTGATGGGGGCAGCCTGTTAACTTAGAGGGTCTACCCTTCCATTCCCAGTCATCCACTAAAATATTTTGCTTTTGCTGCTTTATTTCTTCCCTTTTGCTCTACCCTCTATGGGTGTTCTGCTTTTGCCAGCCCAATTCCGGTGATTATTGTGATCCTGAATCAAGATGAATATTTGGAGAGATGGTACATAGAGAGTAGGAGAAAAGGTGAGGTCACGGTAAAGCCGTGGCCCTGTAGGCTGAAAGCTGGGGAAGAGTAAGGGTGAAAGAAGGAAGGGGGAATGAAGAGGTGAGGGGTTCCAGAGCTGCTCTGGAATTGTGGTGGATAGACACGGTGGTTTCAAGAAGGGCTGCTGTGTGTTACAAATGACACTGTGTATTAGTCATTGTGGGGGGTTGAACAATGTCCCCCCAAAATGCATGTCAATCCAGAACCTCAGAATGTGACCTTATTAGGAAATAGGGTCTTGGCAGATGTGATTAGTTAGGATGAGGTCATGCTGGATTAGTGTGGGCTCTAATACAGCACTGGTGTCCTTATAAGAAGGCCATCTGAAGACATAGAAAGATGCAGACACACACAGAGAAAGAGGCCATGTGAAGATGGAGGCAGAATTTGGAGTGACGAGCTACAAGCCAAGGAGCACCAAGGATTACCAACAGCTACCAGAAGCTGGGAAGAGGCAAGAGAGAATTTGTCCCTAGACCCTTCAGAGGAAGCCTGGTCCAGCTGACACCTTGATTTCATACTTCTAGCCTCCAGAGCTGGGAGTATAAATTCCTGCTGCCCCTGGGTTTGTGGTACTTTGTTACAGCAGCCCTAGGAAGCTAATACAGTCGTATTACACTGGGGCAAGAAACAAACCCTGAAGCCTCAGGGCCTTAAAAGGGGGGTGATTTCTCACTCACCCAAAGTCTGAGGCAGGTCCCCAGCCCTCTTCCATCTTACATTCCAGAAAGATGACCTCCAAGATCATTGTTGCTGGTAAAGCGAGTACTGAAAGATCACACAAAATGTTTTTGAAAACCAGACCTGAAAATGACTTCCATCATTACTGCCAAACCCAGTCTTATGGTCCCAGCCAAGCTGCAAGACAGGCTGGAAAATGGAGGAGAGCATATAGATACCGGATGACCTCTAATGCTCTGCCAAAGATCCCCCTTAAAGGCACAAGTAATGACTAGAAGGACCTTTGGTTGCATTTCATTGACAGCGTGTTGCATTTCATTGACAGCGTGATTTGCATTTAAATGAGGTGCTGTGGCAAGACTGAGCCCTAGGGTGCCCAGAAGGGACTGGTTAGGTTATATAATCACGTCATTCCCAGATTAGAGCCCTTTATTTTCTTTCTTTTTTTCTCTTAGGAGAAAGAGAAAAATCATTATGCTCTCCAAGATCTATCCTATGCCATCTGGACCCTGCCGACCTCTTTGATCTTAGATGTGACACTTTCTCCCCCAGTCTCTCTCCCGCATCCCATAGATCTTCTTCAGTTTCCTCCAGGGCATTATGCTGCTGCTTTGCACACACAGTACTCCATCCCCATACCTTCCTCCTCCTACACCTGCTTTCAGACCTCAGTTCACACACACCACTTGCTAAGTAAAGTCTTAACCTTAATACCACTCCTTCCCAGTCTAAATTGTATCCTTCAGTTATTCTCACATAGTTTCTTATACTTTCCCTTCTTATTACTTATCTTAGTTTGTCATGCTATGTGCATGTGATTATTTAATCAATCTCTCTTTTTTGCTGCCATTTCTCAGTAATATTGTATTTATTAAAAATGAATGAATGAATGGGTAAATTCTGAAAAAGACTTTGGATTCCCCAAAAAGTTAATCGCTTTAAAGTATTCTAAAAGATGTATTCATTATGATGCTTTTGGCTGCAAGTAAAAGAAATAACAATTCAAAATTCCCAAGACAACAGGGGCTATTTGTTATCTTATATAATGAGGGTTTCCTAGATAGGGGACTGCCTGGGTTGGTTAATTCAGCAGCTCAGTGACATCATCAAAGACCCAGGTTCTTCCCATCTTGTGTCTCTTCCACCCTCAGCACGTAGCTTATTTCCACCCGTAGTCACAAGGTGGCTGCAGTAGTTCTGGGAAACAAGTAGAAGAAGTGATCTCCTCTTTCAGTACGAACCACTTTTATCGTCAGGACAACCTTTTTCAGATGCTTCCCTACCAACTGACTTCCCTACAGGTCATTTCTACCTCTAAACCAAGCATTGGCAAAGAGAATAAAATTATTATTACTGGTCAAGATTAATGAGGATTTACTCCTAAAACAGGTATCAGAGAGATGGATGGGTGTCTGACCAAAATCCAGATTCTGCTAGCAAGAAAGAGGGATGGCATTAACAGATAAACAACCATATCTGCTACACATTGGTTGGCAACTTTACAGATGTATTGCCAAATTTTGATCTGAGTATAGAATGTATTATATGAATACTTATCTTGATATATTAATAGGTGTCAGATAAAAATGCTATGTTGAGCTAATTGTGTTGCTGTGGTACGGTACAGGGTATATTTTCACATGAATAAGAGTCAGGAGGCATCAAATGTTACAAAGATATGTGTGCTGGAACACATGAAAACCTTTTCTCATGAGTAAATCAGAGTAAATGTCCAGGACAATGGAGACATAGGTCTAAAGAGGCACCAAGTGGATTATTTCATATCTATGGTGTAGGGCTGCACCCCACAGGCCTGCAAGCTCTACTTGCCCAGCCTCAAGACCGAAGAAAGAGCCCAGAGTCAGCGACAGTTTAATGGATAAGGAGGATCTTACACATTGGAAGCAAGGTCTCGGAGTGACACTCCACCCGTGTGTGGCAAATGGTGGGCAGGACATGGCAGTAGTCTTTGCTGGGGAGTGGGAGAAAGGGGAGAGGGAAGGTACCAGTTATAGAGAGAACTGATGCCAGGGAAACCAACAGAGAGGCACGCCCCTTTAATAAACTATCCTGGTGGAGATAGTTCTGATCTAAAGATTAGAACAATCACTAGCTGAGGCCAAGGGCAAGTATGTTGGCATTCACTGATTAGGGTCTATGATTAAGAGGGAAGGTCAGTCAGGTGAGTAGAGAGTAGAGTGTAGGCGAAGCAGGGGCTGGTTGAGCAGGGGATGTACATTGAGCAAGAGAACGGCTATATGGGTGGCCTGATCATACATACGGATATAACTTATGCACTAAAATTTCAGCATAGGGGCTCTGGGAGTGTCCCATGCCTCAGTAGCAACAAACATACACAGTAACCAGATCTTGGTTTCTACAATAAATGCCATTCCCTAATAAAAGGAATCAGGGTTCCTTCAAGAAATGACTGATTCTAGGGCTGCGGAGAGAAAATATAAGATGAGCCTACAGCTCCTGTAGTTCCAGAAAGCAAAGAAGTAATCAAAAAACAAAAAGATGGAGGTATATCAAAGGGGCACAGGAAAAGCTCCCAGGAGCTAAATCTGGAGCAACAAAATGACTAGTGTGGTATTGTATTATGATCCAAAATGTAAAATAAACATACATAAGTTCATTTGATATAAATAAATAAATGAATTAAATAAATACCTGGGGAAGAAGAGATAAACCTTCCCTTCAGAAGAATCCCATTTAATATAAGGAGACATTCCCACCTCCAGAAGGTGGACTTTGACTTCCTTGAGTGCGAGCTGGACTTAGTGAATTGCACCCTAATAGTATGTGGAAAGGGGGAAAATAGTAAATTTTCAGTGGAGAAAAGGCAAGTAACACCTTAACCACATCATCAAGGTTAACTTCACTGATGATATTGAAGAATGCAGCCCTGATCTAATGTGATGAGAAGGGCACTTGGCCTATGTGGTCCTCTTCCTCCAAACCCATAATTCCAATCTAATCATGAGGAAAACATCAAACAAACACAAGAAGAAGTATATTCTACAAAACACCTGACCAGGGCTCCTCAAAACTGTCAAAGTCATGAAAAGTAAGGAAAAACTGAGATCTATCACAGACCAGAAGAGACTAAGGAAACATGAAAACTAAATGCAATGGATATCCTGCACGGGATCCTGGGACAGAAAAAGGAGGTGGGGGGAGGCGTGAAATCCAAATAAAGTCTGGAGTTTAGTTAATGATAACGTGCCAGTGTTAATTTCTATGTTTCCACAAATGTAAGATGGACTTTCCATATTATCTCTGCAACTTTTCTGTAAACCTAAAATTATTCCAAAATTCAAAATTAATTTTTAAAAAGTGTAATTAAAAAAACAAGTTGAGAACAATTGCTCTAAAATCTATGCTTGGATTAGGCAACAATATCAAAGAACTGGATTGCCTGGGTTCCTGAAGCAAATGGTGTTGCTACTCTGCCTTCACTCTCTCCGTTACAAAATTTTCTGATGGTGATTTGGTATAATTCCATCAACTCATATTAAAGGGTATTGCTGTTGTCTGAATGTTTGTGTCCCTGAAAATTCATATGTTGATTGCTAATTATTAGAGAAATGCAAACCAAAACTACAATGAGGTATCACCTCACACCAGTCAGGGTGGCCAACATCAAAATCTCTACAAATAATAAATGCTGGAGAGGGTGTGGAGAAAAGGAAACCCTCCTACACTGTTGGTGGGAATGTAAATTGGTGCAGCCGCTATGGAGAACAGTATGGAGGTTCCTCAAAAAACTAAAAATAGAACTACTGTATGAGCCAGTGATGCTATTTCTGGGCACATATGTGGAGAAAGCTATAATTCAAAAAGATTCATTTGCCCCAATGTTCATAGCAGCTCTATTTACAATAGCCAAGACATGGAAGCTATGTAAATGTCCACGGATGTGGCACATGTATACATATATATATTTTATATATATATATATATATATATATATATATATATATATATATATATAAAATGGAATATTACTCAGCCATTAAAAAAATCATGAAATAATGCCATTTGCAGCAACATGGATGGACCTAGAAATTAGCATACTAAGTGAAATAAGGCAGACAGAGAAAAACAAATATCACATGATATTGCTTATATGCGGAATCTAAAAAAAAAAAAATGATACAAATGAACTATTTACAAAACAGAAACAGACTCACAGACATAGAAAACAAACTTATGGTTACCAAAGGGGAAAGGTGGGGGTGGGGGAGGGATAAATTAGGAGTTTGTGATCAACATATACACACTACTGTACATAAAATAGATAACCAACAAGGACCTACCCTATAGCACAGGGAACTATACTCAATATCTTATAATATAATGGAAAAGAAGCTGGAAAAGGACACACACACATATATCTGTGTGTGTGTGTTTATGTATAACTGAATCACTTTGCTATACACCTGAAACCAACACAACATTGTAAATCAACTATACTTCAATAGAAATTTAAAAAAATATTTGTATGTTGAAATCCTAATGACCAAGGTGATGGTATTATAGGTGATTAAGTCATGAGTGTAGAAACTTCATGAATGGGATTCATACCCTTATGAAAGAGGACCCACAGAGCTCCCTACCCTCTTCCACCATGTGAAGACACAGCAAGACATCTGCAGTCTGGAAGACAGCCCTTGCCTAACCATGCTGGTACCCTGATCTCGGACTCCCAGCCTCCATAACTGTGAGAAATAAATGGCTGCCGAACGAGTAGATCTTGCGATGGATTCCCAGGTGCATTTTTAACAAGAATCTCAAAGATAATTTTGCAGGCCATCTTTGGACTACACTTTAAGAAATGCTGGGCTGTTGATCTATAAGGTTCCTTCCTCACTTTAGAAATCTTTGAAGAGATGTTCAATGCTAAAATGACACAGGCATCAACAGCGTGTGTTAATAGATACAGTTAGTCAAAGCTCACACTTACAGATTCCTTCGAGGTTCAGTCACTTGTTCCTATATCGTTTAGGGTAGAAGTGTACAAAGTGTAGACTGGAGAGACTAAAGAGGGTTCTCCAGTGGCCCTTTATGGAATTATTGCTTAAAAAGTGACAATGGATCTCTATGTCTGGGCTTTGGCTTTTTCTTTAATAATAACCAGTTTTTCTCAAGGTTTCATAAGGATGGGGCATGGTTATCTTCATTAAATCTAAAACGGTGTGTAACGAGAGGTGATAAGGGGAAGCTGAGAGAGGGTGGAACACAGGGTCCTTCCCCACAATGGAGATGTTGGGGGCCTGGAACAGCGAGAACCGCTTTAAGGGGAGGCAAGATGCAGAGCATAGCAGCTTCTGTCCTGTAACCACCACAAAGATGATTAAGCAGGGACTTCCCTGGCAGTCCAGTGGTTAGGATGCCGAACTTCCACCGTAGAGGGCATGGGTTCAATTCCTGGATCCTGCACGCTGTGCCCCATGGCAAAAAAAAAAAAAAAAAAAAAAAAATTAAGCAACCTGAGATTTAAAAAAAAATTTTTTTTTCTTTTTCACTCAGAAGCCATTCTTGAGATTTCAAAGCCTCGTTATTCTCACTCTGCAATCTGAGCCGCCTTTGATAATTCAGCGGTCTTCCTGAGCATTTGAAGACAGCTTTCTAACCTGGTATGAAGTTGGGAACCTAAACAGACAAATTCATTCCTTCTATTTAGAACTGGAAATCTCAGAACACTTGTCTTTACTTTCCACTCCCCCAACATCTGTCCATAGGGACTGGGAAAACAATAATAAATGCTATTATCTATTGATTTCTATGATGTGCCAGGCACTACAGAAGGCACACCAGAAGGGTTGGTATAGAGCAGAATCTGCAAGGAACCAAGATAGACCAATGAAGATCAATGGTGTGCTTCAGAATTAACAATAGTAGTGTTATGGCTGAATGTGTATGTTCCCTCAGAATTAACAACAGTAAAGTTATGGAATGAATATTTGTCCCTGCAAATTTTATCTGTTGTAGCCCTATCCCCCAATGTGACAAAATTTGGAAACAGGGTCTTTATGGAAGAAATTAAGGTTAAATGCATGCAGGTGGGGCCCTGATCCAATAGGATTAGTTTCCTTATAAGAAGAGACCTCAGAGTTTTCTCTTTCTCTCTCCCATTCATACACACAAAGAAGAGGTCATGTGAGTACACAGTGAGAAGGAGGCCAGCCAGAACCAAAGGAGAGGAGAGTCTCTCCAGAAACTGACCATGATGGCACCCTGATCTTGGATTTCCAGCCTCCAGAACTGGAAGAAAATAAATTTCTATTCTTTAAGCCATCCAGTCTATGGTACTTTGTTAATGACAGCCCCACTAGACTAAGGCAAGTAATAATATCTGTGAAGCTCTTTGGATTTCACAAAGTGCTTTCACCTAAATATCATACTCCTTTCTCATGACAACCTTAAAAAGGTATTCTTCTTCTTCTATCAGACTGAGCCTTGGAGACATCAAATGACTTGCTCACAAACACAGTTAAGAGGTGGCAGAATGGGACAGTGACCTAGGCATTTTGGCTCCCAGTGTCCCGTCTTCTAGTTCTTCCACGTGCAGTTGTCTAGAGAACCGGAAGAGGTGGAGGACTGCAGACACAGAAGAAGCAGTGAAGTGTGCAAACTGCCCAGGTGCCAAACCTAGTTGATCTGTGAGTGGCTGTCACTTTGGGGAACAGTAAAATTAATTGTATTTTTCTTCATTCAATAAACATTTATTAGGACCCCCTCTGTGCAAGACACCACATGAAAACTTAAAGATATGAAAAAAAAAATGGCTACTGCCTTGAGGTTAGAGCCTAAACCAAATGCTTACATCCAAGGAAGGATGTGGTCGTGTGAAATAAACAACCCATACTTAGAGCTACAGGAGTGCTGAGTGAGGAGATATCAACACCGGCGAGGCTGAGAGGGGAAAATTGTGAAGCATGAAAATTATTATTTCAGTGGCAGAGAAGGGTGGTGAATTAAGTCCAGAAATGGGTGCAACGACCCCTCCCTTCCTGCAGCCCCTTCTGCAAGGTGATTTTTCTACTCCTCTTGTTATAGACTGGACTGTGTTCCTCCAAAATTCGTATGTTGAAGCCCCAACCCCCAGTGTGACTGTACTTGACGATAGGGCTTTCAAGGAGGTAATTAAGGTTAAATGAGGACAAATGTGTGGGGCTCTTCTCCAGTAGGACTAGTGTCCTTATAAAAAGAAACGACACCAGATCTCTCTCTCTCTCTCTCTTTCTCTCTGTGTGCACGTGGAAAGACCGCATGAAGGCACAGTGAGGAGGCAGCCGCTTACAAGACCGGAAGAGAGGTCTCACCAGAAACCAACCCTAAGGGTACCTTGATCTCAGATTTCTAGCCTTCAGAACTGTGAGAGAATAAATGTCTGTTGTTTAAGCTACCGAGTCTGTGGTGTCTTATTATGGCAGCCCTAGGTGACTACTACATGTCTCATCAAGAAGTAGAGACTACATCTCCTTCCTCATTTGAGATAGTTCTGTGACCTGCTTTGAATGCAACAGATATGACATTATACTAAATCCAAGGCTAGTCCTTAAGAGGTCTTGCAAGTTCTGGTTTTACCCTCTCAGAGTCTTGAGCTATCCTGTAAAGAAGTCTGTGTAGGGACTTCCCTGGTGGTCCAGTGGTTAAGACTTTGTGCTCCCAGTGAAGGGGGCATGGGTTTGATCCCTAGTTGGGGAACTAAGATCCTGTATGCTGCACGGCGTGGCTGAAATATAAATAAATAAATAAAAAAGTGGCTATGTAAATTATACTTCAACAAAAATTTTAAAACAAACAAACAAAAAGGCAGCCTGTGCACTGTTGGAAAACCAATGCAGAGAGAATCTTCTCAGTTTGAAATATGACAAGGGGAGAAAAGGCCCATAAAGATGAAAAAACTGCAGCAAAGAGAAGACAGAGTTCCAGCCATGCCTGCTCAGGGTCCACACATGTGAGTGGAGCCATCTTGAATCCTGCAGCTGTGCAGGTCAGACAACACTGGGTGAATCAGAGATGAACCATCCCAGCTGAACCCTGCCCAGCCGACCCATAAAATCATGAACAAATAAAATAGTTACTTTAAGCCATTAAAATTGGGATAGTTTATAATGGAAGACTAGAAATTGATACAGGTGGAGTGAAAGAAGGGATATTTGGGGCAGAATGGTTTAAACAATGGCACAATAGTAGAAGAATACAATAGAAATTTTGATGAGTAATTCTGGTTGGTAAAGCCTTTATGAACATATTAGAGAAAATGAGAGGACAAGGTTAGCAAGGTAGGTTAGAGTTAGCCTGTGGAGAGCTTTCACTATAATAATTTTTTATTGAGCACCCACTATTTACATTCAGCTAAACCCTTTTCACAGATTAACTAATTGTCACATAACTCTATGTGTAGGTTATACGATTAGTATCCCCCATTTTACTGATAAGGAAACTGAGGCTCAGAGGTTTAGTTAATTGAAAAAAAATTATGTAGTGATGAGGCTGGTATTTGAACCCAGGCAATCTAACTCCAGAACCTGTGACCCCAACCTCTACAAAAGACTGCCTAAGCCAAGGAATTCAGACCTTAATGATAAACATGAAATTATTTTAAGCCTTGGAGTGGCATACTGAAGCAGTGCCTTAGAAAGATTAAGCTGGCAGGGGTGGATAGAATCTGGAAGCTGAAAGAATAGTTAGGGTATATTGCAGTGGTCCAGGGATGAAGTGATAAGGGTCTGAACTAATCTGAAAAAAACAAAATAGGAAAGGGATGAATAAGAGGGACTTAGGGAAGGAACTATTAATAGCACCAGGTAATGGCTGGATATAGGATAAAGGGAAGAGGAGTCATCAGAACTCATTCCCATCCTTCTGGTTTCAGTGACTGAGACGGCACTCCTCCCTCTAAAATCCTTATGGAGTTCAGGAGGAAGAATTGCTTCAGGAGGGAGATAATAAATTGCTTTAGACTTGTTAGGTAGGAGGTGATGGTGGAATATTTATTTATTTATTTATTTGTTCATTTATTTGTTTATTTGGGCTGTGCTGGGTCTTAGTTTTATCATGCGGGATCTTCGTTGCCCACGCAGGTTCTTTTAGTTGCTGCATGCGGACGTCTTAGTTGCGGCATGCAGACTCTTAGTTGCGGCATGCGTGCGGGATCTAGTTCCCCGACCAGGGATCGAACCTGGGCCCCCTGCATTGGGAGCATGGAGTCTTACCCACTGGACCATGAGGGAAGTCCCTGACAGTGGGATATTAAGTAGAAGTATCTGCCAAGCATTTGGAGATATGTGAGTAGGAACTTGAACAGGGGTCAAGGCCATCTGTAAATACAGGCTTGGAAATCATCCAGAACTAAGCAAAGTTACATGCATCTAGGATGTATCTGTTAAAGATTCTTGATTACAAGCAACAGAAACCAAATCTGGCTAGAAAAGAGTCCAGTGTGGACTTCTACTCAGAAGAGGCAGGGACCATGGTGGTTCTGGGGATCCAGATGGGAAGAATTCATAAACAATCTTATCAAGTTAGGATGAGCCAGCTCCAACTACTTTCCCCATTCCCTTCAAGTATTCAAAGTCCTGGGAGGGGATCCAGTGAGCTTGGTCATATGCCCATCCCTTGACTAGAAGAAGTAAAGACACCTTGTCATCCATTCCCAACAGGGTGACATAAAGCAGGAGAAGTGATTCTCCAAAGGAAAACAGATCTTGCAATCAAAAGACAGGGAATAGATGCTGAGTGGCCACAAACCAATCAGTGGTCACTCTACTGGGAGAGAGCGTGTGAAGGAGAGGAGAGAGCTGAGGGCAGACAATAATATAGCACCCACATGTGGGAGGAGGAGGATTTGATGAGGGAAGGATAAAGGCTGGCTAAGGAATTGGAGAAGAGAGAAAACAGGCAAAGGAATTTCAAAAATGGGCAAAACACCAGAGTTATATGCTGCCAAGAGATCAAGGGTGATAAAGAATGATGAAAAACCACTGGGGTTGGCATTGGAAGTGATTAGTAACTTTTGAGAGAGAGAGAGGGTGGGGGGGTGGAGGAAGAGAGAGAGGGAGGAGACACAGTGATGCAGGTAAGAAGTGAGGGCATAGAGAGTATAAAAGAAAGGGAGGCGGCATCCATGTTTGGTGGTAAAAGGAAGAAGAGCTAGGTTGTTGTTTGAAGGGGTCAGCCTCACAGTGATCCTCAGCACATAGCGCTTTCCATCTTCTTTGGTCAAATATAAGCGGAAAATAATCCTCAGCCCAGCACTTACTGACGTCTTTTCTCGGAAGCCCTTGGTGAAAAGTAGCGACGATAGTGGGAAAGTGTGAACTGATGCTCTGGTTGAATCTGTTTCAGAAGTTACAGAAAGAGGAAACTGGATTTATTTGAAAGCCAACTTGAAAGGGAAATGAAAAGACAAAAAATACCTATTACAAGCTTAAAAAAAAAAAATCATACCAATGCAACAGTCCCAGAAACTAATTGTCTAAGTGAACTGTTATAACCAGTCTCCTTTCCCCTGGTTGAAACAACCTTACGAAACAGCATCTGCATCTATAAAGTTGTGTAACAAGTCGTCTTGTGGTGAAATGTATTTTAAATAGGGGTTAGATAGGAGAGGAGCAACTATTATTATCTTATTATAGAAATATCAGTACCTCTTCCAGACAAAACACCATCACCCATTGGGAGCTAAGGATAGCTTTTACTTAAATACAAGGTCATACTGTTTGGGTGTATGAGGGAGTAGTGGGGGTGGGGTGGGGGGATTTTCATCTTCTTCCAAAGCACTCGAAGCTGGACTTCTTCCAAGAGAGGAAATGAGACTAAATAGATCATTTGTTTTATTCTGTTTGGGCATTTCTTGCGTTTCTCCCAACTGCGGCTTATGGACACAAAGCCAAACTCAGAGACCGGCTGGAGCTGGCTAAACTCCAGGTCACTTAAAAAAAAAAAAATTAAGGAATAAACAATTTGAAGCTCTATCAGAGGATTAAGGCAAGCCACACAATTGAAGGACAAAATGAAATTCTGCTGTGAATGTGAAGTTGTAAAAAAAAGAAGCAGGTAGGAGCGTTAAACGATTTGGATTTCTCAAACAAGACAGGAGGGAAACGCCAATTGAAAGCGCACACCTATGACAAATCCATTTCAACAAGGGTCAAACACCCTCTGGTGTTTGAACTGCCGCTTAGGGGCACCAAGTGAGGTAGGAACACAGCTTCTTTGGGGCAGCCCCTAATGATGGGGGTCAAAGTGCCTGGTCACTTGAACGTCGTGGAAAGCTTGGGAGATTGCTTCTGTAACCCTCTTGCTGGCATCAGGAAGGCCGGTCAGCAGTCGCCGTGCACATTCTGTAACAAGCATAGTTGGTATTCCCAGCATAGCCCACTGGCAGAATGGGTCTTTGTCTTGAATCACTTCCCTCTGGGAGACACTCAGTGGCAGTCCCATGCAATGTCCAAGGAGAGAGAAAGGCCCATTAGTGGTTAGGCATAGTTTAGCATATTAGTTAACACTGCATCCTGTCTGATTTCAGAACTGACAAGTCATGTAGAGTATTGCTCAAAATGTTCCTTCAACAGTACTGGGTAGGGCAGGGAAGTGAACAGTCAGAGGTAAGTCCCAAAGATTTCTGACTGTCTTTTACAGATGAAGAACCTGGACCCTCATTATGCTCTAACTGGGAAAATAAAACATTCTTCCCCTTTAAAAAAAAGTTGGTTCCATTAAAACAAGAGACTTAAACCCTTTAACATAATATTTGTTCATTTCTGGGCTTCCCTGGTGGCTCAGTGGTTAAGAATCCGCCTGCCCATGCAGGGAACACGGGTTCGAGCCCTGGTCCGGGAAGATCCCACGTGTCGCGGAGCAACTAAGCCCGTGCACCACAACTACTGAGCCTGCGCACTAGAGCCCGCGAGCCACAACTACTGAGCCCACGTGCTGCAACTACTGAAGCCCATGCGCCCTACAGCCCGTGCTCCACAACAAGAGAAGCCACTGCGACGAGAAGGCCGTGCAAGGCAACGAAGAGTAGCCCCCGCTCTCCACAGCTAGAGAAAGCCTGAGCGCAGCAACAAAGACCCAATGCAAAAATAAATAAATAAAATAAATTTATAAAAATAATAATAATATTTGTTCATTTCTTTCAAAATTTTAGAGTAACTTTACTACAAATTCAAAATGGCAAATAATTACCCAAAGTGTTTGAGACATGAATCAATGTATACATGTTGATATACTGATTGTGATATTACACAGTAGTCTTGCAAAATGCTACCCTTGGGGCACACTGGACAAAGCATACAAGGGACCTCTCTGTGTTATTTCCTACGCCTGCATGTGAACCTACAATTATCTCAATAAAAATGTTCAATTTAAAAAAGTGATAAAGATAGAAGTGGATGCAGGGAATCGGGCAGGCTTTCATAACCTGGCTTCACCCACTTCTTGGTTCTATAATAGTCTGTTTCTCCACTAGTCCCCTGAATGACTCCCTTCCATCTGGAAGATGCTGATCCTAGCTTCTCAAACACACCAAGCTCAATCCCACCTCTGGGCTTTCTCCTGTAGCTTCTCCCATCCCCACCTCATTCTTCCCAGCTCCAGCTTGCCTTCCCAGATGAGAACAAATGATAACACTCTCCCTGGAGCAGTACTTACCATGTTAACAGTCACTTGGCACTTGTCCACAAATATTTCTTGAGCAAAGACTATAGGTGGAGTATTGGCTCCAGGCACTAGGAACCAGGTGAGTTAGAAACCGCATTCAACTGGTTTCTCTTCCTTCCTTTCTGGGAGCATACATTCTAATGAGGAAGTGTGGAAAAACTAGTCAAGAAACAAACAAACAAAAAAATCAAATCATGATGAGGACTATTTAGAATGTCATGGGTTGGAGAAAGGCGGAAGTGACTTTAGCTCAAGCGACCAGGAAAGGGTTTCTAGAGGTGACATCTGAGTTGTTGACCTGAAGTAAAAGGAAGCAGTCATCAGGAAGATGGTGGGGAGAAACAAAGCATTTCAGGCAGAGGGAACAACAAGGAAAAAGGATTTTTATCCTGCCTGTAACTGAATATGAATACTGGGCATGAGTGTAAAGCAATGAAATGGGTTTTCTTTCTGTGGGCTGTGTTTCCTTTTAATTTTAGGGCCAAAACTCCCATAGCATGTTTTCCTATATGAGAGGCTGTGAATACCCTTCCAAGATTCCAAGTTGCTTTCATGAGTAGATGCAAGCTTAATTCGAGGCTGTGTTTTAGGAGATTTACCATATTTCTTTCTCACAGTCGGGGCCGTGGGCCTGTTGGTGAGGGTTCTGCACTGTCTAAGGGCAACATAAATTATGCCATTAAAGTTGGGTACCTACAAAACTAAGCTGATGCAAAGGCGGGCCGCATACGGGAGATCTGGGTCATACAGCTGGGAGCAGGACGATAATTTGCCGCCGGCCTCTGGGGTCTGTGCTTCTCTGCGGCGCAGAGGTCCCATCGGCTGTAGTAACCGGTTGGGAAGGGCCGGATTCCCAGGTCTCTCCGGGGTACCTCACGCTGTCACCGCAACCAGGAATCCAGTTTTCTGGATCCCCTGGTCTGCCTTTTGCCTGAGGCGACCAGCTGCGGCTCCTCTGTTCGCCACTCCGGGAGAAGTCGGCTCTGGGGCACCCGGCGAAGCGCTTCGAGGGGTGATCTGTCCCTCCCCGGCCGCGACCTGGCACCGTTATCCCCATCACCCGGACCGGTAGGCACTGTCCCGGGGCGTCCCCCTGTTTCTCCCTGGGAGGGGGGCAGCCCAGACGACGCGTCCCAGGGACGCGCCACGAGCCCTTGGGTCCCTCCCCCCTCCCACCCCCACCCCCCCTCGCCTCCGAGCCCGGCGACCCACGTGCAGCTCGGGCCGGGCTGGTGCCGCAACTCGGGTTTGGCGCGTCTCCCGGCTCTTTCTGGGCGCAGCCCCGGGACGGGGACCCGCGGGGGGCGGCCTCGGCGGGACGCCGGCGGCAGCGGGGGCGCCCCGGAGTGCGGGCGCGGAGACGCGGCGGCCGCTGGCACACAAAGGAGGCGGCGGGAAGGCGGGGCGGGGCGGGCCGGGGGCGGGGGCGGCAGGAAGGGGCGGGGGCGGCGCGCGCCGCGATAAAGCCCCCGCCGCCGGGGCCGGCCCGCTAGCGCTGTGGGGCTGCCGGGCTGCTCGGGCTGCGCGGCGTGAGCAGGCGTCTCCGCCTCTTTCCTCCGCTGCCCCTCCTCGCCGCCGCCGCCGCCGCCGCCGCCGCTCTTCCTCCTCCGACTCCCCCGCCCCGCCGACACCCGGCTCCGGCTCGGGCCGCGCCGCGCTCCGCGGCCGCCACCTGGGGATCCCGAGCGAGGGGCGGTGAGTACGGGCTGCGCGCCCCACGGCCGATCGCGGGCGCCCGGGGCGGGAGGGGCGCGGCAGGCGCTGCCCGCCGCGCCGGGGACGGTCGCGGGGCTCGGCGTGCCGCCGGCTCCGCGCGGCGACCTTGCGCCGGGCCGGGAGGCTGCGGGGCCAGCGGGGCCGGGGGCGCCGGTGTCGAGGAGGAGGAACTTTCTTAGCCTCCCCCGGCCGGGCTGCCTCGGTCAAAGCTGCGTGCGCGCCCGGCACCCGTGCCCGGCCCGCGGGGAGCCCGAATACGACCCGGGCGGGGCGCGGAGAGGCCGCGCCGGCGGGCCAGGTGTCCCCGCGGCCGGGAGTCCTGGGGCCAGCGTGTCTGCTGCTACCGGTCCATCCTAGCGGGCGCCCGTGACCCTGAACCTGGGGTACCCAGGTACTCGCGGGCGTCCCCTTCCCCGTACTTTGCGTGTGCGCCGCCTGTTCGTGAAAGACAAACGGACTCCTACTTGTTGTTACCGCTGCCTGAGCGGGCTGGGGGTAACCGGTGGTTTGGGGGAGAGCCTTTAAATTGGCTTCTGGCAACCGATGTAACCCCATGGAGCTGATCTTTGCCATTTTCATCGTCTGTAGAAATGGGAATTGCAATGCTGATCAGTGCCTACAGGTAAGGTGAAAGTACTCAGAAATTCTGGGCGGAATTAGGTGTTTAATTTGCCTACAAACTGAGTGCGGAGGGAAGGCTTCTATTACATAAGACAGCACTCCACCTTCAGGTATTATGGAAGATGCTATTGAAGGTTTTAGTGTTTTAATGAGCAAAAAATAGTCTTCGTGTGTGTCTCTCTTGAGAAATCTCGAATGCTGCTGTGTCTTGCTTTGACTACTTCGCAGGGAACGTTTTAATATTTATATTATTTATATTTAGCATCAACATAAAAAGCTGTTTGAAGGTTTGACTTCCTCTTTCAAGCCAGGAAGCAGTTTGCTCCTCTGAACTGTTCAGGAACAATTTACGTGATAATTTTATGCTTCGGAGATTTTATATCGGAAAGTTGAACACAGATAACTGGGGAAAAAATGTAAGCATTGCTAATTTGTGTATCTAAAGCACACTTCAAAAATTGAAGATACTTTCAATGCTGACTGCATATCTAAATCAGTAATTATGTGCTGTTTGCACTATTTCAGCAAAAATTTTCTTCAGCTCTGCAAATGAAGGTGTTAGCCTAAATCATCGAAGGCTTCTCTCAACCCCAAGTTTTGAGACTTTCTTAAAAATCATGTTCAAAAATATTGTACAGTGCAGGGCAATTACTGAAGGTCATCAAGATGTCACCTATCTCTTATTCTTTACAAAAACGAATCTATGCAGAAAATTTCTGCCTCCCGTGAACTTCACATATTAGTGTAATTTGAAAAGGACTGAAATGATTCAGTCTCCAAAGGACAGTCATTTTCAGTTCCAGACATGAGTGGTTAAATACTAGTCAGAGATTGTTTGAGGTGGCAGAGTGGGAAATGAGGTGGTCACCTAGCCAGGTCCCGCTACACTTCTCTGTGGCCGTTCTTTGCCAGCCAGTCACTCTCTCGCAGCATGGGAGACTTTGGCCCGTGGGCTTTCTCTCCTCCCCTAGTCCCACAGTCCATGTATGGGATGCTTCCGATTCCTGCTTCCTTGACCACCTCGACTCCAGGGACCTCCACCCACTCCAGCTACTGGGTCCTCTACATCCAAGTCTTGCCCTCACCCAGAGATGCTCAACTTCTGAAATCAGCATCTCAGTATCTCTGCACCACAGGCGCCTTCCTTCCAGGTTGCAAACTGGTACTCCCATGGCAACTCTTCTTGAACACAAGAGATCTGTTCCCTTCCCTCCTTCCGGTTGGCAGGTGACTTTCATGGCCCACTCTACTGAGAAAGTAGGGGTCACCGGATTGAAGTCTCCCCACGTCCTACCCCATTTCCTTCCTACAGACTTTTCCAAATTTACCCACATCCAAGAAATCTTCTTAAGCATCTGTTGTGTCCAGGCACTTTGCTAGGCCCTGGTGTATGGTAAATATAGCAGGTCGCTGTTCTCTTGGAACAGTCTTTCCTGTGGCAGCAAGCAGACACAAAGAAACCTAACTATGCTCTGATAAAATAGGAATAAGGCAGAATAATAGAAGAGAAATCAAGTTGGGGCGGGGACTTAGAGAAGGTTAGAGAGAAGACTTTCCTGTGGCAGTGCCTCATGTCTCCCAATGAACTCTTTTCTTTTTTAACAGTGTTTTTAAAACGCCATAACCTCCCTTGTCCATGCATGCCCAACTCACCTACGGCCACCACCTGTCTCCCAGGCTTCTTAAATGAGTTAACACTTCCCCAGGCTTCCCTTTCTTCTTAACTCTCTGCAAGCTGGCCAGAGACTCCCCAAAGTAGGAGAAGACCCCACAACTCCTGAATGAGTGGTCCTGAGCATGTGTTCTAGACCTCTCTGCAGCATCGGATACAGATCTTTCCTCTTTTCCTGAAGGATGCTTTTCTCCTTCCCTAGTTGCCACCTCCTCCTGGTTTGCCTTCTGCCACCCTGGCACCTCCACTACCTCCTGGGGTGACCCAGGGCTCTGTTCTTACCCCTCTTCAGCTTCACGCGGAATGTTTGGGATACCACATTCCCACAACTTCCACTTTCACCAGTACAAAGTGAGTCCCAGATTGGTATCTCCAGCTAGTTACCTGCAGTCTATGCCCTTTAGGCAGAAAAACCCACAGTAAGTCGAAAACTGATTTTAGTTCTCATCACCCACTCCGTACCTGCTTCAACCTTGACCAAAATTTGTCCTCTTTTTTTTTTTTTTTTTTTTTGCTGGTGACTCGGCTGTTTACCAAGGTGCTAAAGCAGGAACCTCCCAGTGACGCTGGACTCCTCCAGCAACCGCCCGCCGCCCGCATCCAGACACTCACCGAGTCCTGCTGCTTCTCGTGCTGTGAAATCCCATAAACCTCTGCTCTAGTCACCATGGCCCTGCCCTGCTTTAGAGCCCAGAAGTGGCAAAATGGTGGCCAGTGTGCCAATTCCAGCTGGCAGATGTGTTCTTGGCTTGAACACAAGTATACAAAAATCGTGTGAATATTTGGAAATGTTAAGATATCACTTGGATTTATAGCTCCTCTTAAAAATCAGGAGGCCTGGAACAGGAGGCCTACATTCCCACGTGGCAGCCCTTGGCTGGCACGGAGCTCCCCGTGCCTGGCTATGCTGGAGGCTGCTTGCTTTCCGCGTCCCCTTGCACCTGTGGTCCCCCTTTACAGCAGCTTCCTAGCTCCCGCGGGCTTCTGACCATAGGCTGGGGGCCCAGCAGCAGCCCGGGGATGCCGAGTGGCCGACTGCACCATTTCCTGCCTGGTCTGTTGCACTAGATTTGCACCCCTTTCAAACCGTCATCCGCATGGCTGCTGGGGCTACTTACCTCAGGGCCCTCAAATCCGAATCTGCTTGTGTCCCTCCCGATAAAAACTCAGCGCCTCCCTCTTGCCTTGGGGACAGACCCCGACTCTGAAGGAGTAGCTGTGTTGCGTCACAAGCTAGGTATCTCAGATAGAAAGGTGGGCTTTCTATTGACTTTTTAAGGTGATGTACCTGCATTTCTCAAAATGCTTTTGCACCTCTATAAGGAGGGTCGCGAATATGTAATTCCAGTGTTATCTCACCTTTCCTGAGGTGTAGTCTCTGCTGTTTATAAACCGTTTCCACAGACCTCACCCCCTTCCCACTGCCTCATAACCACTCTGGAAGGAGACGGGGCAGGGGTGACTCCACATGCCAAGGCACGGGCTGCCCCAGAAGACCTCAGCCCTTGGAACATGGCGGAGCCCATTTCACATGGTGCCCAGAGTCATACAGTATGTTCCCAAGGTCACTCAGCTGCCTTTGGGCAGTCCTGTCCCAGAAGTCCTCAGCGCTCAGCCAGGGAACTTTCCACAGTGTCCTGCTCTCCTCCCTAGCAACTCCCCAGACTGCTGGCCATTTGTAATGACAGAGTCCAAGCGTTCTTCAACCCTTTCCCACCTCCCTGCCTTGTACCCTTCCACAAACTTTATTCTCTTGCAAAACTGAACTCCCTGCAGACTTCTCACACCATGGCGGTGCCCTTACTCCCCGCCTTGGCTCCTATTGGACCTCTGCCTGGAATTCTCTTTCTCCATCTTCTGCATTCATTGTCTGGCCAACTTCCCCTTTTTCAAGACTCATGTCTAGTATCACCTGTTCCAAAAAGTCTTTCCTGAAGATCAGTATCTCCCAATCCTCTGTGGCACACGTGTGGTGTGTGCACACACATGTACATCCTACCAAGTGGATGCCTGTCTGATGGCGGTTACTGTGTCATAGCAACATACCCTACCCACCAGATTCTTAGTGCCGTGAAGTCGTGCCTGTGTTCTGGTTTCATTCGTACCAGCAGTGGTGCGTGACCCAAAGGCACGTATTGGATGTTGAACTAAACCATATTCATATTTTTCATAAGTTTGCTGCACACTTTATGAAAGAGAGCTTGTCTTTGGGGCTTAAAGAGGAGCTCTCCTCCCAGACCTCTACCCCTGGTGCCGGGTACTTCTGCAGTTAATATATATCTTCACATTTAAAAAAAAATCTTTGATCAACCATGGCTTCTAAGACAGAACATTACTTAGAAAAAAGCAGAAGTCTAATACAGAAGTGCTTCTGTGTCTGCGTTCACTTCAGTTACCCTCATCCGAACCCTCTTTGGCTTCATTCTGTCTTCCTTGAAGTCCACTGGCTGTACTTCGTATTTCACGGTTTGTACAAGGTAGGAGAATACCTTCTGATTTATTTCCATTAACCTTCTCAGTGAGGGTGATACATGACCTCTTGCTGACCCTTGTTTTTCGTTTTGTTTTTAAATTTTTGCCAGGGCAGTTTTTTGTCTAATGTCTTAAGCCGGGTTTGGTGGAAAGAGCCCTGGGTTGGGAGAGGGTCTGGGCTATGCCACAAATGATTTATATAGTTGACTATCTAGAACTTAATTTCCTTGCCTATACAATGGGTGTGTTGAAATAGTGATCTCAAAGCTGTCTTATTTTAAAAAACAATTTAACTTCTTGGCTTATTTTCCTTTCTGATCCAGCTTTCTCATAAATATCAGGCCTAGATGAAATTTTTTCTTAAATGCATTGTTTTATGTTTATCTACATGAAATTCTTCTCTTTCATTTTCTCTCTCTTTTAAACCTAAGGAATATATATTCAGTTTGGTTCTTCAGGACTTAGAAATAGCATTGAGGCCCAACATGAAGATTTATTTAGTTTGTATTCCCACTTGGAGGCATTTATAAAAATGTTAAATAAATTGGGTCCCGTATACTTGGATCTTCTTTGTAAACCACTGTCTCCAACCATAAATGTGCCCGTCTTCTCTTTCCAAAACCATCATTCCTCGTGAGTAGATTGCACGCCTGATCTAAAAATCAATATTGGGTTTAAAAAAAATACCCTTAGGTATGAAATGGAGTGAAATGCAATAAACTACATCTTTAGGTTATTTCTTATCTATAAGTTCACAGTTTGTCTAAGAACACTGAAAGACTAGGACAATTTTATTTCTCTTTTGAGAAATGCTACCTTTCACCCAATGGGCCAAGTCAATTTACACAGTAAATGATTCTCCCCTTATTCTGCTGTTAGATTTCTAGGTCTGGATGTAAGCCCAGCCCAGAGAAGTTGGCGTTCCTTCTGTGACTCTTTTTGTGCATGGGGATGGCCACGGAGCCTAAGCAATCCTCTATTTGTAATTCCATTCATGCATCTGGACAAACATTTCATCTCCACTTCATCCTTGAATTCCTTCAAAGGTTGGGGTGGACACCCTAATTCAAGATCAGATGAGGAATACCCCATGCTCCTGCTTCAGTCTGACCTCAGACTTTGCCCTTTGTCTCAGAAGATAATTTGGAGAATTGGAATCCACTGTGCCTTTCTATTTTTATCAGTTAATTCTTGGGAGAAAGATAATGTGGAGGGGTCTTAATATAAAACAGAAAAATTCCTATGAAAAGGCAGAAAGGATTTCTTATAGTGAGTGCAAATCTTGGTGCATGTACTTTGTTTTGTTTTTGTGATGCCTTCCCCCACCTTGCAGCAGTGAGAAGTCCGGTAACCTGGGGAATTTCTAAGAACATGCTAAAAACAGCATCAGTGCTTTTTCCCCCTTCCCTTCCCCGCTCCATTTAGTGCCAACTAATACAGCTATAGAAAACTTAACTACTTGTTTTTGGCCTAAGTTTTTATGGACCAAATCTTGAAAGTGGGTGTGGGTATGCGGGAGAGTTTAACCCCAAATACGAAGCCCACTGGAAAATGTATACGGTGACTGCAAATGAAAATAGATTTCTCTTCCTTTCTTTTGAGAAATCCATGCTATATGGATAATGGCAGTGTTTGCATCTTCTACTAAAGAGTTTTTTCTTTTTTTAACTGAGGAATCCACTTAGGAAGAAATTATTTTTATTGAAGATTTGGTCACTGATTGGATTATATGAGCTTTAACTACTGTCTTATCTTTTGGTTATAAGGGCAGAAACCCCAATCAAAATAACTGACTCAGAAACACGGAGAGCATGGGGGGAACTACTGGCTTATGTCGCCGAGCCCGAGCCATGGCGGAGGTGCTTTGGCCTTGGAGGTGACTGGAACTAGAGACTCAGGGCCTTGGGCCTCTTTTCTCTCCCTCCATGTCTCTTGTCTCTGGACCACGACATGACTGCAGGCACCTTCGGGTTTCTCTCCCTACAGCCTTAGGATCAAAGAGGAAAGATGAGCTTCCTGTCAGTTCCAGTGGGCAAAATCCTATGGAGGCACTCTGATTGGCTCAGGTTGGGTCATGTGTCTTTCCCTGGACCAATGGCTGTGGTCAGGGCAGTGGGATGCTATGACTGGCCAGATTCTGAGTCACGTGTTCAAGCCTGCAGTCAGGGGAGGAGGGAGTATTGAGAGGGTGTGCTGGACAGGCAAGTTACCTCAACTGTCATTAGTATTTGTTTGCAGTTGACAGAGGCACTGTGTTATCTCCTCCAGCCTCATGTTTGCTTGTTGGACAGATACTAATATTCCCACTCGGACAGTTGTGGAGAAGAATGTGGAGCTGCCCAGGTGTCCATGGTAATTCATACAACCTCTTTGTGTCAATGCCAGAGCCTGAACCCAGGACTGTAAATGTGTGAGTTGTGAGCTGGTACCATGAGCTGTCAAAGATTTATGACTCGTCAATATTTATAACCTCTCAAAAGGAAATTCCTGTCAAACAACGGGCCTTCTTTCAAGAGACCAGCTTCTCACTTTGCTGTATGATCTGCTTCAGTAAGACAACCAAAACAGAGATGGAAAGAGACTAATATTTTTGTGTTATGTTTGAACTAATGTTTTTATGCCTTTTGGCCCCTGGGCCCAGTTTTTCCTTAGATACTTGTTTTTTTCCTGGGACTCAGATGCTAAAATTAGTACTGACCTTTGGATTGAAAAGGTAGAGTACATGTACCCAGAGTCCAGGGGAATAACTTAGGCTGAGCTGGATAAAACTCAACTGAAGAACAAGTGTGACATGATTTTTAAAAGATGTCTAATTGAACGCCACGAATGTGTGGAGACTTAGCTTAAAACGTGAAGGTTTAACTTTTCTTTTTATAGTTTTTTTTACATTTAACTTTATTTCAAAGTTTGTCACATCAAATGGTATGTGCTCTCCTCCTCCTCCTCTTCTTCCACCTCCTCCCCCCCTCCTCCCCCTCTTCCTTAGTATAGTGTAGTAATTAAGAGTATGGAGGATGTAGAGACCAACGGGCTTTGGCCTGAATCTAGATTATATTGGTTACTAGTTGGAGACCAGGAGACCATAGCCAATTGACTAGACTTCTCCAAGCCTCAGTTTCATCATCTGTGAGTTGGGCATGAAGGTAACCACATCTTAAGTGTTGTGAGGGTGCAGTGGAGAGTATGCTTTAGGTGCTGAGCACAGGGTCTAGAATGGAGCTGAATTCCAGGGCACGAGGTGGCAGTGGGGTTCCAGGCAAACATTTAACTCCACTGCGACTGGTGTTTTCATTGTGCCTTTGACCTGATGAATGAATGACTTGCTCTCTGTGTTTGCATACTTAGTTTCCAGACCCCTTTTCTGTAAAACTCTCAGTAGGCAGCACTCCCAGTGATCAGCTGGTCATCTGTCCTTTCCACAGGCTTCCAGCTCCTCCAGTACTGGCCATGGAGCAAAGGATGGCTGATGCATGAAATAAACTCCCTTTTACTCCACCTTATGAGGAAATGTAAGCAGCAGTGTTACCAGAAGCTCTTTCTAGAGGCACATTGCAGGCTAGCCCTGTCAGGCTTGGCGCTGTGTTTTTCTGTTTTGTTTTTTTTTAATGTTAGTTATGAAGAATGAATAAACTGTGCAGTAGGAAAAATCATCTATTTAGGTTTTTGCAAATGTAGCATCCAGAGTCTTCTCTTTTTGTTCTCATTTTTCCAATTGTGAAAAAGTCATTCTACTGTATCCAGTGATGTCCATATACCTAGAAATAACCATTTTAAACACACGTTGAATGTATTTAAAACACGTTTAATTATTCCTTCAATATACAAAAGAGTTCTATGAATGTTGGATTAACCACTGCCAACATCGTTAGATAGGAAATGTATTTTCTGCTGCCATTAGTATGATTTTTTTTAGGATTTTACTGGCAGATATCCATATGGGACTTTATACAGCACTCAGTGTATGCCCACACGTGAATTATTGCTCAGACAATGAGATGGGAGATGCCAGGGAGATTCTATGTGATGACTTAATTATAAACAGAGTTTTCTTTCTAAAGGTGTGGATTTTCTCTTTGAAGTTAATTTACTTGATAGACTCATATCATCTCTTGCCAAACCTGTGTTCATTTCTAGCAACTTGGAGGATTGGCCAGAGATGCCAAAGTATTCATAGTGAACCTGTTCTTGCGCAGCAAGGTGGTAAATCATGACTATCAAAGTGCTAATCATACTAATGTGAATTAATTCAGCAATACTGAAAACAGAGTTGTTCCATGCGTGTATATCACTTATTAGTGTAAACTTTCTTTGAGAACAATATATTTTTTAATGTATACAATGGCAAAAATGTGCTTTTCTCTTACTCTCTACCGTGTGTTCTAGTTATGTGTGTGTCTTATCCACCCCCACTAGGAAACCGCCAGGACTTTGTGGTCTCTCTTACTTCTCTGGGCTCCTTTCACAGTACCTGACACAGAGGAGCCCAAAAGACGCTTGAAAGGGGAGAATGAAGTGCAAGATCATTGGATCATCAGGGTGTCAAGGGCTGTGAGACACATGTTATACATGATCTTGTTGAATCTAAACAGCTCTTGTAAGGTAGAAATTAGTCCTGGTTTACAGGTGAGAAAACTGAGATTCAGGTGTGTGGAGCGCCCCTCTGAGATTCCCGCCCATGGGGACGTTCTCTCCAGGGCTGGGTGTCTTGCAGGGGAGATTTTTGATTCTGAAACATTTCTTTCAGGGAATGACTGATCCTAAACAGTGGTGATGGGGCAACAGCACAGGGAACCGCAGACCATTGCCGGATGGAGAATGACTTGGGGAGTCAGGTGGACCTGGGTTTAAATGACTATTCTACACTTAGTAGTTTTGTGTCTGCAAAATACTACCCGCCCCCAGTGTGCTCCATTTCCAAAGCTAGAGAATGGAGGTGATGAGGATTCAGCTTCCTTGCAGAGAGAGATAGTATTGTTCCTGTCTTACACACATGGAAATAGGAAGTATCATGAATTAGGTCACTTGACAAGCCTGAGGTCATTCTGTAGGTGAGGAACTCGGAGGCTCCGTGAGGGTCAGGAACATGGGCAAGTGATGGACTGTGTCCGGGTCTTAATTTCCTCCCATGCGAATTGAGGGCTTTGATGCCTGGCTTGCCAGGAGCCCGAGAGGGTCAGCCACGCTAATGCGAAAGCCCTTTACACATAGGAGTTTCTTAAATGTCAGTCACTGGGTCAGGGCTGTGACTTAGGTCACTTGGCAAGGTCAGGGCTGTGGCCGAGTGAGGATTCACCTCTCTGCTCCTATCACTTGTCACCTCTCCAGACGCAAGTCTAGGTACAGTTTGGTAACAGACGGCCATGACCTGTCACTCACCCCTGGTTGGCCCCCAGAGTACCCCACTGCCCTGCGGACTGTTATCGCTCATTCCTTAGGGCCACCGTCTGGTTCATGTCTCCCTTTCTCTTTGTTGTTCCCACCCATGTTCTCAAAGAGGATTATTCCCCGAGAGACAAGGGGTTTCCCAACGCTTACTCTTGATGAACCTGCCCCACACAGGACTTCAAAGGAGCACGAGGTGGCAGCCCTGTTGTATGTGGGTGGCATTCAGTTTGAGAGCTAGTTTTTGAGCATTTACTCTGTAATAGGTGCTCTGCGAGACACAGAAGTAGCCACAGCATAGGTTGACCTTTGAGGATCTTCTCTATGTAGGCAGAAAAGGCATACCCGTGAGACTTTAGCAATTGAAGATAGTCTAGAACAGCGGTACGCCGTAGTGGGGTGGCAGCAGGGGCATTCGGGCGAAGCACTGTCTGTAGAGGATTTAAATGTAATAGGAAGTTACCTCAGGCTTGGTTTGCTTTTTATCATCACTGTGTGCCATGGTGATTAACTACGCCTCCCCTGGACCAGACCATCACCCTGCCCCTCAGTACTGTTCTGGGTCACTTATCCACTGCTGTGTAATGAGTGCCATGGATGAGATGCTCAGGACGTCCCACTGGACTGGTCAGTGTGCACTGAGTTGTTGGTGTAAAGGGACTCTAGGAGCGCAGCGTGTGGCCCTGGAGACCGGAGCGGCCACTGGTGCCAGCCCAAAGCCATGGCCGTGCACTGCCTCCCTAAATCCACTTGGCAGCCCTGAAAGGCTGGAGTCCCGAGGTCGTTCTATGGATGAGGGACCAGGAGGCTCCGTGAGGGTCAGGAATGCAGGCAAGTGAGGGACGGTGTCCAGGTCTCGATTTCCTCCCACGTGAAATGAGGGCTCTGATGCCCACTTTCTAGCAGCCCGGGAGGCTCAGCCGTGCTGATGCTAAAGCCCTTTACACATAGGAGTTTCTTAAATGTCAGTCGCTACTAATCATGTGTGTTCGTGTTTGCGTACAGGCGTGTGTGTGTGTGTGTGTGTGTGTGTGTGTGTATGTGTAGAGGTAAGTCTGTGCACAATGTGAAGCGTTGGCTCGTAGCTGATAAGCACAAATGCCCAGACAGCCCTCGGGGGTAATGCAGTCCTTTCTTTTTCTTTCATGTGACTCTCCGTGAAAACCATTTTGATCTAAATTGTGTAGAATTGCTATTTACTGGTTTGTATCAATAATAATGAGTTGGCCAGTTAGTCTCTCATGTGCTCTCTATGACTAAAGATGTGGGGATAACTTCTCCATGGGGGAGAAATCAGATCTCATAAAAAATATGACAGTTTTAGTGCACAACTTTGGAAAGTGTGAAACATTACTTGCATGTAACTTTTACTTTCATTAAATACTCAAGACTACAAGACACTGGAGGGTCCAGAACTGCAGTAAGGCCCGCTCTCTTCTGAGTCAGGCATGCACACTGAATTGGTGCCTGAGAGATGCCTTGATGAGTCACTAAAAAGCACTAAAATGGTGGAATTTTGTCTGGGAAAAAGAGAGTGTCCTAGTTTAAACACTTCATGTTCGTGTACATGAATATGAAGTGAAAAATTTATCTGAAATTGTCCCTCAGAGAAAGAGAGATTTGCTATATATTAGGGTCCTTGCAAAATCTTCCATTTTACAAAGATCCTGATGTGTTTTTGGTCAGAGTTCACCAAAGCACTGGATGGATGAGACTCATGAGAACACGTGGGGGAGGCGCATTAGCCTGAAATCCCCTGTGTCAGTTCTTACTATGAATGCTTTTACCGATTGCATGATGAAAAAGGGTTTTTTAAAAAAAGGCAGAGAAGATGGCGGAAGAATACGAAGTGGAGATCACCTTCCTTCTCACAAATACATCAGAAATACATCTACATGTGGAACAACTCCTACAGAACACCCACTGAACGCTGGCAGAAGACCTCAGACCTCCCAAAAGGCAAGAAACTCCCCACATACCTGCGTAGGGCAAAAGAAAAAACAGAGAGAAAAGAATAGGGACGGGACCTGCACCAGTGGGAGCGAGCTGTGAAGGAGGAAAGGTTTCCACACACTAGGAGCCCCTTCGCGGGCAGAGACTGCGGGTGGTGGAGGGGGGCGAGCTTCGGATCCGCGGAGGAGAGCGCAGCCACAGGGGTGCGGAGGGCAAAGCAGAGAGATTCCCGCACGGAGGATCAGTGCCGACTAGCACTCACCAGCCCGAGAGGCTTGTCTGCTCACCCTCCGGGGCGGGCGGGGCTGGGAGCTGAGGCTCGGGCTGTGGTCGGATCGCAGGGAGAGGACTGGGGTTGGCAGCGTGAACACAGCCTGAAGGGGTTAGCGCACCACAGCTAGCCGGGAGGGAGTCCGGGAAAAAGTCTGCAGCTGCCGAACAGGCAAGAGACTTTTTCTTGCCTCTTTGTTTCGCGGTGCGCGAGGAGAGGGGATTCAGAGCGCCGCCTAAACGAGCTCCAGAGACGGGCGCGGGCCGCGGCGATCAGCGCGGACCCCAGAGACGGGCATGAGACGCTAAGGCTGCTGCTGCCGCCACCAAGAAGCCTGTGTGCGAGCACAGGTCACTCTCCACACCGCCCCTCCCGGGAGCCTGTGCAGCCCGCCACTGCCAGGGTCCAGTGATCCAGGGACAACTTCCCCGGGAGAACGCACGGCGCGCCTCAGGCTGCTGCAACGTCACGTCAGCCTCTGCCGCCGCAGGCTCGCCCCGCCTCCTCTGTACCCCTTCCTCCCCCCGGCCTGAGTGAGCCAGAGCCCCCGAATCAGCTGCGCCTTTAACCCAGTCCTGTCTGAGCGAGGAACAGACGCCCTCAGGCGACCTACACGCAGAGGCGGGTCCAAATCCAAAGCTGAACCCCGGGAGCTGTGCGAACAAAGAAGAGAAAGGGAAATCTCTCCCAGCAGCCTCAGGAGCAGAGGATTAAATCTCCACAAACAACTTGAGGTACCCTGCATCTGTGGAATACCTGAATAGACAACGAATCATCCCAAATTGAGGAGGTGGACTTTGGGAGCAATGATATATATATATTTTTCTCTTTTTCTCCTTTTGTGAGTGTGTATGTATATGCTTCTGTGTGTGATTTTGTCTGTATAGCTTTCCTTTTACCATTTGTCCTAGGGTTCTGTCTTTACGTTTTTTGTGTTTTTTTGTTTTTTTTTTTGTATAGTTTTTAGCGCTTGTTATCATTGGTGGATTTGTTTTTTTGGTTTGGTTGCTCTCTTCCTATCTTTTTTTTTTATTTTTAAATTTTTAATAATTATTTTTTATTTTAATAACTTTATTTTATTTTATTTTTTCTTTCTTTCTTTCTTTCTTTCTTTCTTTTTTTTCTCCCTTTTATTCTGAGCCGTGTGGATGACACAGTCTTGGTGATCCGGCCGGGCATCAGGCCTCTGCCTCTGAGGTGGAAGAGCCAAGTTCAGTACACTGGTTCACCAGAGACCTCCCAGCTCCATGTAATATCAAATGGCGTAAATCTCCCAGAGATCTCCATCTCAACGCCAAGACCCAGCTCCACTCAACGACCAGCAAGCTATAGTGCTGGACACCCTATGCCAAGCAACTACCAAGACAGGAACACAACCCCATCCATTAGCAGAGAGGCTGCCTAAAATCACAATAAGGTCACAGACACCCCAAAACACACCACTGGATGCAGACCTGCCCACCAGAAAGACAAGATCCCGCCTCATCCACCAGAACACAGGCACTAGTCCCGTCCACCAGGAAGCCTACACAACCCACTGAACCAACCTTACCGACTGGGAGCAGACACCAAAAACATTGGGAACTACAAACCTGCAGCTTGCAAAAAGCAGACCCCAAACACAGTAAGTTAAGCAAAATGAGAAGACAGAGAAACACACAGCAGATGAAGGAGCAAGGTAAAAACCCACCAGACCTAACAAATGAAGAGGAAATAGGCAGTCTACCTGAAAAAGAATTCAGAATAATGATAGTAAAGATGATCCAAAATCTTGGAAATAGAATGGAGAAAATACAAGAAACGTTTAAAAAGGACCTAGAAGAAGTAAAGAGCAAACAATGATGAACAACACAATAAATGAAATTTAAAATTCTCTAGAAGGAATCAATAGCAGAATAACTGAGGCAGAAGAACGGATAAGTGACCTGGAAGATAAAATAGTGGAAATAACTACCACAGAGCAGAATAAAGAAAAAAGAATGAAAAGAATTGAGGACAGTCTCAGAGACCTCTGGGACAATATTAAATGCACCAACCTTAGAATTATAAGGGTCCAGGAAGCAGAAGAGAAAAAGAAAGGGTCTGAGAAAATATTAGAAGAGATTATAGTTGAAAACTTCCCTAATATGGGAAAGGAAATAGTTAATCAAGTCCAGGAAGTGCAGAGAGTCCCATACAGGACAAATCCAAGGAGAAACACACCAAAACACATATTAATCAAACTATCAAAAATTAAATACAAAGAAAAAATATTAAAAGCAGCAAGGGAAAAGCAACAAATAACATACAAGGGAATCCCCATAAGGTTAACAGCTGATCTTTCAGAAGAAACTCTGCAAGCCAGAAGGCAGTGGCAGGACATATTTGAAGTGATGAAAGGGAAAAATCTACAATGAAGATTACTCTACCCAGCAAGGATCTCATTCAGATTTGACGGAGAAATCAAAACCTTTACAGACAAGCAAAAGCTAAGAGAATTCAGCACCACCAAACCAGCTTTACAACAAATAATAAAGGAACTTCTCTAAGTGGGAAACGCAAGAGAAGAAAAGGACCTACAGAAACAAACCCAAATCAATTAAGAAAATGGTAATATGAACATACATATCGATAATTACCTTAAATGTAAATGGATTGAATGCTCCAACCAAAAGACACAGACTGGCTGAATGGATACAAAAACAAAACCCGTATATATGCTGTCTACAAGAGACCCACTTCAGACCTAGGGACACATACAGACTGAAAATGAGTGGATGGAAAAAGATATTCCATGCAAACGGAAATCAAAAGAAAACTGGAGTAGCAATACTCATATCAATAAAATGGACTTTAAAATAAAGAATGTTACAACACAAGGAAGGACACTATGTAATGATCAAGGGAACAATCCAAGAAGAAGATATAACAATTATAAATGTATATGTATATATGCACCCAACATAGGAGCACCTCAATACATACGGCAAATGCTAACAGCCATAAAAGGGGAAATGGACAGTAACACAATCATAGTAGGGGACTCTAACACCCCACTTTCACCAATGGACAGATCATCCAAAATGAAAATAAATAAGGAAACACAAGCTTTAAACGATACATTAAACAAGATGGACTTAACTGATATTTATAGGACATTCCATCCAAAAACAACAGAATGCACATTCTTCTCAAGTGCTCATGGAACATTCTCCAGGATAGATCATATCTTGGGTCACAAATCAAGCCTTGGTAAATTTAAGAAAATTGAAATCGTATCAAGTATCTTTTCTGACCACAATGGTATGACACTAGATATCAATTACAGGAAAAAAAAAACTGTAAAAAAATACAAACACGTGGAGGCTAAACAATACACTACTTAATAACCAAGAGATCACTGAAGAAATCAAAGAGGAAATCAAAAAATACCTAGAAACAAATGACAGTGAAAACACGACGACCCAAAACCTATCAGATGCAGCAAAAGCAGTTCTAAGAGGGAAGTTTATAGCAATACAATCCTACGTTAAGAAACAAGAAACATCTCAAATAAACAACCTAACCTTACACCTAAAGCAATTAGAGAAAGAACAAAAAAACCCCAAAGTTAGCAGAAGGAAAGAAATCATAAAGATCAGATCAGAAATAAATGAAAAAGGAATGAAGGAAACAGTAAAACTAAAAGCTGGTTCTTTGAGAAAATAAACAAAATTGATAAACCATTAGCCAGACTCATCAAGAAAAAGAGGGAGAAGACTCAAATCAGTAGAATTAGAAATGAAAAAGAAGTAACAACTGACACTGCAGAAGTACAAACGATCATGAGAGATTACTAGAAGCAACTATATGCCAATAAAATGGACAACCTGGAAGAAATAGACAAATTCTTAGAAAAGCACAACCTTGTGAGACTGAACCAGGAAGAAATAGAAAATATAAACAGACCAATCACAAGCACTGAAATTGACACTGTGATTAAAAATCTTCCAACAAACAAAAGCCCAGGACCAGATGGCTTCACAGGCGAATTCTATCAAACATTTAGAGAAGAGGTAACACCTATCCTTCTCAAACTCTTCCAAAATATAACAGAGGGAAGAACACTCCCAAACTCATTCTACAAGGCCACCATCACCCTGATACCAAAACCAGACAAAGATGTCACAAAGAAAGAAAACTACAGGCCAATATCACTGATGAACATAGATGCAAAAATCCTCAACAAAATACTAGCAAACAGAATCCAACAGCACATTAAAAGGATCATACACCATGATGAAGTGGGGTTTATCCCAGGAATGCAAGGATTCTTCAATATACGCAAATCAATGTAATACACCATATTAACAAATGGAAGAATAAAAACCATATGATCATCTCAATAGATGCAGAAAAAGCTTTCGACAAAATTCAACACCCATTTATGATAAAAACCCTCCAGGAAGTAGGCATAGAGGGAACTTACCTCAACATAATAAAGGCCATATATGACAAATCCACAACCAACATTGTCCTCGATAGTGAAAAGCTGAAACCATTTCCACTAAGATCAGGAACAACACAAGGTTGCCCGCTCTCGCCACTATTATTCAACCTAGTTTTGGAAGTTTTAACCACAGCAATCAAAGAAGAAAAAGAAATAAAAGGAATCCAAATCAGAAAAGAAGAAGTAAAGCTGTCACTGTTTGCAGATGACATGATACTATACATACAGAATCCTAAAGATGCTACGAGAAAACTACTAGAACTAATCAATGAATTTGGTAAAGTAGCAGGATACAAAATTAATGCACAGAGACCTCTTGCATTCCTATACACTAATGATGAAAAATCTGAAAGTGAAATTAAGGAAACACACCCATTTACCATTGCAACAAAAATAATAAAATACCTAGGAATAAACCTACCTAAGGAGACAAAAGACCTCTATGCAGAAAACTATAAGACACTGATGAAAGAAATTAAAGATGATACAAACAGATGGAGAGATATACCGTGTTCCTGGATTGGAGGAATCAACATTGTGAAAATGACTATAGTACCCAAAGCAATCTACAGATTCAATGCAATCCCTATCGAACTACCACTGGCATTTTTCACAGAACTAGATCAAAACATTTCACAATTTGTATGGAAACACAAAAGACCCCAAATATCCAAAGCAGTCTTGAGTAAGAAAAACAGAGCTGGAGTAATCAGGCTCCCTGACTTTGGACTATACTACAGAGCTACAGTAATCAAGACAGTATGGTACTGGCACAAAAACAGAAATATAGATCAATGGAGCAGGATAGAAAGCCCAGAGATAAACCCACACACATATGGTCACCTTATTTTTGATAAAGGAGGGAAGAATATACAATGGAGAAAAGACAGTCTCTTCAGTAGGTGGTGCTGGGAAAACTGGACAGCTACATGTAAAAGAATGAAATTAGAACACTCCCTAACACCATACACAAAAATAAACTCAAAATGGATTAAAGACCTAAATATAAGGCCAGACACTATAAAACTCTTAGAGGAAAACATAGGCAGAACACTCTATGACATAAATCACAGCCAGATCGTTTTTGACCCACCTCCTAGAGAAATGGAAATAAAAACAAAAATAAACAAATGGGACCTAATGGAACTTAAAAGCTTTTGCACAGCAAAGGAAACCATAAACAAGACAAAAAGACAACCCTCAGAATTGGAGAAAATATTTGCAAACCGAGCAACTGACAGAGGATTATTCTCTAAAACCTACAAGCAGCTCATGCAGCTCAATATCAAACAAATAAACAACCCAATCCAAAAATGGGCAGAAGACCTAAATAGATATTTCTCCATAGAAGATATACAGATTGCCAACAAACACATGAAAGAATGCTCAACATCATTAATCATTAGAGAAATGCAAATCAAAACTACTGTGAGGTATCACTTCACACCAGTCAGAATGGCCATCATCAAAAAATCTACAAACAATAAATGCTGGAGAGGCTGTGGAGAAAAGGGAACCCTCTTGCACTGTTGGTAGGAATGTAAATTGATACAGCCACTATGGAGAACAGTATGGAAGTTCCTTATAAAACTAAAAGTAGAACTACCATATGACCCAGCAATCCCACTCCTGGGCATATACCCTGAGAAAACCATAATTCAAAAAGAGTCATGTACCACAATGTTTATTGCAGCTCTATTTACAATAGCCAGGGCATGGAAGCAACCTAAGTGTCCATCAACAGATGAATGGATAATGAACATGTGGCACATATATACAATGGAATATTACTCAGCCATAAAAAGAAATGAAATTGAGTTATTTGTCATGAGGTGGATGGACCTAGAGTCTGTCATACAGAGTGAAGTAAGTTCAGAAAGAGAAAAACAAACACCGTATGCTAACAATATATATGGAATCTAAAAAAAAAAAAAAAAAATGGTCATGAAGAACCTAGGGGCAGGATGGGAATAAAGACACAGTCCTACTAGAGAATGGACTTGAGGACACGGGGAGGGGGAAGGGTAAGCTGGGACAAAGTGAGAGAGCAGCATGGACATATATACACTACCAAATGTAAAACCGATAGCTAGTGGGAAGCAGCCACGTAGCACAGGGAGATTAGCTCTGTACTTTGTGACCACCTCGAGGGGTGGAATAGGGAGGGTGGGAGGGAGGGAGACGCAAGAGGAAAGAGATATGGGGATGTGTGTATATGTATAGCTGATTCACTTTGTCATAAAGCAGAAACTAACACACCACTTTAAAGCAATTATACTCCAATAAAGATGTTAAAAAAAAAAAAAGGCAGAGAAATCGAATACAGGCTTAGTCATTACTGCAGAGGTCATGACTTCACAGTCGCCAGATGTTGAATGTTGTGTTAGTTAAGGTCATGCTAATTGCCGTAACAAATAAACCCAAACGTGTACCGTGGTTCAAACATGATGGAAGGTTATTGTCCATTTGCATAAAGCCCCAAATGGGTGTGTCACTTTCCTGGTGCGGACCTGGTGATTCAGTGACCCAGCTTCCTTCCATCATGTGGCTCCACTTCATTTAACATGTGGGTTCCCAGGGCATGATGCTTGTCAGCAACAAGCTGGTGGAAGCAGAAAGGTCCTGGCAGATTGCACACGGCAGGTCTTGATGGGCCAGGCCTGAGGGCAGCATACATCACTTCCACTCCCATTTCGCTGACTGCGTTTCAGTCACACAGTCACTCCCATCTGTAGCACAGGCTACAGTCCTATCTTCAGAAGAAGAGGAAATGGGTTTGCTGAGTAGGTAGCTATTCTGTCAGATGAAATTTTATCAAAACCACAAAGGGTCACTTTAAAATGGAACACAGTAATATGCTGTGGGGATCACAGATATATTTTTTACCTATGAGGGCCACTGGCCTGATGCTCTGTGAAGGGCTTCTTATGGCTTAGGATAGATTTTTTTCCATGGCAGTGTCACACATAGATTTGGAAAGTGCGGTATCACAGGCAACTTGGAAGAAAAGTGGATAATGTGCTCGGGGAAATCGTTAGACAACACAAAAAGCGATGACAGGCATGTAGAAGATGTCTAGGGAAAATGCTGAACTAAATTGCTTCACAGAAGGTGGAAATGGAAAGAAAGGTTCTATTTCTAGAGTCACATAATATACGTGCTTTCACGTATTAGTCATAAAGTTTACTTAGTCCTGTGGACCAAAACTTGGGTCGGCTGGGGAGGAGGTGTCGGGATCTTCTTGTTGGGGAAGAGGGCTGTCGTATTTGGGAGAGACCATATATTCAAGCACATATTAGAACATAAAAAGTAAAGACTCTCATGATGGAAGAAGGGACGCCTCTTGCAGCTTGGGAGAGGGTCGTCAGGTGTGCTCAGAGCACCATTCTGCAACCGGGAGCAGAGGGCGAGGCGAAGCTGGGGGATGGGACCAACGCCAGTCCTGAGCGCTGACGGGGGTGGGGGGTGGGTGGGTGGGGAGATGGGTGAAAGAGGACCCGGAGGGATAGGACAGAGGGGGAGGCAGTTGACAGCCTTACGGGAGCATCTCTGCCCTCTCTCTGGAAGAAGCCTCTGGCAACATCTGTCACGCCGAGGTGGGCATATCCACGTGGTCCTCGCCTCTTTCTTGCTGTGTGACGTGAGGCAGATGCCTCAACCTCTCTGCGTTTCTGTTACCTCAACCGTATCCCGAAGGGCTCATGTGAGATTTAGTAAGACGATGTGCTCACAGGGCTGTACACACAGGAAGAGCTTTATAAACAGTCTCCCGTCTCCTGTGCAGCGACTCGCCGGCTCCACTGTTGGTGAACATCGTCTCCATAACTGGACCTGAGAAACTGGGGAGACGTTCTCCCCCTGCAAACTGTGACTTCATGACAAAAAGAAGCTCAGCCTCCTCCATCCCGAAAGATTCCTCAGTGCAGTGCCTTATAACAGAGGTTAGGCAATGGTGAGAACTTTCATTGTCATTGATTTTTTTTTTTTTTTTTGGTATGTCTGGTATTGATTCTTTTTTTTTTTTTTTAATTTTATTGAAGTATAGTTGATTTACAGTGCTGTACACCTGAAACTAAAAACTAACTTAACGTTGTAAGTCATTGATTTTTAATTCCTGAAATCCTTGTTCTACCTGAGCATTGTATAAAGGCCGTTCCTATGAGGAAGAGTTCTGTGGGACCTGAGAGCTGTCATATCACTTCTCAGGACAGTGTTTCACGTGTGTACCTTCTGAGGTACAGAATGGGGGAGAGGCGTAATCACTGATTTGATAGATGAGGAAGCTGGGACACAGAGCAGGGATTTATGCTACACAGGCAGGCCTAGGGCTAGACAATCCTATTGCACCATCGTTTCAAAGTGGACACAGGTTAGAGCAGCTCCCCGCCCCCTACCAGATCCCTTTGGAAGGCACCAGCGGAGACCTCAGTGAGAAAAATCAAGTCAGGCTAAAGGAAGAACCTTGGTATTTGAGTAACTAAAGCCAAGTTTGGAATTGTGCTTCCCATAACTTCAGGTGGTTTCTAAGCTTTGCAGAACATTGCTGGTTAAATGGTTGCTTGCTGGGAAAAGAAAAACCAAAAACAACAACAAAAAAAACATGTAAGTATAGAGTGGTCATCTTCTTAAATATTCCTTTGGGATTTTGTTTACAAACTCATCTCTCTGCCTTTTGGGAGATATTCTCTGGGCCACAGAAGTTTGAATCGGTCAAGTCTAAGAGTGTTTGTATTCCTTTTAAATCCATTGTTTTAAAAGTTACTTGGAGCAATAAAAACCTCAATTCCTAGTGTGAAAACTTAGGCATGGTAGAGGCCCAGCAAGCAATATTGACTTAAGTGTGCAGAACACTTTGTGACAACGCTTGATTGTACATTGTAAAACAGGGGACGCATGTTGAAATTCCTCCTGGGTGCTTTAACTCGTGCATTATATGTGCAGTATTTTCAATTAGCTACAGAAAAAAGTACCTTCGTTGTGAGTCTATTTTTACAGCTGGGAATTGCCCTGAAAACACAACTGACTATTTCATACATGTGAGATTTATTTCAATGACTCATGGGGCATTTGCAGTTTAACCAATAATTGAAAATATTATTGCAGTGTGGCAGGTAAAAGTAGGAAGTCATTTTGCATTCCTCCGAGCTCAATAGGCTTATGTTAGTCCAAGGGGCGGGCAGTGGACAGCGGGCGAGAGCAGTGTTGAGACTCGACCCTTCCCATTTCATTCCGGGCTGTGCTACACCATGGAAAGAAAGAGACCGCCTGGCCTAAGGATGCCGTGAGAGGGTGTCTCAGCAAGGACCCAAAGCACTAAGGTGTTCTCTTGTGTCTCTCTCCTGTTTTCATGTACCAGACACAGATGGAAGGTCCGATCATATGTGAGGAGCCCCATCCTTCCCCTGATTCTTCGCCGACTCCCTGTTTCTTCCCTACCATGCTTTTGCCCCCTGTTTCACATCAGCTGTCACCCAGCTCGCCAAGGCAGGAAGCTAGCTTGAGACTCTCAGGATGGACCAACCAGCCCCTCCATGGTGGTTCATAAACATTACTAGGGATTTGGAATATGTGTTCCCGCTGAAAGGATGTTGTAAATGGTGGTTAGGTAACGCTGTATTAAAATACATTCTTGCTCCTGTGATTCAATCAAAGCATGGGTTAATTAGGTATTCTGTGGGCAGAATTAAAATCCTAACCACCAATTTTTAATTTTTCTCTGGATCAACAGTTCTTAGCCAGGGGCTATCCCCCTCTCTCCCAGGAACGTTTGTCAATGCCTGCAGACATTTGGTTGTCACAACTGGGTGAGCGGTGCTACTGGCATCTAATGGGGAGGCCAGAGATACAGCTAAACATCTCACAATACACAGGGCAGCCGCTACAACACAGAACTAGCCAGTCCCAAACGTCAATAATGCCAAGCTGTGAAAGCTTGCTCTAGAAAAAAAGAAATAACTTCCCCAAAGACTTTACGATCCCAACCTGCTTGTAAGATGGTGGCTTCTGCAATCGACATTAGTATGTGAGGTGAATTCAGGTGCTCGCCAAAGGGCTGGCTTCTTCATCGATGCCCTGGTTACAGAGTCCCTTGGTGTCCCTTGTGCGGCGCTGGACACTGGGGAAGCTTGGTGAACAGGACGGAAAATGTCCCGCCCCACCCACAGCAGAAAGAGCAGGATTATGGAGGCTGGAGGTGGGAAAGAGCCTGGCAGCTTCTGCAAACTGCCAGGGGGAGAGTGTATCTGTCAAAGGAAGCCAAATCTGAGCAGGCTGGCCAGGTCGCAGGCTGTGGGAGGGTAAGAGCTCAGGGAAGCCACTGCAGGTTTGATGCAGGTCTTGGTGCCAAAAGTCAAGGTCAGCCTTCCCTATCAGCAAGCTCACTGAGCAGTGCAGACGGTGAGTTCGGTGTAGGAGACTGATGTCTTCTTCCAGGAATGTGGGTGGCTTGCTGAGCACAAAGAAGGCAGAGAGAGTAGACCGTTCAGGAACCGTCTCCGAGGTGGAGAGACAGAGCTTGTTGATGGTTCAGTGGGGCCGGGGAGAGGCTGGAAGATGACTCCCAGACTTTCCGCTTAGATTCTTGAGTGGGTGGGGAGCCGCACTTACGGAGATGTAGATCCTGGAGGAATAGCACATTTAGGGAGGAGGAGTCCTCTTTCCTCCCATTGCAGAATTTCTACGAAGACGGATAAGGGCACTTCTCTATATCTTTCTACCCAATGTTTCTTTCGAAAAGAAGCATTGGGCTTTAGAGTCAGCTCTGTTAGCTAAAATCTAAGATATTTCTCCTGGATTACCTCTTCTCTCCAGTTCCCATCATAGTAGGCTTTCCACTGTAGCTCAGAGTTATTTCTAAATGGCTTCCTTGGGCAGTCATCAAGCATTTTCTGTGTGAGATATTCTCTCCATCTAAGCAAATAAAACAGTAATGAGACTCCGCTCACCATCCAGGCTTCTGAGACACAGCTTGTCTGGCTTCGCCACACTAAAACTTTTTAAAAACTGTGATAGTCTAATCCTGCCCTATTTCATTTTCAGCTGGTAGGAAACCCTTTTCCTTATTCATGAGCCTGGCAGTCTCGGAAGAAGTGCACCAGGAAATCATCAGAGCCTGATGCCCGTTTCCTGGGTCCCTCAGTGACCATTGGTCCTTTCCTGACGCCAACACCAGGGCCATTCAAGGAGGCTGCACGGGGCCCAGCTGCTGCCCCGGGAGGACAAGGCCACTCAGGTCACGTTCCCTGAGGACTTGTGACCAGAGGTGAAACTCTGATAAAGTCACATGGTAGACCCTTGAAGCCCACCTGCAGCAGAAACATGAAGGAAATGGCCCACAGTTGAAAAAAGACCACCAGTAAATAGAAAAGGCAGCTTAAAAATTCCCTTTGATTTTCAGAAATTGGAATTTGGGGAAATTTTGCCTCTGAGGAATCCGTTAGGATGGGCTGGCGAGTCCACCTTCAGAGGCTGAGGAGAGAGACCCCAGGACTCCTCGACCCTCTGTGATAACGGCAGTCATGGCAGAGCCAGCTTGGTTGAGCCCTTGGTGTTCAAGAGCTGTCCAAAGAACCTGAGATGTATCACCCATTTTTATTCCTCACATCAGCCCATAAGGCAGGGACTACTGTTTTACCTGTTGTACAGTGGGCACAGTGAAGTGTAGTGCTTGTCAAAAGTCATGCAGTGAATTGGTGGGGGACCTCGTCTGAACTTGGGTAGTTTGTCTCAGGAGCCTACAGAGGCCAAGATGCCTAAGAACTGGTGCTCTCTCAAAGAGTTATTAAAAGGCACAATTATGCAAAAACATATTTTTGGTATCTTTTTTAGAATATTGACATTTTTAATGTGCCTGCAGTAATTGGGAAAAGAAAGTAAATAATAAAAAGATCTGTCTTAAGGTATATTTGTTTGCTGACTAAAAGTTTTAAATAAGGGTTTTTATTTTTTACTTTTTATTTGAAGGTAGTTGTAGATTTTTTTTTCACATCTTTATTGGAGTATAAATGCTTTACAGTGTTGTGTTAGTTTCTGCTGTACAACAAAGTGAATCAGCTATATGTATACGTATATCCCCATATCCCCTCCCTCCCACCCTCCCTATCCCATCCTTCTAGGTCATCACAAAGCATCGAGTTGATCTCCTTGTGCTATGCATATGACCCAGCAATCCCACTCCTGGGCATATACCCTGAGAAAACTATAATTCAAAAAGATACATGTACCACAATGTTCATTGCAGCACTATTCACAATAGCCAGGACATGGAAGCAGCCTAAGTGTCCGTCAACAGATGAATGGATAAAGAAGATGTGGCACATATATACAATGGAATATTACTCGCCATAAAAAGGAACAAAATTGAGTTATTTGTAGTGAGGTGGATGGACCTAGAGTCTGCCATACAGAGTGAAGTAAGTCAGAAAGAGGAAAACAAGTACCGTATGCTAACACACATATATGGAATCTAAAAAAAAAAAAAAAAAAGGTTCTGATGAACCTAGTGGCAGGACAGGAATAAAGATGCAGACGTAAAGAACGGACTTGAGGGCACGGGGGGAAAGGGGAAGCTGGGATGAAGTGAGAGAGTAGGATTGACATATATATACACTACCAAATGTAAAATGGATGGCTAGTGGGAAGGTAGTTGTAGATTGATATGCAGTCATAAAAAACAGTAGAGGGAGATCCCTTCACCTAGTTCCCCCAAAGGTATCATCTTGCACAACTAGTACACAGCAATAAATACCACAACTAGTACATTAACATTGTATAATCCACCTCGTTCAGATGTCAACAGTTTGACATGTACTCGTGTGTGTGTGTGTTTGTGTGTGTACTTATTTCTATGCAGTTTTATCATATTGTGGATTTGTGTCACCACCACGGTCAAGACGCAGGACAGTTTCATCACCAGGACCCCTCATGCAAGCTTTTTATAGTCACATCCATCCACCTCCATCTCAGCTCCCCTAATTCCTGGTTGCCGCTAATATGTTCTCCATCTCTCTAATTTTGTCATTTTAAAAATATTTTATAAATGGAATCATACAGTATGTAACCTTTTGGTTTTTTGGGGGGAGGGTTTGTTGTTGTTGTGTTTTGCTTTGTTTTGTTTGGCAGTGCAGCCAGGCTTGCAGGGATCTTAGTTCCCTGCCCAGGGATGGAAGCTGGGCCCCGGCAGTGAAATCGCCAAATCCTAACCACCGGAACACCAGGGAATTCCCCAGTATGTTACCTTTTGGAACTGACCTTTTTCACCAGCATAATTCCCTTGAGAGGCATCCCAGTTGATACATGTATCAATAGCTCATCCCCTCTTCCTGCTGAGTGGTGTTCCATGTATGGATGTGCTACAGTTTATTTAACCAGTCACTTGTTGGAGGACATCTGGGTTGTTTCCAGTTTGGGGCTATTACAAATAAAGCTGCTACCAACATTGGTGCAGGTTTTCGTGTGAAGATGAGTTTCCATTTCTCTGAAATAAATGTCTAAGATTGCTGGATCATATGGTTAAATGCATGTAAGAGACTGCCAAACTATCCTGGAGTGGCTGTACCATTTTACATTCCCACCAGCAATGTGTGAGTGACCCAGTTTCTCTGCATCTTCTCCAGCATTTGGTATTATCACTAGTTTTTTGGTTTTTTTTTTTTAAGTTTTTATTTATTTATTTATTTATTTATTTATTTTTGGCTGTGTTGGGTCTTCGTTTCTGTGCGAGGGCTTTCTCTGGTTGTGGCAAGCGGGGGCCACTCTTCATCGCGGTGCGCGGGCCTCTCACTATCGCGGCCTCTCTTGTTGCGGAGCACAGGCTCCAGACGCGCAGGCTCAGTAATTGTGGCTCATGGGCCCAGCCGCTCCACGGCATGCGGGATCCTCCCAGACCAGGGCTCGAACCCGTGTCCCCTGCATTGGCAGGCAGATTCCCAACCACTGCACCACCAGGGAAGCCCACTAGTTTTTATTTTAGCCATTCCAATAGGTGTGTATTGACAGCCAGTTGTGGTTTTAATTTGCATTTCCCTAATGGCTAATGATGTTGAACATCTCTTCATGGGCATATTTGCCCTCTGTATGTTCTCTTCAATGAAATGTCAGTCTGTGTCTTTGGCCCATTTTCTGATTGACTTGTTTGGTGTTCTTTACTTTATGTTGTGAGAATTGTTTGTATATTCTAGATAGTGTATCAGCCTTGTGTCAGATATGTGGTTTGCAAATATTTTTTCCTAATCTGTAGCTTGTCTTCTCATCATCTTTGCAGAGTCCTTTGCAGAGCACATCTTTTTAATTTTGATGAGGTGGATTTATCAGTGTTTCCTTTTTGGGGGTCAGACTTTTAGTATCAAGTCTAAGACAAAGTAGGGTTTTGATTCCTGCCTCCTCTAATGTGCAGTGTCTGATCACGAGAAAGAAGGCGGTGGGGCAGGATGGACACTGGAGTGTGAAGGGGTTGTTCTTCCAGCCTCTGTCTAGTTTGGACTCTGGTGTGTGGCATGGTGAGTTGCTGCTCAAGGTTATGGCCCCAGGGTAGACCTGGTCCTACAAAGACTGTAAGATGATGATGGTGTAAAGCAAAACTCCCAAAATCTCAGTTTCCAGAACCATACGTGGTACCTTCTAACACAAGGCCTTGTTGCACGTGAGATCCTCTGTCTGGAGCTCTCTCCCCTGCCCCCAGCCCCCTCCTGCTTTGTCGTATAAAGTTCTTCCTCCAAAGCTGGCCTACCCGGCCCTTCCTCAGAATACCTCCTCAACCCCTGCCTGCCCCCATCCCCCCAGGTGTGTCTCGGCTCCCTTTGTTGTAAATTTCACTTGCTGTCATACCACTTGGGAAGCAAATGTGTCAAAATGAATGTCAATGTCCACGCAGTATTTATGATGATGTCATTAAAGTCCGTTTCCCTCTAGACCAAGGTTTCTCAGCCTCAACCCTATTGACATTTTGGAGGCGACAGGTCCTTGTTGCGCAGGGATGTCCTGAGCCCCGTAGGGTGTTGAGCAGCACCCTTGGCCTCCGTCCACTATATGCCAGTAGCACCCTCCCCCTACGCCCAGTTGTGACAACCGAAAACGTCTCCAGATGTTGCCGGATGTTCCCTGAGGGACAAACTGCCCAGGTGGAGAACCACGGCCCTAGACTCTCAGCTCTGGGAGAGTAGGCACCAAGCCCATTTGTCCGTGTTCTCTCCCCAGCCCTGTGCCTGATACACTAGTGCTTCATTAATATTTGTGAAATAAATCAATGGATGAACAGTACCTGCTATTGAATAGTTCTTTACGTGGCAACCTTGGAAAGGCCACCTGATTCTTTCAAAAGAATCAAGTGGGTTTCATTGTGAATTTGAGCCTCAAAATCTAGAGTTCCTCTCCTCATAGTTGAATACAGTTTCCTTGCCCTCTTCCCCTGCTGCCTGAAATAAAGATGCAGGAGTCTTCGAGTTCCTGCTTGATTAAAGCCCACATCCTCTGTTAACACTGCCAGAGCACCTCCATCATTCACAGGGCTGGGAGGCCTCCCACTATCTCTGAACGCTCCTTCTTCCAAGAAAAAGAGGACATCCCTGCCGGCAGAATGGGAACCTCGTGCAGGTGGCATTTTGCCGGTAATTTGGCTCTGCTGGAGACGCAATTCAGCATTCGTCTGCTGAGTCTCCTTCCCTCTCTGGCCTCTGCTCCCTTTTCATGAGGAAAGGGAGGAAAAGAGAGATTTGGGCTCAGTTTTGCTTAGCTAAGCATGTAACTGAATATAATTAGTTCAGAAAGTTCCCAGGGAGTAGGTACAGTAGTCGTAAGAATAATTTAGGGATGTGTGAGCATTTTAGGTTTTTCTCTGTACCTGGCAGTTTGGTTCCCTGAATGATAGAGCTGACTTTGCTTTGGGGGGGGCGGGGGAAAGGGCTGCTGGGCATGGGGGAGCAGGCAGTGGGTGGGGAGGAGAGGCTGATGGGGGTAACGGCTGGGTATGCCAGCCTCGGCTCCCTACCGCTGCTTTATGGGAGGGGTCTCATTGGTACTCAGAGGTGCCGCAGCAGAGGGAGGCCGGGGCTGGTCCTCCCCCGCGCCGTAGAGGAACAACTGGGCCCGCTGTAAACGCCTTCCCTGCCCATCCTTGCGGGAGGCTCGGCATGACGCAGGCATTCTCCACTCCAGCCGCAGAACGTCCGCGGGCTGTAGAAGAGCCTGATTTGATAAGGTGGGCTGGCAGGCCAAAGCTTTAACTACTGGTACCACAAACCTTCCCTTCTGGGATTCACAAAAGGGATGGACTGGATCCCTTCCTCTCTCGTGGGTCGAAAGTTCCAGGGAGGACCACTGTGATGGTGTCAGCACAGTTGTTGCTTTGACAAGAAACAGTCTGTGACTTCAGACTGAAGGCTCGATTCTAAGTTAAGGAAAGTCAGTTGTGACGCATTGGGGAAGAGTGGAAATGTGTGCTTTTTTGTGCTCTAGAAGAGCCTTCCTTATCCTCGGCACAACTAGCGTTTGGGGCTGGATAATTCCTTGAGGTGGTGACCGTCTCCTGCACCGTAGGACGTCTGGCAGCATCCCTGGCCTCAACCCGTGAGAAGCCAGTAGCACCCCGTCCCAGGTGTGACAACCCAAAACACCTCCGGACGTTGCCAAATGTCTCTTGGGGGGCAGTGCCGCTCTCCCTCCCAGTTGGAACCACTGCAGTAGAGTAACAAGCTTTCTGTTCAATTCCTGTGCCCTGTAGAGCTGTGGTCACTTGTTTACTCCGAGTATTTGGTGATTTAAGCACAGGACAGAGAGGTAGAAAGAAGGCAGTGTTTCTTTACTTTTTCCTTGGTTGACCCTTTAAACTCCCGCACAAGAGTCAGCATGATATATTGACTAAAAGTGTCGGTTTTCAGACATCTCTTCACCTTGTATGATCTGTATGATCTGGGCAGGTCATTTAATTGGGCCTCAGTTTTCATTATCTGTAAAATAAAAGTACTAATGCCTACTTCTTAACTTGAGGATTCAGCTAGACGTTGAATATATAAAGCTCCAGGTACAGTGTCTGGCATATAGTAGGCATTCCATAAATGATGGCTAGTATTCTTGAGTACTTAAGAATGTATTTTACAAGTTTTAAACAAATTGGATTTTTTTTTGAGTTAGCAAAAGCAGTTGCTGCTGCTACCTAAACTAGTAATGGGAACAGTTAATTTCCATAGAATTACAGCTTATTTCTTAAACATTATGGAGTTCCAACTATATAGTAGGTACTATGCTATATGCAGGGAATAAAAAATTAACTGTAATCCCTGCCATTAAATATCTAATATGTAGATTTAGCCACATAAATGGGTCAAATCATGTTCATCAAAATAAAGCCATCGCTTACTGAAAAAGCTCAACGTGAAATGGTCCATGGGTTGTAATGGGGTGTAGCATTCATTTTAGTGTAGATAAAAGGGTCCCAACATTATTTCTCAACTCTCTCCTTTTCCAATAAGTACCATTTTTTATTCAAGTTTTTATGATCCTGTGATTCAACCACTGTGATTTAATTGTGTTCTGTAGCCTTCTCTGCTCCCTCTTAGTACACATCTCAGCTGAGCTATCTGGAATATATTACCATATCTTTAAGTTTTCTTCAAGGATAGTTTCCTAGCTTCTGAACGATACTGTGTTGGATGGATGTCAGGAACTGTCCTTTACTGTTGGGTGTTGTAAGTTGTGCCCTCCCAGATGTAGTCCCTGAGTCAAGGATAAAGTGTAATTGATTCGTTGAGGAAGTGCTCCCAGGTGAAACAGTAAGGGAATGGAAGAAATGGGAATTAGAAAGGGAAGCAGCCTATCAAGGGGCGATATCAGGTGAAGTCCTACATCAGCCTAATCCCACGGGGAGCTCTAGAGAGTCTGTTGCACCTTCGGGTGGTCTGTGCCACCTTGAGGCAAAGAAGCTGGGCTTTTGTACTCCTGACCAGTAGTCAGTGGCTGTTGACCTCCCGGATGGCAGAATGCTGTATGTAAACTCCCAGCCACTTAGAACCCACTAAGATCGTGGGCTCCAACTCACAATAGCAAGCCTCTGAAAATAGCAGGTGCAAATGATTAGCAACAAAGAACACAGACGCTAGAGGAGAAATGCACAAAGCTGATAAGAGGTCACCCACGGTGTCCCTTCATTGGAAATTTAGGTCGCAGTGATCATTGTTATTGCAATCTATCTATTGCAAAGAATATTGCAGTGATTTTGCTACTAGAAATAACTCCACAGTGAACATTTTTAGACTCAAATCTTTTTTTTTTTTTATTATTACCTTAGAACTGAGTGATAGAAGGAATATTACTTTTCCAGTAGGTATATACATTTTAAAGAATATGCATATGAAAAATTGCCTTTCAGAAAGATTTTTATCAATTTACACTTCCAACACTTACTGTTCATTTTCTTTTTTAGCAACAATCTAGAGAGCATTGATTTCTCACCTATGAACTGAAGACCTGTAGACAACATCAGAGTTATTCTCAGGGGTCAGAAAAGTCATGTTCCTGGTCTAGCTTTGAGTAGAGACTGAATAAATGATATCTCAAAATATGATTGTTTTGAAATGTATCAAGATGCTGTTATGTATAGCTAAAAAGCATTTGCATTTTATTAGTGTTTATGAATTCATGGTAGCATTTTATCATGTATTTTCACCAGTACTAAAAATATAACTAGTCATGAAGCATCTGTAACACTTTTTTTTAGGTCTCAAAAAGGTGCTACCTTGTTTTAAAGATTGAGAACCACGAGTCAATATCACTATGATGTCTTAGGACATGTCTTGACTATTGATTAGAAAATCACCCATATAAACTGTTTTGTCTTAAAGATTTGTCAGTAAGAAAGTCTATACGACTTGGCACCATACATAATAAAGCAGATTTAATGACCCAAGTCAACAGACTAAAAAGCACATCTCAGAACCATGAAAGGTTTTTGGGAACATACCTACCTACCTCCACCCCCGCCATAATAGAACCCCTTCTTTCTCTTATAGGGGTAAGGGAACACACCAGCATTGTCTTATTCTGTGTTTTAAATAGTCTAAAGAAATTATAAAGACACAGACAGGGCTATATCAAGGTGGAAGTATTGTTTGGCCTGTTTTCTTAGCTCAATCCTTGAGGCTTTCTAAATAGCTGTTGAAGTAAAAATCAGAGACTGTTTCGGGTCTTGAGCATTGAGGAAGACAACGGCGACATTTACTGAGCCCCTACTCTGAGCCAGATACTGTGCTAGTTCCTGTCTGCCTTTCTGTTGTGAATATGGAATTCCCATGACCACCCTTGAAATTCGATTTCTAATACAGTAAAGGAGAAAGCTGAGGTTGATAAAGATCGTGACTTGCCTTGGATCTCTTGGTTAGTAAATGGTGAAATTGGGATTTGAACCTTACATGAATTTCCCCTGACACTTAGAGGAAAATAGAATAAATGTCCCATAATCTTGTATTTTAAAAGATGGACAACTCTCAATTTAAAAAAGACCATTAAAAAAAAGATGGACAACTAACAAAGCCCCAACTGCCTTCTTCCTCATAACCTTCCCCTTTCACCTCAAAAGAGATTTCAGAATGAATGGTATGTGGATGAAAGACACTTGGATGTCAGTTAGAGTGTACTTATAATATGTCTCTTTGTTGAAGGAACCTTTTAGACATTGTTGCCATACATTTCAGTAGCTGAACATTTCTTTCCTGGGTATTTTTAGGTTCCTTTCTGGCAAAATTAATTAGTGTCATAGATCAAGCATATACTTTGAAGTCTGATAAAAATGTAAGAAAAAATCCAAAGAGGTCTCTAAGTCTCTCTCCAGTAACCTGAAAGAAGACATTTTAGAACCACCAAGCTACTGTCACTTTGATCAGTTGGCATTTCCTGTTTGTTCTCTTAAGTCTTAAGAATGCTAACTCATTCAGATAATACTCTGTACACTTCCCAAGGGTATCAAGAGGCCCTTTAGTTTTGCTTGTTCATCTCATTTTCTGGCTTAAGAGAATGTGGTAGATATTTGGAAATGAGGACAGGTTCTGGTGGATGTAGTTCAGTAATGTTTGTAGAGGCTAGAGGGACTAGAGTCCTCCTCTCTCCATTATAGGACCAGACCTGAGGCTTAACCACAGTTATTTGTTCATTAGCAACTGCAGTCACTTTGCAGATACAGCCTGCACTTCCATAGGTCAACTCCTGAAGTTCTCCAGAATGCCTATTGCCAAACACCCTTAACAGTGTTAGGCCTTTGCCTGTCGGCAGAGTGTTGGTGAGAAACATTTGGCCTGACTGCTGGGCAGCACAGTCCTACTTAAGGCCACTTAGAAGTCTCAGTTTGGCAGCCTTTCCTTCACATTTACTTCTTTGGGAAGCTCTGTCAAAAAAGCTGTTGGGAGAGGTCATGATTCTAATATAATCTGATGTGCTATTTCTTCTCCTCCTCCTGTAGCCCCCCCCCAGAAGAACTGGTTAATCCAGAGGTACATTAATAAAGGATCTTAGTTTCCAAGAACCAGGATCCTAGGAACACAGAGACCAGAAGGATATCAACAGTTTCCCAGTGCCTGAGAACATGTCAGCTTTCATTGATGGGAAGGAGCTGGTTGTCACACCTTGCCCCCCACCAAGATAAACTGGGGGACTGTCCTTGTTATGCTGTGGGCCACTTGTTCATTCCAGGAGCTTGCATTGTTAGGACCTCACTCAGGATGGGGTTGATCCAGGAGACTCAGTGCCTTCACATGAGGGTGATTCATTTTGATTATCCTAGCCCAACTTTTAATGCCCAGCTCACTCCCCCATATTTTCATTATCTAGTGTGCCTCCCCTAAGCCATACAGCCCTGGGAGGCAAACCAATTCGCAGGGTAGCAGTCTATCTTCCACACTTGAATTTCAGTATTCGGCTATAGTCCAGAGAGGGATGTAAGTGGATTTTGGATTTTTCTACATGTCTGTTGCCCAGTATCCCCACAGTTAACTTAGGGTTTATTTGGTCAAGATACTCAGATTGTGGTCTCTAAATACTGCCTCCCACTAAAAGGAACCAGAGTTCCCTAGAGAAGTGTCTGATTCCAACTGGGTATGCAAAATGAGCCTGGAACATCTTGCCAAACCAGAAACAAGGAAGCTATTGAGACTACAGGGTCACATAAAAGGTTCAGGAGCCAACCTGAAGAGGCTCGTTCTGAGCATTAATAAAAGTAATAATATTTTAGTAGATCAAAACCCTTAAAATATGTTGAAAAACATGAGTTCGTAATTATACTAAGCAGACAAACAAAGAAACCCCCTCTGGTCAACAGTAAGAATTCTGGGTAACCAAGTCATTATTTGGAGAATGATACAGGGAATGGATCTTGCCTTTGCTATACAAACTGAACCTCAAGACAACCAAATCGATGGTTATGGGAAATTTCTTTTTATAGAAATATCCCAACCAATAAATGGAGAAAGAAAGAATTACAAAAGCACCATTTGGCAAGCCATAATAAAACAATGCACTTAGGCAATGATCATGAGTAACTGCTAACGTCACAGAAAAGAGACAGACAGCCGCTGTTTCCTGATTCCAGCCTCCTGGGCAGTACCTCTGTGAAATACTCTTGCAAAACAGAAATATGAATCTGATCAGCCTCTAGAGCAGAAATTGGCAAACTTCCTGTGAAGGGCCAGGTAGTAAATGTTTCCTGGCTTTGCAGTCCAACTGGGCAGCTGTCTGTTCAACTCGCTGTAGGAGCCTGAATGCAGCCAGAGACAAAACAAAAAGCGTGGCCAGATCTGGCCCAGGAGTTAGCAGACTGCTGTTCTAGGTCTAACTACCAGTTTACAGGAAGTAAGGAAGACAGAGGAGCTTGCTAAACAGCATCACATGAGTGCAATTAGCAAAATCTAGACTGGGAAACTCTATAGGACAAGTAAGCTGGTTTCTTCAGTAAAAAAGTTCCAAGGAAAAAGTTAAAAATAAAGCAACTAGGGGAAGATTTTTTAAAAGACAAGAGACATATAACCAGTTGCAATGTTTGGAGCTTATTTAGATCCTGATTCAAATAAACTGTAAAGCAGAAGGCAATAAGGAAAATTTGGACACTGACTAGATATTTAACATAATAAAGAGTTATTAATTTTTGAGTGGGATAATGATATTATGTGTGTGTGTATTCCTTAGGTTTAGAGTATATGCTGAAAATATTTCGAATTATATGCTATCTAGAATTTGCTTCAAAATAATCTTTGATTTTGAAAGAAATAAAATAAGCCACAAGTTGATAATTATTTTTTCTGGATGTTGGGTATTGAGGGTTTATCTTGCATATATTTGAAATCTTTTATGACATAAAAAATGTTTAAATATATACATTTTACAAAATATATCACTTTACACATTTTTTAGAGAAGAAGAAGGGATGGAGTATTTTCTGTTAGGCACTCCTGGGTCCTCCTAAAACTGGTGGGAATCATCTGGCTAAGAGTTGGCGCCAGAAGAGTCTTTCTAGTGTTTTTTCCCCCCAACACTGTTTTCATACATCTTATTTGTTATTCTAAATAGACTCGACAGATATCATATTATCATTTGAGCCGACAGATATCATATTATTTATCATTTGCTCATGTGTTATATGTAACAGACATTTTGTTTTGTAAATAAAGAATTTATAAGGTTGAAAGTAAGCTTCATCTTTTGTGACCAACTATACTAGGCTCCCATTGTTTAATCGATGAGCGTTTGTTCAGTGCAGGAGTCTGGCCACAAGTGCTTTTCACAGCCTGGGGAGGTAATGTGAGTGATGGCAACTGGTGGGGAGCAGAGGGGGCATGTAGGAAAGCAGGCGCCCAGCTCCTGGGGCAGTTGCTATGCAGGATGTCTGCCGTGGGAATGAGGGCCCTGTGTTACCAGAACACCCATTCATTTTCCTTTTTCCTGAGAAGAGCTCTAAATCTAGATTGTATGTGACATTATCTAACTTTTAGTTGCTTAAAATATTTCTGCAATGCCTTGTCTTCCAAACCAAACACTTGTACAGCTGGAGTAGACCTCTGATTTAGCGTCTACCCAATGTCAGGGCCCTAAATGAGAGCCTGTGGGCACCAGGATTCTAAAGTGCCCTGGCCCTGCTTTCTGTGAGCTTCCAGTCTAGTTGGGAGGGAAAAAAAATACTTGAAAAACAAAATGAGAGGTGTAGATAGGAAATGCTATGGGAATTCAGAGAAGGGGGTGGCTAACCCCATCTGGAGAAATTAGGGAAAGCTTCCCACAGGCCACGGAAGGAGTTGGGGGAAGCCCTGGTGTTCTAGGTGGAGAGCCAGGGAGAGAAGCAATGCCATGGACATGGGCAAGAGCAAGGCCCAGCAACAGGAAACCAACCCTTTAGGAGGAGAGTCAGTGGCCCTCCATAGCCCACCCATGAAGGTTGTTTCAAGACAAGATTGTATTCTGTACAATCAGGTGAAAATAGGCAGCAAACAGTGGAAAGCATGGCACTGAAACTCAGCTGAGGATTTGAGCAGCAGATCAGAGTATCATCTGTCTAGAAGTGATGGTTGAAGTCATGGGGCCTGTAGAGTGTGTTTCTTTAATGCCTGCCATTGGCAGGTGGTACATTTATATAGGTGGTAGGGATGCTCTCTGAGTCTGACATTTCAAAACTACCAACCCATTGTTTATAACCCTAAATCTTACTTAAAGCTCAAAGCAGCACCCAAATACTTCAAAAACGTTCCCCACACTGGAAAGGAAAGGTTTGGAGTAAGAGAAACTAGAAGTCCATGGGGAAAGAGAAGCCCACATATGGAAGGATATGCCTGTGGTAATGGCTTTATTTATAGGTATATGATCTCCCTCCAAGGATGGCCAAAAGTAGAGACTTTTTCACTGTTAAAAAAAGATTATTCAAGAAATTGAAATATTATATAGATTATGATTGTCCATATTAATGCTATGTAATACATTTGAGCAACATCTTTATCCCTTCCCTTATTTGAAAGTTTAAAGTATAATTTCTTTTAAAAAATAAAACAGGATGTTATTATGTTCTTCCCATAATGAGAATCTCTTCGTTTTAGAGAATAAGCATTTCAAAGCCTGATAACTCCAACAGTTATTTCATGTAAAAGACTATCTATTTGGACATGAATATGTGTTAATATTAGGAATGTTATCAGCCTATAATAATGTATGGATTAATACCCACTTTCCTGGCTACTGAACTTTGGAGAGAAGTGAAAGCTTAGTCTTGGACATGTACACAAGCCAGGTGAGTTTAGACCACTGAGCATTTAGCCTAGGAAACTGAGGCCAAGAAGAAGTTATGTCCAGAACATCAATCAAAAATAGCTCTGATGATTCATTTGGAGATTGGTTCAAGATGGCGGAGTAGAAGGACGTGCACTCACTCCCTCTTGCGAGAGCACCAGAATCACAACTAACTGCTGAATGGTCATCGACAGGAAGACACTGGAACTCAGCAAAAAAGATACCCCGCATCCGAAGACAAAGGAGAAGCTGCAATGAGATGGTAGGAGGGGCGCAATCACTATAAAATCAAATCCCATAACTGCTGGATGGGTGACTCACAAACTGGAGAACACTTATACCACAGAAGTCCACCCACTGGAGTGAAGGTCCTGAGCCCCACGTCAGGCTTCCCAACCTGGGGGTCTGGCAACGGGAGGAGGAATTCCCAGAGAATCAGACTTGAAGGCTAGCGGGATTTGATTGCAGGACTTTGATAGGACTGGGGGAAACAGAGACGACACACCTGGAGGGCGCACAAAAAGTAGTGTGCGCATCAGGACCCAGGGGAAGGGGCAGTGACCCCATAGGAGACTGAACCAGACCTACCTACCAGTGTTGGAGGGTCTCCTGCAGAGGCGGGGGGCAGCTGTGGCTCACTGCAGGGACAAGGACATGGGCAGCAGAAGTTCTGGGAAGTACTCCTTGGCGTGAACCCTCCCAGAGTCCACCATTAGCCCCACCCAAGAGCCTGTAGCCTCCAGTGTTGGGTTGCCTCAGGCCAAACAACCAACAGGGAGGGAACTCAGCCCCACCCATCAGCAGACAAGCAGATTAAAATTTTACTGAACTCTGCCCACCAGAGCAATACCCAGCTCTACCCACCACCATTCCCTCCCATCAGGAAGCTTGCACAAGATGGCCTCATCCACCAGAGGGCAGACAGCAGAAACAAGAAGAAATACAATCCTGCAGGCTGTGGAATGAAAACCACATTCACAGAAAGATAGACAAAATAAAAAGACAGAGGACTATGTACCAGATAAAGGAACAAGATGAAACCCCAGAAAAACAACTGAATGAAGTGGAGATAGGCAACCTTCCAGGAAAATAATTCAGAATAATGATAGTGAAGATGATCCAGGAAAAAGAAAAAGAATGGAGGCAAAGATCGAGAAGATGCAAGAAATGTTTAACAAAGACCTAGAAAAATAAAAGAACAAACACCTAGAAGAATAAAAGAACAACAAAACAGAGATGAACCATAAAATAACTGAAATGAAAAATACATGAGAAGGAATCAATAGCAGAGTAACTGAGGCAGAAGAACAGATAAGTGACCTGGAAGACAGAATGGTGGAATTCACTGCCACGGAACAGAATAAAGAAAAAAGAATGAAAAGAAAAGAAGACAGCCTAAGAGATGTCTGGGACAACATTAAATGCACCACCATTTGCATTATAGGGGTCCCAGAAGAAGAGAGAGAAAGGACCCGAGAAAATATTTGAAGAGATTATAGTCGAAAACTTCCTTAACATGGGAAAGGAAGTAGCCACCCAAGTCCAGGAAGCGCAGAGTCCCAGGCAGGATAAACCCAAGGAGAAACACGCTTAGACACATAGTAATCAAATTGACAAAAATTAAAGACAAAAATTATTGAAAGCAGTAAAGGAAAAATGACAAATAACATACAAGGGAACTCCTGTAAGGTTAACAGCTGATTTCTCAGCAGAAGCTCTACAAGCCAGAAGGGAGTGGCATGATATACTTAGAGTGATGAAAGGGAAGAACCTACAACCAAGATTACTCTACCCAGCAAGGATCTCATTCAGATTTGGCGTAGAAATCAAAAGCTTTATAGACAAGCAGAATCTAAGAGAATTCAGTACCACCAAACCAGCTCTACAACAAATGCTAAAGGAACTTCTCTAAGTGGGAAACACAAGAGAAGAAAAGGACCTACAGAAACAAACCCAAAGCAATTAAGAAAATGGTAATAGGAACATACATATCGATAATTACCTTAAATGTGAATGGATTAAATGCTCCAAGCAAAAGACACAGGCTCGCTGAATGGATACAAAAACAAGACCCATATATATGCTGTCTACAAGAGACCCACTTCAGACCAAGGGACAAATACAGACTGAAAGTGAGGGGATGGAAAAAGATATTCCATGCAAACGGAAATCAAAAGAAAACTGGAGTAGCAATACTCATATCAATAAAATGGACTTTAAAATAAAGAATGTTACAACACAAGGAAGGACACTATGTAATGATCAAGGGAACAATCCAAGAAGAAGATATAACAATTATAAATGTATATGTATATATGCACCCAACATAGGAGCACCTCAATACATAAGGCAAATGCTAACACTATAAAAGAGGAAATCAACAGTAAGACAGTAATACTGGGGGACTGTAACACCTCACTTACACCAATGGACAGATCATTCAGCCAGAAAATTAATAAGGAAACACAAGCTTTAAATGACACAATAGACCAGATAGATTTAATTGATATTTCTAGGACATTCCATCTGAAAACAGCAGATTACACTTTCTTCTCAAGTGCACATGGAACATTCTCCAGGATAGACCACATCTTGGGTCACAAATCAAGCCTTGGTAAATTTAAGAAAATTGAAATCATATCAAGCATCTTTTCAGACCACAACACCATGAGATTAGAGATAAGTTACAGGGAAAAAAATGTAAAGAACACAAATACATGGAGACTAAACAATACGTTACTAAATAACCAAAAGATCACTGAAGAAATCAAACAGGAAATCAAAAAATACCTGGAGACGAATGACAACAAAAACATGACAATCCAAAACCTACGGGATGCAGCAAAAGCAGTTCTAAGAGGGAAGTTTATAGCAATACAATCCTACCTCAAGAAACAAGAAAAATCTCAAATAAACAATCTAACCTTACACCTAAAGGAACTAGAGAAAGAAGAACAAACAAATCCCAAAGTTAGTAGAAGGAAAGAAATCATAAATATCAGAGCGGAAATAAATGAAATAGAAACAAAGAAAACAATAAAAGATCAATAAAACTAAAAGCTGGTTCTTTGAGAAGATAAACAAAGTTGATAAACCATTAGCCAGACTCATCAAGAAAAAGAGGGAGAGGACTCAAATCGATAAAATGAGAAATGAAAAGGGAGAAGTTACAACGGACACCGCAGAAATACAAAACATCCTGAGAGGCTACAGCAAGCAACTCTATGCCAATAAAATGGACAACCTGAAAGAAATGGACACATTCTTAGAAAGGTATAACCTTCCAAGACTGAACCTGGAAGAAACAGAAAACATGAACAGACCAATCACAAGTAATGAAATTGAAACTGTGATTAAAAATCTTCCCACAAACAAAAGTCCAGGACCAGATGGCTTCACAGGTGAATACTATCAAACATTTAGAGAAAAGCTAACACCCATCCTTCTCAAACTCTTGCAAAAAATTGCAGAGGGAGGAACACTCTCAAACTCATTCTACGAGGCCACCATCACCCTGATACCAAAACCAGACAAAGATACTACAAAAAAAAAAAAAATTACAGACCAATATCACTGATGAATATAGACGCAAAAATCCTCAACAAAATACTAGCAAACAGAATCCAACAACACATTAAAAGGATCATACACCATGATCAAGTGGGATTTATCCCAGGGATGCAGGGATTCTTCAATATATGCAAATCAATCAATGTGATACACCATATGAACAAATTGAAGAATAAAAACCATATGATCATCTCAATAGATGCAGAAAAAGCTTTGGACAAAATTCAACACCCATTTATGATAAAAACTCTCCAGAAAGTGGACATAGAGGGAACCTACTTTAACATAATAAAGGTTATATATGACAAACAAAGGAAACTATAAACAAGACGAAAAGACAACCTTCAGAAAATATTTGCAAACAAATCAAGGACAAAGGATTAATCTCCAAAATATATAAACAGCTCATGCAGCTCAGTGTTAAAAAAAACAAACAACCCAATCAAAAAATGGGCAGAAGACCTAAATAGACATTTCTCCAAGGAAGACATACAGATGGCCAAGAAGCACATGAAAAGCTGCTCAGCATCACTAATTATTAGAGAAATGCAAATCAAAACTACGAGGTATCACCTCACACCGATTAGAATGGGCATCATCAGAAAACCTACAAACAACAAATGCTTGAGAGGGTGTGGAGAAAAGGGAACCCTCTTGCACTGTTGGTAGGAATGTAAATTGATACAGCTACTATGGAGAACAGTATGGAGGTTCCTTAAAAAGCTAAAAATATAATTACCAGACTTCCCTGGTGATGCAGTGGTTACAAATCCGCCTGCCAATGCAGGGGACACGAGTTTGAGCCCTGGTCTGGGAAGATCCCATATGCCGCGGAGCTATTACGCCTGTGCGCCAGAACTACTGAGCCTGCGCTCTAGAGCCCACGAACCACAACTACTGAGCCCACGTGCCACAACTACTGAAGCCCATGTGCCTAGAGCCCTTGCTCTGCAACAAGAGAAGCCACTGCAATGAGAAGCCCGTGCACCGCAACGAGGAGTAGCCCCCGCTCACCACAACTAGAGAAAGCCCGTGTGCAGCAACGAAGACCCAATGCAGCCAAAAATAAAATAAATAAATAAATAATTTAAAAAACTAAATAAATAAGATAAAAATAGAATTACCGTATGACCCAGCAATCCCACTACTGGGCATATACCCAAAGAAAGCCATAATTCAAAAAGACACATGCACCGCAATATTCATTGCAGCACTATTTACAATAGCCAGGTCATGGAAGCAATGTAAATGCCCATCGACAGATGAATGGATAAAGAAGCTGTGGTACATATATACAATGGAATATTACTTAGTCATAAAAAGAACAAAATTAGGTCATTTGCAGAGCTGTGGCTGGACCTAGAGACTGTTATACAGAGTGACGTAATTCAGAAAGAGAAAAACACATATCGTATATTAACGCATATATGTGGAGTCTAGAAAAATGGTACAGATGAACCGGTTTGCAGGGCAGAAGTTGAGACACAGATGTAGAGAACAAACGTATGGACACCAAGGGGGAAAAGCCACCGGGGGGGTGGGGGTGGGGGTGGGGGTGGGATGAACTGGGAGATTGGGATTGACATGTATACACTAATATGTATAAAATAGACAACTAATAAGAACCTGCTGTAGGGCTTCCCTGGTGGCGCAGTGGTTGAGAATCTGCCTGCCAATGGAGGGGACACGGGTTCGATCCCTGGTCTGGGAGGATCCCACATGCCGCGGAGCAACTAGGCCCGTGAGCCACAATTACTGAGCCTGCGCGTCTGGAGCCTGTGCTCTGCAACAAGAGAGGCTGCGACAGTGAGAGGCCCGCACACCGCGATGAAGAGTGGCCCCCACTTGCTGCAACTAGAGAAAGCCCTCACACAGAAACGAAGACCCAACACAGCCATAAATAAATAAATAAATAAATAAATAAATCAAAAGTTAAAAAAAAAAAAAGAAACTGCTGTATAAATAAATAAATAAATAAAATTCAAAAAAATTTAAAGAAAGAAAAACTGCTCTGATTCCAAGTTCTGCACAGCCCCTGACACTGTCCCAATGCGCTGTTATGAAACTACACACAGACATCTCACAAAAACTTCCCAAATCCAAGGAACTAAGAAAAACACCCCTGGCAGCCTTCCCCCACTTTATAATGAAACTGTTCTTTTAGCAAAAAATTCACAACCAAGAAAAATTCTGCTAAATAAGGTGGGTATTTATTTGGGAGACTGTCTTTGCTGATTCCAAGACCTTGGAACTTAGCTTTCTCTCGTTACTGTTGTTTTCTACCCGTTTTACAATCTTCTACATAAGTATGTAGTATGTGGGTGAATCAACTTTAAGCTATCAGAGGCAAAACCAATTTGATGTCCTTTATGAGTATGCAGATTCAAATGTTTATTCAAATATTTGCTGATCCAGGAGGATTTCTTTGGGAAGCTTGGGGAGAATAGCTAATGGCACACTGAAGGCAGATGCCAGAAGCCATCGTAATGCAAGAGTCCACAGTTCAGATTGATGAAGTTGGTGCCAGTCACCGAATTTGGCCATTTGTAACAAAGAAGGTACAAATTGTTTTATACTTATGATGGCTTTGTAGTATATTAAATGTTAAAGAGGAAGTTTATTTCCAGAAAGAAAGAAGCAGGGGAGCGGACACAATGTCTAATTTTTAGACCAAATGAGTAGAACTTCCATTCAGGATTTGGAAGTGCTCCATTATCCAACAGGCTGAAAGTAACTCAGGGGATTGTCGTGGTTTTAGAGACAGTCCAAGGTGCCAAAGTCAAAACAGGCCACGCTGGCCATAGGAAAGCCCCAAGTGGGAGTGTATGTAGGTCACTTACATGTTTTGAATTTAGACAGGCTGTGTTTATACAATCATTTTACAATTAAGCGCTGGATAAGTTCTGAATGTTCTAAATTGTTTATAATGTGCTTTTTTCCCAACATATAAGAAAATTGCACCATCACCTTGAACAATGATGTCTTTAATGGTTCACCTCGGGGCCCTGAGTGTTTGGTGGAGCACGGGCGGGGAACTCTGCCTCTGCTGACAGGCCTCTTCCCACCCCAGTGAATTTCACTCTGCTTGAGAAGTGTTTGGAGCTAAGAGTGAGTGAGGCTCAGGACTAAATTAGTCACGCTCAATAAACATTATTTTGATGCAATGGAAAAGAATGAACAAAAATAGAAAGTGTATCAGCCATCAGGTTTAATCCCACACGTATTTACTGAACATCTACTTGGGTGGGAAGAAGGCCAAGTACATAGAGAGGAAGGCAAGGGAACACACATGCCCGTTTTGCCCGATGCTGTCCTGGTGCCCTTTCTTTCCCTGGAGCATATGGACGTTATTTCCCCTCGCTCCAGGTCTCCTCTCTAAAAGGCTCCCCTCTTTCTTGTTCTCTGCAGACACCCCCAACCTCCCCCATGTAAATGCACATAACAGGAGGACAAGTTGTTTCCTGGGGAAACTTGTGCTCATCAGAAGCTCGGGTCTATAAGGGAGGGACCAAATTAGCCACATCTCAAATTCTGCTTTTGTTTTACCAGCTGCCGCTTCTACGGTCTTATTTAATGAAAGTATTTGCTTTTCCATAAACACGTGTAAATTTCCTACCTCTTGCTTGTCACAGCCAGAGAAAGCTCAGTAAGTGGTAATCAAGGAAGAAAGCATATTTCAAAAAAATCACTGTAATTGAGAATATCAGTGTAAACAACGCCATCTTCACAACTGATGAATTTGCCAATTGTTCTGCCCTCTTGTAGATTTAAGGGTGTCACTTAAATTTATTTTCATTAACAATTCATTAATTAAGAAAGTTATATATATGGTAAAAAAAAGAAAGAGTGTAGTTATAAGATAATCACAGCAACCCAAGGGATTCACGCCCTTATTTCAAACTCTCCAGTGCCTTCTTTCTTTTGTTTTTTTTCTTAATTTATTTGATCGCACTGGGTCTTAGTTGCGGCTCACCAGCTCCTCAGTTGCGGCACGTGGACTCCTTAGTTTTGACTCACGGGCTCCTTCGTTGCGGCTCACCAGCTCCTTAGCTGCGGCACGCAGCCTCCTGAGTTGTGGCATGCGAACTCTTAGTTGGGACATGCATCTGGGATCTAGTTCCCTGACCAGGGATCAAACCCGGGCTCCCTGCATTGGGAGTGCAGAGTATTAACCACTGTGCCAGCGGGGAGCTCCCTCCAGGGGTTTCTCATGACCCCTAGAATGAAATGCAAGAGCCATACCTGGTGTGACAGGCCCTTCAGGATCTGGCCCCTTTTTCTTCTTCTCCTCCTCCCCAACTTCTCCCCTCCATGTCCCTTACATCGCTGGCACACCAAGCTCCCGACAATCCACCTCTGTTCCCACCTCAGGGCCTTCGCCCTGCCGTCCTTCTGCCTGGCACATCCTTCCCCACTTTCTCGTCACTCAGCTCTCAGCACACGTGTCCCTCTGCAGAGGTGCCCTCCCTGCCTGTCCTGTCCCATGCTCCCCCACTCCATTCACTCACTTCACCGTGTCTTATTGTTGTGGCCTGATCCCTCTCTGAAATGACTTTATTGCCTCCTGGTTTACTTTCTGTCTCCCCTCTAGAATATAAACTCCAGGAGGGCAGGGGTCTTGGCCATCTTACTTATATTTCTATGCTCAGCACTTAGACAAGTGCCTGGCACACAGCAGGCTCTCAGTAAATATTGGTGTGATTGGATGAAGGGTGGTAACAAGGATGAAATAATGATTAGAACTGTGCCTGGCACAGAGTTGGGACCAGCAAGTGGAAGTTTCCTTCCTCTCGCTCCCCATCCCCCTAACAAAATATACATAAAGGAAAACAATCTAATCTACACTGTTGTGTCTTGAATATATTAAAGACATTCAGTTACACTGAGTATAGTAAATCATATCTAGCTGAGTACAAAGTAGCCTCCAAAAAAGTATTCATTAAATGTAGAATGTAAATATTTTCTTGATTTCATTTTTCAGGTTGTCCTTGCCAGAAGGAACCATGAATTGGCATTTTCCCTTCTTCCTCGTGGCCACCGTGACATTGCCCTCTGTGTGCTCCCAGTTCAATCCCCTGTCTCTGGAGGAACTAGGCTCGGACACAGGAATCCAGGTGTTCAATCAGATTGTCAAGTCCCGGCCTCATGACAACATCGTCGTTTCCCCCCACGGGATTGCGTCTGTCCTGGGGATGCTTCAGCTGGGAGCCGACGGCAGGACCAAGAAGCAGCTCACCACGGTGATGAGATACGGCGTGAATGGTGCGTGCGCCTGGGCCTGGCTGGCGGGCCTTGCAGGAGTCCCAGTCTGGAGGGCCCCTGGCTTGGTCTTTGCTTACCGCAGCGAGGAGCAGAGCAGCTGGGAGGGGTCTTGCTTGGTGCCCCCTGGGCTTGAGGGCCAGTCTCCTCTAAGGGACAGTGGCAATGCTAGGAGTCAGGAGAGCTGGGTTCTGGTCTCCGTTCGGTAGCTGTGGGACTTTGGGCAGTCACTTGACCTCTTGAATGCCCCTGTTTTCTCATCTCTAACAAGAAGACTTCCCGTCTGCCCCCTCTCTATGTTGTACAGGGCTCAGAATGCATCATGGCTGTGAACGTACTTTTAAATCCGTAATCTGGGGAGGTGGGTGGGTGTGACCATGGAGGGCAGCCCGGGTCAGCCTTATGCTGATGGAACCGCTCTGCGTCTCAGTTGAGGTGGCGGACGCACGAATCTCCATGGGGGGTAAAATTGCATAGAGCCACACACACACACACACACGCACACGTATGTAAAACAAGTGAATGAGCTCTGGGGACTGCACCAGTGGCAGTTTTCTCGTTGTGGATCTGTACTACCATCATGCAAGATACTACCATTGGGGAAACTGGGTGAAAAGTGGAAATACACAGGACCACCTTGTATATTGTTTTGCAACTTCCCGTGATTCTATCATTATTTCAAAATAAAAAGCTATAAAAGAAGTTTGTTTAAAAGTAAGGCCCGGGGCTTCCCTGGTGGTGCAGTGGTTAAGAATCCGCCTGCCAATGCAGGGGACACGGGTTCGAGCCCTGGTCCGGGAAGATCCCACATGCCGCGGAGCAACTAAGCCCGTGCGCCACAACTACTGAGCCTGCACTCTAGAGCCCGCGAGCCACAACTACTGAGCCCGTGTGCCACAACTACTGAGCCTGCGCTCTAGAGCCCACGAGCCACAACTACTGAGCCCGCGCGCCACAACTACTGAAGCCCACGCACCTGGAGCCCGTGCTCCGCAACAAGAGAAGCCCCAGCTCACCGCAACTAGAGAAAGCCCGCGCGCAGCAAGGAAGCCCCGACACAGCCAAAAATAATAAATAAATAAAATAAATAAATTAAAAAAAAACAAAGTAAGGCCCAGTAGGAATGGTTTCGTTTTCTTGAAAGAAAGCCCCGTTTTAATTACCTGTTTAAGCTTAAGAGCTTACACCCCCTAGTGCTGTCCCTCAGCTTTAGCTCAGGTTTCTCAGCCGAGTCCCCTCCCACCGCCCCCTCCACAGTGCTGGGCATGGGCCAGCGCTAGCCTTGGAGCCCTTCCTTGGCACCAGCCTGTGCCGTCACCTTGACAAGTCCCATCTCACATCCAGGTTTTAGTTGCTTTACTGGGAAGCGAGGATGTTTTCCCACCCACATTCCGCCACTCCCACTGGCCATAAAGTTCTAGGAATCTTGACCGCATTGGTGCCTTCGCTGGGAGAGGAGGAGAGATGGGGGTTTGCGTACTCCAGGGCTCCCCTCTGTGCCCCAGTTAGATCCTTCTCAGTGTAGCCCCCGGGGGCTGCCAGCACCAGATGCCCACCCGCCCCGCTCTGTTTACAGGGCATTAAACTGTTGCGTGAGTTTCCAGTTTGTTCACCTGTTGGAAGCACTGGGGGACTAAATATTTGGAACACACCGTTGTACCCTTGCTTGGAAGCCCACAGAACTCTTGGTGATTTATAACCTCATAGTGAATCACCCACGGGGTTCCTGGCCTCTCCCAGCGCCACCCAGGCCCTGTGGGCCAGCACCACTCCAAAAGAGCAACTGGATTGTCCTTGTTTGTCTTCCCGCTGAGCCACATTCATTTTAAGTAGTGTTTCTAAAGTTTTGACAACATTGGTCTGTTGGCAACTCCCCCCAACCCCCATCTCTTCTTCCTCCAAAATCACTAGCAGTCGAGTTGTGGAATGACTTCAGTTCACATGACAGACTCACCGGGGGAGCCCGGGTGGGTTTTCAGGCCCTGCTTTGGGCTCAGCCTCTGAGAACTCAAGACAGCGGCACTCTGGTTGAGGGCAGAGGCAGGACAGTCTGGGGCACAGGAGGAGGATCTGCCCTGATCTTTTCTGGGCAGGAGACTGGGGACCGTGGAGGAGTTGAAAGGGACAAGTGCCACGATTGGGCTCTGAAGTCTGCTGGTCCCTTCGTTATACAACGTGCCTGCCCACTCCTGCTGGGCCTGCCCCACAGAACCCGTGAGGGGTGCAGTCTCCAGAGGCCTCACAGAGGGCCAAACCGTGGGGCTCTTAACTGCCATTATTTAAGAATGACAGGTCAGCTCTCCAGGGGACCGTCAAGGTGACTCTGCCGGTTGTTTTAGGACAGTGTCCTTTTGAAAGGACCCCAAGCGAGTAAGACAGATCTGTAATTCGAGCTCTCTGTAGGAACACATTTCATCCTTTATAACATTTCCCTCTTTTCCATGCTCTGAAACTAAATGGAGCGTGTATGAATGGCCTGTGTGAAATAAAGCTTACGTTGCCGTAAAACTAATTCCCTTACTTTGTGAGCTTCGTATCAAGTAAAAATCACCTTGTTCTTGGATGGTGGCACGTGGCCATTTTTTATAGTCTTTCTGATGCTCAACTTTATGCCTTTTTTTCCCGAAAATAGAGAAAAATCGTGTTGTTACATCTTTGGCAAGAAAGGAAATAGCGCTTCAGATTGTTAAGAAAGAGAGACGAGATTAGGAAGAGTCCTTTGGTTTATTCCCCCATGGCTACATAACTGAAGAGTTTTCCAGTCTCCCTATTGACCTGGTGCCAGGAAAGTCTTCCAGGAGAGCGAGGTCTACTTGGGGAAGTTGTGGAGAAGGCCTGGAAGATGCCTGCTTTGAGGCTGGAAGCGCAATTGATCTTTAGGGGCTATTAATAGTTATACTTCATTCTACGCCCTCCCTTTTCTTAACAGAAGGCCACTGAGAAAGCAGATGACTTAGTCTCTTGCTACTCGTACTAGTTTTGTTTATACTGTTCTTATTTGCCATAATATAGACGATATTAAAAAAAAAAAAAACAACCTTCCTACATTCTTGCGGAAATATTGCTGCATTTTCTCCTTTCTCCTTCAGGAGTCGGTAAAGTGTTAAAGAAGATCAACAAGGCCATCGTCTCCAAGAAGAATAAAGATATTGTGACGGTGGCCAATGCCGTGTTTGTGAAGAATGGCTTTAAGATGGAAGTGCCTTTCGTCACGAGGAACAAAGACGTGTTTCAGTGTGAAGTCCGGAACGCGAACTTCGAAGACCCTGCCTCCGCCTGTGACTCCATCAACGTGTGGGTTAGGAACGAGACCAGGGGTGAGTGGCCACGGTTCCCAGGAATGAGCGGGCGTGATCTTCCACTTTATGAATGAAAGCGTGAGTTGGGCTCTGAGACCCTCACTGGGGCCTGCGTGTCCAGTGGCCCTTCTGTTGTGAAAGGCCTGGGCCCACTGACTGCTCCGCCCTTTCTCTCTCAGGGACCCCACGGCTCAGTCCGCCTTCCTACCCTTTTCCTGCCGCCATCCCCTGTGCCCCCTGGGGACTTGTCTCCCTGTGGCTCTCGGGCAGCAGGGCGGAATACAGCTCTGCACACTCTCTTCTTTCTCCGCAGCGTCTCATCTCCAGAGTCCCTGCCCACAGGCCCTTGTCTGTTTCGAAGGTTTTAGTGCTCATTCCTTCCTACTTCCGTATCCACATTCCCTTTGCCCAGAATGTGCTTCTCAGCCTTTAAGATTCGGGATTGAGCTCTCCCCACACCTTCCTTGCCTCTTTCTTTTTACATTGAAGCATAATTGACGTACAATATTATATAAGGTACAGGTGTACAATGCAGTGATTCACAATTTTTAAAGGTTATACTCCATTTATAGTTATTATAGAATACTGGCTGTATTCCCTGTGTCGTGCAGTACATTCTTGTAGCTTGTTTTATACATAATAGTTTGTTCCTCTTAACCCCCTGCCCCTATGATGCCCCTCCCCCTTCCCTCTCCCCTCCCCTTCCTCATCTCTTGCTTCTGTCCTCCCAGGAAGTAAGTGCCTCCCCCGGTTATGATGGGCATATGCTTATCCACGACCGCACCCTTCATTAGAGCACATCCACACTATGTAATTACTTGTGTACGTGCATCTCTCCCTCCATGAAACTCAAGAAATGTCTAACATCAGTGTTTTTAGCCTGTTAATTTGTAAACTTGAGGTTCAGGTGGAAATATTCAGAGGGAGAGGTAGGTCCAGAACATCAGAGGAGAGTTAAGGCTAGAAATAGAGATTTGGGAACCGTTTTTCACCGAAGGGGAGAGTTGAAGTCACAAGAGTGGAAGCAAAAGAGACTCAATAAGGAGAGTAAGCCCAAAGACAAAACTTGGGGAAACTCTGGCTTTTCGGGTCATGTCTCTCAAAGCGTGGTTCCTGGGGCATGTGTTTAGAATGCAGATCTCTGGGGAATTCCTTGATGGTCCAGTGGTTAGGTCTAGGCGCTTTCACTGCTGAGGGCCCGCGTTCAATCCCTGGTCAGGGAACTAAGATCCCAAGCAAAAAAAAAAAAAAAAAAAAGAATGCAGATCTCTGAACCCCAATCTACTGAGGCAGAATCTCTGAGGCAGGGGCCTAGCATTCTGCACTAAAGCAAGTTCTCCCCCAGTCTCCCTCCAGACTTGTAGATGTGCATATTTGCAAACCATGTGAGGGGCTAGAGGAGAGCCGGATGGGGAATGCTCTGGAGGGTGGAGGAGAGCCAGCGTCTGGTTTTGGTAAACCTGTGACATCCCTTTTCAACAGGATCCTGCATGGTGCAACCTGGGCTCCCTTCCTGAAACCACGAAATGATCAGGAGACCAGCAAATGGGAGGGGGTTAGTGTGTTTTTCTGAGCCTGTAGGGCTAAGAACAGAGGTAGGAAGCTGATGGCCCTCAGATGCGGGTAGCTGTATGATGTGACGTGTCAGCACCCACCCAGCCTTCTTCTTTGCTGTGTCCTGGGAGTAGTAAGTCCCTCAGGATGACGCCCGACCATTTCAAACCACTTGAACACACACTGACTCAATGTATTTCTCACAGCAACCGGGGAAGGGAAAGCGATGAGACTAGAAAAGTGATTTTCAACCCTGCAGACCTAACTCCCGCTGTTAAACAAAGATTTTCACTCTGTTTACTCTCTTGAAATGAAACTCGTAGCTCATATAACCTATGCACATGTACACAAATTTTTAAAAAAATAATATAATGCCAAACTGTAATACCAGGACAAACAAAAGTTATTTACAGATGTAGTTCAGCAGGTAAACCCTGGGGTACAGCCATCCCTGAATACGTAACAGTCAGATTCTTAGAATAAGAATCGACATTCACATTGCCTGTGAATTGACAGCCACAAAAGCAGACCGAGACAGGCACACTGCACTGGCGACACGAAAACCACGGGCTGTGTTACCATCGTTGAGGCAGTTTTTTCTAAAACGCTGCAAAACTCTTGGTAAATTTCCGAGCAAAACAAGTACAAGCTCCCCTTGGTTTGCGTGGTAGTCGCATTCCTGACAAACTCAGCATACATTAAAAGTATCCAAAATAAAAGATACTTTGTGTTTACACCGGAACAAGAATAAGGTTCTGGGCTCAGATGACAAGGAGCAGGTTTCTCACGAACGTGACTACGCAGCGGGGCGTTTGAAAGCAGGATAGTTCATTGTTTGGGCTGTTTTGAACACTGCAGGACGTGTAGCATCTCTGGCCACTGTCTGTGCAACCAGAAACACTGCCACAAATTTCCAAACTGCCCGCTCAGAGGCACTTGTGTATATGCGAGGTGTCAGAAGGACCCTGCTGATCAAACTGTCCACGTGTGGAAGACCGCTGCGTGATGACAGATCCTGCCCTGCAGAGAGTGGGGGGGGCGGCCTTTCCAGTGTGCTAGGGATGTGGTGATGGCCTGGCTGGGGCTGCCCTGCCACCTCTCTGCGGCCTCAGCCCCAACCACGTGGGCTTCCTCCCAACTCTCACACTTGCCATCCTCTCTCCAATCACAGGAGCCCCCCCGGCCCCTCCCCCGCCCCGGTGCATCCTGCTACCTGGAATGCTTTCCTTCCCCGTTGCCCCTTGCCTGTTCATTTCACACTATCTCATGAATGGCATAATAGTTACAAGCGTGAGAGCCCAGTTTGAACCTCAGTTCTGCCACCTGCTGGCTGTGTACCATTAGGCAGGTTACTTAACCCTGTGCCTCAGCGTCCTCGTCTGTAAAATGGAGATAGAGCAGTGGTACCTACTAGAATTGTTATAATAACATTAAGGTTGTTATGGGACTATAAATAATAAGCATAAGTCATTCAGCAAGGTGGTTGGCACTTTGCAAATGTTCAACGAATGTGAGCTATTTTTATAGCTATTGGCTCAAGCAATACTTCCTCAAGGAATCCATCCATCCCTGACCTCATCCACCAGATCACATCCCCCTCTTATTTGCCCTCACATCCTTAAGTACTTTCACTTGAAGATATTTATTACAATTGCATTTCCAAGTCACTTATATCAGCCTCCACTTCCCTCTAATCTATAGCTTTTGGAAGGGTGGGTTTTATTTTTATTTTGTTTTGTTTTCTCAGGTAGACATCAAAGACTGGATACATGGATGGATGGATGAATAGGTGGGTGGATGGATGGGTGGATGGGTGATGGATGCATGTTTATGGCAGTTATTGATGGCAGGTCCCCCATGTGCCTCCTTGCCTCTAAACCATGCATTTCTTACACTTCTCTTTTATCCTTTCTTTTTATTTCTTTGTGCCCCCTTATTATATCTTAGTTCTACCAGTGGCAATAAGAGGCTTTATTTACCTTAGGAAAAAAGGGCAGAAGAGATTCTTTCAGACTCTTGGTGTGCTACAACAGAATAGTGAACATAGAATCTTAGGTGTGATTTTTAAAAAATGAATGACAGGGTTCTTGCTCTTGTGCAGCTCACAGTTTAGTTGAGGGAGACAGATGCTGCATTTGGCTAGAATAAAATACCGCAGTGTAACGATGGTGCTGAGCATTGGGCTTTATGGAAACTCCAGGAGATGGGGAGGAGTGACAGAGAAGAGATATAAGAAGAGGGGACCACTGAGCTATGTCTCAAAGGCAAGTAGGAATTGGACTGGGTAATGGTCCCAGCAAAGGCAAAACACAGCCTTCGCTATTGGGAAACCAGCTCTCAAGAGCTTGCTATCGCTGGAGCACAGAGTTTTCACTTCCTTCCCACAGGACAGAGTCTGTTCACAGAAGCCGCTTTGCTTTGAGCGATGGCTATTTATATCGCATGTATTTTCCTTCCAGATCCTGATGAAAGGTGGCGTTGGTGCCCCCTTGTGTAAGTAATGAGCAATGATGACACTGTCTTGCTGGGCGCCCTGTGGGTCAGGGAATCCTCGAGTGTGCTTCTTTACCATGACTTACGTAAACATCTGTTTATTGTACCTCAGAATCTTCTTGAGCTTCATTTCAAAGAACTTAAAGCTCTCTCTGCTGAATCAGATATTCTTGCTTCTTCAGAAGCTGTTGGTTTTATTCTCACCATTTAATGTACTGTAACTTGCATTTATATTACGATCATTTTTAAAAAGTTGGACCAAAAGCTACACTGAACTAATTTTTAATAGCTTTAGTGTTAGTGATCTCTCTTAAACCCATATACGCACACACACAGACACACACACACACACACACACACACACAGACACACACACAAACGCACAGTTGAATCTTCAAAAACCAAGCAAAAGGAACCTAAATGAAAATTCAAAGCTTCAAGCACAGGTAGCACTTTAGAAGGGTCTTTGTGACTTCACAAGAACATCCTGAAATTGCAACAGTTGTGTGTGCTTCATTCCTGCACAAACAAGCTGGACCATCCTGATATCTTGTGAAGAGCATCTTCCTTAACAATTAATTATTCTAGGAGAGACCCCATGTCTTTTTATCTCTATAATATGAGCCTAGATGGATCCCTGACGCATAAATATAGATACCAATTTTAGTCTCAACTCTTCTTTAAGTAGTTATATAATAATCAGGGATTCCAAACTAATGCTCAACATTCCTAAAATCTTAAGAGAAATTAAGCATTTGCCTTTGATAACATTACACAGGCCGAAGTGTTCCTTTATTTTTAACTGGGATTAAATCAACCCAGTGGTTACAACAAAGCAACACGACAACTGTTTATCTTGTGCCGACCAAAAGCCCTCACTGGCAGTCATACATGTCAGTTATTATCAAAAGCAGAGAAATTAATTATGAATTAAGTATAGCTTATGCGGATGAGCAAAATGTTCTTAAAATATGGGGTTTATAGGGAATTAGTTATAAAAGAATTTCTTGATGAAAAGTTTGGTAACCCTAAGTAGAGGGTCTCTGAAGTCTTTTCTGGTTCTCTGATTTTTAACTTGTTTTCAGCTTTTAATTTTTAGTGAGGAAAAAAATTAGAAGGGACAAGAGGATATTGTAAAAGTTCTTTTAAAAATGTTGGAAATTTTAAATTTTACAAATCTTTGAATCTTAAAATTTTACAAATCTTTGAATCTTAAAATTTCTCAGATTTTTCATTCCCCCCGACCCTGCAGCTGCCTTTTGCCCCCAAGCGGACTGCCAATCCTGAGTGTCCTCTGTGTCTGCTCTCTGACTGCCCAGGTATGATCGACAATCTGCTGTCCCCGGATCTCCTCGACGGTGTCCTCACCAGACTGGTCCTGGTCAATGCAGTGTATTTTAAGGGTTTATGGAAATCACGGTTTCAGCCTGAGAACACAAAGAAGCGCACGTTTGTGGCAGCTGATGGGAAATCCTACCAAGTGCCGATGCTGGCCCAGCTCTCCGTGTTCCGGTGCGGTAAGTTCACACTCGGTGAGACTCAGTCCTAGAATGTGCCAGCCGCAGAAAGGCCCTCGGGTGCTGTCACTTAGCTCAAGAGCAAATCTGCCTTTTTATTTTTTATAGAGGGCAGGGGAGGAGAGGGCAGGATTTTTTAAAAGCTCATGGTAAGTCTTTGCATTATTTACAAAGGTTATGGATTAATGTATAACACATGTAATGCTTTTAGGTTGAAATTTAAAGATGACAGGACAATTCACAAAATGAGAATTATCATGGACATGAAACATATTGCATGCATTGTCAAGTCATCATTAGCAATCTTACATTACCAAATCGAAAATAAAAGTAAAAATTAGATCTCTTTTCCACTGATCAGATTAGCAAAAATTATGAAGATTGACGAAGCCCAATGGTGGCTCTGGTGTGGGGGGCACGTGGGCACCCTTGGGCGCTGTTGGTGGTGGGGAGCCGTGGTCTGGAGGACTTTCTAGAAGCCCCGCCTCAGCAGTCTCATGCCAAGGAATTTATAATATGAAGATAATCATACACTAGCAAATAAATAGAAGCCATATACGTACATGTAGTGGAACACACATGATAATTAGATTTATATAAGTAGAGAGTTATATAATATGTGGTTGATTTCAGAAAACAAGTTACAGAACAGCAGATGCTGTTTCATCTCATTTATGTAAAATACTTTCTATATATTCATACAGACATGTCTTGGAGGATGTTCAATAAAATGTTAAGTGGTAGTATTTCAAATGATTATTTTTCTTTGTTTGAGTTTGAAATTTTTTTGAAGGAACATGTGTCAGTTTTACAGTTGGGGGAAAAAGAAAATGACCCACCTCTGCAGTCATTACCACACATAGGTAACTAAGGCTGGTGACTGTTTTTTAAACCTGCTTTCACTGAAGTATCAGTGGTCCAGTTTAAGTTAAACTTCTTTTTCCTCTATAAGTTAGCCTTTATGTCTCCAATCTATATGTGGACATGTGGGTCCCAAGTATTCCCTTTGCATATACAGTATATATTAGATCAAGCACTGCTCAACGTTTCTCCAGCTGCCTGATTCTTTAAATTCAGAAATGACTCATGCGAGGGACACAATAAAGTCACTTTCCTTCTCCCATGTCTTTCATCAAACGTCCAGGTAGAATTCTGTCATTCACTCAATAAATTTTATCAAGATAATATGTATTTAAAAGCCCTGCAGAGGGACTTCCCTGACAGTCCAGTGGTTAAGACTCTGCGCTCCCTATGCAGGGGACCCCGGTTTGATCCCTGGTCAGGGAACTAGATCCCGCATGCCGCAACTAAGACCCGGTGCAGCCAAATAAATAAATAAATATTAAAAAAAAAAAAAAAAAGTCCTGCAGAAAGGTAGCATGCTAAGCAGCTGAGACCAATGAAAGGCTCTTTTTGTCCAGAACACATTCTCAGGTTACGTTGCCCAGGAAGACGTCATGGAATGCAAGCGTGGCCCCCGGCTCCTATCCGAAGCACAGTTATTTTATTTTAGGTCAATCTTTGTACACATTCTAATAAAACAAAACGCGAGGAGGCCTCATTTACTGTATATTTCTGTTGCTGAAAAATAATGAATAAGTCAGTAAAGAATAAATCAGCAAGGCTTCTGTAGGCATTCCCATGAAAGATTAAAATGTTTGTAGGAATGGAAGATGCTTTTCTTGAGTATATAGGATGTTCCCAGAGAGGGAGTTACATATCCAGGTGGCTTTTCAATTAAGAACTGATTTGTCTAAGAATCTGTGGTGTGCCTTATGGAAAGTAAGACACACATACATTCTTATGGTCCAAGATTCAAACTCCACAGCTCCACAGTGTGGGGGATCTCTTCCCCCGCCTTCCCTGATTCATGCTCTCCCTTCTCCACCCTCTTCTGAAGCCCCAGGAGACTGCATCAGTGGGCTCCCTTTTCCCCTGGCTTCCCGTTGACTGGCTAGTGCGGTGAACCAGCAGGTGATGGGGTAAGGGAGGAGAGCGCGCTTGGGCATTGGCTTCCCAGCCCTCTCCCTGCATCGCCAGGGCCGCAGCATCCTTCCACCCAAGGTCTCCTGCCATCAGGACCTGCCCAAAGGCTCTTTCTCTCTGGGCCACCAGCCCCTACCCTCGGCCCTCCCAGGCTAAGGCTGGTAATGGTGCCCCACTGTTTGTAGCCCAGGGTACCATCCTTAATGGCTCCTCTGTACCCTATCCTTGCCTTATAAGTGGTCCCTTCATTAAACTCTGCTGAATTGACCCAGTTTGGTGTCCTGTCTGTTAGCTGTCAGACCTTGATTGATCTGTACTGAATTCAGAACAGAACGTGAAAGTCCCCTTGCTCTCATTCCCTGCCCAGTACACACTGTAAGTGGTCTGGGACCATCCTTCCTGCCCCCGCTTTCTACGCTGTCATGGGTTTTTACTGAGTAACTTGGGATTGGAACCCAGCTCCTTTGTGGGCCAGGAGACAGAGTCCAGTGGTGTCATCTACTCCCAGGTTTCCCTCTTTGGCCGGCAGAGAAGTTTTTCATGGAAAGACGAGGCAGGTTTGTCTTCTGGAGAAAGCTCAGCAGTCTGTGGTGGCCCCAAGAAGTCATTTATTTTCATGACCATAGACCACACAGCCAGTCACCATTTTCTTCCTGTCTCATCGCAATCTGGCCCACTCGACCAGCCAGCGATGGGAGGCAGGTGGTCCTGACAGCTGAGCCAGGCCAGGCTGCCTGAACTCACTCACTCAGGCTCTGGTGCCACCTGCCCAGTGCCTTGTGGGGCCTCAGCCAGGCCTCGCCATCTTTGGTCACTTTGCTGAAACATTGTCCTTCCATTTACCTGTTTTTCAGCCTTCCTGACTTTTCCTCCAAGATAATCATCAAGGTCTCTGAGAGGATTTCCTTAATAACATTAAGGGAGAGGGTAGAAAATAGGAGGGGAAAACTCTTCTGACTTAAGCCCCATAAAGTGTAAGCACTTTGAGGGCAGAGACTTTTCCATTAAAAAAAAAAAGCCTTAAAAATTAGTAGAAATGTATTTCATATTCATTGCAAAGTCCTCAAATACAGTGGTATATAAGGCAGAAAGTAAATGTTACTCTATATTCCCATTTCCCAGCATAAAAACCCCTATTAAGTGCTAGGCTTTTTGAGGCATTTTCTATGGATATCATTTGAGGCTTTTTCTATGGATATGTAAAATTTGTCTATCCAACTTTTTTGCATACATAGGATTACACTATAATTTCTATTCTGTAATCTGTTTATTCATTAGACAGTCTATCTTGGAAAACCTTTTATGTCAATTCTCATGGAACTGCTTGATCCTTTTATCAGCTGCATAACACTCCATAATGTTATAAACGTATCATAATACCTTCGGGATGGCCATTTACTTTTTTTCCTATAACAACGCTACAGTGAGCATTCTTGTACGTAAATCTTTAGATATTTGTGTCAGAACTTCTAAAGGTAATGTCCTTGGATAGGAATTGCTAAATCAAAGTTGTTACAAATTTTCTGTTTTTATGGTTATGGATTTAGATGTAAGAGACTTTGAAAAAGACCACAAAGAATTCCAAACACACATATGTTTGTGTATATACATGTGTGTCTATGAATATACAGTATGTTTCTAGCTTCCACTCTCCTCTGAGCTTCCAACTCATACCTACATATCCATATTATGTCTCTAATTAGTTGTCTATTAAGTTCTGGTTCCACAGATAAATATACTCTTGCCCTTGCCATCTAGCTCTCCCCGCAGTGTTCCTTCGCCCAGCAAATGGCACCAACACTCACCCAGTTGCTTAAACCACTCCTCCTTTCCCATTAACTCTCCCCAGACTACCTTTCCACTGCAGCCTGAATATAGACTACTATATACAGTGGGTCTACTTGTTGTGGTTCTTTTTTTCAAATGTATATTTCAATTTCTACTTAAATATAGCCTGAACAGTTCCTTAAGACTCAGAAATCCACAAAGCTGCTTGTAGTAGAAGGTAATTAAAAGGACTTTCATCTATAAGGCTTTCCTGATACTGAATATTTAAAATACTGTCTCTGATTTTACAGGCTGAGAAGAGTTCTTTGCACTTCAGCAAGCCTAGCTATCAATACAGCCTCCCTTGTAGGACTTAAAATAAGAATCAGAGTACTTTAGGGGGCTTTCCAGAAAAACTGGACCATCCCCAAAGCACCACCTACAGAAAGTTTTACATCTTCTCCATATTTTCAATACTTGATTCTTTGCCTGTTATGTCTCATTAAAGGTTTTTGTTGAACATGATTCATCTAAGAGAAAAGACCGATTTTCCCCTTTCACCTCTTCCCTTCTTTTTAGAATGAATGGGCCTGCTCCATTCACATCTCTATATATTCCAGGAATTATCCTCATTAAAGAACACTCAGTCTGCTTCCCAGATGTTAAAGGATGGAGGGCCTGGGGCTGGAAGAGGTCTGGCATGATGACAGGCTTCCTGCTCTGACACAAGGTTCCCAAATACCCCTTCCCTGCCTGGTTCATTCCGCCCGGGAGCTGTGCCCCAATGCAGCGGGCGTGGTTTCTCTTGGTGCATCGATTCTGATACTCAAGAAGCAAAGTATCTTACAAAGCTGCTCACACCCATAAATGAAGGTTTTTTGCTGTGTGCAGCCACTGGGCTGAGCTCTGGGCATGTATTTTCTCATTTAATTTTCACAACAGCTCTGTAAGGCAGGTACTAACGTCCCATTTTACAGATAGAGAAACTAAGACTTGGAGTTCAGGAACTTGCCGAAGTCCCAGAGCTAGCGTGTGTCTGAGCCAGGATTTGAATTCAGGTCCTGTAACTCCAGATCTTGTGTCTTTAACCTTTGTCCTCTGTAAAACCATGCTGTGAAAGCAGTACCTCTGTGATTGGGTGGACGGAGAGGAAAGGGGTTATTTTGTAAAGATAAGCATGGAAGGGGCGTGTGTACGGAGTCAGCTGAGCCAGCATTTGTCATCAGCTCCCGTGATCAGAAGCAGACCTGGAGCCGGGGAGAAATGGACCGTCAGGCAGATGTGAGTGACGAGATGTAGAATGGTGAGCAGTTATTCACCTTACTGACCAGTTAATGATGATCCCGTCGAGGCTGGGTTCTCTGGTAGAAGGAGCAGCTCTCGCCCACCTCGAACACACCCCAGCTTCTAACTTTTCATTTTTCATGATCCTGACCTTTCAGAACAGTAAACAGTTCTAGAAGTGGCTAATGAATACTTCCAGGTCCTTATTTCATGCCCCAGAGCAGTCATTTATTAACAACTTCCCGCATTTCGCAGTTTCTTTTTTTTTTTAATTAATTAATTAATTTTGGCTGCATTGGGTCTTCGTTGCGGTGCGCGGGCTTCTCATTGCGGTGGCTTCTCTTGTTGCGGAGCACGGGCTCTAGGCACGGGGGCTTCAGTAGCTGCAGCATGTGGGCTCAGCAGTTGTGGTATGCAGGCCCTAGAGGGTGCGAGCTTCAGTAGTTGTGGCTCGCGGGCTCTAGAGCACAGGCTCAGTAGTTGTGGTGCACAGGCTTAGCTGCTCCGCGGCATGTGGGATCTTCCCGGACCAGGGCTTGAACCTGTGTCCCCTGCGTTGGGAGGTGGATTCTTAACCATTGCACCACCAAGGAAGTCCCTTTTTCACAGTTTCTAAAAATGAGCTCTACCAGTGTAGGAACCTAATGTTTTCTTTGAGGATTAAAGGGCTTATTAGGAAGTGGGTTTTTTTTCTCACTTTTCCATCAATTTTTCAGTTTCTGCTGAGACCATTTTATCATGCAGGGTAAAAGTAAAGGTAAAGACTCCCATCTTGGACTCTCAGGCAGCCCCAAGATGGGACCCAGGCGAGAAGGAGAGTCCACGTGTGTCTGGAGCTGAGGCCAGGCACCCTGGGTACCTGAGCAGCCCTGCAGGCGAGGACGGCACGTGGGGACAGGAGACATCGAGCACCCCCATGAATTGCCCGCATATTTCTTCCTCAAGGAGAAGCTGTCGTGTCATTCTGTAGCGTCATGCATTCTAAGAGCTTCACTGTTCTTACCATATTTTACAGCTAAAAGTGTTTGTTACGTAACGAAGACACAGTACGCTGTCTCTCTCTCTCTCTCTCTCTCTCTCCATCAGTGCCTCCCTCCCAACCCCTGTCTATGGACAACTGGCTTACTGACGTTCCTTGTCTCAGATGCAGTGATTAGCAAAGTCATCCCCAAAGAAAAGACAAGTGACAATCATGAGAGAAACTCACTTTCTCTTTTCTCTCGTTCTTAAATATGTTGTCCTTCCGGGTCATTCAGAGGAGGAGGGAGAGGGAGCCAGTGTTCACTGGGCACCCACCGTGGGCCAGGCCCTGCTGAGTACCTTATACGTGTATGTCTTCTAATTTCATCATCACAACAATCCTGTGAGCTACACACTTTCAATATCCCTGGTCTCTCCATTCTCCAAACCAGGAGGCACACGGAGGTTAAGTAACCTCAGCAAGATCACCGAGGTCTTCTTCAAAAGTTGGAAGTGTTTCAGAAAACATTTCAGACATCCACTGTCATCTAGAAATGCTGGTTTTCCATTCACCTGGTTAATTCTTACAACTCTCCCATCGCATGTCTAATGTAAATGTTCCGTGGGCTCCTAAGGCATGCTCTGTGGAAGGCTTTTTCTCCCGGGAGTTCATGGCCCCTCTGGGCCCCATGCTCACACCCTGGGCTTCTCTCCAGCGCCCATCATGTCTGTACTTGCGTCCACTCGGATGGGCAGTGCTCAGCTGTGCTGCTCAGTTGCTAAATGTTTTGAACATTTTACGTGGGGATAAAAGGGTTCTAAGATCAAATTAGTTTGGGAAACCTGAGAATAACTAGGGTTAAACAGTTTTCTTCAGGATACCTCAGAGCCTTTCTAGCATTGGTGTATATTATGAATCTGCAGGAAGAATCGAGTGTCTGGTGCTTCCTCAACTTCCTGGGATGTGGAATCCGTTTTGTCTACCGGACGTCTTGCAGGTTGTGTGTTCTCTAGATGACATTCTGAGAAATGCTGGTTTAAATCCTTCTTGGGTTTTCATCAGTAAGCACAAGTACCATAAGGTATCAAAAAGCCCTAATGGTAGTTACTGGAATGAATGAAGAATGAGTAGGAAGTCAGGCAGTGAAGGAGGATCATCTTTGGCATTAGACGTACTGAGTCCATACTGAGTCCTGGTCCACTTTTTAGCCATGTGTCCCTTGGTAAATTACTTAATTTCTCTAATTGTAGCCTCCCCAGCTGTAAAATAGGACTGCGTATACCTACCTGGTGGGGCGCTGTAGGTGCTAATTGCATTGGGGTGGTTGGTGTGGGCCTGGCACAGAGTGGACCCTAAACAGTGGAAGCTGTTTACCCCCTCCCTTCCTCCCTCCTCTTCACATGCATTCAGAGACACCACCAAAAGAATCATTCTTAGGCAGCTCAGATTCATTCCTCCATCCATATGATAAGGGTCAACTTGCAAAGCACTGTATTCTAAGTGCCTTGTGATCTAGTTAAGTTCTACTCAACAGAATTAGTATGACTTTAGTGATGGCCAAAGGCATTCTGTTAAGACATGTCTAGACTAAAGAATTCTTTACCAGGGAAGGAAGAAATAATTGCCCTTATCTTTGACTTTCTAAGCAAGTTATTTTTATTTTTATTTCTTTTTTTTGAATTTTTGAATTTTATTTTATTTATTTTTTTATACAGCAGGTCCTTATTAGTCATCAATTTTATACACATCAGTGTATACATGTCAATCCCAATCGCCCAATTCATCCCACCCCCACCCCCCACCCCCCACCGCTTTCCCCCTTTGGTGTCCATACGTTTGTTCTCTACATCTGTGTCTCTATTTCTGCCCTGCAAACCAGTTCATCTGTACCATTTTTCTAGGTTCCACATATACACGTTAATATACGATATTTGTTTTTCTCTTTCTGACTTACTTCACTCTGTATGACAGTCTCTAGATCCATCCACGTCTCTACAAATGACCCAATTTCATTCCTTTTTATGGCTGAGTAATATTCCATTGTATATATGTACCACATCTTCTTTATCCATTCATCTGTCGATGGGCATTTAGGTTGCTTCCATGACCTGGCTTTTGTAAATAGTGCTGCAATGAACATTGGGGTGCATGTGTCTTTTTGAATTATGGTTTTCCCTGCTCAGTAGTGGGATTGCTGGGTCATATGGTAATTCTATTTTTAGTTTTTTAAGGAACCTCCATACTGTTCTCCAAAGTGGCTGTATCAATTTACATTCCCACCAACAGTGCAGAATGGTTCCGTTTTCTCCACACCCTCTCCAGAATTTGTTGTTTGTAGATTTTCTGATGATGCCCGTTCTAACTGGTGTGAGGTGATACCTCATTGTAGTTTTGATTTGCATTTCTCTAATAATTGGTGATGTTGAGGAGATTTTCATGTGCTTCTTGGCCATCTGTATGTCTTCTTTGGAGAAATGTCTCTTTAGGTCTTCTGCCCATTTTTGGATTCAGTTGTTTGTTTTTTTAATATTGAGGTGCATGAGCTGTTTATATATTTTGGAGGTTAATCCTTTGTCCATTGATTCATTTGCAGATATTTTCTCCCATTCTGAGGGTTGTCTTTTTTGTCTTGTTTGTAGTTTCCTTTGCTGTGCAAAAGCTTTTAAGTTTCATTAGGTCCCATTTGTTTATTTTTGTTTTCATTTCCATTACTCTAGGAGGTGGATCAAAAAAGATCTTGCTGTGATTTATGTCAAAGGGTGTTCTTCCTATGTTTTCCTCTAGGAGTTTTATAGTGTCCGGTCTTACATTTAGGTCTTTAATCCATTTTGAGTTTGTTTTTGTGTATGGTGTTAGGGAGTGTTCTAATTTCATTCTTTTACATGTAGCTGTCCATTTTTCCCACCACCACTTATTGAAGAGACTGTCTTTTCTCCATTGTATATCCTTGCCTCCTTTGTCCTAGATTAGTTGACCGTAGGTGTGTGGGTTTATCTCTGGGCTTTCTATCCTGTTCCATTGATCTATATTTCTGTTTTTGTGCCAGTACCATATTGTCTTGATTACTGTAGCTTTGTAGTATAGTCTGAAGTCAGGGAGTCTGATTCCTCCAGCTCCGTTTTTTTCCCTCAAGATTGTGTTGGCTACTTGGGGTCTTTTGTGTCTCCATACAAATTTTAAGATTTTTTTGTTCTAGTTCTGTAAAAAATGCCATTGGTAATTTGATAGGGATTGCATTGAATCTGTAGATTGCTTTGGGTAGTATCGTCATTTTCACAATATTGATTCTTCCAATCCAAGAACATGGTGTATCTCTCCATCTGTTTGTATCATCTTTAATTTCTTTATCAGTGTCTTATAGTGTTCTGCATACAGGTCTTTTGTCTCCCTAGGTAGGTTTATTCCTAGGTATTTTATTCTTTTTGTTGCAATGCTAAATGAGAGTGTTTCCTTAATTTGTCTTTCTGATCTTTCATCATTAGTGTATAGGAATGCAAGAGATTTCTGTGCATTAGTTTTGTATCCCGCTACTTTACCAAATTCATTGATTAGCTCTAGTAGTTTTCTGGTGGCATCTTTAGGATTCTCTATGTATAGTATCATGTCATCTGCAAACAGTGACAGTTTTACTTCTTCTTTACCAATTTGTATTCCTTTTATTTCTTTGTCTTCTCTGATTGCTGTGCCTAGGACTTCCAAAACTATGTTGAATAATAGTGGTGAAAGTGGACATCCTTGTCTTGTTCCTGATCTTAGAGGAAATGCTTTCAGTTTTTCACCATTGAGAACGATGCTTGCTGTGAGTTTGTTGTATATGGCCTTTATTATGTTGAGGTAGGTTCCCCCTATGCCCACTTTCTGGAGAGTTTTTATCATAAATGGGTGTTGAATTTTGTCCAAAGCTTTTTCTGCATCTATTGAGATGATCATATGGTTTTTATTCTTTAATTTGTTAATATGGTGTATCACATTGATTGATTTGTGTATATTGAACAATCCTTGCATCCCTGGGATAAATCCCACTTGATCATGGTGTATGATCCTTTTAATGTGTTGTTGGATTCTGTTTGCTAGTATTTTGTTGAGGGTTTTTTAAGCAAGCTATGTTTAGAATAGGGAAGTTCTCAACCTGAATTGCTGTCTTCCCTCTGAAGCTACCCTGGCGATCAGCAACCATTCATGCCCCTTCTGGAAGTCACCAAGGATGCACTGAACCTGCCTCTGATTTCTTTAGGGTCTACAAGCACCCCCAGTGACTTATGGTACAACTTCATCGAGCTGCCCTACCACGGGGAGAGCATCAGCATGCTGATCGCGCTGCCGACAGAGAGCTCCACCCCACTCTCGGCCATCATCCCGCACATCAGCACCAAGACCATAGACAGCTGGATGAGCACCATGGTGCCCAAGAGGGTGCAGGTCATCCTGCCCAAGTAAGTAGCCCCTTTCCCTAAAAGAGAAAACAACAGGACTGCTCGATCCCTGGGAGTGATTATGTCAGATACTGGACAGCTGAAGGCTGAAATAGACACATCATGAAACCTGCCTTATTTTGCAGAAGTTGCATGGTGGGACTACAAGGCTGTGCTTTTGTAAAAGTTGGTTTTCAATCCCTGTGCCTCTTATATGGCAGGATAGTGATGACGGGGAAGGAAAGAAGGCAGCCTGGTCTCTAAACCTCCACAAGACTACAGCTCTTGTGCCACTACAAGGGCTTTTAATATAGGTCACTGTTCAAAAGACTGAAAAGCAGATGCATATCATCATCTGATAGCATGCTGAAAATACAGTAAAGTTTAGTAGTGCTCCGTGTGTTTTGATAAGGAGTTTCATTCTAGGTACTTAAGTTTTACCTGGAAGTTGCTAAAGACCAAGGTCCAAAAGGTTAGGTAATAAGGAAATATTTTGAAGCCACCCAGGCAGAGTTCTTACATTAGTATCTAGGGCAGTTTTTCTATTATACCCTAAAAGTATAATATAGATGAAACCTGAACTGTTAGGACTTGAAACCAAGGGGAAAGGAATCCCAAATTCTGTCTGATTCCTAAATTTCTAACAGGTCAGAGAATGCTTTGCCCAGATCTGTGAAGCAGGCAGTGAATGTCCCCTTTTTATAAACTTTTCAACATTACTGTTTTGTCAGTATCCAGGGCTTTAAACCACCCAGGCCTCAGTGGTGGTGGCAATACCTTCCAGTTCTAATAGCTTTTAATTCTCTAGCCACTGAGTTAAGTAATCAGACGAGTACATTCATAATAAATATTAGTAATTCTTATTAGTATTAGTATTAGTAATTCTCCCAAGAGTATTTCTTTTTGTTGTAAAATAAGCCTTCACATAGGCAGTGCTTGCCATAAATGAAGAAGCTGGTGATGTACATAAATTATAGTTATAATGGTAAATTACCATATAAATTACCATAATAGCCCATCTGTGATGAGAATCTGCTCACTTACCCTTGCTGCTTTCCCACAGAATGTGATAAAATCTGGTAAAACATCCTTTGATGATAGATTTAATAACTGACATTTACATATCTATAGCTCTAATACCAGATAGTCCACAAATATCCAAGAAATCCATATCAAACCCAAATGAATACCATTCCTAGTGTTTGCCCCTGTTTTAATGGTAAAATGCTTCCAGAATCCCAACACAAACCAGCAGGAATGTATTTCCTCTCTTTTGACCATCCCCAATCCCAGTAAGTATGGTGGCTCTTACAGCAGCCAAGATCATGGCTCTGTGGTTGGGTATGGGGAAGAACCCATAGATAGATATTCCAGAATACCAGACACTCATCAACACCCTGTTACTGAGTCCAAGCTTGTATTTCTCGCCGCATGACAGACCAGTAAATCAAGAAATATCAAGGAATAGCAACTTTATTCAGAAAGCCAGCAGACTGAGAAGATGGTGGACTAGTGTCCCAAAGAACCATCTTGCCTGAGTTAGAATTCATGCTTCTTTTATACTAAAAGGGGAGGGAGTAAAGTCAAACCTTTCCTAGTTCCCGTCAGCCTCCAGAGGGGATGTGTTCATTTCTTCCTTCCCGCAGTCATTCACAGGCGGGCCTGGTCAGGATGTTTCCTGTGAGCTAAACAAAAGTATTTTAGCTTAATGCTCATTACCTGGGAGGCAGGGTTCCCAGAGATGGGCCATTTATGTGTAATTTAAGCTTATAGACAACATCCCTTTAATGATTAACTTGTAATAGCATACAGAGGTTCTTCCCTGTTGCAACCCTGCATCTCCCCATCAGCATAAGAGAAAGTGCTTCTGTAGATCTTCCTAGGACTGGAATGGGGAGCCTATTGCCCATGAGGGTAAGGACACCCCTACTTGCTGATACTGTGCCATTTTGCCAGGTATGTGTTTGAGAGACGAGTTGTTCTCTACTTACCTGGTACTTAAATCTTGGGATTAAAATTAAAGATATAGGTGTTCAGAGTGTACTTTAAAAAGGATCTGTTTGTAAACCTTTTTTCCACTGGCACTGATTATATCATTTTATATCATTTATAGTATATTGATTTTCCCCCTATTTTCTGCTTTCGTGCTAGGTTCACAGCTGTAGCACAAACAGATTTGAAGGAGCCGCTGAAGGTCCTTGGCATCACCGATATGTTTGATCCATCAAAGGCAAATTTTGCAAAAATAACAAGTATGTTCAATTTAAAACTTGCTCTTAAACTTGTGGAGTATGTTACAGATTGAGTCTCCGATTTGTTCAGAGAGAAAAGGTCAAAATTAGGAATGTGCTGCCATAAAACTCTCCGAGGTTTAATCTGATATATCACCAAAGGATGCTGTTGAGCCTTCATCACTTAAATCAGCATGTCATCCATCCCTACATTTCACATGTACATTTCATGTGAAGCCCACACGATCCCACACATTTAAAGAAGCATTTCATGTGCTGTCTCTGTTACCTAAAAATCTGGCTCTTAATTAGATACTAGTCTCTTCCTCTTCCAAATGCAAGCTTTTCCCCTGTATTTTCAAATTTTCAAAATCAAATTTTTGAGCTCTCAAATGCTTACTTCCACCAAACTACAGCAGGCACCACTATATTCAGATAGGTATTTTGGCATCTCATCACCCATTAATCTGAAATAATATAAATTCAAAGGAGTCTGATTAGAGCTTTCCTTTGCCAAACCGTCTGGGACACAGCTGGTATAATATTCCTTCATTTGCCAGTACACGTAATTTTTTCCTAGAGTCATATTTGAACGGTCGGTCCTTTGTCTTTTTAAGTTAGAGCATAGCCACCGCCTGCCAAAGGCATGGCTTAAACATGATTTGTGCTCCATGTTGTATTTTTCCCCTGAGTGATAAGGAAACAGTTCTTTACCAACCTCAGTTGCCTGCTAGTGAACACCTGAGTACCTGTGCTGGGGATTAAGGCGACTTCCCTGGTGAAACTGAACCTCCATGGATGTCCTGATACTCTCATCCCTCTTGAACCAAACTCTCTTCCCCCATCCAGCGGGATTAGCATCACCTTGTTTGAAATTCACAATTTTGGGTCTGACCCAGACCTACTGAATCAGCGTCTTTGCTTTAACAAGATTCCTCATCCCAATGAAGTTTGAGAAGCACTGTTTTGGTTTTTTTTTTTAATAAATTTATTTATTTATTTATTTATTTATGGCTGCATTCGGTCTTCGTTGCTACATGCGGGCTTTCTCTAGTTGTGGCGAACGGGGGCTACTCTTCCTTGCAGTGCTCCGGCTTCTCATTGTGGTGGCTTCTCGTTGCAGAGCACAGGCTCGAGGCGCACGGGCTTCAGTAGTTGTGGCACTCGGGCTCAGTAGTTGTGGCTCACAGGCTCTAGAGCGCAGGCTCAGTAGTTGTGGCACACGGACTCAGTTGCTCCGCGGCATGTGGGATCTTCCCAGACCAGGGCTTGAGCCCGTGTCCCCTGCACTGGCAGGCGGATTCCTAACCACTGCACCACCAGGGAAGCCCTGAGAAGCACTGTTTTAACCTGCCCTTTCCCCTTCAGGATTAGCTTTGTAGCTTAAGTACTAGATAGCGGTCGCAGGGCATTCACAGGTGTTCAGAGGGAGGACCAGGTGCCAGAAATTCTCCTGAGATGTTCTGTTTAACCGTGCAGGTGACGTGGTCCCTGCAAACGTGCCTCTCATTCATGATTGGTCACATTAGAGCCGAGCATCGGTGCAGATGACCCAAAAAGCACTTTCTCCATTTGCGTCAGACCTGTGTCCCATCAAGGTCACCATTAACTTCTGTTTGCATTCTCCTCGAATGCTAACCCCAGTGGGCGTTGCTGGCATGGTAAGATTCGCTGAGAAGGAAAGTGAATTCACTAGAAGGTCCCAGAGGCACGGCTGCATTTATGAGCCTGGCCTTCCAGAGCAGCCTAAACTCTGCTCCTACTCTTCACCAATATGCCCATAAGATGAGTGGCTTTTGTTATGAAAAGACAGCACTGGCCTTCCCTGGTGGCGCAGTGGTTGAGAATCTGCCTGCCAGTGGAGGGGACATGGGTTCGAGCCCTGGTCTGGGAAGATCCCACATGCCGCGGAGTGACTAGGCCCGTGAGCCACAACTACTGAGCCTGCGCGTCTGGAGCTTGTGCTCCGCAACAAGAGAGGCCGCGACAGTGAGAGGCCCGCGCACCGCGATGATGAGTGGCCCCCGCTTGCCGCAACTAGAGAAAGCCCTCGCACAGAAACGAAGACCCAACACAGCCATAAATAAATAAATAAATAAATAAATACATACATACATACATACATACATACATACATACATACATACATACATAGAAAAAAAAAAGACAGCACTTACCATGCCACTAATTAGCCACTTGATTGGGGGACAGATTTCTTAACACTCTGGGCCTCGCTTTCCCCATCTGTAAGTGCCATATTTTTTCTGGATCTGACATTCTGTAATTGAAAAATAATATTGTTGGCTTGCTTATTCTGGAAAACTGGGCTACATTTTTAAAGCCCTGCTCTTTTCATTTTTTAATAAAATCCTTAGTGATCAGAGTTGAATTGATAAGAGTCACTAACACATTTGGGGTCCGGGACTCCCTCCTCTGAAGTGATGTCACAGTTCACTTAGCAGAGACTGAAATTAACCATGGGTGACCCTCACCCTACATACAGCCTTCAATCACCAGGACTGTAAGAGGTCACTTCTTCTGACACCTTTTAAGAATTGGAGCTTGCCGTGGCTTTGAGGTTACTTCCCCCACTAACCCGATGGCCTGCATATCAAATAAATGCTGTTTTTGTTTTATTTTCTGGGAACAGGGTCAGAAAACCTTCATGTTTCTCACATCTTGCAAAAAGCGAAAATCGAAGTCAGTGAAGATGGAACCAAAGCTTCAGCAGCAACAAGTAAGTATGCCCTGGGTCAGCAAGTAAGTAAGGCCTGGGCAGGACTGGTCCTGGTGAAGGGAGCAAGTGTACCCTGGTCCACTCGTCAACTAATGTGTCCTGAGCCCTATTTCTAGCCAGGCACTGTGGACTGACCCTCGGGAGACAGTGGTGACTTTAGGAGGATCTGCATCCACGAAGCTCAGAGTCTGTTACATTAAGGAAAGCACTTCAGTAGAAATTCCTCTAGGACAGGAGTTGGCAACCTTTTTCTATAAAAAGCTAGATAGTATATAGTTTCTGCTTTGTGAGCTATACAGGGTCGCTCACAACTTCTCAACTCTGCCCTTGCAGTGTGAAAGCAGCATAGACTATACAGGCAAATGGGCGTGGCTGTGTTCCAATAAATCTTTCTTCATAAAAGCGGGGCCCCTCAGACTTGGCCTAAGGATGGTAGTTTACTGACCCCGCTCTCAGAAGGAGGAAGCATATTGTGGATTCTTATCGACAGAAAAGACCCATCTTCACATTAAAACATAAAATAGTAGCAACTACTAATAGGAAAATAGCCAACTGGGTCTGGACGAAGGACGAAGTGAAGAATTAACAAGCAACTATTGAATTACAGCAAGATTGCTATGCAGCCTTCCTCGATAATTAGAACATCCACATTTGCTTTCTCCTCAATAGCTTATATAATGGAGAAAATAGAACAATTTTAGGTTGGTTTTTATACCCCCTAATTATCCACATGAGATTGGATGAATAGATCTGGCCAAACTCTGTGAATTCGTAAAGTGAATATCTTAGCTATACCTGTAAGTAGGTCAAATATTTCTGGTCATTAAAAGGTACCATTTATACTCAAAATAGACATTTTATTGCCTTTCTAGAATAAACATTTAATTTTTATTCCTTTAAAATAGGGTTTAAAACGAAGACCTAGAAAGTGACATCTAAATTTTGCCAAAGTTATTGAGCAATTTTGCCAAATTGGTATAACTATCGGGACTGACTACTTAAGATGTAGGGCCCTATGCAGAATGAAAGTATGGAGCCCTTTGTTCAAAACTTATTAAGAATTTCAAGACAGCAATAGCAGAGCACTAAACCAAGTGCAGGGCCATTGTGAGTGTGGGGCTCTTGTGACTGCCCCGGTCACATGCCCTTGAAGCCAGCCCTGCTGTATTAGTCTGCTAGGGCTGCCATAGCAAGGTACCACAGACTAGAAGGCTTAAGCAACAGAAATTTATTTCTCACGGTTCTGGAGAATAGAAGTCCAAGATCAAGGTGTTGGCAGGGTTCCTTTCTCCTGAGGCCTCTCTCCTTGGCTTGCAGACGGCCACCTTCTCACTGTGTCCTCACATGGCCTTCTCTCTGTGTGCTCACACCCCTGGCGTCTCCCTCTCTTCTTATAAGGACACCAGTCCTATTGGATTAGGGCCCTACCTTCATGGCCTCATTTAAACTTAAAGACTTCCTTAAAGGCCCTGTCTCCAAATACAGTCACATTTGGGGTTAGGGATTCAGTATACAGGTTTTGAGGGGGTACAGTTCAGTCCATAACACTTGCTAACTGTTGATTTAATTTTAATAACCCTGGGTTGAGCGGTTTACCCAAGCATAGCTGCAGATGTTTCCCTTATAACATCAAGTCCAAGTCGTTCATGCTTCCCAGGGGATTGAGGAAGAAGACTGGGTCATTGCAGCAAGCGTGGGGCAGTTATGCCAGGCATCTACCCTCCTGCAAGACCTTATCACTGGCTTATAAATCAAAGCTACCATTGGTAAGTGGCAGAGTAAACATGTGTAAGACCATAAGCCTAAATAAGATTGCCTTCTAAGTCCAATGTCTACACCAGATGAGTTGAACAGCAGTATAAGGTAGTAGGTCCCAGATGAGCAGTCTACACTGCCAGTGAGAGGACAGTCTAGATGATGTGCTCAAAGAAAGCACAGACAAAATGGATGAGAAGTGAGCGGGTCCTTGATGCAGGATTTGGATAAGCTAAAAGGCCCAGGGACCAGGCATCAGCTAGGAAGATGGTATGAATGAAAAACAGCTAATAATAACGGTGAATATGCGTTGGGTGTTTATTAAATGGCAAACACTGTTCTAAGAGCTGTAATATGTTTCATTTAATCCTAATAACAACCCTACAAGGAGTAAGTACGTTTATTAAAGGAGATGGGGCTTGTGTGGACTAAAGGAGGACGGATGGAAAGGGCCTGGCCCATGGCAGGTGTGCAATCAGTGGTGACCACTGGGCCTGTTATTACATGGCCAGCCTGTGGGACAGGCATCATGTCCTGCCTTGAATTACGTGCTGCCTTGCTGGCCTCATGCTGGGCGTACAGTGCGTTTTCCTTTTCCTCCCGCAGCTGCGATTCTGATTGCAAGGTCATCGCCTCCCTGGTTTATAGTAGACAGACCTTTTCTATTTTTCATCCGACATAATCCTACAGGTAAGTGATTCTCCTCCTCTGTTGTTTGCTAGCTGTTAGTTAACTCCAGCAGCGCTGATTTAATCCTTGTCCCATGTGTCAACAAGTGCCAACGCTTTCAGTAATGTACCCACGCCCCTCACAGAGAGAGGAAAATCAGGCTGTTTTTACAGAGTGTGATGGCATTTTTCAAACACAGAATTTTAGGTTTTGTTTTGTTTTGTTAACATCTCGAGAGCTCTGCAGCCCTTTGGGGCATTTTGATGTCTACTGATTTTTTTTATAAATGCAGTAGGTAAATTTTGCAGGAAGCTACCTGTCTTCAACCTTCGTAAGGGCACCCTGCTGTTATGACCTGAGAATTGTTAATTCAGTCTATCTTAGCTCCATGAGTCATGGGTTCAAAGTTGGCTCTGTCCTTTAGCTTCATCTTTAAAATTAGAATAACAATAATTCCTACCTCTTAATACAGTTACGAAGAATAATTAAGGCTGTCTTTGTGGAGACGTTGTCGTCATGTTGGTACAGAGTAGAAACTAACATAGTCTAGCTTTTACTCTGCTTTTAATCAGTAACATAAGCTAGTTCCTTATCCTTTTATCTCATTGCATCTTCATTGTTATAATTAGTGTGCTCCTGGGCCAAACAGTCCAATATGGGAGCCTCTAGCCTCATGTGGATGCTTAGCATTTTAACTTTAATTAATTAAAATGAAATGTAATTAAAAATTCAGTGTCTTAATCACACTAGCCACATTTCAAGGGCTCAATAGGCACATGTGACCAGCGGCTACCATATTGGACAATGAAGATACACACATTCCCATCATTGCAAAAAGTTCCATTGGACAGCACTGCTTAAGAGCAGTGGGTTAAACACAGCCCAGAAACCTCCCCTTAAATATACCTTCCATCTTCTTTTAAGGATTGTTTTTTTATAGAGTTATGTGTTGTTTCCTTTTAATTCTCTAGGTGCTGTTTTATTCATGGGGCAGATAAACAAACCCTGAAGAGTATACAAAAGAAACCATGCAAAGCAAAGACTACTTTGCTATGAAGAAAAGACTCCTTTCCTACATCTTTCATAGTTCTGTTAAATATTTTTGTACATTACTTTCTTTTTCAAAACTAGTTCTTAGGAACAGAGACTCAATGATGCAGCATTTCTGTTCTGGGAGGCGTTAAGGGAAAAAAGGGCAAGATGGCTGGAACACTGTACTGAGAAATGAATAGAAGGCTTCAAAATGTCTAAAAGATTCTTTAAACTACTGAGTGGTTACCTAGGTCAACAACCCTCTTGAGTATTTACTGTCCGAACAGTTCAGGATCTTTGTTTTGTTTTGTTTATATGTGTGGCTTTTCAGAAAAAAAATTAATCAGTGTGATGGGAGGGAAAAAAGGACATTTTATGGTAGCTCTTACTTTTATATGAAAAAAGTATTATTGGCCTTTTAAATTTTTTTTTTTTGTCTCATCCAAAGTCTTGATAGTAAGAATTACTTTGGGGATAGAAATAGCGAAATCTCTAGGCTCTTTGTGTGTTTTTGTTGTTGTTGTTGTTTTATATAATGCATGTATTCACTAAAATAAAGTTTAAAAAACTAATGTCTTGCTAGACAAGGTTTGCTGTTGTGCAGTGTGCCTGTCACTACTGTTCTGTACTCTTTGGATTTGCATTTTTGTATTTTGTACAAAGTAAAAATAAAGTATTATGAGTAGTAGAAAAAAAAAAAAGCCATTTCTCTGCTATTTGAAAATACAACAAAAGAAATAGCCTTTTAAAAATACCTCAGCCTCTTCTAGTAAACCTTTGCACTTAGGCAAACAGCAAGAAACCCCTGGCCTTCCCTTCCCTTCCCTCTAAACCTAGCAATCAGACACTGTTCCCTGCCCCAGCACTTGACAGTTTACAGATCACTCAGGGGAGCCACTGTCACAGTAAGTCCATCTCTGATGTCAGCTGTGGTTCCTCAGGTGAGGGCTGAGGCTTCTCAGCAAAGGTAGGGATTTTGTAGCAAGAGCAGAAAGAAGTTACCTAGTGAACAGTGACTGTTTCATTTTTGATGATAGGCCGGAGCTTTTGTTTTTCGAAATGACAAGCTTTTGGTCTTTTGTGTTTTTGGAGAACTCATCACAATTCTAATGTTACCATTTTTTATTTGCCTGTTTTTTTGTTTGTTTGTTTGTTTACTAATTTCCTAAAGATTTGGGTAGTCTTATCTAAATCAGAATGCTTTTAAAAATATTTCTTATCAAAACTTTGAACTTTTTTTTTTTAACCTTCGAGCTCTGTTCGTCTCTCTTTATACATTTAAACCTCACGTTCAACTCTCCACCAGTTTGCCATTTGTAATTTTTATTTGTCAAGTGGACTGAGTTTTGCAGTTTGCAACTATTTAAGTGTGGATACCTTGGTTAACCAAGAGAGAATGGAGAAAGGGGGCAATTGTTTTCCTGATTTAAGAGTAAATGCCAAAAAATTATTTTGAAGGGTTACCTGAGGCCAGTTACATTCTAGCAAACATGTTAGTATAGTTATTAATGCCTCTAAAGTAGTTTTACTGGTTTTCCAGTTTTCTGATCCCATTCAGTTATATTATTTTGAATAGCTTAAAAAAGGAGTAGTGTTAGCAGTAACTCGAGAATTATACACTTCATTCATTCATTCGTTTATATACCTATGGGTTACCAAGTACCAGGCGGTACAAAGATAAATATGTCCTTTCCCTAAGTGACTTGATTTTGGAAGGGAAAGAGGGAATCCTAGCCCAGCAAAGTATCTAACTATTGCAAGTGTATTTACAAGATGTGGAAGTAGGATCAAGTGGTCATTAGTCCAGGAGAGAGGATATAAAAGTGGCTGCGGGGTCAAGACTAGATCCCTGGGCTCTTGGCTCCAGCACTGCTCATTCCAGAAAGGACCGGAAGAGTTTGCCTTTCAGTATAGTGGCCCTGTTACATGATACAGGTAGTCTGCTCCCCAGTAAAATAAATGTCAAATTTTACTGGGCACATTAAATTTTGAAGTATCTGGACCCATTTCTGAATGCCTCTTCAATAGGTTATAGCATTTCAAATTTATGCTATACAAAACTTGGAAACATCTCATGGAAAATTTATAATATCAAGGTTCTCAGACTATATATATCCTATTTTTCATTTGATCCTCCCAACCTACTACTCATCTTTAGCCTTTCCTCATGTTGACCTAAAACACGTAGAATGCCAGGTGTTTCTCCAGCAAAGATGGGTTTATTCGGGATCCGCAGAGAATTACAATTCGGGGTCTGCAACTTTGGGGAGCCTCGTACAGTCCACGCCCATGGCAAGAGAAGGAAATGCTTTTATAGAGGAGAAAAGAAAGTTGAGCGGCTGTGATAAACAAAGGGTTCATGGCTTCCCATTGGCTGAGTCCTTGCGGGGAAAGGAGTCTGTCTTTTCCCTGTTGGACTCAACTGTCTTCACAGGGCGTGAGAGCTCCCCCTTCTGGTCTCCAGACTCTAGTGCAGTTTCTGTTTATTAACTTTTTATACTTACCAGTCAACATCCAGATTCTGACCCTGGCTGACTCTTAGACCCTGTTTATAATCTCTGGACTTGGGGAAAAATTTCCTCTCAAATTATTATTTTTCTAAAATTCAACTTTTATCTTTTGATATACTTAGTGGGTCTGTCGGCCTTGTCTCCAAAATGATAAAGTTTATGAAAACTGCTTTACCTGAAGGAAACGAATAAATTTAAAATATGGAGACTGCCACAAAAATGACATACCTGGGGGGGGGGGTGTTTCCCTGGTGGCGCAGTGGTTGAGAATCCGCCTGCTAATGCAGGGAACACGGGTTCGAGCCCTGGTCTGGGAAGATCCCACATGCCGCGGAGCAACTAAGCCCGTGAGCCACAATTACTGAGCCTGCGCGTCTGGAGCCTGTGCTCCGCAACAAGAGAGGCCGCGATAGTGAGAGGCCCGCGCACCGCGATGAAGAGGGGCCCCCGCGTGCCACAACTAGAGAAAGCCCTCGCACAGAAACGAAGACCCAACACAGCCAAAATAAATAAATAAATAAATAAACTGAGGAATCAATTAAAAAAAAAATGACATACCTGGGGTAAAAGATCATGTTTGCTGTGCTGCTGCGATTTATAATAAGAAATATATATTTGGTCTTCATCCCCATTTCTGGCACAGAACTCCCAAAACCTTTGGAATTTCTTAAGTGAGGAACACAAAAAAGGGGGCTTTTGTTATGTTAATGAGGTAGCTTTTCCTGCTCCCAAGGATGGGGGTTGGTCACCAGGAGACCCAACCACGTGATTGGAGGGGGTTGGAACTTTTAGTCCCACCCCCCTGACGTCCTGGGACAGGGGGAGGGGCTAGGGGTTCACACTGATGGCCAATGATCTAATCAGTCGTATTTATGAAATGAAGCCTCCGAGAAAATCCAAAATGACGGTTTGCAGAGCTTCTGGGTTGGTGAACTGAACACATGGAGATACAGGGAAAGCGGCATGCTCATTGAGAGCTCCTCGCCCTTGACCTTCCCCCAGACCCTGCCCTATTTGTCTCTTCCATTTGGCTGTTCCTGAGTTATATCCTTTTGTAAGAAACCAGTAATCTAGTAAATAAGATGTTCCTCTGCATTCTATGAGCTGCTCTAGCCAATTCATCGAACCCAAGGAGGGGGTCATGGAAACCTCTGATTTATAGCCAGTGGGTCAGAAGCACAGGTAACAACCAGGGCTTGCAATTGGCATCCGAGGTGAGAGGCAGTCCTACCGGCCTGAGCCCTTAACCTATGGAATCTGATGATACTCTCTCCGGGTAGATAGTGTCGGAATTGAGTTGAATTGTAGGACACCCAGCTGGTGTAGGGAAAACCCACACACACTGCAATTGGGTGGCGGAATCTTTATTTGCTATGTAGATATTTGAGCAAACAATCTACACATGGATTAGATGTCATACTGAGTTCGGACAGGAGACCGGCTGCAATTTCCCTAAAGTAACAAGAACGGTAGACTTCTGGAAAAGCTGGGAACAACAACTAGTAAACTCACTCCTCTGACACTTAGTGAGATGGGGACTTTCCATTCTTTTTTTTAAATTTATTTTTATTTATTTATTTATTTTGGCTGCACCAGGTCTTAGTTGTGGCACACAGGCTTCTTAAGTTGCAGCATGCGAGCTTTTAGTTGCAGCATGCGAGCTTTTAGTTGCAGCATGCATTCGGGATCTAGTTTCCCGACCAGGGATCGAACCCGGGCCCCCTGCATCGGGAGTGCAGAGTCTTACCCACTGGACCACCAGGGAAGTGCTGGGACTTTCAATTCTGCCTGAGACACAATGAAAAAAAAGAGTAGGCACTGACCCAAATAAGTTGAAAGCACTATGTCTTGTTGGCCTTCGAGTCTTTGTTTTAAAAAGGAAATGATGACAGGTGACCTGAAAAAAATGCCAATCATAAGAGAACTTTACAGAAAGACACAAGGGAGTGGCTTTTGTACCCGCAGCTCTTTGTTTTCCTGAAAATAAAAAACTGAAGGACACATGTGCTCCACATTAAGGGACCTAAGAAACTGAAGGAGGAAGGGCAGGGATTTGCTCAGAGCCAGCAGAGTAAATGTGATCGGCGGTGACTGCCCGGGAGAGGTGAGGTTTGGGTGAGCTGGTGGACGACCTCTATGTCCTTGACCTCCCGTGAATGCTGAAAGACACTGTGTCCTACCAAGAGTCCACTTCGGGCAGCCAGAGAGTGGACAACACCACTGGCTCCAAAGCCCTGTTTCTTTCAAGATTCCCCAAACTGCCCCTTTGACCCTCTTCCAAACCTTGAAGAAAAAAGGATGCAGATGTTGTGATTTAAAGGAGAAATTTGCTAAATGAGAAACCCCTGCTGTACACGATATCAGGTATGTTGTTTGCAGATTAAATTGTTGTATATGAGGTAGTAAGATGGAAATGAGTTTTTTAATCCCTTAATGTTATACCTCCTTCATCTGCAGTTTATAATGCCAGCTACCAAAGGTAAAGAGAAGGGTGGCAGACTTTTGTGCTTGTCCTTTCTAGACAAAAAACAATCCCAGGACCAAAACCTGAGTCCTAGTGGCAGGTTGTCTGGAGCCTAACTAATGGTCACCATTGCCAAGTTCATCTGTGGATGGTCAGCTGATTTTTGACTGTATGTGTCTTGTTAACTGTAACGTCTGCTGGTAAGTATCTCCTGGCCCTTGCTGACATGTTTTCTTGCTGTGGAGGCGCTGATATCAATAATTTATGTAGAGGAAGTGTTATCAGAAAGTCAGGTAAACCCTTCCTCCTCTGACTAGAAATGTCCTTCTCTAGCTGACAATGACCTCATTCCTCATCTCTCCTGCAAAACTCATTAAAACAAACTCGCTTGTTCATTGTGCAATTTTAATGTACAACAGATATGGTAAAATGGTGTTCTGTGAATAATCAAATTAATGGGGTTCTTCCTCAGTTGAAGGGGGAATAAGCTAATGTATTTAATTTTCTCAATCGTTTTTCTCTCAGAAAATTTTCTTAAAACCCTTAGTCTTCTGTTATCGGTGAGCACTAACAGGCAGCCGGATAATTGAACAGGAGCAAATGAGCGTCGAGTGGAAAGCACAGACGCTACTGATGCCGAGACAGCTTTCTTTTTTCAGGAGCGTGTGTGCTTGTGATTATGACTTTTGACTGCATGAATTTTCTCCTGGAAAAATTGTTCTCTGTTTGCAAGATGCGACTCAATCTAGCCATCAGTCTTGGTATCCTACAGAGAGAACTGTGGCTTTCGAGTGCTCTGATAGTCAACCAAAGTTGCGAACCACAGCTCTAGGGCCTAGCAACAAGGGTGGAGGGCTTTACCAACTGAGAGAAGACTCAGGGGTCTGCTGAGGGGAAGAGAAAAAGTGGGCTTAAGGATGCAGACGTGGGCAGCATGGGGCCACCCTCAGCTGGGGAAAGTTGTGAGCTGGACCACCCCCCCATGAGGAGAAGGTCTGGTTTTATGAAGTGTCAAGAGGGACAGTGAGATTCCCTTGCCTCTGCAGTGCATTTTCTGCCATCATAAAAAGAGAAGAGGAAAAACAAGTCTTTTCAAAGTTTTATCCATGGCAGCCCTGCAATTCTCCCTCTTTCCAGTAAAGATAAAAGAGCTCAAATATCCATATCTTGGCATCAGAAATGAATTGTTCATACATGAAACTCTTAACCTTACGTCCTTAGGGGAGAGGTGAACTAGCTTCTGAAGATATAGTCATAAAATATTGTAGCTGTAAGGGGCCTAGAAAAGTCATGTTTCACTGTAATCAAATGTAATCAATCTTTCCTGTATAGGGAGAAAACGGTGTTCCCCATAATAGCACTTTATATATTACTTCACTGCCAGTGGGGTTAGAGCACCACCTTGTGGCCAAAATCTAACACATGCCGAACACAAAAAGCCGCATTTGTTCCATTCTTACCTGGGATAATAGTTTACTAGTTTCTAGTAATACTTTCTCATGACCATATCAAACACTTTTGAGACTAATATGCCCTATTTTACATATGCATATAATAAAAACATAATATGAACTAAAAAGAATAAGCCTTGTGTAATTGAGTCTGTAGATATCAATCTCAACATTTTTGGCTAAGGAATCTTTTTGGAGCAATTGTATTTTGGGCTTAGGAAACTGGAGGGTGGGAAAGAGGGTCAGAATTTCAAAGCAAATGACTTTAAATGTCTTTCTCCGGTGCCAAGGTAAAGTATCAGTGCTTTTATATCCCACCAACTTCCTATGGTCATAACGACTGTCTTCTCAACGCGGATTAGACTTTAGTCAAACAGGAGTTCTCTGAATGGTCACTGAATGCTCTTGGGTACAAACCCCTTTTGGCAACACCCTCAGACCCACATCTTCCTCTTGCCCATACATCAAACTTATGCAGTATTTATTCTCATACAGCAAATTAAGTAGTTGTCCAGGTTGGTTCCAAGTTTCAAGCTATTTCACACAGAAGTGCAAAAGCATATTTGTTTTCTGCATTCTAGTCCATCATGTTTTAATGGGTGCTTTTAAAAGGTATAACTTAATTTGGGTTCTAAGAAGACTTTAGAATTGTGTTGAAATCATTCTTCTTCAAGGGATTTGGATCTCTTGCAAAGCAGTTTTCATGAACTAGAGCTAGATTTGTTCCACATGTTAATCTAAAAGCATTCAAGTTTAGAAGCTTGAAAACCTGAGGCTAGTTCCCCTCCAACCTTGTAGATTAAGGTCCTACAAGCTGCCCTGAACAGGAGAAAGATCAGCACAAATTTATGGGGGAAAAGAAAGGATTACTGAGTTTGCAACTGAGTTCTCCAAAGACTTTTCAAAAAAATATTGAACTAAAATAAAATTATAACACTGCTCTAGCTAGAATCTGACATTTTGCACACGCTGGATGAGTAAGTGGTTGGAGCACACATACCATCTTTTGCGTCCCAGAAACTTTCTATAATCTCTTTCCTCCTATGGCGTCAATGAGATGCTTATCAAGTCAGGTTTACTTGTCATGGATGATATGCATAAGAGTAGCATTTTACTACTGGATTTGGTCCTCTATCCCTGTGTTGAATTATTAGGAGTTGGAGTTACTCTCAAAAGAAAGGTGAAATAGTTTACATTTAGCCTAATTCTGCCAACTAGGTCATTCTCAAACTTCCCTCCAAAAGCAGTCTCTGTGTTAGCTGTCATAGCTGTGAGCCCTCTTACATATAACATTAAGTCCACTTTCCTAACCAGTCTCAGGAAAGGAGTTTCAAAGATCCTTCATCTTCCCTTATAAAAAAGATTTCATGGCAAAAGTGCTGTCAGTTTAAACATTTTACCACTTTTCTATTCTCATCTCCCAAGTCCCACTTTTCTTGTTGACCTCTGGGAGTGACTACTGGCAGACTGAAACTAAAAATTATTACTGTTGCCAAAAAGTTGAAAAGAAATAAATCAAAGGGAATTTCCAGGAGAAGGATTACTGAATTGAACACAAAGGATTAAAGAACCAGAAGGACACACTCTTTTAAGATTTGTCCTCTACTGAATTAAATGTGTTATAATAAAACACTTAGAAGAGTGCCTGGTACACGGTAGTTATGATGATGATTATGGAATACTAATTGATAAATACATACTTAATTTTTCCATTAGCTTCAACATTTTAAGCTGCTTTAGATTTCTGTTTTATTTTAAAAGCATAAAACGTATGTTCCCTGCCATTCATTTGTTTTATAGATATTGAATAACTATGAAATTAATTAGTATACAGAATTTTAAACCTAGACAGAATAGAGTTCATGTAAATGCCTAATTATTATAAACAGCCCCTTACATTTCTAAAGGTTAAGTTATAACATTACTTTTTAGCTAAAGCCATACTAGAGAGGCAAAGTTCACTAACCTGGGTATAGCAAATTAAGCTACAATGAAACACTTAAAGAGTAACTTTTTTATTGGCATTACAGCAAACTTCACATAAAACGTATATTCAAATTATGATACCTTAAAGCTAGAAGGGAATAAAATACACCTAACTGTACAAGTTAAATATTTACAATAATAAAATCAAGAAGTTTAGTTAAAATTTATCAGAAAAATAACAAAAAACACTTTTGACAAAACAAAAATGATTAAAAAGAAAAAAAAAGTGTCCTGATAAATATCAATACTTGTTTCAGTATGAGGAATAAGATATATTTCTTTAGAATTTAAAAAATGTCCAGCTTTGAACGTCTTTTGACACTTGTCTCACTGTTTTGCTTACAAATTTCAGGCTGCCACATCTCTGGCTGGCTAGCTGGCAGTGATGGTCTTTTCTGCTCTCACATGTTCTTTGGGCTTGGAATAGTCCCAGGGCCGGCGATTCTCGGTGAATCCGTAGAGTTTCCTAAGTGCCACTCGAGCAGCTTCTTCTTCTGCAACCATCACTGTCTCCCCAGGTCCTTCCGCAATCAACTTTTTATCACTAGGAAAAAACCCAACAGTAGCCTAAAATTACGTGGTGCATCATAAAACAAAGTGCACAAATCAGTTTTGCCTGATCTAATTTTGGCAACAATATTCACCAGAAGTAACAGAAATATTGCGCTTTTTTTTCTTTCTACCAGCAGTGTATGAACTGCTGATAAAGGATGTGTTTAAAGCTTGCCAATCTGATAAGCAAGAGTATCTCATTTTGCTTTGCACTTCAATTAAAACTAAAGAAGAAACTTCTTAAAACATTTATCAATTTTCTCCTTTGTGATGTCTTCCATTGCTTTCATACCTATAAAGTCCTACATCACATAAAGATCAGAAAAATATTTACCTAAATTTTAGTTAGTTACCTTAGATATTCAGTTTACATTTAACACTTCAATCCACCTGAAATCAATTTGAGGCGGGTCAACTGTTACTAAGAAACCAAAAATGTTCTCAGCATGGGCTGAATTATACATTTTTGGTGGACAACGTTTAGTTTCTTTTCTTTCCCAGTTCTAGGCTCAATTGAAGCTGTTACAAGTGTGGATTGGGGTTAAATCTGTAATATTTATGAGTCAAAATTTTTTTACAGAAATATTTAGATTAGCAGATACTCCATGAAATTCTACAGTGAATAGTTGGTTAACAAAAGCTACTATTAGCATACCACAGATTATTTACCTTCCCCTAAGGATGACCAGCAGGAAAGGAAGTAGTGACTAGATAACCACGGGAATGAGATTTTTTAAAAATCTTTTAATGCAATTAGAGGTTATACTAAGAAATTGTGAAAAGTCAGTTTTTAAGGCTTCCGATCAATATTATGAAGTTAAGATTAAAATTTTACTAACCAGTATAAGCCAACAAAATACACAGGCAAAGCTGTGGTGCTTCCAGACTGCCTAGTAAGTCTAGATTCGGGAGCTGAAATATTCCTTTTCTTCAATTCTTCTACCAGTAGCCCCATGGGATTTATTATCTTCCAAATCTCAAAGAGTTCTTTTCCGGTCATTTGAGTAATTAAGAAGTCCTGCATATAAAAAATACAATTGATACATTTAAATTAGTATAAAGAAAATAAAGACCATAATTCAAAGTACATTTTTTATAGAAATTTAAAAATTTAACAGGATTAAGAGGTAAGAACTACTATGTATAAAATAAATAAACCACAAGGATATATTGTACAGCACAGGGAATACAGTCAATATTTTATAATAAGTTTAAGTGGAGTATAATCTATAAAAATGTTGAATCGCTATATTGCACACCTGAAATTAATACCGTAAATCAAAATCAACAAGTAAACGCACATCTGATCATGAAGATCCCCTACCCAGAGCTTCCCCAGCGGTCTCCACCTTAGCCTTTACCAGACCATCAAATAGAGACTCCTCAGCATGGCTAAAAATAGCACTGTTCAAATTCTGGGTGCTTACGTATCAGCTGGAGACCTAGTTAAAACAGATTCCTAGGCCCTACTCCCAGGGATTCTCATTAGCAGTCTGAGGTGGTGCCCGAGAGTCTGCATTTCTAGCACGTTCTCAGTGATGGTAATACTGATGCACAGTTTCAAAAGATCTTCCCCACACTGGCTCTAAAAGGTCCAGACCCACCTCCCATCATTTCCCCAGATACAACATGATCTGACCACACAAAATTACTTGTAGTTCCTACAGCAGAAGCTCATCCTCAAGGTTTCTTCCTGGAATGACCTTCTTGGGGCAGGTGTCACTTCTGTAAAACTTCCCTAGCCCTGCTAGAGTTAGTTGTTGCCTCCTGAGCTCCCCCTACTCCTTACAATAACTGGGAGCACCGCCCACATTCCACTCTATCTGCCTAATGAGCTGTGAGCAGGACCCTGAAGGCAAGGATCGAATGCTGCTAAGCTCGGGCTTCAGCGCTCAGCACGGTGCCCGGCACACAGCAGACAATAAATATTAGGTGGACAAGTGACTGAAATAAGACAATTCAAACCTGTCAGTTCTACTATGGAAGGCAGCTACACTCACCACTGTACCACCAATGCAGTCAGTCCTACTATGGGAGATATCAAAGCTCTTGACTTAGAAATGGATATCTGAATTATCTGACCCTACTAGGATCTACAATTGGAACTGTCAACAGAGGCACTAAAATATGGTAAACAAGTATTTCCAAAATGGTCTCATGACTACCCTGTGAAAATTTCAAAAAGGTGACCAAAAATTAGGCAGTTCTAGCCTCTACATAAGCTATCGTGATAGGGAGAGAATGGAAATCAAGGGAAGATTTTGTGAGAATTTCTTTAGAAAAAGCTATTTAATTGCAGGGGGAGGAAGGGGCAGGAGAGGCTGCCCTTTTCACCTTAAGTCTAGAGGGCTTCAAAGGGTCCACTGGCTTCTGAATCTGAGGCAAGCGATGTTCAGTCAACTGGCAGCCAACACACACTCGTGCTTAACAGGCTGGCAGAAGCTGCCTGCAGTAGTGGGGTGGAAGTCTGCACCTGATATCAGAGGTATACAAATCCTTAAGACCTGACGTGGAACTCACAGAAGGGATGTCATTTTGAAAGGAATCCCGCCCAGGAAACTAGAAGCTGACAGCCAACCCCCATGTAAAGGAACCTGGTTACAAGGTTCCAGCAGGGAACAAAATGCTCACTAGAGTCTGTTTTAAACACTGATCAGGCTCAGAAAGCACTAAACCAGTTTACAGACATCAAGTAAATATCTTCTGCTTTCCTTTTTTCCCTCAGCTCCCCTCCAGAGGGGTCACTTAACATGCTTGCTTCCCAAAGGCAAACAGGTAGTCTACCTATTATAAGCCCTGGTTGGGGAAGGAGGAAGACAGGTCTCATCTATGAACGAAGTCTGAGTGTTGGTTAATACAGGTATCCTTCTTGATCAAAATGAGCAAACTCAGTGTCAAAACTAAATAAATAGATTCCAACAGTAAGGGATGCTGGTTTAAAACACCTGACGTTCAAAGGTCTGAATCAAGACTGTTTTTGTGACTTGAAGTGATTGCCTGGACTATCCATTATGTAAGAAAGACCAAAAACTCATGTTTTCATCCAAAAGCAAAGGATGAAGCTTCTCCCAGTTAACAATTCTAAAAGGACAGTGGAGTTAAGTCATACCAATTATTTATTAAGTATTTTAATTAGCAAAGCTACTGGCTAACAAGGAGTTAGGTATACATCATAGGGACTCAGAAATCCAAGATTTTATCACTTTAGAAGAACAGAACAGCAGCTATTACTTAAGCATGGAGCTCCCTAACCATACTAGGCCCTCCAATAGTGTCCTTTGGACTCATTCATTCACTAAACATCTACTGAGCGTCTACCATGTAGGCACTACCCTTGTACCTGAGGATGTAAAGCTAAAGATGTGGCTTGCGGTGCTTACGGACTCACAACCCAGAATTTAGTATTCACCTCTAATGCTGTCCTCAGTAAGAGACAAATGGAATAGTTAAGACACCACCATAAAAAAGCTTTAGGTCTTTCTCAGTTTGGGCAGGGAGAAAAACTCACACGTAACCTGCCGAGGTCATAGAGCAAGGACATTAAGTACAAAAAGAAATGTTTCTTTCTGTCTACTTCAAGCATGTCCCAGAGTGTGCAGTTAACAATCACCTACCCTGATGAAAAGTGCAGTCCTCTCAGGTCCGCTGCTCTGTAGCAGGACTCCAATCACTGCAAAGAAAGTCTGCCTTAACACAGCTGGGGGGACTGGGAATTCTGCACTCAACGTTAACTCCTCCACTGCCAAGTTTCTAGCCACATGACACACAACTTCCTCACTGGTGAGAAAGTCGACTAGACTTTTAACGCCTTCAGTGGGCAAGTCTGAGAATGCGTCCTCAAAAAACTGTGTGAGGCAAGTTTGTGAAAAAGATGTCCCTTGTTCAGATAGTTCTTGATTATCTTTAAGGTTCAGAAGAACAGCTTCTTTCTCTATTCCAAGTTTTTGGCGTTTGGCCTCCTCACTTTTAATATAGCAGCTATTAACAAATGCAGTTTTGAGAAGATCTAAGGAAAAGGTTTCCTGTAACCGATGGCCAAATGCTTGCATTTCAGCATGGTAATCCCAGTTGGGCTTCTCTGAACTGAAAATGTAAAACAGAAGATAGATGGTAAAGAGAACAACAAGATGTTACTATGATGCAAACATTTTTCATTGTGATGCAATTTTATTAATTATATAAAGGAGATTTTAAAATACTGAGTTTCATTTAAATTCCAGACTCTGATTTTCTGAAAATTAAAACTTATGTCACATGGTTACTTGTGGTTCTTTGCCAGATTAATTTTCCCTTTGAGTCAAATGCCACATCAAAGTGGTTCTTCAACATCAGAGACTAAGCCATTATCCTAACTTCCAGGTTCTTTACTTCTGCTCTAAATGGGACTACGCTTCATACTTAGATATGAAATACAAATTATAATGTCATAGGGTCAACCCATAAACAGTAAGTATATTATATTTATCTTGTATTCTATTATTTTAAGTTTTGAAAACAACCATTTAAATTAGCAATTAAATAATCTAGTATCAATATTACAAATAGGTTAAAAGTTCATAATCATTCTCAAGAATGATTAATAGGTCTTTTTTAAAATAAAGACAATAAATCGAAAATAAAACTCCTTTAAGTAAAAAAGTGCAGCAAAGTATAAAAATATGGGTTGTAAGTCATGCGATGTATATAATCTATACAATCCATAAAGTTTCTTCCAACTATAAAAGCCTAAAGCGACTAACCTCACAATAATCAAATGTGAATTAAGCAGAAACATTATTTTATTTTTCTTTTTAGAAAGAACTTAATATTCTGTGTTGAAAGTATATAGGACTATGAACACGTATACACCTCCTAGTAGGTGTATAAACCGGATCAACCTTATTTTTTGGAGGGCAACATTAAAGTACCTATCAAATTTTCATACTAAATTTCCAAAAGAGTAATAACTTCGAAGCTGTTACATCGATGTAACTAACAGATGTACACTGTTTCATCGGTTGTAATGGCAACAGTATGGAATTCAAACAACCATAAATGGAGTTATAAAAGAGTGAGGTGCATCAACCTGTATAGCCACAACTACACGTCAAAGACACATTATTAAAGAAAAAAAGGTGCAAAACCTCATGCATAGTAGGGTCTTTTTTGAAGCCATAAAGACCTGCGTCTATTCCTACCAGATTTTCTACTACTGGAACAAGATTAATTTCGGCAGACACCTAAAGCCAAACCGTTTTCCTTTTTCTCTGGACAGTGGACTTGTGATTGTATAATTTTTTCTTGCCCTAAATCGCAATACTGTGGAGTGCTTTCTTCCCTCTTGTCCGTACCCAAAGAATTCGCAGGCATCATCACAAAGCAGGGGCTACAACACCCAAGCCCAGATAAAGATTATCCTCCAGCCGGCCTCATTTCTCACAACTTTCCCACAACTTTCGGATTCTAAATGGGAGTTCCGAAATCGCCGGGGGCAGCCACGCGCCCAACCCCTTAGCAGAAATCCATCATTCCCTTTGCCTCGGCCACGCGTCCACGTCCCGCGCGGGTCCCTAACGCACAACTAGGGTCAAGCCAGGAGCGCACCAGCAATGAGCAATCCTTCCCGCCGCCGGGCCGAAGCTGTGGGGAGGGGAGGCCAGGGTCCCCAAGCGCCACCCCTACCCCTTCCCGAGGTGGCTCCTACCGGCGCACGGGCGGCGGCGGGCACCGAAGCAGGCGCCACCGCTCTAACTCCTTCTGGAAGCGGAAGGCGGCGCGGAATGCCTTCTTCACTCCCCGAATCGGCGGGGCGAGAGCGGGTACGGCCGGTGCCAGGAGGCAGCGGGGCCTCCGCAACAGCAGCCTCACCAGGCCGGATGCCATCGCGCAGAAGAAACCAAGGGCCGGCGGAAGGAAGAAAGTCGGCCCAGCGTCGCGGTAACACAGTTCCCCCGGAACTGGGGTAGGGGAGCGAGGCCGGGGCGGAGCCAGGGCGCGGCGGGCGGCGCGACTGGCATGTTTTAGTGCGCATGCGCAAACGTTGGTGTTATTGCGCGCCTGGGAACTTCTCTTGAGGGAACGGGGCCTGCTGGGCGTTTGGCTGCAGGAATTTCTGGAAAAGTTTCCTCATCCTGTCAGTTGCTCTCGTTCCTTCCGTTCTCGTTGAAGTAAAACAAAAAAGTTGTTTCACGTTTAGTTTAAAGAAAACACTTAAATTCTCAAAAAAAGAAAACACTTCTTATCAACATGTCTTAGAGCTCCAGACCATCAATCCAGCCGCTATTTATGAAAAAATATTTACCTGGCATGTCTCCAGAAGCCTTCGTTTTAGGAGCCCTATACTAAAACATATTGATTTAACCAAAATAAACATTTTTATTTAAAAACTAAGTGTGAACTTTTTTACAGCAAAAAAAAAAAAAAAAAAAAAAAGGGAAAGAATGGAAAAAAATACATCAAAATGGGAACAGTGGACTTATGTCTTTTTTTAATCTTTCACTCTTTAGCAATATCATTATATTGCTTTCTTACCAAACTGTAAATATATATTTTAAATTTAATATTAAATCACAAAGGAAGTCTTGTCTGAATTCTCAAATTTTGAGTTGGGTGCGGAACATCTAGATGTTGAAAGGGGCACCTCTTTCTGTGGTCTCTCTACTTGTTAATGGCGTTAAAATCCCTCCTCAACCAGACTGGGCTCCTATGTCTTCAGTTGTTCCTTTTTCCACAAACACCCTCTTTTGTCTAGTTGCCAAGTCTTTTTTTCAGTTTAGACTGAAAGCAGCTACCTGATGGCTTAGCCTACCTCTCTCCCAGGTTATTGCAATCAGCGTTCATTGTAATCAATCTTATACCTTCCTCTCTTCCCTCACACATCTCACCTACATTCATCTCCCTGAAACACAGACCCAAACATGTTACTACTTAGCTCAAGAATCTCTGATGTTAGGATCTGGCAAAGATTCTCCCTTGCCCAAAGTTCAGTCAGGCTGCTGTAAGCCCTCTCCTCAACAAGGCTTTGATCTTAGGTTCCAGTGTCCCCACCCCTTGACAGGCCTGCATCACCCAGTTTCAGCAAGAATCCTGTTAAGTCAGTTTAGAGAGGCTCCCCCTTCCTCATTATCTCATCACCCTTGATATCTAATCAAATTTATAAGCCTCTCTATCCTCCAGTGATGTCTGATCACCCTGGCCTGCCTTCTGCAAGAGTTCTGTCAACTTGGTTTAGCCAGACTCCTCCTTTACCCCTGATGTTTCCCTCAGTACTTTTCCACCCACTGACCACCCACCCTGCTCCTTGGCTTCAAATCCCCACTTGTCCATGCTATATTGGGAATTGATCCCAGTTGTATGCTGGGGTCCCTTTTCCTTCATTGCAATAGTTCCTAAATAAAATCTGTTATTAACTACTGTCTAGCTGTTATTTGTCTTTGACAGGTCATACAACAGTTTAGGTCTCTTAGCTTAACTTTTCAAGAGGAAGAATCTGAACTGTTCATTCCAGCTTGTAAAAAGGTTCCCTATGGGAAGGGAGAGAAGAAAAGAGGGATTTGGTACATATCACAAAACAAGCTGATAAATTTCTGGATGAAGCAAGTTCTCTAAGAAAAGGTGAGAGGAGATTGTGATTGTTTTTTGTATTACACTGCAGTGTGAAGTATTGAAAATTCATGGAACATTAGTCGAATAAATGGAATGGAAGAAAGCACAGGGAACTGTATTTTTGCAATATCTTGAGAGAAATAATCGAATAAATGATCTAATAATCTAGTTGGAGCACAATAATGTTAAATGAACTGTCTCTGTATTGAAAGTTTCTCATTGAGGAGTATTAAAGAAAAGGGGGGGATTGAAACCAAGCAGGACAAAAAAGCCCTTCCATGTCCCCAGTTTCTTGTTTGTAGAAAAAGGCTTTAGTCACTATATCTTCCCTGAGTTCCAGAGAGCAGACTCAGTTACTAATTAGGGGAGTGAAGGAACACAGAAACAAAGGAAAAGCAGTCAAGCAAGGAAAGTAATGATAGTTTAAACAATAGTTTAGCCATAAAACAGAGTCCTTGTTCCTCCTCAAGGAAGAGACGTAGCAGTCTGATGCATATCTTTGAGGTATTCTGCAGAAACTAAGACCCCCCCCCCATCCAGGTGGAGGATGGTGACTACAGGCTGACCAAAAGCACGTAGACTCCAGACCAGTTGGAACCAGAGGTTGATGTTTAAGATTCTGAAACATAACCCGTTACCTCACCACCAACCAACCAGAAGAAAGTCCACAAACTGCAACCCGCACCCCAAATGTTGCCTTTAAAAACCCTTCCCTGAAAGCCATCAGGGAGTTGGGTCTTTTGAGCACGGGCTGCCCGTTCTCCTTGCTTGGTGCCCTGCAAATAAACGCTGTACTTTCCTTCACCACAACCTGGTGTCAGTAGCTTGGCTTTGCTGCACTGCAGCCTAATGGACCCAAGTTCGGTTCAGTGACGTTTATGTTCCACAGGAACCAGCTGTGAGCACCCAGCCAGCTCTTAGCAACACCCAAGTCTGGCTGACAGTACCAGGACAGCTCCTAGAGGTCTAGGGCTGCTTTTCTCTTTCTCATAGCTTTGTGACCTTAAGCAAGTGATTTAACTTCTCCATGGTTCAGTTTTCTCATCTCCAAAATGAGATTAAAAGAGCACTTATCTCTCTACCTCCTATGGTTGTTATCAGTATTGAGATAACCCATGCAAAGATTTTGGGATAGTGCTTGGTATATAGTCACCCCTCAATGAGTGCCTTTCAAAGATTCTAAATTGCACTCATTTTTTCACACTTTATCATGTCTGAAATGGAGCTGTGGTGCAAACAAAGGCTTCTTAGAATGGATACAATGTAGTATTATTATTTTCCCAAGGCTCTGGTTCGGGGGACAATTCCTCTTCGCCGCCATCTGCTCAATCCACTCCTGGCTGAATGACTTTACTTTTCAACCTTTGTGAGTTTCACCACTGCTCTGGCAAATCCCTACGGGCCTCTCTCTCTCTCTGCCAAGTAATTTTAGTTGCGCGTCTTCCCCAGCCAATACGATCGTTGGCGGCAGCACTCGGGAGCTTACGGCGGCGCGGCACCCTCACCGCCAAGGAGCCGAAGCGAAACCTGCAGGTCCCCGCCCGGCCATCAGCTGATGGGCCGCCCGCCGCGAAGACCGCCGCCGCCGCCGCCGCCGCCGCCGCTGTGCGAACATGGCGGCCGAGATCCACTCCAGGCCGCAGAGCAGCCGCCCGGTGCTGCTGAGCAAGATCGAGGGGCACCAGGACGCCGTCACGGCCGCGCTGCTCATTCCCAAGGAGGACGGCGTGATCACAGCCAGCGAGGACAGGTAGGGCCGGCGGGTCGAGCGCGGGGCCGAGGCGCGACGGGGGCCGCCCGGACTCCCGCCGGCGACCGGGTGTAGGGACCGTGGGGTCGGTGGCCTCGTCCCTTTTCTCGTGGGGACGTCCACGGCCCCCGGGTCCCTCGGCCTGTCGCCCCCGCCGCCCTTTCTGGCCTCTGGGCCCCACCCCCGTCCAGGGTTCCCGCTTTTGGGTTCTCTAGTCTCGACCCCCGCCGCGCCCCTCCCGCCCGGGACGCCGTACCTGCTTCGCACCTTCAGTCCGGGACACCTGTCCCACCCCCGTCCACTGCGCTCTGCCAGCCCGAGACCCGCATCCCCGCCACGTCCCTCCAGTCGGGGACTCTCGCCGCCCCCACCTCGCACTCTCCTCTGTGGGATTTCGCCCAGAGCTGGATGCGTCCCCTCCTCGGTCAGTTCCGAGCCGCTTTCTCTGGGAGCCGGGACTGGCGGCCGGTTACCGCGGGACCCGGTGCCAGTGATTCCCTTCTTGCAACAAACCTCCCGGGCCTTCAACGGTCTTCCTTCTGCTTTACGCTGGAGTTTACACTTCTGTTTGTGTCGCGCACACCAGGTCCTTAGATCAGTTATTTTATCACAGCAGCTGGGACCACCTGAATTGTTATTTACATAATAGTTTTTTTTTTTTTTTTTTCTAAAAGTGACTCACTTAAGAAAAAACTTAAAATAAGAACAGTGAAAGATACTTTTATTTTTAAGAAAATTTGATATTTCCACTATTAATGGAAAACCGGTTATCACTTGCCATAAAAAATTAAACTAATAGCTAAAACATGTTCATCTGTGTCACCTAAAGTCAGCTCTATCTTGTAACACGACGTCTTGCCCACCGTATTTTGGGAAACACTGATCTGATACGATTTTCTCATTCTATCCAAGAGGAAACTGAGGCCCATGGAGAGGCACAGAAATACTGGTGACGCCACAAATGCTCCCCAGGATTCCCCAGTCCAGCTCTCTGGTCTTCCCAGGGCTGTGTGATTGGATCGGAGAGAAGTTGTTTGTTTTAAAACTTTGGTATTTTTTTAAACCCTAAAAGTTTAAAAGGTTAGTGGCTTTTCTGTGGGAATTTGGAGGAAATGACTGATGTTACTGAGAGAAACTGCGTTTCCTTGCTACAATGAGTGGTCTTAAATGGTGATATTGCAAAAGTGGAAAGGCTTTCTGGAAAAAGGAAGGTACTGCTGTTCTCTTAAAGCTGGAGGCCTTTTGTAATCTATCTTTTGAAATAAGTACCTTTGAGGGCCTGTCCCAAATGGAAAGAGGAAACCTGAAGCCCTCAGTGCCTATTTGACCTTTGTATTTTGCTTTTGAGTGAGTTTATTGTGAGCAGGCAATTCACACGTAGCTGACCTTGGTGGGACCTGGGTGTGGGTGCGTCACCAGGATGGGAATGGGAGAGAGAGGGATGCATGAGCCACAGGGAGAAGAGGGGAATGTAAAAAAAGGCAAAGGACAGAATAATGATATTTGCATGATATGAACATAGATGCAGATAACGCTTTATACAAGTTAGCTGTCTTTATTCGGTAAAATGTTTTATTCATGACTCGTGTGTTGGGTCAATCGCTGAATATTTGAGATTATTGGCCAGGAGCAGTGCTGATAAATGTTTTATGGAAAGTGATTACTTAGCTGCTCTGGGACTGAAGTGTTCTGGGGGAGCCTTAGATCAGCTCATTTTGTCACTAGGGCACAGCAGGGTCCTGGCAGATGACTGGACCAGGCGAGGGTTGGGGCCTCGGGTTTCTAATTTGTGTTTCAGGCCCATGGACCGTCCTGGAAGGTAGGACACTCTTTTCAGCAGGTGCTACACTTTATGAGATTTACGAAAGCACACGGCTGTGGGGTTTTTGTTGTTGGATGTGGTGGTTTGTTTTTACATTGTCATAAATATGTGTCATATTCTTCAATCATTTATTTATTCACTCATTTCTATATTTAGCAATACTGTACTTACTGAGTGCCAGGCCCTAGAGATAGAACAAGGATCAAAAGTCATAGCACCCGCCCTTATATAACTTAGGAATCATTGATTTTATGGCCTCTGACCTGATAGAACCAGCTTGTTGAGGAAATAGAACACTGACCACCCTAATTCATCAAACAAGCATTTATTGGACACTTAACTGTATGCTGGGCCCATGCTAGACCGGTGGGTAGAAAAAACTGACACTGAAATTGTTTTTTCCAAAGGGCTGGATGTTGTGGTGAAGAGATGGCCATGTGCTCTCAGCTTCCTGGGTGCTGGGGAGACATAGAGGAAGGAGTATCCTTGGGTGAGGGCTGGGTTTCAAGGAAAGCCTCCCGGAGGAGAAATCACTGGAGAGAGGAATGGTCTGTGTGACCCTGGTCCAGGCAGAGGGAAAGGACAGGAGAATTTGGACTTCAGTTTGCAAGCAGTGGGGGACCATCAAAGAGTTCAAAGCAAGCAAATGACATGATCAGAATTTGTACTTGAGAAATAACAATAGTTAACCTTTTAGAAGTCCCTTTCCTCTCTCAGTACAGAAGAGTGGACCAATGTACCTGACTGCATCCGATCCTCACATCTCCCTGTGAGGTGGGTTCAGTCACCTAGTCTTATCAGCAGTTCCAAAATTCAAAGCATTTAAAAAGTCAAATGTGCTTTTGTTTGTTTGTTTTTTTGTGTGAGTTAGGCCTGAAAACTCATTGGTGCTAAAACTTGACCTATATAGTTGAGACTATTTGTAATCTTTATTTGTCCCATGTGGTGTGAATATTCATTTGTTTCACTGCAGAAATAGCAATGCATTTAATTGCAGGCGCTGCCCCAGGCCCCGCTGGGAGTTTTATGGAACATTTGGTGTAGGCATCTTATTGTAACGGGCATTTGACCATTTAGAAAACTGGGGCACAAAGGACACTGAGTAAGTACCCAAGGTCATGTAGCTGGTAAATGATAGGACTGCGATTTGAACCCAGGTCTGACTCTGAGGCCCCAGTTCTTTCTGCCGTGGCCCTAGTTCTACACATTTGGAAAACCTGAGTCCAGGCAGTGTCAGTGATTGTCTACTCTGGCAGCAAGTGTAAAATGCTAGGATTCTGCCTTCCACACCCTCCCCCCTCCCCCCCCTCCCCCCTCCCCCCGGGACATTTGGCAATATCTGGAGACATTTTGGTTGTCATAACTGGGGGAGGGTACTCCTGGCATCTAGTGAGTAGAGGATGCTCAACATCCTTTAATGCACAGGACAGACCCTCATGAAAAAGGATTATGCAGCCCCAAATGTCAATAATGCCCAGGTTGAGAAACCCTGGTCTAGGCTTAATGGACTTGTTTATCTGGTCTCTCTAGACAGTGGTTCTCAAACTTGAGTGTGTATCAGAGTCGCATGGAGATAAATCTTGTTAAAACACAGAGATTCTGGTTCAGTAAGTCTGGGGCGGGGCCTGAGAGTTTGCATTTCTGCCAAGTTCCACATGCTGATGCTGCTGGTCTAGGAACCAAACTTTGAGGACCACTGCTCTACGCAAACGGAGAATTACCCGTCATGGTGCTTGCCTGTGGAAGCCCACTGGGAGAGAATACTGTTTATACTTTGTCCTCTTTTTTGTCAGCTTCTGGGATGTATTTGCCTGGAGTCATTTAGATATACCCACCTATTTCCCAGTAAAACCAAACTATATATGATAGAGCTAAATACAGAGAATCCCCCCCGCCCAGGGAGTGATAAACCAATGTGGAGTATTCAGCTTAATTCCATCGGACCTGGTGTCACTGGTAATGGTTTGGGCAGTGAGCTTAGGGGTCTAATCAGAAACCTTCAGGGGTTACAGTGCCATGAAGGGTTAACAGAGAAGGGCGCTACTCTCACATGCATCCATTTCTATTTTGTTGAAGTAATAAGTACCCTAAGCTCTTTTGCTTAAACTTCATTCTTCATGAAACCTTAATTAGTATTTTTAAAGTTTAGTTTTCAGTTGCTTGCACTTTGGAACTAGAATATTTGAGCATGCAAAGTAGGGTGATACATTTGTAAAGTGAAAAAAAATATTCTTGAGTCAATGGAGTATGACTGTCTTTCTAGTCAGGAGACTGTGAAAATAAAAGTAATAACCTCAGTATTACGTTTCAGAATTTGAACCGCAGCAGTCATTTTCCTGGTAAAGGGAAACAGAAAATGAGACTCTGCTTTCAGGACAGAACTGAAATGTGGTGAGGCAGCAGGAATTGATTCCCTAGACACGTTTGCTTTTTGAACTTCTTTGCTGTGAACTGCACCAAAAAATTAGTCAGTTGGTTGAAAAGGATAGATAGCATTTTTTAAAGATAAAAACTTTATTAAAAGCCTTATCAATAAGTTAAGGCTGTGGGCCCGCTGTCTTCATTTTTTGAAAAATAGAGTTTGGAGACAGGCGTGCTAATACTATTGCTTCAGGGGCCTGTAGGCCAAGATTGATTTCTGCAAGAAACTCAATTTTGTCTGGCCCAAGTCAAACAAAGAGATATCTCATATGTTTTAAGATATTTTAGGATGTTGCTAATAGGCTGGTAAATAATAGAGATTATAGAAAATCAACTTTTAAAATATTTTTGGTGGCATCTTCCTTTTTTTTTTGTTACACCAGCTATTTAATTTTTTTGTTTCCTTTTAGACATTTCTAAGCATATTAAGATGGTTTGAAGGAAACAATGTATATTTAGTAGCTGTTCACATGGAAACAATCTTAAATAAACAACTTGATTTTTAAGTGTTATGCTTAGGAGGAAACCTGGTGTAGCTGGAAGTTTTTAGTTTATACAGAAAACCAGAATGTTAACCACTGTATTTTTGTTGTCATGCAGTGCCTAAAAATAGACTCTTTCGTTTGTGTTATAAAATAAAGTGAAGAAGTGAGAAACGGGAAGCCTGGGTGGGAGAGCATTTATTCCTCTGTTGTTAGAGTAGTTTTTCATTGTTATGATCATTTTCTGTTTATAGCATAGTTTAGAACAGATTCTGGATCCAGAATGCCAGAGTTTGAATCCCAGCCATGTGACCCTGGGCAGGTTACTTATTCTCTCTGTATCATAGTTTTCTCATCTGCAAAATGGAGATAATAAAGGCACCTACCTCATAGGATTTTGTGGGAATTAGATGAATTCATATGCAAAGCACTTTGAACTGTGCCTGGCACAGATAAAGCGCTTTTTGTGTGTTGGCTATTACTGTTTTCATTCCCATTTATTTTCCATTTAATTGCTTTAACCTCATCAGAAGCTAAAGATGTCTCTGCTTACTGTGTCTGTGGGTATGTATGTGTGTGTGTGTGTAAATAAAATGAAATTTCTCCTGTCTGAATAGGATAATACCGTTTTGGGGGTCACTTACAGACCTAAGTTCTTATAACTGTCTTCGAGTTATGCCTTTTCATCATTTCCATATTTGGTCACTTACAAGTCACGTCAGTCATAAGTTTTCCCTTATAAAAATCTTTGCCCTGCTGTGTTAGGGGGCGCCAAGGCCACTGCCAATTTCCTTGATTCACTAGGACTGTCATTATATGGTCATGGTCACGGCCATGATTTATTACAGTGGGACAACCCAAAACAAAATCCATGAAGGGAAAGGCGTGGGGTGAAGTCTAGAGGAAACCAGGCATGAGCTTCCAAGAGTCCTGGCCCTGTGGAGGCACTCATGAGGTGCTCCGTTCCTCCAGCAGTGAGTTACATCACATGTGTGAAATACCGTCTACTGGAGACCGATGATAGGTGGCTGGAGACTCACTACCCAAGGCTTTCACTAGGAGTTGGTCATGAAGGCAGCCTCTGCCTCACACGTGCTGAAATTCCAGACTCCCAGAAGGAAAGCATGTGGTCAGCGGTCTCTCAAATGTTAGTTTGAGTGAATCAATGAACAAATAAACCTGGTAGGAATGAAGAAGCATGGACCAGAATTGAAACACAGGCTTCTTCCTTACGGCCTCCAACGGTGCTTCTTTTAGGTTAGTTTAACCTTGCGTTTCAAGACTTCTAGGCTGTGAACAGAGTTTGAAACTTTTAATTTTTAATTCAAGAATCGGTGTTGCTTGGACCCTACATTGATTGACTCCATCCTATCCTCCTGCCCCTGCTCCTCAAAGGTTGTGATAGCTTTTACCCTCCTAGGTGGCACAGAGGTCACAAAAAAATAATTTTTATGCTAACAGTGAAAAGATAACAGCAGGAGTGGTTCCTCAAGTAAAAAAGAAAACATCTGCAGGTAGAAAACCCAGCCATCAGGCTTCTAGAGCAGCATTATTCATTTAGGGGTTGGTGCAAGTACCACACAAGTGCAAGTGGCCTTCCCTCCGGGATAGAAATCTGCCTGTGACATGATCTGCAGTCTGAGAGTCACCATTGTCATGGACCCTTGAAGCTTCCCCGGATTCCTTCCCTAGACTGTAGAAGGGGGTGGAAGTTTTAATTTTTTTTAACCAGTCTGATTCTCCTCTGTAGAAAGAGGCTGGTTTCTCTGCCTTTCAGTTTAGATAATCAATTCAATAAAAATCTAGTGTTTCCCCCCTTTGTTATCAAAGGAGAAAGGCTGCTTTCTGCCGCAGTAATGAAGAGGGCAGAGTTCAGGAGACTTGGCTGGAAGGAAACTGCTGTTTATTTGATAAAAGCAGATTGTACCATATCCTTTCCTCTCCCTCTTAGGCTAACATTTTAATGTTATAGAAACCAGCCAGGCTACCAGAATTACACATTTTTGTAGGTAGCCCTGGAGGTACTGTCAGACTAGGAAAAAATATCCTTTGTAGTAGGTAACACAAATGTTTGGTGATTTACCAAGATATAAAATAACATCAGCAATCCTAAGAGTGACTGGAAAATCAGATTTCCCCAAACTTACTATTTGTTCAGAGTTTAAAAGAAATCAGGCCTGGGGCTTAATTAATTTGTAGCATATGCTATACCCTGTATTCTTTTAAATCAGTTTGTTGAATAACCCCTGTATATCAGTTTACAATTTAAAGATGGTTAAATTGCTTTAATTTAGCTATTTTGGGATGATTAGGGTGTTTTTTTCTTCTTTTTTAAAATTTTATTTATTTATGGCTGTGTTGGGTCTTCGTTTCCCCGTGAGGGCTTTCTCTAGTTGTGGCAAGCGGGGGCCACTCTTCATCGTGGTGCGCGGGCCTCTCACTGTCGCGGCCTCTCTTGTTGCGGAGCACAGGCTCCAGACGCGCAGGCTCAGTAGTTGTGGCTCACGGGCCCAGTTGCTCCGCGGCATGTGGGATCTTCCCAGACCAGGGCCCGAACCCGTGTCCCCTGCACTGACAGGCAGATTCCCAACCACTGCGCCACCAGGGAAGCCCCATTAGGCTGCTTTTTTGAGAACTTTTTTTTTTTTTTTAATTTTTAAAAAATATTTATTTATTTATTTATTTAGGCTGTGCCAGGTCTTAGTTGCAGCACATGGGATCTTTAGTTGTGGCATGCATGTGGGACCTAGTTCCCCGAACAGGGATCGAACCTGGGCCCCCTGCACTGGGAGTGTTGAGTCTTACCCACTGGACCACCAGGGAAGTCCCCTGAGAACTTTTTTAAAAGAGCTGGTTTTAATCATCAAAAAATCTAGAAACAATAAATGCTGGAGAGGGTGTGGAGAAAAGGGAACCCTCTTGCACTGTTGGTGGGAATGTAAATTGATACAGCCACTATGGAGAACAGTATGGAGGTTCCTTAAAAAACTAAAAATAGAACTACCATACGACCCAGCAATCCCACTACTGGGCATATACCCTGAGAAAACCATAATTCAAAAAGAGTCATGTACCACAATGTTCATTGCAGCTCTATTCACAATAGCCAGGACATGGAAGCAACCTAAGTGTCCATCAGCAGATGAATGAATAAAGAAGATGTGGCACATATATAGGATGGAATATTACTCAGCCATAAAAAGAAACCAAATTGAGTTATTTGCAGTGAGTGGATGGACCTAGAGTCTGTCATACAGAATGAAGTAAGTCAGAAAGAGAAAAACAAATACTTTATGCTAACACATATATATGGAATCTAAAAAAAAATGGTTCTGAAGAACCTAGGGGCAGGACAGGAATAAAGACACAGACATAGAGAATGGACTTGAGGACACGGGGAGGGGGCAGGGTAAGCTGGGACGAAGTGAGAGAGCAGCATGGACATATACACACTACCAATGTAAAATAGGTAGCTAGTGGGAAGCAGCCACATAGCACAGGGAGATCAGCTCTGTGCTTTGTGACCACCTAGAGGGGTGGGATAAGGAGGGTGGGAGGGAGACGCAAGAGGGAGGAGATATGGGGATATATGTATATGTATAGCTGATTCACTATGTTATAAAGCAGAAACTAACACACCATTGTAAAGCAATTATACTCCAATAAAGATGTTAAAAAAAGTCATACTCACCAAAAAAAAAAAAAGAGCTGGTTGTAGAAATGCTGATGTGTCCGTTGAGGTGGAACTTGGCGTTGTGATTTTACAGAAACACTTGTGTGCTATTTGAATCTGTTTATCAAAGTGTGGGCATGATTTTCAAGGTTATCATACCAGAAAATAATATGTATTGAACCAAATGTATGTTCTCATGGAGTTACAGGTTTGAAAATGGTATTAATCATGACTTACACGAGGTGCCTCCTGTTTTGAGAGCCAGGGCTTTTTAGAAGAAAAATCATGCTTTGAATCTGTCTTTGCTCTAGTATGCTGTAGCTTAAGCAGAGGAGGCTTTATAGACTTGGTGATTTCCTAAAGTATATCTTTAACTTGCTATCAGTCAGCTCTTTGAAAGAGTCAAACAAAGAGACTGGAAGAAATAAAAGGAGCCTCTCTGCTCCTCATCAGGAATGTCTTTGAGCAGATCACAGATTAATCTCCCTGGAATAAGTACTTCTTTCTTAATCAAACCTTTGGTTTTTAGTCTGCTTTTTATGTGTCTACTGTAGTAAGGTAAAAGAACATACAGAATTATTATCCTTGACAGACAGGATGAAAATATTGAATAATATTTAATTAAGAGTAATGACTTCATTTATGCTTTTACAGTAATGTCTTCAGTTTCTTGGGAATCGAATTAGCATCTGAGCAAAGTGAGGATCCTAGAGCTCAGTTAAAAGTTAAAGTGGACTTACGTGTTTACTAAGTACTTTGAAATTCTTGACACTTGGTCAATGCCAAACGCTGTTTTTGTTTCCAGTTTTAAGGTCAGATTCCTAACTATTCTTTTTTTTTTTTTAATTTTATTTATGTATGTATGTATGTATGTATGTATGTATGTATGTATGTATGTATGGCTGTGTTGGGTCTTCGTTGCTGTGCACGGGCTTTCTCCAGCTGCGGCAAGCGGGGGCCACTCTTCATCGCGGTGCGCGGGCCTCTCACTATCGTGGCCTCTCTTGTTGCGGAGCACAGGCTCCAGACGCGCAGGCTCAGCAATTGTGGCTCACGGGCCTAGTTGCTCCACGGCCATGTGGGATCTTCCCAGACCAGGGCTCAAACCCGTGTGCCCTGCATTGGCAGGCAGACTCTCAACCACTGCGCCACCAGGGAAGCCCCCATAACTATTCTTAAAGATATACTGCTTGGAACAGATAACATTGTATCAGTTAGCTATTGCTATGTCGCAAACCAACCGAAAATTCAGTGGCTTAAAACAACAAGTGTTATCATTGATCATGAGCCTATGGGTCACCTAGACAGTCCATCTGGTCACAGCCAGGCTCACTTATACACGTGTTGGCCCTGCTCATCTTAGCCCGTCTCTTTCACGTGGCTTGCTAGCCGCAGCCCTGTGGAGGACGGCTTCACCTGGCACAGTGGGGCTCTCTTCTGTGCCATCTCTCATCCTCCAGCGGGCTAGCCCCTCTTGTTCATGTAACCATGGTAGGCTTCCAAGAGAGGGCCTCTTTACTCAGAGCTGGCACTGCATTGCTACAACCACGTTCTTCTGGCCAAAGCAAGTCACAAGGCAGCCCATTTTCAAGATCAGAGAAGTAGCTTCCACCTCTTGATGGGAAGAGCTACAGTGTCACATTGTAAAGGGCAGGGATGCAGGGAGGCATAAAGAATTGGGCCCATTTTTGCAACTTGCTACCTCAAGCACTTACTTATTGTATCGTATACTGCAGTTGATCTTGAGGTAGTGAGAGATTTTGTTAGAATCACTGTACATATTGAGCACAGAAGTCAGGATTTTTTTGACCTAAGTGAGAATTTTGGAGTTAGACCTGGACTTTTCCATATTCTGCATTTATTTGGAGAAAAAAGGAATTTAATGCTTCATGTTTCCTTATTGTTTAGGAGTTACTGCTTTGGAGGATAAAATGTAGAGTTTTCTGAATGCCCTTTAAAAAATTGTTCTATATATTAATTAATTAGCATATAAAGCTTCTTTGCTTTGAATTATTTACTTTGGTATTGTTTTGAAATGTGAATTTTCATCACCTTCTGGCAGAATAAGTAGACAGAGTTAGAAGATCTGATCCAGGGCTGCTGTTGGTTTCTTTGATGTTAGGACTTTCTCCCTCCTGACTTCTGCCTCCCTAAGTATAAAATGGAGGTCTTGGCTGTCATCTTTGCCTTGAGGGTGTGGCATCACGTTCTCAACAGACCACAGCTTTTCTAGACTCCCAGTGCATACGCAGAAGGCAGGAGGTAGCATCTGTGCCACTGGAGTTCTTCTCTGGGAACTTTGAGAAGTTCAGTGGGGACACGTTTGTGAAAGAGGCGCGGTTTATCGCCTTGTATCTTTCAGGCCATCGAGTCCTGTGCCTTTTGGTGTCTTCTCTTTCCTGCCTTTCCGCACGGGACTTCTTTGCCCAGCTCTGCCCACTGTGCCCCTGCTCACTGCTCCCGGGGCGTAACTGATGCTCTCGAGGCCCCGTCCACCCAGCACCTCTAGCCCTTGTGTCCAGGCCCTCTCCACTCCTCTGCGCTGACCTCCATGGGTGCAGCGGATCCCCTGACAGACTCCGTGGGGGCACAGGGCCTCTTAGACTCTGCTGCACTGAAAAAAGGAAAGTGGTCGAGCCCTATTTGAAACTGCCTCTGATTCTAGTGCCTGCAGCTGCTCCAGATCTTCAGTCTGACCCCCTTTTTTCTCCTCAGCCTCACTTGCTCTCAGTGGTAATGACTTAACGGGCACGCTCCCAGGGAGGGGACGGTTTTTACATTTAGAATTTGAGATAGGTACCCTTGAAAATCAGACAAGAGGGGCTTCCCTGGTGGCGCAGTGGTTAAGAATCCGCCTACCAATGCAGGGGACATGGGTTCGAGCCCTGGTCCAGGAGGATCCCACACAGCCCTGGTCTGGGAAGATCCCACATGCCGTGGAGCAACTAAGCCCGTGCGCCACAACTACTGAGCCTGCACTCTAGAGCCCGCGAGCCACAACTACTGATCCCACATGCCACAACTACTGAAGCCCGCACGCCTAGATCCAGCCAGTGCTCCGCAATGAGAAGCCACTGCAGCGAGAAGCCCATGCACCGCAATGAAGAGTAGCCCCCACTCGCCGCATTTAGAGAAAGCCCGCACGCAGCAACGAAGACCCAACACAGCCAAAAATAATAAATAAATAAAATAAATTAAAAAAAAAAAATCAGACAAGATAAGTCCTTATGTGCCTCGAGGCTTATGAGGAGGTGTTTAACTGTTGGTGGCCCTGCTGTTTTCCCCGCTTCTCAGCTGCTCCACATCTTTTCTCTGGGGACCACCACCCCCCCCCCCGCCCCCCAGGAACCAGAGTCCTTGTCTGCCCCGCGGGCGTGTTCTCTTCTCTCCGTCTTTCTGCCCTTCATCAGCCTCCTTGTCCTCCCTGCCCAGCCCGACTCAGCACAGTTATGGAATTTAGTTCTATCATCTTATATTAGGCTTAAAAAAAAAAAAAACCTTAATATATTATAAACATTTTTTCATGGTTCTATGGTCTTCATAACTAATTTTAATGACTATATAGGCAGTTGAATGAATGTGTCATTAATCCATTTCATTGTTTAACATTTTCCCCTAACTTTACTCCTTTGAATAATGCTCATATGAACTTTTTAAAATATGTAGTTCTTTTTTTCATCTATTAAAAAATTTCTTCAGGATCAATTGCCAAGCCTGGAATTCCTAAATCAGTTCATTGTGGTCGTTACCATCATCATCATTGTTATTACTGTTACCATTATTATTAGGCAGGAAACGTGTTTCTCACTCTATGGAGCAAAATTCTTGCCAAAGAATTAGCTCTGATGTACAATGCTGACAGAAAATCATGAGAGCCCTAGAAATGGCATGTTATTACTGTTTTCAGTTGTTCCTTGGCTTAGCCCTGCCCGGCAATACATTTTAAACACATTTCCATCTGAAATATTTAAAATAAAGAAAAACAATCCAGCTTTGGCATTTCATTTATTTAGAAAATAATTGGATGGTGATCCACCGTGCTGAACAACGAGACAAATAAGATGATGGTTTGATGTGCATACAGTGGGGCTATAGCCTTACAGAGAGACTTCCTCTCGTGTCTCCATGGAAAACACTGCAGCCCTACATGAGTTCACACTTCTCAAACGAGGAGGGCAAAGGAGACTGTTGGTGCAGCCCTCCACAGCAGGAGCGTGGGGAAGATTGAAAAGCACTTGTAGTAGTGTAGGCTCTGAAAGAAATGACACATTTCCTTTCTAAGTACCTTTTGGAAAAATATCAGACTATTGTTTTTAAAACAACTTAAAAATAGATCTTGGCGAAGATGAACATGTTTCTAAGGTTCTGGTTTTAAGGAAAGACTTTTTTTCCAGATTGACGCAGTCTTGGAACATCAAACGAGATCCCTCTACTAGAAAAATGGGTAGAATAAGCAGCAAGCAAAACATAAAGTGAGTTTAGGTGAGTGGGTGTAGGTTGTCAAAATAGTGAAGGAAAAGTTAAGCTGTTTTACTTCAGTCAGAGAGGGACTTAGACATTCATATAGGCAGAAAAATACTGTGGTTTTTGGAAAAATAAAGCCATCTGATCCTATCTCAAATCACTTTGGTGATTATATCGTTCATTAATATCATCCTAGAGTTTTTAATAGTTTGCTCCTGTAAAATGTTACTAAACTGTTTTATTGTGACTAGTAGATTTTGTTTCCAGTTTTCTGAATAGTAAATTTTTTTAGTCTGTGGAATTTGTTGATTTTTTTAAATAAACAGCCCAACTTAAGCCTGTTTTTATAACCATTTTTTTAAACCAATGAGGCGTGTTCTGACTACAAGACAAAACCAATTTCTATATTACTTAGTAGAAATTATGCACCTTTGTTTAATATCATAGTTTCTTAAGAGTGCTGGAGTATTAGGAGTTAAATTTGATATCGTTTTGATTTTTATCTCAGAAGTGGGAGAGTTTAATGCGTCCCCCAAGGAAGGGAAACAGTTTGGCTTGAAAAGAGAAGGAAGGGAATTCCAGATAGAAAGTGTGAGTACAGAGGTAGAGCCAACTATCAAGGTCAGCTGCCTGATTTGGAACCTGATTCCCAAAAAAGGATGGTCTTCTCTCAGCCTGGATGTGATAAATAATTTCCAAATGAAACACCCCAAGAGATAATTTAAGTCTTGCCAATTTCCTAGTGTGTCAGCTGGGTGCAGACCAAATGGTAGTAACTGATGTTTGTCCTCCAAAGGAAATAATACTGTGTTTCAAAGATGCTGGGGTCTAGGTAGGTCCCATTTTGACCTTGGACTAAGCTGCATGAAGTTAAAATTTGACTTTTCCAGGTTAGATGATTGGATGGAAGAGACAGCCTTTAAGGTTTTCTGCTCACAGTGACTTCCGTGCTGTCTGAAATCACTCTTCTTTCAAGAGGACTCAGGGAAAAGCATGTGCCACTGAGGGCTCCATTGAGCTACCAATGCATTCATGACCCACAACTTTTGGGGTTAATTTGGGGGCTTTTAGACTACATCAGCATTCTGGTCTTTAGACCCTTAAAAAACCAGACAGATAGGTTTAATCCCTTTGAGTGAATGAAGGCGCTGTATGGTGCTCTCATCTTCAAGTGCCTTGGCCTTTGCTGACCTGTCTTTGCAAGTGGAGTAGAATCCTTGAACAGATTTAGTGCTTAGAGGTGAGTTGGCCTTTAACTTCTTATAACTCCTGTTTCATCCCCTGTGTTGAGCATAAGTAATGAAATGTATCCGTAAACATTCTGTACTAAGTAACATAAAATGTAGTCAACAGAATGTAATATTGTGTTAGTAGTTCAGGCCTAAGGATCATCATTACAAGCTTCTATTGATTAATTTAGGTGAGGGAGGTCATGCTGAAATGGTACCCATCCTGCGGGTGCTGCCCAGATGAACTACTGCCTAGAGAGAAAAGTCCTTGGTGGAGTGGTGAGGGAGGAGGGATTAGGACATAACCTGAGCTCAGCGTATTTGGGGCATCTGAGGTTGACAGCTTGCTGGGATGTAGGGTCTGGGTCTGGGAATCATAAGTATGTCAGTTGAACCCCTGATTTGAGACAACAGCTGGTGGGCTCTGAACACAGGGGCAGTGGGATGCATGGTTCCTTGGGAGATGTAGCCAGTAGTTGACATGCCCGAGGTGGGCCAGAGGGATGAGCCCACCACATGACCTGAGAGGAGGCTGCACTGAGGCATGAGTGGTGAGGGCTGGACGGCGGTGGGCATGCTGAGAACAGAGACAAGGGCCAGTGTCCCAGGTAGGCATTACTGCTTCCTTCTTAACAAAACAAGCGAAAACCTGCAACACCATTATCACACCTAAAGAAATAAGCAGTATTTTTTTTTTTAAATAAATTTATTTATTTATGGCTGCATTGGGTCTTCGTTGTTGGGTCTTAGTTGCTGCGCATGGGCTTTCTCTAGTTGTGGCGAGCGGGGGCTACTCTTCGTTGCAGTGCACGGGCTTCTCATTGTGGTGGCTTCTCTTGTTGCAGAGCTTGGGCTCTAGGTGCGCAGGCTTCACAAGTTGTGGCATGTGGGCTCAGTAGTTGTGGCTCGCGGGCTGTAAAGCGCAGGCTCAGTAGTTGTGGCGCACGGGCTTAGTTGCTCCGCAGCATGTGGGATCTTCTCGGGCCCGGGCTCGAACCTGTGTCCCCTGCATTGGCAGGCAGATTCTCAGCCACTGTGCCACCAGGGAAGTCCCTAAACAGTATTTTTTAATATCAAATATCTAGTCACTGTATGTATTTTCAATTGTTTCATAATAATATATGTATATTTAACAGGTTGATTGAATCAGGATTTAACCAAGTCTCCACATTGAGAATGTTTGATGTGCCTGTTAAAACCTCTTTAGTCACAGGCTGGTGATCCATCCCTGTTTCTTCCCCCTTGCAAATTACATGTTGAAGAAACTGGGTCATTTGTCTATAGAGTTTCCTGCAGTCTTGATTTTTGCTGAATGCACCCCAGTGGTGATGTATACTGTGTTCCTCTGCATTTCCCATAGATTGGTAGTTGGATCTAGAGGTTTGACCAGATGTACTGTAAAATAAAGTTGGTATACTGCACTTACCAATTTTGTGTAGGGCTTTTACTTAACATTATATCATGAACATTTTCCCATGCCATTAAGTTTCTTTTTTTAATTTATTTTTTTATTGATTTTTGGCTGCATTGGGTCTTCGTTGCTGCGTGCGGGCCTTCTCTAGTTGTGGCGAGCAGGGGCTACTCTTTGTTGCAGTGCGTGGGCTTCTCATTGCGGTGGCTTCTCTTGTTGCGGAGCATGGGCTCTAGGCACGCAGGCTTCAGTAGTTGCAGCGCATGGGCTCAGTCGTTGTGGCGCACGGGCTTAGTTGCTCCGCAGCATTTGGGATCTTCCCGGACCAGGGCTCGAACCTGTGTCACCTGCATTAGCAGGCAGAGTCTTAACCAGTGCGCCACCAGGGAAGTCCCCATTAAGTATTTTTCATAGCTTCATTTAAATGGTTTCACTAGGAAGATCTGTTCCATGAAAAAGTCTTAACCTCTGAGGTTTGTGGAAGAAGAAAACTAAATAATCACGAACAGTAACCAAGAACCCACAAATAATAGCAGTGGTTTAAAACGTTACCTCAAAGAGTGTCAAATTTTGATTTAAGATGTCGAACTACAAACAGTAAAAAGTATAGGTCTGTTCACAGATGCTTTAGTCTGATCTTTCTCTTTCTTTCCCTTTTAATTTTGGATGTGAACTTGAACTTTCTAGAACTTCTTATCACAATATAGGTACTCCTGAAGGAGTCTGCCTGATTGCCTTGCCTTGTGAACTTTGTCACGTAGGACCTTGTTTAATGGTGCTTGAACGAAGAGACGGTGTCCGAGAGTCTTCATGGTGTCCCACGCAGACACAGTGTATGAGTACCTGTTTGATTGCAAATAGCAAAAATTACTCAGGCTCGCTTAAGCCGCTGAGGGTGTTTGTGGTGAGGATGCTGGGACATTTGCCTCACGGAACCCAAGTCTAGGGAAGTAGCGGCCTCAGGAGCAGCTGGCATGGGGGACTTTCCACCCGGACTGTCTCCAGCTTGCTCCTGCTTCTCCTCTTCGGTCGGCTTCATTCTTTCCCTTTTATTAACGTACAAAATTCTCCAGTCCAAATTGCCAAATGTGTGACCAGAAACAGTCAAGTCAACTACTGGAGACATACTGATCTATGTCTGTCTCTCCTGGTTTCTGATATCCCAGGGAAGGAACTGACGGATCCCATTTCTGGTCTGACCAGTTGTGATCAGAGGGGGGATGTAGAGAAAAATTCTGAGTGATTCAACTTGGCCGAAGGTTCCATCGTGACCAGTTAGCAGTGGCTGGAAGATGGGTCGTGTTGTACAAATGGCTGTTCCTACACTAAGGCCTGTACGGCCAGTTCACATTTAAGATAGCATGATTCCCGCTGTGCTGCTAGGTCATCTTATTTATTTGGATGAATGGAAGTCAACATCTGGTCTTTATTTTCTTTTATTTAGCTCTAATCATTTACAGTAATCTGTAAGATCTTAAGTGCAGCTGGGCAGGTTCTGAAAAATGCATACACCTGCGTCACCTACTCCCCAGAGCCTTACTGTGGCCCTAGAAGTTTCCCTCATATCCCTTCACTGCATTCTGTCCTCACGCCCAGAAGCAACCACTATTCTGATTTTTATCCTCATAGACCTGTCTTACTTGTCTTGAACTTCAAGCAGAATGGAAACATAGTGTCAACATTTAGCCTTACTGTATTTTAGTTCAAGGTTGCAACCATTAATTCAGTGCTGGCTGTGGGCCAGAATCTGCGTTGCTGTTAGAAATACAAGAGTGTGACAGAGCTGACGATAAGGGACACTGAGACAGTTAGGAGTCATTGCAAAGGCAGAGCACGGCTGTGCCGGAAAAGGCAGTGAGTGTCCTACTCTGAAGAGGAAGAGGCCCAGAGCTTCCTGGAGGTTCCATGAGTGCTGGAGAAATATTCCATATTGTTCTTCTGAGGTGATAAGCCAAAATATTAAACCTTGGCTGTTTTGGTCGTGTGTCATTTTCCTGCCTGTGTCCAGGATTTCCTCATCTCTCTGTGTGCGTTCTGGTGAAAGGAGAGGCTCAGAGACGGGTGTGGAAGGATTTCCTCCCGGGGCCGAGACAACTGGGAATTATCTGTGAACGAGCAGTGGTGTGGGCTCTGCTTTGTACGCACGTCTCTCCCAGTTCTCCAGAAACATTTTCTTTCCATTTATGTCTACGACTCCCATTTGGCTGAGACAGCCAAGTGACCAAGTTTGCAGTTTGTTGCCAAGAAAAGTAGTTAATAGTTCTCAGCTTTCTTTGTATATCATTATATAATGAACATTTTCCATATTATTAAAGTTATTTAGAATCCTGACTCCTAGTTACTGCAAAACTTACCATGTATGGACATACTGTAGGTAACTATATAATATGTGTGTGTATATACACATATATACTAGTATAAAGTATACCATAATACTCTGTGTGTGTATTTGTCTAATTTGTCCAGTTGATTAATGTTATAAGGTCAATGGGAAACAGTATTGAAAATAAAATAAAAAGTTTGCCTGGAGCGGAAAAGAAGGTAAAATTACTAAAAACTACTCGTTTTTTTCTTTTCTTTTCCCCACAGAACTATCCGAGTATGGCTGAAAAGAGACAGCGGTCAGTACTGGCCCAGCATTTACCACACAATGGCCTGTGAGTAGCTGTCTTTGAGGATTTAAATTTCAAAATTCCTGATTAAAAAAATGCCGCTAGATTTCAAAATGAGCTTCTTAGTTGCCTAATACCTCTGATAGGCTGTGTTAAACCACGGGAAAACTCCCTTTCTCTTGCGAATGAAGCTGGGTCTACCGGCTTAACTGAAGCGGACTTGAACAGAACTGGAAAAAATAAAAGGAAGAGGAAAGCCTCCCACCTCCTCCATTTTCCTTTGTCTTCATTTTGCCAACTTCTATTAGTAGTAACTTTCTTCTTAGTAATAGCTGATATTGACACTAAAACAGAGCTCTGAACACTCCTCTGCCTTCTGAACTGACCTTTTGCCCAACTTTTTCTTAAACTCTGGGTACTGTTGAGAGATTTGGTACAAGGCACAACGCATTCTAAATGGAGATTTTTCTCAGTAGTCAAATATGTTCTAAAAATGAACCCTGATGATAAAGCTTTTGCACTGAGATTTTAGAACAGCCCTGAGATGTAGTGATATAAAATTACATTTAAATCCAGCCCTTCCTGCAGATCTAAGCAGCTTTGCATCCTTCTCTCCCACTTCTCCATCCTTTCTTGAAAAAAGTGCCTGGATACCACCCGGGTCCAAGCTGGGGTTGAGTCCTGCCACCCGCAGTGGCCACACGGAAGGCATCCGTAGCTGCTTATTTCCTGGTGGTTTTGGTCCTTAATGAGGGGTTTTCCTCAGTTAAGGTTTCAATAATCAGAGGATCCCCTAGGAAAAGACAAAAGGCTCTGGAGCAGGCTTGATGGTTTGCTAGTGATGACTGTTACGAAGTTCTCCAAAGAAGAGTGTTTGCTAGTTCCAGACGCTGTGGACACGGTTCATAGCTCCCGTCAGAGTTATTCTGGGGGCTGTGGAGTTTCTTACAAACACAGAGCTGCCAGTTATTCAGCAAATTCCTTATATCAGCTTGAATTATCCTTCCAAGCACCTCCTTTCTTGGCTAGCACTTTCTCATCTGCATATTTATCGCAGGGTACGTGCAGGGTTTAGATCCTATAAGCATTTCCACAAATAATTAATAGTTTATCAGGATTTTCATTTGTTCTGCCTTCTACTGACAGCTTGGGCAGGCTGGTTATTTTCTCTATCTTGATAACCATTCAATGAAAATGAAGTGGACTCTTTGGAATACTGGTATAAAGCTAACTATTATAAAAGGACCCATAAAACTTTACCATATGCAGTGTGTCAAGACTACCTGAAACCCTAATCATGATTTACTGTGCCAGGCAGTAGTACCTCCCATCCTGTGTCCGTGTGTGTCTGTGGATTTGTCACCTTGGTTACTCAGTGTGAAATAGGAAGCGGCTGATGTCTTGTGAATGTGCTTATGGAGCCCGTTTGATAAATTTACTTTGGGATTTTGAGGGAGCAGGGCAGAGGTAGGTGGGATACCCTGGGCCTCTGAGCCTATCCTTTACCCAACTGAAAAATAAGAGGCTTCTCTTAGACAGATAAGTCCTTACTTCCAGTGACCCAGTGGTAGATCTGATAGCCGGGAACAGCAACAGCCTGGGGACCTGCTACCTGTGCTGGGGGATGTTTTGCCGTCTTTGTGGCCAGTCCTGCTAATGCTCTTGCTGTTATCCCTCCCTCCTCTCCATTACCCCGCACTTCATAATCTGGCCACAGCTCAGTCTCCTGAGACCTCAACCTTGGAGTTCATGCTCTTAAGAACAGAGAGAGACTGAGATAGATGTTTGTCCAGTGTTTAGTTCAGTGACTCCTTGGCTTGTATTTCCCCCAGATATTTAGTTCACTTTGTAATTGATTTCTCTCCCAGGGCACCAGAACCTAGCAGTAGCAGTGCACACTCTTCCTTGGCTTTTGGGTCTTGGGCACATGGCTTTGCTTTCTCTGTTGCCATCCCTTGCTATCTTGGCCTAACAGTACCCTCCAGAAGTAGCTTCCAGCGCTGTGCCTGGAAAGACTAGTAAAAACACATCTCTGCTGTGGGTGACTGACACCTTCATGTTTGTATCTACACGTATGCAGCCTGTTGCTTCCAGATGCCTCTTTATCACCTCCATCTGGAACGGTGTCTACTGATGAAATTGCAAGAACACTGCCAGAAGAAAACAGAATGAATGAATTTTGAGAAATAACTGCTTGTCTGTTTTATTTTAAAATTAAATTTGAAGTATGAGAAGGAAAGTGCCATGTTGGTTTTAAAAACTGTCTGCAGATTACCCAGTTGAGGACGTTTTAGTGGCCATCCACCGGTTTGTTTCCTGTGACCTGACAGAGGTGATCAGTAAGCAAACCTTAGAATGTTGCTGTACGTGGACCAATTATGATTCAGAACATTACCTCACATAACAAAAATAACTTTCAGAATCTGCTTTAGCTGAAGAAAAATGTAACTCTTAGTTTCTGTATCTACTATGTGCCTCATGCATTCTTGTTTTTTGGTACTATTTTATGAAATCATCACAACAGCTATATAAGGTAGACGATATTTTCACCATTTAGTAGACAGGGAAACTGAGGCCAGAGGTTGGAATTCCAGTTCATGCCCATCTGACTCCAAAACTGTGCTGCTCACTGCAATATGGGGTGGGTCCACAAACTTTTTCTGCAAAGGGCCAGACATAAATATTAGGCTTTATGGGCCAAACAGTCTCTGTGACAACTTCTCAACTCTGCCATCGTAATGTGAAAGCAGCCATAAGGAATACATAAATGAAAGAGCCTGACTATATTCCAGAAAACCCTTTGTTTACAAAACTAAAGTTTTAAGCATATGATTTTGGACTGCAATGGTGCCTTTTTAAAAGGTCACTGATTTGAAAGATGATTTGTGTTTTGCTTGTTTATAAAACTATGTGAACATTCACATTAAAAAAAAATTATAGTTTATCTCAGTAGAAGCTTCCCTTCTAGGAAAAAAGCCAGGACATTTTTAGATACAAAGCAAACTAGCGAGGCTTTTTTTTTTAAATATGTGAGAATTCTCTAGTCTTATAAAATTACTCAGCACATTGTAATTTTTACACAAAAGACTTTAACATGTTTATGTACAGTTAGTTATAGCATTGGGCATAAAAAGAATTGAAAAGAAGCTTAAAACTAAAGCATTAAGATTTAGTACCAACTGAAAAGCAAGCAAAAATAATGACAGTGAATCTTTAAAATCATCAAAGAGATTTGATTTCTCAAAGATAATTTTATGCATGGTTATTAAAAGGCACTTTGTATGAAGACACATATATCTTTGTGGTTATAATTCTTAAACATGATCGTTCTTTGTAGTTTCAAACATCAATATGGTGGATAAGGGTGTACAAACTTGTAGTCAGTTCTAATTGTTTTGTGTGTAGACAGTTTTGGTCTCTGCGTTTCAACGAGATAGTTTTTTGAATGCAACTGAAATAGTCTGATCATACAGCTAACTATGTTTCTGCCTTTGAGTACAATTCAGTATTGTAGTTTATTTTCTTCCTTTGGTGGAGAATATCAGCCATTGTAGTTAGAGAACTTTAAACTGTTTTCAAATGGTAACTTCATTTATAAGATTTTTCTCTTTTTACTTTTTTTAAGAAGTTTTATTTCAAAATAAACTCAAGTTTGTTTATTTCCTAGCATACATTTCTTTCCACAGTCAATTAAAATTCTTAAGGCTGAAGTGAACCCAAACATTTCTTTTTCCAAATGTTCTATTTTCTAAATCACTTTAATTCTAATTTTTAGCAGAGGAGACAAGTTAGATTTTCTCCTTTGTGAAACTCATTCTCTGGCCCATGCTTTCTGGAAGAAGACTATGTAGAAGCTGGAGGAGGGGTGCATACATGGGAAGAGTCGGGGCTGTCCTAGTCACATGACATGCTATGGACAAAGAAACATGTCTGCCTCTCACAACTCGTTACCAGAAACTGGGGTTGTATGAGCCATCGCAAAACGGAACATTTCTTTCATCATTGGGAAAAAAAACACCAAGTAATCCCAAAGTGGCTTTCCCAGCTTGCTCACATGCCACGGAAAGGGAATTGTGGTGCTGGGAACCCTTCTTTCCACAGATGCCAGGTGCTGTTTTATGTGTGATGGGGAAGCGGGAGGGGCAGGATGACCTGTGGAATTTGGGTAGCAGATCACCTGCTCTAAGCACTGGACCCCAGACCTTTCCAGAAACAAGTAGGAGTTTCAATCAGATGAGACTTCAGGGAGCTCGCTTCACCCAAAGTTATAAAAGTAACTTGGAAGATTGTTAACGTTAAAATTTTACACTAAGACAACAGAATTTTAGTAATTTTTTTTTTTATAAAGTGTTTTTGCCCTCTTTCTTTTAACCTAAGTTTTATAGCTCTTTTTAATAATGTACCTTGAACAATGACTTAACATGCTTAGCTTTGCACGTAACGTGGTCTTTGTCTTTCTGGCAGCTCCTTGCTCTGCTATGGCTTACCATCATGATAGCAGACGGATATTTGTGGGCCAGGATAACGGAGCCGTGATGGTAGGTAGCTTCCAGAATGTATTCATTATATTGACCTCCCGTGTTCACTCCTGTTGGACAGTGTAAATCAAGCTAACAATGAATGCCTGCTTGTTTGGCATTAGAAAATGTTTCATTCAGTACAGATGTTAGGCCTAAAAATGGATTAATTTTAGTTAGTGCTTAATTGTAAACTACAGATCTTCCTCAACTTATGATGGGGTTATGTCCTGATAAACCTATCGTAAGTTGAAAATATCATAAGTTGAAAATACATTTGGGACTTCCCTTGTGGAGCCGTGGTTAGGAATCCTCCTGCCAATTCAGGGGACACGGGTTCGATCCCTGGTCCAGGAAGATCCCACATGCCGCAGAGGAGCTAAGCCCGTGCACCACAACTACTGAGCCTGTGCTCTAGAGCCCTCAAGCCACAACTACTGAGCCCGCGAGCCACAACTACTGAAGCCCACACACCTAGAGCCCGTGCTTCGCAACAAGAGAACCACAGTAATGAGAAGCCCGTGCACCACAACAAAGAGTAACCCCCCCTCGCCACAACTACAGAAAGCCCGCGCGCAGCAACAAAGACCCAACGCAGCCAAAACTTTTAAAAAAATAAAAATAAATTAATTAATTAAAAAAAAGAAAATATATTTAATACACTTAATCTACTGAATATCATAGCTTAGCCCAGCCTACCTTAAACGTGCTCAGAACACTTACATTAGCCTACAGTTGGGCAAAATCACCTAACACAAAGCCTATTTCATAATAAAGCATTGAATATCTCATGCAATTATTGAATACCGTACTGAAAGTGAAAAACAGAATGATTGTGTGAGTCCAGAATGATGGTAAGTGTGTTGGTTGTTAACCTTCACGATCGCATGGCTGAGCGGGGCTGCGGCTGCCCCTGCCCAGCATCATGAGAGAGGATCGTATGGCATATCAGGCACCTGGGAAAAGATCAACATTAATCGAAGCGTGGTTCCTACTGAAGGCGTATTGCTTTAGCACCATCGTAAAATTGAAAAATCATGAGTTGAACCATCGTAAGTCAGGGACCATCTGTAGTTCCACGGAGCTCTGAATGCTGTCATGATTGATGGTTTGGTGCTCAGTCTAGCCCACAAAGCACAGCCTTCGTGCAGGGAACATGAGTCCTGTAGCAGCCCTGATCCCTGAACCCATGAAGGAGGAGGCTGGGGCAAGGACAGTGTGGGAGAGAGCGCGTGTGTGTGTGTGCGTGTGTGTGTGTGTGTGTGTGTGTGTGTGTGTGTGTAAGATGAGGAGGAAGGAAAACGAGACTAGGGACTAGTCATTCAGCCAACAGCTCATATAACTCTCTGAGGCTATATGTCTCGGACCGGATATTTAAATTTTCAGCTTATTATAGATTGGTATTTTTGTGGGTCTAACTGTGTGTGTGTGTGCATATATTTAACTGAGATGTAATTCATATACCATAAAATTCACCAGTTTAAAGTGTGCAATTCATTGGTCTTATAGTATAGTTACAAGATCATGCAACCATTAATACTCTAATTCTACAACATTTTTATCAGCTCCTCCACCCCCCCAAAAAAAAGAAATCCCGCACCCATTAGCAGTCACACTACAGTCCCCTTTCCTTCAGCTCCTGGCAGTCACTAATCTACTTTCTGAATTCAGAGATTTGCTTATTCTAAACATTTTATGTAAACAGAATCATATAAGATGTATATCCTTTTATGTCTGGCTTCTTTCACTTAGCATAGTATTTTCAAGGTTCATCTATGTTGTAGCCTGAATTAATACTTCATTCCTTTTTGTGGTGGAATAATATTCCGTTACATAAATATACCACACTTTGTTTATCCATTCATTAGTTGATGGATAGTTGGGTTGTTTCTACTTTTTGGCTATTATGAATAATATTGCCGTGAATAGTCGCATAACAGTTTGTGTGTGACCCTGAGTTTTCAATTTTACTGGGTATATACACCTAGGAATGGAATCGCTGGGTCATATGGTAACTCTGTACTTAACTTTTTACAGAACTGCCAAACGGTTTTCCAAAGTTGCTATACCATTTTACATTCCCAACAGCAATATATAAAGGTTCTAAGTTTTTAACATATTTACCAACACTTGTTATTTTCTTGGTTTGTTTTTGTTTTATTATGGACATCCTAGTCGGTGTGAAGCGGTATCTCATTATGGTTTTGATTTGCATTGCCCTAATAGCTAGTGATCTTGAGCATCTTCTCATGTGCTTGTTAGTCATTTGTGTATCTTCTTTGGAGAAATATCTATTCAAGTCCTTTGCCCTTTTTTTTTTTTTTTTTTTAATTGTTGAGTTGTAAAAGACTTGGACCTTCAGCTTGGAACTGTTTCACCAGTGAAACCGTCTGGTCCTGGGCTTTTCGTCCTGGGAAGTTTTTTGAGTGCTAATTTAATCTGTTTACTTGTTATGGGTTTTCTATTTCTTCTTCAGCCAGTGTTTGTTTATGTCTTTTTAGGAGTTTGCCCATTTTATCTAGCTTATCTAATTTGTTGGCATGTAATTGTTCACAGCAGCCTTTTACAGTCCTTTTTCTTTCTGTAAGGTTTATAGTAACGCTCCCCCTTTCATTCCTGAATTTAGTAGTTTGAGTCGTCTCTCTTTTTTTCTTCACCACTCTGGCTAAATGTGTGTCAATTTTGTTGATTTTTTCAAAGAACCAGTATTGATATCATTGATTCTCTATTGTTTTTTTTCTGTTCTCTGATAATGTATTTCAACTCTATTATTTTTCCTTCGGTTTGCTTTGAGTTTAGTTTGCTGGATTGATATTTTGGGTATTACATTGTTGATTGAGGAAATTTGCTGGTTTTGTCTGCTTGGATGTCATAATAATATTAAATTGCTGTAAAGGTTTCTGAACACACATTCGCTATTTCTCTGCTTCTTTCATCAGGACCAGTGGTCCACAGACCGCACTTTGAGTATCACTGCTTTACAGAACTGCACACAGAGCAGTGAGAGCACAGACCAGTGCCTGCACCTGGCCGGAGAGCAGCAAGGCCAGCTTGTTACTGTGCTGAGTCATAGAGGATGGCTAGGAGTTAACCAGGAAAGAGGGAGGAGGAGGACTTCCAGACGCAGAGGACAGTATGAGCAAAGACAGAGGGGTTTTAAAAGTCAGAGTGTGCGCAGGGAACAAGAATGAAGGAACTTGACAGCATGAAGCACATAAGACTGAAGAGATGGCTGGAGCGGGTCATAGAGAGCCTTGAGTTCAGCACTAGGTGTCATGCAGAGTGCTAATTAAGAAGAAGGTGGACATGGTCCCTGCTCTCAGGAGTCTTATGGCCTCGTGGGAGGGACAGGTAATACACAAGTAAACATCAAGTTGCAGGTTGTGGTAGATGCTGTGAAGAAGTGAACAGGTGCAGTGAAAGAGGGAATCCAGAGAGATGTGTGGCCCCGCTCCTAGCAAGCAGGATCGTCAGGAAGGAAGACCGCTCCAGGGATGTGACATTCAGCTGAGGCCTGAAGGGCAGGTAGGAGACAGCCAGGCAGAGCCAGAGTAAGTTTTCCAGACGTGAAGGTCCAAGTAAAGACTCGAGGCAGGAAGATCTCCGTGTCTGAGGACTTGAAGGGGGTCATCTTGGCTGGATGGTGCTGAGCGACGGGGCAGGACGAGGGGCGATGGGACAAGTGGGCTGAGGCCAGGTCACGCAGGGCCTTGGAGGTCTGGATGAAGTTTTAAGTTTTGTAAATCTGTGGGAAGCCCTTACAGGGTTTTCAGCAGAAGAATGGCGTGATTTAATTCACATTTTTAAAAGATCACTCTGGCTGCTCAGTGGAGAGTGGATTGAGGGACCACAAGAGTGGAGGCGGGACCGTCAGGTGTTGTCGCCTTGTGGGTGAGAGGGCAGTGGCAGTGACGATGGACAGAAGCAGGTGACTGACATACATCTGTGGCAGGTTGGGTGTGGGGAGGGGAGGAGGAGGAGCAACTCCGGTGACAGCCAGGTTTCTGGCTTGAGTCACTGGTAGACAGAGGTATCATTTATTGAGACGAGAAAGGCTTAGAGGTATGTGGGGAGAGGGGGCATTTAGAGGGAAAGAAGACAGTGAGGAACCAGCTGTACAGCTGAGATACCAGTGACACACCCAATGGCGATGCGGAATTGGCATTGGATTTGCTGGCCTGGAGCCCAGTGGGAGCCCGGGTTGGGGAGTCATGTACACATAGGGCATCTTTCAAGCCATAAGAATAGCTGTGATCACCTGGGGAGAGAATGAGAAGAGACAGGCCCCAGGCCTGAGTCCTGAATGACTCTGATTTAGGAGTGGGGCTGACGAGGAAGCCAGCCAGGAAGGAAGGGGAAATGGCGATCCTGAGTGTGCCTTAAGGAGCCTGGACTACATCGTGTAAGCCGAGCTTCCCAAGCTTGCATAGTCAGTCATGTTTATCATTCAGGGAACTTACTGAAATTCACGTTGCCTGGCTCCATGCCAGACCCACCGCTTCAGAAGCACTAGGGAGGGGCCTGGGAATCTATATTTTAGCAAGGCCTTTCGGTGACCCTTAAGATCGAGTGCATTAGGGAATCACTGCATGATGGGGAGCCATTGGAAAGCATCCGGTGGGGGAGGATGGAACGGTCAGTTGTCTGTTTGTTTGCTCAGTGTGCCGATATGTGGAAGATGTTTGATTAGATGTAGGTGTTTAATAGAGAACAGTGCTGATAAGGTGGCGTCCGGTTTCGAGCCAAGATGATGGTGAACGGTTAGCTGCTCCCTGAGACAGAAGACATGCTGGTATTGAGGGGAAAGGTGACAGGTTCCGTTTTGACAGTTGGGTTCATGTGCCCAAGGGGTTGGTCTGGGCTGGGGTTGGGAGTCCTCCCAATTTAGGTCTCAGTGGAGACCACACCTGTGGCTGGCGTCAGTTAGGGATAACGGGTAGGATGGGAAGAGCAGAGGGCCAAGGTCATGTTCCCTGGGGAATATCAACATTTAAGAGAAAGTCAGGGGGTTGGGAACCCACAGGGGAGACAGAGACAGAATGGGCCATGTGGGAGGAGGGCCAGGCAGGACAGTGTGGTCATGGTAGCTGGAGGGGCTGTAAGTTTCAGGTGCGACAGAGAGAGGATAAGATCAGGGCAGGGACACGGCCTTGGGGGTGGCAGTTAGACAGCAGCTGGTGATTGCAGGGAGAGCCCTTCCCATGCAGCGGGGGTGGTGCCCTGCGGTGCGGTGGATTCAACAGTGACCGGGGTGAGGAGCTAGAGACCCTGAACGTGGTGAGTGTGGGCTCATCTGTAGAGAAGGCTTTGGCTGAGGAGGGGATGAAGAAAGTTTTAGTATCGTTAAGAGAATTTTGTTGTTTTTTGTTTGCTTGTTTTGCTTTTTAAAGTAAAGGAGAGGAAGCCTTGAGTGTGTTTAAGGGCCAAGAAAGAAAGCCAGGAGAAAGGACAGGCTCTCTGCTTAAGCAGTTCATGCAACAGTGGGGAGCTGCAGGCTTGGGGGTCAGCGCCCACCTGCTAGGGGCTGCTGTGTATACGTTGTGTAGTAATAAATGCCGGTGGTCTTGTTTTACTCCTTCTGAAGATTTTCTAGGAATATCGTGGCGATGTGTGCACACATATGTAACGAGAAGCCACGAGTGCAAGCCTCAAATACCTTCTCCAGTGGTGGTAGTGGTCATGCATTTATTTCTCTAGGAACCATTCTTGTGGCTCGTGGTTCAAGGGTACCCTCTGCGGTTATAGGATGGCATATAAAAATTCTTATAGCTCCTCAGTGGAAAGGGGCAATGTAAATCCAATTTATTATTAGTTAGTATTAATCTATTGATTTCCCCCGAATAGAAATTAGTATATATAAAATGCTGGTACATTTTTGTACTTTGCAAAAAACCAAGGTGGAGGACAAGGAATCAGTATTCCTTTGTGGGTTGTTTTTTTTTTTTTTCATCCTGACCAATCAGCAATTCATAATGTTCCATGTTATCGAGACTCTTAAGAACTTATCAATTTAGCACTGATCAATAGAATTTTTAATTAGTGCTTTTTCTTTAGAGTTTTATCTTCTCAGTTTTATGCTGAGGCTCATTTTCTCATTAAGAAATATGTACTTTTAATTTTTTCCTAGTTATAAAGTATTACGTAGTCTATATAAATTTTGGAAGATACAGGAGTATTAAAAAAAAAAAACAAACCCACAGTGTCTAAATTTCCTTTTTAGTGTGTGTTTATATATTAAATATACGTAATTTTCCTCTTCTATTGCCTCAGATACCCAATGCCTTATTGACACTAGTGCTGAGAATTCCGTTTGTAATGGTCTCTGTAGTTTTACTTTGTATGTATTATCTTGAGGAAATTCTAGTGAAGCCAAGAGAGCAAAATGAACAAGATGCCTCCTTTGCAATTAGAGGGAGAGGAAATACAGAGCACTCATTTGTAGAGGAAGAGTTGGACAAAAATGCTGTACTGGTCAGCAGCACTTTCTTTACTTGTCTGCTTCCAAAAGAAATGGTAACCCGAGGACAGGACCAAGAAGCAATTCCCTATTGTTCTTATGTAGCTCATCTTGAGTCCCGAGGCTGGTGATGGCCATTTTTGGATTTTACTTCCTTTTGAAAGTTAAGGTCCTGTTGTTTTTAAAACCATAACTGTTTTCTTATTGCATGTGTTTACTTTTAGGAATTTCATGTTTCTGAAGATTTTAATAAAATGAACTTTATCAAGACCTACCCAGGTAATTATAATACACACACACACAACTAGAATACCATGTCTTAGGATCAAAATTAGGTTTTCACATTAACTTTTTAAAAGTTTTGTTACCCCAGTTATGTGGGAGGCTATTAGCTCTTCAGAGTTATGTACCATCCTTTTCCTGCTTATTAACATTTGAAATTTTGTATACTATTCCATTGGGTGCATGTGTCAGATTTAATTTAACCATTCCTCTGTTTTTGAAAATGTATACTGCTTCCATTTTTTGATAACACATACTAACATATATGATGGTGTGTATATGTGTGTATACATATCTGTATGTGTATTTCATATATATGTATATACACATATGTGTGTGTGTGTGTGTGTGTGTCCTTGATGGTTACTCTGACTCTAATTCTGTAACTCTGATTACTTCTATTTAAGACAGATTACTAAAAGTAGAATAACTGGGTCAAACTTTAAAACTTTTTTTAATACTCTGGATTTATTTTGCAAAACTCTTTCCAGCAATAGTGTAAATTTTTAATGAGTGGTGATTGAGAGTGCCTGTTCATTAAGTCTATATTGATCTTTATAAATATCTATTGCCAGTTTGATAGTCAAAAATAGTTCTCAGTTTTAAAATTATTTAAGCTTTATTTAATGTTGGCCATTTGTCATGTTTTATGAATATCTGTTCATGATTTTGCCCTTATTTCCTGGGAGTTGTAGTGTTTTCTGATTTTGCTGATTGATTTATAAGAGAGCCCCTCCGTTTTTCTGAAGCAGCCTACACAGCTGAGAGCAAGGTCAGCGGTGTCTCTGTCTAGCCTCTGACTTCATTCATCAAACTGGGCATTTATTAAACACCAGCTGCATGCAAGATCCTGTTCCAGATAAAGTAGACAGGTCACTGCCCTGGTGTGGCTTGCAATTGACCTGGAAATACAAATATTCTAGAAGTTAGGTAATTGAACACCCTCTCATTCTCAGCTATCGCTTTGGAATGCAGAACTTTACAAATGCTTCATCTTAAAAATAATAAAAGGTTAATTTCAGAAAATTTCAGTTGCCCTTTTTTACAGTGCCAGTGTTTTCTAAAGAGTCAAAACGCTAAAGGTATTGACAGTAAAAAACAAACAAACCTATTCTGTTGAGATAAGACTGCTGTTTTCCATATGGAACTCATTGAGAGTTGTATGTGTGTTTTTTAATCAGTTCTCTAATATATTATTTGAATCCCTCTTGAGCATTACTCTGTAATGATCTGTAGCTTCTGATGGTCTTCCCTGTAGGGAGGCAGAGGGCAGGGCCACGGAGAGCCTGCGATAGATCTGGGGTTGGGGCGGGCACATGCTCTGCAGCCTGTTTGGAGTGCGGGCATCTCCGGGATAGGACTGCTGAGCCCGTGAGTCTGCAGGCCGACCGAGTGGAGAAGGGGAGCCTCAGTTCACACCCACGGAGACTGGATTCCAAAGGTCACATTTCTTCCTGAAGGGCACAGTCTTTCCCTCTCTGTCCCCACAGCTCATCAGAACCGGGTGACCGCGATTATCTTCAGCCTGGCCACAGAGTGGGTGATCAGCACCGGCCACGACAAGTGTGTCAGCTGGATGTGCACCCGCAGTGGGAGCATGCTCGGGAGGCACTTCTCCACTTCCTGGGCTTCGTGTCTGCAGTATCCTTCCCCGCCCAGCGCCTCCCGCTCTCAGGAGTTAGTTTTGAATCTGCTTGGAAATTGCTGATTGAGATCCAAAGACTGAACAATTCCTACATATTTCACATAAAATCTAAGAATTTCTGTCTCTGCTTTTTTGCTATAAAGTTGGTTTATTAAAGATAATAATTAAATGAATTGCTGTTCCCTGCTGGGATGTGCTCTAGGTGTTTTAATACAGAATCTCGGAAAACCTAAACCTCATTAACACAGACCCCTCCCTTCACTCCTTTGCTTTTCAAAGTGAAAGAAAAGACTTTCTGTTGTATAAGGAAAGAAAGGAACGACTCTTCTGGTGGTGGTTTATTTGCAGACCCCACAGGAGAATATAAGAAGGGTCTGTGACCCTGGAGTTCATAAATGGGCTACAAGGAGTTTTTTAGGTTTTTTGTGTGTGTTTGGAGAGGGTTCATAATCCTTATAATACTCTCAGAGGTGCCTCAGGATACCCCAAATGTTACAAAATTGCTGGTCTCAAATTTTTCTACTACTCTATGGGATTTGTTTCACGTAGAGCTCGCTCTTGCTTAAGGCTGCCTGTGGTAGCTGTGTATCTTAGTGATGGCAAGGTCAAGGCTGTCAGCAACAGGCAAATGCCCCGCAGTAGTCTCTCTTTGAGAGGTGGATGTCTGGTGTAGTAAAATTCTTTTCTTCCATTGAAAGCCTTTATAAAAAAATGTGTGCTACAAATGAATGCACAGCATGAGATATTTAAAATAGTACCATATGCTTTAGAATCAAACGAGGGAAGACTACTCAGATGTATCATGTGCTAAATAAGTTCTTCTGTTATGTGTTTGGCTTTCGTGTGGATTGATAGAAAATGGCACAGAATCACATAATCATGGCCCAGCCTGTGGTCCTCCTTTTGATCTATGTTTTGGAATTAAAATAGTAGTTATCTTATTGTGTGTAAACTACTGATTTGCCACAAATGTCTATGGCCATAAAGCGACCAAGAAAGTAATGAGTTGTTGCCAATAGTTAATATATTTTTAAATTTCAAGTTTCCTACTACCCCAAATGACTGCCTTTTGTATGATTAAAATTAAACTCTTCACAGCAATTTAAACCATCCTCTTCACTTAACGCTAAATCATCTAGGCCCCCCAAAAAGGTGGGTTCATGTCCATATTTGCTGTCATTTTTACACTATTTCCAGAGATATTTCATGAAAAGCAGTTTTCTTCCAGTTGTTTTTGGCTGTTTTCATTATTGAGTGTTTTACTTTTTAACACTCTGTTATAACTTGCTTATAATCACTTGTTTTTATGTCTGTCTTCTCTATCAGCTCTTAACATTTTTGTTGCCAATACCTAGGATACTGGTTGGAATAGTAGCAGCTACTCAGTGTATTCTTGTTGAATGAATGAATATTAATTTTAATTTTAAACATTCTTTTTCTTCCATGTTTACATGTTGTATGATTTTCAGTTGGGTATTTCTTTTCTTTTCTCATAGTTTTAGGTTTGTGCTTCTTCTCTTTAGAATGTACCTTTTCTTCTTTATAACTTTGAGATGCATTGTGTTATACGTCCTTGACTGCTTCTCCACAGATATGACTTTGATACCCAGTATGCTTTTGTCGGCGACTGTTCTGGACAGATCACCCTGCTCAAGCTTGAACAGAGCTCCTGCTCAGTTATTACCACCCTTAAAGGGCATGAAGGTAGACTGTATAATCACCGCCGTTTTTCACCTAATTTGGGCATCCAAATTTAGTTCTCGGCTCTGTGGTTTCACGAATGATCAGCTCCTTATGATCTGTCAGATTTCAGTTTGATTGGCCAGATAGGGGAATTAAATCTCAAAAGATCTCAAAGAGTGAAAACTAAGTGAAGGCAGGGGGTTGGGTAGGGTTTTGTGTTGTCCAAATCCCTTCTAGATTGCTTGTGTGGATAATACTTTCTATTTTGTTTACCTTTTAAATTAAATGATTTTTGAAGACCTTTTAAAATGTCTTATAAATGGTGAGACCTTTGGAAGAATGTTGTTATTACTGTTTTAAATTTGTCACCTTCTAGGACACCAAGCAAGATGTAGATGGTGAGTACAATTAGAAGAAATGTATGAGCTGGTTCTGCCTCTACTTGGGAAACATCCCCGGGGGAGGGACCGAGGGAAAAGAATGACTGGGTGGACTTTTATCATTTCTGTAGGGTGGTGAGTTGGCCAGGCTTCGTGGAAGGGCTTTGAAACTCAATCGGCTATATTGAGTAACAAATGAGAAGCTCTGAGGCCATCTGGTTCACGTCGAAGAATTGGGGGTTTGTTGAAGGAAGTAATGATGGACTTATTTATGAAAATAGTGTTTTTAAGCGTAACAAGTTAAATGTCCTCCATAGCTAATCTATGTATGTAAAACCGAGTCTATCAGATCAGGGACCTTGAAGGGGAAAAGGGAGAGAGAAGGACAGTTAAGTTTGAATAGATTTAGGCAGGAAAGCACAGGCCCTGCAGAAACCACTTTCTGTTTATGACTAATGGTCTCATGATCCCCATATTGTTAAGTATTCTCTGGGTTGCTAAGGACAGAGTGGGTTCTGATAACTACTTAGCAGTGTTCATGTAGAAAGACCTTGCTTGTCTGCTATTAGGCCTCTAGCTGAAATGCATGGGGCATAGGATCAAACAGGGTCAGGATTTCTGCAGAGTTGATCCCTGAAGCCAGTTTTGCACAATACTTCTTTTTTCACTTTCGTTAAGCTTCTGTGAGAAACTAGTCTCTGTTGGTTGCTTTTGAATGTGGCTTTATTAGTTTTCTGTATACCCACCAAAAATATTATTAGCTTGTGTGACTGGTTCAATTTTATTAAGTTTATTAATAGTTTTTTTCTAGGCAAGCAGCAGTCAATGGAACAATGAAGAGATCTGTTGAGAGAGAAATCTGTAGAAAGAAAGATTTTCCCAAGGATATCAAATTTAATAAGTTTAGCCAATATAGAGTGTGAAATGTAGGGTTTGGATTTTTTTACCTAAGTTCTCTGGCATAATTGTATGGTACACCTGCATCTCTTTTTTTTTTTTTTCTCTGAGATACTTAATTCAGTTTTCTTAAACGTAGGCATCCTACGGTAAGACACCTGCAAGGTCCCAGAGCCCTAGAATCATCTAGATTTTAATCTTATATAAGATAACCACAGAAAACTTTTCACTGCCTTTTCTCATTAGATATTGGTAACTTTTTTTTTTTTTCTTCCAAAGCTTTTTCTGAACTAACCCTCATATACAGCTATTTTATAATTTTTTGGTATAGACGAGGGAAATCTTCTTTAAACACATTTGTGTTCAAAGCAGTTTGATATACAACTGAAAATCCTAATCTTGTAGCTCGGGACAGCGGACGTGCTGTGCCTTCTCTGTGGCTCGCGATAAAGTGTTGAACGCCCTTTTGTACAACGAAAATGCATTTTTACTTAAAGACTCAGCTGGGCCTCGTCCGGTCTTCTGCCTCACATGTGTATGTCCTGATGTAGAGTTACATGTAACCTCCGTCTCTCACGCCTAGGTAGTGTCGCCTGCCTCTGGTGGGACCCTATTCAACGGTTACTCTTCTCAGGAGCCTCCGACAACAGCATCATCATGTGGGACATCGGAGGAAGGAAAGGCCGTGCACTCTTGCTCCAGGGCCACCAGTGCGTGACCGTTTGTGAGGGTGGGGAAAGAATCTGAGTTGGGGCAGGTCGGGGGAGGCGTTAGCGTTCTGAGACTACTTTCTCCTAAACCCCGTCTTTTAGCAGACAGTGAGCCCTGTTTGATAGGGCTCACTCAGTCTGCTCCTAACTGCTTTTCCGTGAATCCTCAGTGTCTGGTGTTCTGTAGCAAAAATAGAGGCCAGGGTTTTCTTCTTCCTTAGTCCATTGGTAGTAAGTAACTACCATGCCATTGGTAGTTTGATAGGGAATTGCATTGAATCTGTAGATTGCTTTGGGTAGTAGAGTCATTTTCACAATGTTGATTCTTCCCATCCAAGAACATGGTATATTTCTCCATCTGTTTATGTCATCTTTGATTTCTTTCATCAGCGTTTTATAGTTTTCTGAGTACAAGTCTTTCGCCTCCTTAGGCAGGTTTATTCCTGGGTATTTTATTTGTTTTGTTGCAATGGTAAATCGGAATGTTTCCTTAATTTCTCTTTCTGATTTTTCGTTGTTGGTGTATAGGAATGCAAGAGATTTCTGTGCATTAATTTTGTATCCTGCAACCTTACCAAATTCACTGATTAGTTCTAGTAGTTTTCTGGTGGCATCTTTAGGATTCTCTATGTATAGTATCATGTCATCTGCGAACAGTGACAGTTTTACTTCTTCTTTTCCAATTTGCACTTCTTTTATTTCTTTTTCTTCTCTGATTGCTGTGGGTGGGACTTCCAAAACTATGTTGAATAAGAGTGGTGAGGGTGGACATCTTTCTCTTATTCCTGATCTTAGTGGAAATGCTTTCAGTTTTTCACCATTGAGAATGATGTTTGCTGTGGGTTTGTCATATATGGCCTTTATTATGTTGAGGTAGGTTCCCTCTATGCCCACTTTCTGGAGGGTTTTTACCATAAATGGGGTGTTGAATTTTGTCAAAAGCTTTTTCTGCATCTATTGAGATGATCATATGGTTTTATTCTTCAGTTTGTTAATATGCTTTATCCCATTGATTGATTTGCGTATATTGAAGAATCCTTGCATCCCTGGGATAAATCCCACCTGATCATGGTGTATGATCCTTTTAATGTGCTGTTGGATTCTGTTTGCTAGTATTTTGTTGAGGATTTTTGTATCTATGTTCATCAGTGATATTGGTCTATAATTTTCTTTTTTTGTGATATCTTTTTCTGGTTTTGGTATCAGGGTGATGGTGGCTTCGTAGAATGAATTTGGAGTGTTTCTCCCTCTGCAATTTTTTGGAGGAGTTTGAGAAGGATCGGTGTAAGCTCTTCTCTAAATGTTTGATAGAATTTGCCTGTGAATCCGTCTGGTCCTGGACTTCTGTTGGAAGATTTTTAATTACGGTTTCAATTTCATTACTTGTGATAGGTCTGTTTATATTTTCTAATTCTTCCTGGTTTAGTCTTGGAAAATTGTACCTTTCCAAGAATTTGTCCATTTCTTCGTGGTTGTCCATTTTATTGGCATATAGTTGTTTATAGTAGTCTCTTATAATCCTTTTGTATTTCTGCAGTGTCAGTGGTGATTTCTCCTTTTTCATTTCTAATTTTATTGCTTTCGTCCTCTCCCTTTTTTTCTTGATGAGTCTGGCTAAGGGTTTATCAGTTTTGCTTATCTTCTCAAAGAACCAGCTTTTAGTTTTATTGATCTTTGCTATTGCTTTCTTCCTTTCTATTTCATTTATTTCTGCTCTGATCTTTATGATTTCTTTCCTTCCATTGACTTTGGGTTTTCTTTGTTCTTCTTTCTCTAGTTGTTTTAAGTGTAGGGTTAGATTGTTTATTTGAGATTTTTCTTGTTTCTTGAGGTGAGATTGTATTGCTATAAACAAGATGGCGGTGTGGGAAGACGTGGAGTTAGCGTCTCCCCACAAATAGGGCGCCTGCCAGCCGCTGGTGGGGGACTCTGACCTGCAGTTCTTAATGACTGATTAGTAGTGCTTATTTCATAGAAGCTATTATTCTGTATAATAAGTTATAGAATGCCAATTAAAGTTTATACTGGGATCCAGATCACCAATGATAAAATGTCAGTTGCTGATTCCAGCGAGGGGAGAGATTTGAGCCTGCATGAAGGTGATGTCTGTGTTTTCCACATTGAGACACGTAACTGTTGTGTGTGCTGTTTGCAGTGACAGGGTGCAGTCGCTGTGTTACCTTCAGCTCACGAGGCAGCTGGTCTCCTGTTCCTCAGACGGCGGAATTGCAGTGTGGAACATGGACGTTAGCAGAGAGGAGGTAAGAGAGGGCAAGGCAGGGCTGACCAGGAGAGCTCCCACAGCCTGCCTCTTGGTTTTCTACCCAGTGACCGGAGATGCCAGCCAAGGTGCAGACAGCCCCAGCTCTTACTGGCTATCATCTGACAGGGTCCTGCATGTCACTTTGCGCTGCATTCACTACTCATTGGAGAGTTTCCACAGGGACAAGCGATACACACAGCCAGGCATTTAGGCTGATTTTCACAGAGAAGGGCAAGGAGAGGACGCGGGAGACAGTCCGGCACGCCCAGGGAAGTGACTGTGGGGAGGAGCTCCGAGGTTGCACACCTGTCCTGGGGTCCCCGAGACACGCACCAGGGGCATAGCTCCTCTGGGAAAGTACACCTCTGTTCTCTGCTTTTATTTTACACTGACTTCTGTTCCCCTGAGCCCATGTCAACATAGTGTTCTTTTCAGGAGACCTGAGTTCTAAGTGCCTTAATTTCCCTGAGTCTCCGTTCCTTCTTCCATAAAGTGAAATAGCTGAATGAGATGACGTCTAAGGTCTCTTCCAATTCTTTAGACAGACACTCTATCTAAGCAATCTTTCTGTCTTTTTTTCTATTTTAGATAATGCTGCAGTGAACATTTTTGACCTTGTCATTGTGTGATTGTTCAATTATTTATTTCAGACAAATTTCTGAAAATAGACCCTTTGGGTCAAGGATATGTACATTCTGAATGCTTTTTATAGATGTTGTCAGATGATTTCCAGGCAGGATTTCCATTCTCATCTCTGCCAGCGCAGGTATTTATCTGTCTTTTCCAAGTGGCGTTTAAAACCTGTGACGTAGATAGCGGAGTTGATTCCAGAGAAGATTTTAGTGTGAGGGGTGTTAAAGACTTATGGTTTAACTTCAGAAACATTTATTGAGCATCTAAAGGGTGGCCCTAAAGTCTGGAAACTTAGGTGCATATGCATCATAAATGGTACTGCATTGCAGTACATACTGTATTGCGTGATGTCACATGATGTGTTCCGGGTGCTGTCCTTTACACAGCGTGTAGGTCAGTATGCTGGACACCTCTGTGGTGGATCCCAGGCATGAATGCAGCATTCCCACCCACCCCTGCATGCGTCTGCTTTGTGTTGCTTCTAATTACTTGTGAGTCTGATTCTCACTGAATAAACTTGCATCTTTAGCATACCCTAGGGACGTAATCAAAGGGGTTCAGTCTATTTAAAAGAAATAGCAATATTACTCACTTCCAGACTTTATGATTACCATGCTTTATACACAAAGATTCATAACTGCAAGAAGCTTGTAATCTGGTGAAGGAAATAGACTACTGTATAAATGATAAAATGCAGTCCGTCATCTGGAGAAGTACCAATTGCTAGTTTTTTAGTGACCTTGTAAGACAAGTCACATAGAGGAAATCTTGATTGCATGTCTGCTGGTTAATTTCCCTTTTTGAATTGTCTAAAGATCTTTTGGTAAGGCTTAGAGTAACTTGTTATTAAACATATGTAACATTGGCTCGATATTACAGAATGTGTAATACTTTCTTTGCAAAGATTTATTTGAACAGTGTTTTATATTTATCATCTGCTAGTTACATGCAACAGTGGCAGCTAGTATACTGTTCTATTTCCTAGACTCGGCCTGTTGTTTTTCAGTCTTATTCTGTGTTCCCTGGATCGTGAGGGAGGAGACCATTGGGGCCTGATGCTACTAGTGGCTCTTGTAAGGGTTTAACCACTTGGATTTCAATCCACTATTCTCATCCTTGGTAAGTTCTTTTAGATGTAGAAAGTAGAAGCAGAGTTCTTACCTTCAAGGTTATGTGAGTGTGGAGTTTATTTGTGCCTCTAGAGAAAGAAAAGACAGTCCTGTCATTCCTGTGGGGGTCACTCGTTTCCTTGTAGTCACTTATGGAAGAGTACCCCAAATCATGAGCACACAGCTGGTAACACGTTTTGCTCTACGAGCTTTTCTGTCTCAATGGTTGGCAGTATTGGTAGGAAAGAAAATTATGTCAAAAACATGCAGCAATTTTAGTAGGTTTTTTTGTTTTTTTGTTGTTGTTTTGTTTTGTTTCTACCAGCTGAGTAAATATTAGTGTAAAAGTAAGCAGCCTCTGATCTATTAGATTCTGAACTTGAGTTAGGGTTTTGGACAATTTGTAGGACTTCTTTAGGCACAGGCCTAGAGGATTAATCCCAGATTCTCTAGCCCCACGGCGTTTGCTGGAATTTCTTTCTGAGTCACCTGGAAACACTGACTGGAGTGTCCCCAGCCTACAGCGGCTGTCGGCCACCACACTGGCTGGCTGGAAGCAGATCTACCTCCCTGCCAGATTGTAATCAAAGGGACTCCTTTCTGGAAGTAGGCATGAAACATAAATGAGCAAGTAACAATAATTAGAATGAATCCTCTTGAAATGAGAAGTTTATTTGGAGCTGGTCCATCACAGAATGGATACTGACTGTTTTATACATCAGTGCAAAGTAGATGAGCGCAGCAATTAGCAGCAGCAGTGCATTGGGGTTATTCTTGTTACATCATCTTCGTCCAGATTAGGCAGATGGAACAAGATGTAGAAAAGAGAGTGAAACAGAAAACTTGATTAATGTTCTCTTCAGCTCTTCTCAGCATAAAAGAAAACTTTGTCTCCTTAGAGAATAAGCATTTAATAGGATGGTTCATGATAGCTTACACCATAACACTTAATTCTATTAAAAGAAACAAAGTTATGGGTATTTCTTATATCAAAATATGTTCCAAAAAGTCTGTTTATTTCTGAGTTCATTTTCTCATTTGTTATCTCAAATTATTTTAAGCATATTTTTTCTTCCCTCATGCCCCTCTGCCTTCCAGATCAGCAAACTAATATTCTTTCCTAACCCTTAGGCAGAAGCATGCTTCCTGAGGGCAGAAACTCAGTCCCCATTGGTTGTCATACTCCAGAAACATGTTTGGAGACCCTGACATGTTGAAGCGAAGAGGACCATGTCCAGAGGCTGTGTAGAGCGCAGTGGACGAGTGCAGGGCTGTGGGCTGGACTCTTGGGTCTACTGGGAGCTCCACCCACTAACCAACCATGGACAGTCGCTTCAATCTCTGAGCCACAGTTTCTTTGCCTGCAAAATGGGTAGAATGTTGCTCTGTATCTCCTAGGGTTGTGTTGAAAATTAAGCAAAATAAGGCATATAAAACCCTTGGCACACTGCTGGACTTATAAGGCCCTCTGTATATACCAGGCGTTATGCAAAACATTTTGCAAATGTTGTCCCATTTAATCCTCACAGCCTTATGCGGTGTACACTCATACCTGAATATCACTGCCGTGAATACGTTTTTGCGTTCATCTCGTTCCACGTGACTGTTCCTCACGTGGGTGGTATTGCAGGAGTTACACTGGCGTGTGTCACAAACATAAGACTAGACAGTGGCCCCTGCTTTCCTTCCCCCTGCCATTTAATGTCCCCACGTTGTTGGCAGCAGGGCCCGTCGTGTCGTCGTAATCACCGTTTCTCCTTCAGGAACATTGTTCACAGGCAGTGTTTTCAAACCACCTTCTCTCTTCCCTGGTCACAGAAACAAGTAATTCTACATTGAGTAGTAATCTTCCTCATGGAGGTGCACATCTCTTTATCACTCTTTCTGTCCTCCCTTCCCATTTCCAACGTTAGCCCAGTTATTTAAAGAAACCTCTCCTCTGTCTCAGCCCACTTCATTCTGTTTGTGAGTGCCTTACCCCCCAACCCCTGAAAGAAGGACCTTCGTAATGGCTGTCCTATACAGAAATATTTCTAGTACAATGTCTAAAATAAGAAATAGGAAAGCCAAAAGTTTTGATGAAATAGGAAACAAAAAAGAAGTTGGGACACTCATTCTTTAAACCAGCAGAAGTCCCCTTTCGAATCTCTGTAAAGCTGACCATCTTCACTGCGTACTTTAGAAGGATCAGTGTAGGTCAGTTCCTGTGGTTCTCCCATCATCTCCTCTTATCAGATACATTTTTCTTGAGTGTTAACTTTCAAGATCAAGAAAAGGTTATTTCTTACTTCATGACCTTTGGTTTAATTTTATGGAAATAGTATTTTCTATTTTTACTGCACGTATATGATGATGCATGATTGAGGTTAAAGAGACTTTTAGCAGGTTCAGCCTGCAATCGAATACAACTTGTAATGTTTTGTTTAGAGAAATATTTTCTAAGTTCTCAGTGAAGTAATTTTGAGGCCTAATTGCCCTGTTTTAACAAAAATTCACTGAGCGCCTACCCTGTGACAGGCTGAACGTATTTAAAGATGAAAAGACCAGTGAATAATCCATAGGTTAGTCGAAGGGGCTGGGGGGAGGAAACGTGCATAAAGAATTGCAGTGCAGAGAGATCACTGCTCGAATGGGGGTCTGCAGGCTGGCTGTGCAGGCACAGGGAGGGAAGGACACCCACTCACGGGAGCTGGGAATGGGGGCGGGGCAACTAATCTGTCTGACATAATGCCCACCCCGAAGAACTCCTGTTGGTCACCTTGTGACCCCACAAGCCTTCCCAAGTGGTAGTTCGTCAGGTTCTGCAAGAAAGGATTTTGCTCAACTGGATATAGTTATCAAACAACTTTAAAAACTTTGGGCATAAAAAAGAAATACATGAAGACAACTCGTAAGAGTTCATAATGCAAATTGAACTCCTCCCTCCTATCGATAGATTACAAATGAACAATCCTGAAAACATGGCAAAAATGATAAAGATTATTCAAAACACAAACATAATATTGAATATGGCAACAGCTATAATATATTGAAGAGTTCAAAAAAAGGATAACCCCACCAAGGTCTGGAACTGTCGTATTAACTTCTGACCACTCAGTGTAAACCTGCAGCTGCTCAGATGCTGGGTTTCACTTTCTCCTCCCCCAGGCTCCTCAGTGGTTAGAAAGTGATTCTTGTCAGAAATGTGAGCAGCCCTTTTTCTGGAATATAAAGCAGATGTGGGACACGAAGACACTGGGGTTGAGACAGGTGAGTAGCCAGCGTCGAGTCCTCACTGGGTTAATTATGTATTTTGCTATTTACCTGATTAATCTGTCATTTTGTTTGGAATCACACTTTTCCCTGTAAATGCTGTTAAATCCCACCTTTGTGGTATCGCCATCATTGTGTGACTGACAATGAGCAGGGCCTTTCCCGGGGTAATTGTGAGACTGTTACCGAACTATGCCCTTGCTTGTCCTGCACTGGAAAAGCCGGGACGCGCAGAAAACCCTGAGAGCCTATTCGTAAATAGATGAAAGAGTTTTGAGTTTAGGACTATTACTTGTTAAAGTCAGTGTTTGCACTAGCCCAGCACAAAATCAGAATGAACTAGGGCGTCTAAGCCTAATGCTTGCACAAACAGATAAAAAGTAACAGATTAGCCCTCACTGGAATACTCTGACACCAAGAATTTTAGATTATTCATAAATTGTTCCACGTAAGTGTACCTGGAGCATTTCTATTAAGCATGTTTCAAGTATGTACTGTTTTTTATTTTTTTTAATTAGTTGAAGAAACATGTCCCAAATAGCCTACAGATTTCAAGGAAGCGCTTATCACTGGGTAGTCACGTAACACTAAAGTTCTACAAAAAACATAGTTCTGCAGTAGCCTTGAAGGTAGCCATTCATTCAGATTGCATATGAATTTGTGCAGGTAAGTGAAAAAGAATGCCAATTTTATTCCTTTTATTACTGGTTGCACCTCTCTAAGGGGTTGACGGAAAGTTTGTGTGTGTTAATAAACTTTCTTTGACTTTACTTATGAAGCTACTCTACAGCAAGGTCAGATATGAGACTGGCAGGCAGTGCAGGAATTGTTTCCGCATTCATAACATTCTAATGCTCGGAAACAGCACCCACATTGCATCCTTCGCCTAGCTTTCGCAACGCATGTCTGGTGGTAACTGGTGTGTGAAGTAGTCTCTACTTCAAAGGAAACATGAAGAATTAATTTTAATCTTATGAGTTAACACCTAGTGGTAGAGAGAGGAAAGGTGTGGGTCACAAAGCTTTTAGTGGTTTAAAAATATATATATGTTAAAATTAGTAGTAATAACTGGGCTATTTTGGAATGTTCTTGGTGCTTATTTCCAGAATCACAATTTGAAAGATGAAAAGAAATAGCACAACATGATTATGGGTATCTGTTTCTTAATGAGGGCAAATTACATTTAAAACTTTATATCAAAACTTTTCTCCGTAATAGGAATACATTTTTCCCTCCTGAAGTCTCTAGCCATTTGGGTTCCTGAATGAGCTTGAACTTGGTCTTAACAATGTTGTTTATGGTCGCCTAGGCAGGTAATATGAATGAATAAAAACTAGTATTTGACCAATAACAAAGCAAAGATATTTGGAAATCCTCAACGGGTGTTGACATTGTCTGCCTTTGGTGTGTTTATTGATACATTGAATGGGGGGTGATTATAATTCGAGGCACATTGTTCCAATCCCATTTCCCCTACTCTGAAGTGAGGCCACGGGCATTAAAGCAAAAGGTAAACTCCTCCCTTTCCTCCTTCTGGTCCCCGAAGCATCACTGCATTAAAGCAAAAGGTAATTTCCTCCTTTTCCTCCTTCTGGTCCCCGAAGCATCACTGCAGGAAGTGTGGGCAGGCTGTCTGTGGGAAGTGCAGCAGCAAGCGCTCCAGCTACCCTGTCATGGGCTTTGAGTTCCAGGTCCGCGTCTGCGATTCCTGCTATGACTCCATCAAGGACGAGGAGTGAGTGTTTGCTTATCTTTATCTTTTTGTGTGTCCATCTGCAGTGGGAGAGCCTGAGAAATGATACAGGTACATGGTTGACCCTTGAACAACACGAGGGTCAGAGATGCAGCCCTCCGCGTAGTGGATAATTTGGGTATAAAACGAGTTGGCCCTTCCTATCCACGGTTTTGCGGATCATGTAGTGTTGTGGTATTTACCGTTGAAAAAACTCCGGGTATAAGCGGACCCATGCCGTTGGAAGCGTGTTGTTCAGGATCAGCTGTCTTTCTGCCCACTCGTTTATCCCTTTCATAAACAGTTTCTAAAGAGAGGATTCTGCCCTAGCTTTATGACTTAAGACGAGTTTCTCCCAAACACTGTGAGAAATGATGCAGCTAAGACCAGTCTGGCCGCAAGCCCCCGCGCCACTCGGGATGCTGTGAGGGTCAAGGCCGCGTGCACGCTGATGGGTGGCTGAGCTGGCGCCCTGCAAAAGCGCCCCCGCTTCCACCTGTGCGCACACACGCGTGGAAATTTTATTTGTGGGAAAACTGGAGACCCATGTTCTCTCTTCCACAACAATCTGACCTAGCAATCTGTTCTTAAATAACTATTTGTGTGTAAGACAAGTCTGTCTGTCCTCCATTCTGTCCTGACTCAGGCAGATCCATTTGGACAGAACCAGCATTTTCTTTTGCTCCTTTCTTTTATTTTTATTTTTCTAAATTTTTGGCTGCGTTGGGTTTTCGTTGCTGCACGCGGGCTTTCACTAGTTGCGGCGAGTGGGGGCTACTCTTCGTTGCAGTGCGTGGGCTTCTCATTGCGGTGGCTTCTCTTGTTGCGGAGCACGGGCTCTAGGCGCGCGGGCTTCAGTAGTTGCAGCACGCAGCTCAGTAGTTGTGGCTCACGGGCTTAGTTGCTCCGCGGCATGTGGGATCTTCCCGGACCAGGGCTCGAACCCGTGTCCCCTGCATTGGCAGGCGGATTCTTAACCACTGCGCCACCAGGGAAGCCCTCTTTTGCTCCTTTCTGAATCGTCTTTGAAAGTAGCAGACGGACACACCTTGGTGGAGGCCCAAGTAGGAAAGCTAGTGCGGCACCACTGGTGTCGGTCCGTGAGCTGGTGATGGGGCCTGAGCTGCTGCGGGCTTTGGAGCAGGGTGAGGGTCACCGTGCGCAGGAGCGCTGCTTCTCGCACCAGGGTTCCGGGGGAGCCTGCAGCCTGGGATCTCATGCAGTGTAGTCTTGTCCTGATGTCTAGGAAGGTACCAGCCTTTCCACTAAAAAAAAAAAAAAAAAAGAAAAAAAAATTTGGTTATTTTGGGAGTTTTAGAAAATCTTTTATAAAACAGTCTCGCAACTTATCATGCTTTCCATCATCCTTTAATTATAGTTTTCAAAACTGTAGCCACATTTTTAGGAGCGAATTTTGACACTGTTATCGTATTTCCTCTCTGTTGCTAAGAAAATTCATCCCTTACCTCTAGAAACAGTGGGGTGAGTTTAAATGGTCTCTTTTCTCTCTGTTAGTCGGACTTCTCTAGCAACCTTTCACGAAGGAAAACATAACATCTCCCACATGTCCATGGATGTTGCTAGGGGCCTGATGGTGACCTGCGGGACCGATCGCGTGGTGAAGGTAACCTGCCAATTAGCACCTCAGTGTAGACTGCTCCACCGTCATGCTATGAATGTGCATAAGGCATTTCTGATTGGCAAGCTCGCCTTGCCTTTTGATGAACAACCTATAGCCACGTGGAAACCTGGAAACAAACTGCATGTTTGTGAGTTTCCACGCCCTTGGTGGTGTCTCCCTCGGCCACGTCAGTCTCTCCAGGTGAGCCAGTGAGGGCCTGGCACACCTCTGTCACTGTCTGCACTGAGCCAGCCCCAGGGTCCTCCCTCCCCCTGCCCGGCCTTAGCTGACCCCTTTCTCTGATCACCCCTTCCCTGGCTATTGATCCTTTCATCCTGGGCAGAAGGCTTCCCACGTATAAGAAATAACCACACGTTTTTTTATTAAATCCCTGGGTGGCTAACGCAGGAACTGAAAGTAAGTTAAGTTTTATCCTTAGTACCACTCTTGAGTTGTAAAACTATGACATAGTTTATTTCATAATAAAAAAAAAAAAGGGCCTTTCCCCAGTGGGCTTTTTATTAAAAATAAATTTATAGTAAAACATCATTATGATGTCATTTGCAGGTGTCGAGAGAGATACTGCTTATAAGCTTTTTGCATATTTTAGCCGACCACGCTGTTTCGTCGCTATGTAAATCTCGAGAAGGTTTTGTAGGGAAAGCAGAGAATGAGTTATGCTGGCCCCTTTGAGAGTGTAACAGCTGTCTGTTCTCAGCGCCAGCAGCGCCTCCTGGGGGGCCACGTGACCGTGACCGGTGCTGCGTCTCCAGGCCTCCCCCTTCTCTTGCAGATTTGGGACATGACGCCCGTGGTGGGCTGCAGCCTGGCGACTGGGTTTTCTCCACATTGATCCGGGAGCCGGGCGGGGTCTGCGCCTTCCCAGCAGCAGCCTTCACCAAACACGATGCTTCCCTGTAGCTCCACAGTCACTGTCACGTGGATGGACAGCAGCCACTAAAAAACAAGTCAACGTTTCTAAAAAGAAAAAAATGTAGAGGTGTGTTTTGGGGCATTTGTGGAACTACCCATGGAATGTAGCGGGTCCCCGAGGAGTGGAGTTATTTACTCCAGCGAGACGTCCTCGGGAGTGGTGAGCTGACGTGTGCCGAGGCAGTCATTTAGCACGTGAGAGTTTCGGAGGAAAAATACCGAACGGAAGAGTTAAAGCCTAGAACTTTCTTCAAGCAGTTCCAACTACAAACACACTTCCCCCCAGGCTTGCTGGGCCCGCAGGGGCTCCCATGCTTTTCTGCAGGCAGAGCAGGGGTCAGGGGAGGAGGACTTGTTCTCTCCCTTGGGGGGTGCAGTGGGACTTAGGAGCCCAGAGACCCTCCTCGTCTGCTGGCAGTCTGTGAATATTCTCCACCCCTAGTCACTGAGAAACTTCTTAACAATATCTGTCCTCTCCAGGCGGTGCCACGTCTGCTCTTAGTGTGTGGCCCGCTTCAGTTGTTTCTCGTCCCAGCCAGCATGCCGTGGGCGAACTCTCAGATTGTCACTCAGTGAGCTGTACAGTTTCTGTACTAACCAAGGCAGTCCACACTCTTCCCTTTCCCCCAAATGTGCTCTGAGGACAAGACGTTTCTATGGTGCTGCTAACGCGGGACTTGCACAAGCCGCCTGACGCTTTCTGACTGCAGTCAGTGATGACTAATGGAAAACCCGGCTACCAGCATGCCTGGGATGGGGAACGGTCAGTCCATTCCATGGGACAGCCCAGTCCTCCTAAAAGACACAGTCTGTTTGCAGCTCCAAGATGAGCCCCCGTGATACTGTGGCAATTTAATAGACACCTCAGAAAAGAACTCCAAAGCTTTTTAAACTAGGTTGACTTTTAGTTATAACTTATTTCATAGAAGGAAATCGGTAATCCAGAGCAGTAACTGTTAGCCAGGTCCTGCACAGTAATTCCTCACTTGTAAATTACTTTCATAACAATTAGCAAAATCTGTTGTATCAAACGGCATTTTAAAAGTTTTCGGCGGCTTAGTACCAGGATGGGGAAGAGGTAGGGAATGGGGAGCCTGTCTTTTAATATTCAAATATCTATTTGTTTTTAACAGCAAAACATGTATCTGTTATTTTAGGGCTATGGAAGTGAGTGGAGAGAAGTCGACTTTTTGTAAGGACAGATTTTAAAATAGATAGCAAAAGTATTTTTGTTAGTCTTACTAATGGATATTGAAAAAAACTACTGCATCGCTTTTGGGGGATCATATCAAGACAACATTGTTCTGTATGATATAACTAAGGGACTAAATATTTTAAAATAACAGCTGTTAATTAAAATGTTTTTTTTAACATCTTTACTGGAGTATAATTGCTTTACAATGGTGTGTTAGTTTCTGCTTTATAACAAAGTGAATCAGCTGTACATATACATATGTCCCCATATCTCCTCCCTCTTACGTCTCCCTCCCACCCTCCCTATCCCACCCCTCTAGGTGGTCACAGAGCACTGAGCTGATCTCCCTGCGCTATGCAGCTGCTTCCCACTAGCTATCTGTTTTACATTTGGTAGTGTATATATGTCAGAGCGACTCTCTCACTTTGTCCCAGCTTACCCTTCCCCCTCCCTGTGTCCTCAAGTCCATTCTCTGCGTCTGCGTCTTCATTCCTGTCCTGCCCCTAGGTTCATCAGAACCATTTTTGTTTTAGATTTCTCCATATATATGTGTTAGCATATGGTACTTGTTTTTCTCTTTCTGACTTACTTCACTCTGTATGAGTTTTTTAAATAATAGTTTGAGACAGGCAGTTAAACTAAGATGTCTTAATGGCCAAGTGGCACAAATAAGGAAAGGAAGTCAGGCACATCATGTTCTAGAATGATCTGCAGTAGAAGTCGACTTTGTTGCTCCTTGTAATTTTTGTGTCATATCACCTGAAAAAGATGTTTTCTTTAAAAATTTTTACTAGGCCCTTTGCATAATGTCTGTTACTAACATAATCCAGAAGAAAATTTGAGTGATGGTAACTTGAACGGCAGTGTTGAATGTTAGGTTAGTTTAGTCAATGGTTCAGCTCATACAAAGGTGCTATCCTGGGGATTTTATGAAGTCCTGCAAGGAAAATAGAACATGATCTATTCCTTGCCATGTTGAAGAGTGCTGAACTGTGGTTTTGCTTTCCTTTAACCTCTGTAAAATGTGATTTTATGATGTCTGTGCTAGACTGAGCAGAGTTTCGCAGCTGCTGAGAATATGCCATAGCTTTGAGACTTCTTTTCTTTTAAAAAATCCTTAATGAAAAACTCAGTGTTTCATAGAGAATATAAGGCTGATATAGCGCTTCCTAAGGGGTTAACCTAAGTCAAGGAGGAAAGGTCTGTGTGAGGAGGAATTGGAGCAGGGTATCCAGAAAAGGAAAGGAGAATGTTTCGATGTATTTTTTCTCCACCAGAGCTTATTACCAGTTTTTTTTTTTTGTTTTTGAAACGCACATGACAGGCTTGCCTTGTCTCTATCCCACACTAGGTAGCAAATGGGGTGATATTTTTTATAAAGGTGGGTAAAAATTATTTTCACAATTTTAGTGACTGGGCACATAGAGTACAGCTAGACTTCTAGTTATTGCCTTATTTTGACTGCGTTGCTCTTAAACGGGTCACTTAAAATAGTTCTTCGAGTAAGGGTTGACCGGTTTTTCCATTCCTGAATACTCACGCTGAGTTGCAATTAGGGATCACAAAGTACAGAATGTTAGAGAATATCCTTCTGTTTAGATCTAGTATGTTTGTGATCAGGACTTGCCAATTCTTCATTCTAAACACGTTCTAAAATTGCTCTTTATTAGTGCAAGCGATAGGAATATACCCTTATAGCATGAGATGGAAACAGATTATTCATTACATTGTAAATCTCTGTTTACTCTGTCCGAGTTCTATCCTGCTGCCTAGAGGATATAAACAAAACATATTGCTCTAGAAGATGGTGTCACTTTGTTCTCCCCCTGAAGCATTCAGTTTGTTAATACCCACATTTGTAAACTGTTGAAACTGGCCTAAGTATGGAATAAATACCATAGTGGCTCAGACCCAAGGAGATATTTTCTAAAATCAGTTTTCGTTAAATTACGTCCTACTTCCGTTACTGGACCTGGCATCTCCTAAAATGTAAGAAACCCGTTACTATTAATGATAAACCATCTCCTCATTATAAATGTGAAGTTTAACAAGTAAGTAATACATGCTATATTTATTCAAGTGTCTATTGCTTAATTGTTAATTGTGAGCAGACTATTGAATGCCTACTCTATTTTCTGCTATTTACTATACAGTAGCTCTTTGAGTAAGTTGAAGTTGAATTGTGCAACAAATTCATATTAGAATACAATTTAAAGTGTTTTTCTCTATAGACTTTTTTGACTGGGGAAGCAAAGGGCAATGTTGATTAGTACATTTTGTCTTGTACTAGCTATGTTTCTATAAGATAGGGTGCCCTGCGTGTCCCAGACAGCTAGAAAACTTTGTTCTTTGCTTCTATTTGCGGGTTCTGTTTTTGTGGGTTTTTTGAGAACGTGCGTGCGTACAATAAACTGTTCCTTGCTTGTTGCTCTGTTGCTTAATTTGGCTTTTGTTATGTTTGATCTGGACATAGGGCAGCAGTAGTAGCTACCGTGGTTTAGCACTGTCTGTGTGCTGGGTGCTCTGCGGACTTTGCATTATGCAGTCCTGGCAACACTTCTGCAAGGCATTGTTTTCCCCGTCTTACAAATGAGAAAACCAAGTAGATACTGTCTGTCTGACTTGAAAGCATATGCCTTCTTCATACCGCCTGCCTTCATGTGCTAGTGTGTAATGAGAGTTTTATATAAAGGAAGTAGGTATGATCTGTTTTGAAGTTTGTGAAGCCCTGGAGTCAGATCACTCAGGATATACAGGCCCCCTGAGTGCCCTGAGCCACGTGGAAACACCATGATCCCTCCCTAGGTCCCCTCGCCAACAGCTCAGTCTTATGAAGAAACACAGGGTGGTTCAGACCCAGGAGAACTGAGTCCTCAGCTTAACTGATAAGGAGTTGGTTTAGAGATCAGAATGGTAGTTTATTGATTTTTTTTTTTTTTTAAACACTAAAGCTTTATTTTCTCTCATCATCAAAATAATATGTTTATTGGGAATTCCCTAGCGGTCCAGTGGTTAAGACTCGGTGCTCTCACTGCCAGGGGCCCAGGTCCGATTCCTAGTCGGGGAACTAAGATCCCAAAAAGGTGTGTAGCGCGGCCAAAGAAAAAAATATAATAATAATATGTTTATTATAATAAAAAGAAAAGGGAAATAAAAAGATAATACCAAAAATAGTTGGTATTTTAAATATCAAATATTTAAAAGATTTTTTTAAAACCCCTTAGTCCAACCACCCAGGGAAACCACTGTTAAACTTATGCTGTGCATCTTTCCAGGGTTTTTTTTAAATGCACATGTACGTATAGAACACACACTTATAGATATGGTGTTCATGGGTGACTACCTTTTTTCCCCACCTGATGTAGTACAGATAGTTGGCCCATGTCAAAAAATTGTGCACGCTGTTAGCATTATTAGCTGCTGCAAAGTGGCAGTGGACGCTAGCTCTGTGCTGTCCGAACGTGTACTGGGACTGCCCGTCTCCAACTCTGTGAGGTTGGGTAAGGCCACGTGACTGACCTCAGCCAATGAAGTACAGGCAGAAGCATTTAATTGCAGGCGAGAGGCTCAACCACCAGTTTCTTCCCGAGCGGTCACGGAAGTGCATGTTGATAGAGGAGTATAATGCCGAGCCACCCCGTGGAACCCAGCTTGCCCTGGACTTGCAGTGGGTGTTACGTGAGGGGAGAATAAATCTTTGTTGTCTTAGTGCACTGAGGCAGGGTATGTGTGTGTGGGTTTTAGCTGCAGCATAATTTAGCCTGGACAGCGGTATGCCATTGTTCCATTATGTGGCTGAACCATCATTTATGTCACCAATCCCATGTTGAAATTAGATTATACATCTTTTGAATATTTGAATTTTTAATTAAAACACTAAATATCTTAAAATACTAAACTCAGCATGCTTGTATATTCATCTTTTCCCATTTTTCCAATTAAGATAAATAATATATTAATAAGGTAATATACTAAGATATTAATATAATAATATATTAATATCTTCTAAGATAAATTCTTAGAGGTAGGAATTGCTAGGTCAAAGAATATGCATATTGTGTTTATTCTTATTGCTAATATCCTCATACCATTGCCAACACTTGAATTTGTGCCTTTGACTAGGCAATAAACAGGCGTAGCTTAGTGTCTTAATCTATGGAATTCCAGTTTGTTGATGTACGGCTTTCTGTAAGACAGTCTAGATAGAACCCAGGTCACCTCTGGCAGGCTGTGCGGTGGACAAGGATTGGGGGGATAAAAGGTTGGCTGGATGACCTCGATGCTGTTACGACAGCCTGATGTGCTTGTTGCCAAGGGTGCTGGAGAGTCAGCTGGTCGCTTTTCCCTTGGAAAGTGGAAACAGACCAGCAAGTTGTTTCCTGCCTTCCCTTTGTAGGTTTCACCTGGCTTACTTATAAAAACATTCTCGGGAGGGTAATGCTGATACTTGAGTTATAGCTTCCTTTCCCATCCATCACTCTTTAGTCCCTAAGTTGCCTTGACTATAGTTAGATCTCTTTCTAAATCTTTTCACTGCACACACAAACCATCCCTTAGGGAGTTTATTACATATTGATACCTATAGTTTCCCACAACAGTTGAGTAACACACTATGAGACCACCTTCTTGACTTTAGTCTTGTCACCTGTGGTATAGAAATGGAGCCTATGAGATAGCTTCCCAGGTCAAACCCAAGTGGAAAACTGAAGATTCAAGCTCTGGTCTGTCTGACCTCAAAACTCATGCTTCTTTTTCTAGTACCCCATCTGGGTCTTTCACATTTGAAGAAATTTTAGATCCTGGAGAAAGATAAAGTAATAGAAATTTCGTTACACCATTAGCAAGGGATGTGTGGTATGTTTTCCCACACCCTAGAGTTTAAGGTCAAGAGGGGCATTAGAATTCTATTTGTCACCCCCTCACCCGCACCCCGGACTCATGAATCAGTGGTGTCACTGATAGGTGGCTTCTGTGGTGACATTTATAACTCCAGGTTTCTTACAAACCAATCATTTCCCGTATACTCCAAAGAGCAGTGATTCTTAATCTGTGTTTTATGATATTTATGATCCTCTACTATTTATACATCATTTTGAAACTGTTAAAAAATTCCTTCCAGAAAGTAAATTGTATTTTTATCTGAAATAGATTAACATTAATGCACAGCAAAGAACGTAGCAGTGTCCCCAGATCAAGCTAATAAATTTGAAAGAACTTGGGAATCACTCTTCTAAAGTATGGCTGTTAAGCCTGTGACACTGGTAAGGGACTTTTACTTAAATCTGCTCTCGTAACGGGGATTTTCCTCTATTCCTGCAACATTTAAGAATAGCCAACAGCCCGTGACTCCACCAAAATCAAACCCAACTAATAAAGCCACAAAACAGTTACATGATTTTACTATTATAGAATTCAAAGTATCATTCCCTTATTAAATAAATATGATATTCTTTCGACAAGATAATGGTAACCAGATATTTCAATAGCTGTAGATTGTTCCAGTTAATGCTGTGATAGCAAAATTTGCATGATTGCACAGTTTGTTGAATTCAAGATACCTTAAGTCACAGAAAGGAAAATTATCTTCGAACAATTGCAGGCTTATTTAAACTCTTCTTCTGGACCCCCCACATGCTTTAACTCACGACAGGAGACTTGATACATACATGGTGATGGCCTGCTAACATGTGCTCTGGTTCTTGCCTGAGAGCCTCTGAAAGGCAGGGACCAGCCTTTCTGTCTGTATCCTCATTGCCCATCATACATTTGTTTCTTCCCATCCTTTGAAAATGCCACATTAGGCTGAATACTTTGAACGTTTTGTGTGCTCTTCCTTGAGCTGTTACCTGGAGTTAGAGGAACTAATTGGAGAGCAACTTCTAAAATTAAGTAGGAACATCTGGTTGAATTAACCCAGTGTAGTGTCAAAAAGAGGAAGGGAGAGGAAAAAGCATACGGTCAAACAAATTTGTTTTATTTCTGGATTTACTTGTGTAAAAATAATTCTTTGCTCAAGTGACTTGGGACTTTATTTCTGCGTTATTATTGTACTTACCTATTTCTTGTATTTTATTGACATGGCATCAAATGTCTTTTGCTGCAGGAGTCATGTCAGCTGTAATCTATCAGATGAATCCCAAGTTGCAAATGTGTGCTGAAAATGCAGGCAAGCTTGCAGACACAAACCTCAGTACAAGCCTATTGGCTCTACCTTCAAAATGTATCCCAGTACGGCCACTTTTCACCATTCAGCTGCTATTACCGTGATCCAGTTCCCTGTCATCTGGATTGTTCCAGTGGCCTCCTAACCAGTCTCCCACCTCCTGCCCCTAACAGCCTGTTACTCAACACACCTGTTAAAACACGACTCGGATCGTGCCATTCCCGTACACAAAACCCTCACGACTCCACCCCACTCACAGTAGAAGCCCAAGTTCTAAACTGTCCCGTCATTATCTCCCTGACTTCTGTGTTCTCCTTGCTTGCTCCTGTCTAATCATGCAGTTCTTGTTTTCCTCTCTGTAACTTCTAGGGGGCAGAGAATTTGTGCAAACACAGCATGGAGCTCAGGATCAGGCACATCATAGACACTTAAATAATGATGCCTGTATGTGTACAGTTTGGGTGCTGTGTGCATAAATGCCAAGGAACTTAGGTGAATTTTCTTAGGGAGTGAGTCCGTAGTGTGAAATTCCTGTTCCTCCACCACCATCATTCCTACCCACCCTATCTCACCTTCCAAGCTACTATTACAGTTTCCAGAGGCTGGAAAGAACAGTTAGAGAAAACTGTAGAGAGGTTATAGAAGATAAGTACACGGGGGACATGAGATGTTTCTAAAACATCAAGCACTAGTTCTGGGAGTCTGGTCATCATTAAGACCTAATCAGAAGACAACACTCTGCAGCTTCATGTTTGATGGGTATGATGGTTTAAAAATATTTCTGCAAATGCTTAGACCCTCCTTCTGTTGAGTGGTGGGATTTAGGTACCCTCCCCTTGAATCTGGGCCAAACCTTAGTGACTCACCAATAGAATATGGCAGAAGTGACACCGTGCAGTGTCTGAGGCTAGGTAAGAAAATGCCACGCAGCTTCCACCTGGTTCTCTGCGGGAAACCAGCCACCTGAGACCACCAGGTGTTGTGGTCGGCGGCAGAGCTGAGCTCCGTCTGACAGCCAGCATTAACTGCCAGCCATGTGGGTGTGCCATCTTGGAGGCAGCCTGTCTGAGCTTTCAGATGTCTGCAGATCCAGCTGACAACTGCCACAGCAGGAGAGGAGCCAAGCGAGGGCTGCCGAGGTAAGCCCTTCCCCAATTCGTGACCCACAAAACTGTGAACAAGATACAATGCTTGTTATAAGCTGTTAAGTTGTGGGGTGATTTGTTACACAGCAGTAGTAACCTGAACAACAAGCCATTAATTCCTCATCTGGGAGCCATAGGGCAGAGCACCGTCCCTACCCACCTGCCAACCCAAGCAAGAGAAGTGGACCCAAGGCAACATAGTACCCACGAGCTTCTTCAGAAACAACTGGGTTTCTTTCTCGTAAGAGTACTCCAGGGACCTATAGCTAATGGGTCATGATCCTCATTATCTTTCTTCAGATTGCCTCCACATTCCTACCCACCAAGCCCATCGCCCTACCTCCACTCCAAATTTTTCTTTGAGATTTCCCTTCTGGCCACATTAAACTTGTTTTCTTTTTTTAACTTTTTATTTAATGTTGGAGTATAGCCAATTAACAATGTTGTGATAGGGCTTCCCTGGTGGTGCAGTGGTTAAGAGTCCGCCTGCCAATGCAGGGGACACGGGTTCGAGCCCTGGTCTGGGAAGATCCCACACGCCGCGGAGCAACTAAGCCCGTGCGCCACAACTACTGAGCCTGTATGCCGCAACTACTGAAGCCCACGCACCTAGAGCCCGTGCTCCGCAACAAGAGAAGCCACTGCAATGAGAAGCCTGCGCACCGCGACGAAGAGAAACCCCTGCTCGCTGCAACTACAGAAAGCCTGCGCGCAGCAACAAAGACCCAACACAGCCAAAAATAAATAAAATAAAACGAACAAACAAAACACAATGTTGTGATAATTTCAGGTGCACAGCATGTATCCATTCTCCCCCAAACTCCCCTCCCATCCAGGCTGCCACATGAATTTGGTTTTGAATTAACCCAGTCTGTACTAAGCATATTCAGATTTTATATTGGCCATATTTAAGGGTGCTCTAATTTTCTCAATGTTTTTTGCCCATTATGTAAAAGCAAGTTATGTACCATGATTAGGGCATGGAGAGTTCTGAATTATGGAATTCCCAGTTTTCCAAGCACTGAAACGTTACTATATGTGATGTGTATTACATCATATATATTGTGTTTTTATTGACACACCACCATTCATTGAAAAAATACTGAGTTTCTACCATGTATAGGTACTATTCTAGATCCTTGAGAAAAAAAAAAAAAAAGAACAAAACAAAGATCCTGCCCTTGTGGAGTTTACATTCCTACAGAGGGAGACAGACAATACACAGTAAGCCTAATAGATAAGTTATACAGTATACTAAAAGGTAATAGTGCTATGGAGAAAAGGCAAAGAACAGGTTGCCACAAATGGAGCATGCAGGTGGTGGGTAGGGGTAGTTTGCCAAATAGAGTGATCAGGGTGATAAATGTTCAAAGGATTTGAAGGAGGTGAGGAAGATAGCTAAGTGGAAATCAAGGAAGGAGTTCCCAGGGAAGGTAGCTGGATCAGAGGTTCCAAGACAGGGGTGAGCTTGATGTGTCGGGGGAAGAGCAAGGAGACCAGAGCGGCTGCAGTGGAATGAGTGAGGGGGAGAGTTTTAGCAGATTAAGTGAGAGCTCAGTGGGGGCTGGATCACGGAGGCCACTGCAAGGATGCTGGCTTTTACGGAGTGAGGTAGGAGCCACCTGAAGGCTTTGAGTACAGGAGTGACGTGATCTGACTCGCATATTAGGAGGGTCACTGGCTGCTCTGCTGCCCATACGCTGTAGTGACGCGGGCAGGCAGGTAGCTGAAGAGGCTGGGAAGTAATCCAGGAGAGAAATGATGGCGGCTCAGTCAGAAAACGCTCCAAGTTTTCCTCTGAGCATGGGAAGGGTGGGGCTGCCATATAGCTCAGAATTACGATCAGTTGTTGAGCTGAAAAGTAGATGTTGGGGAACCCTGATCGGAACTCGTACCACAAAAAGAACCCAGCATACTCAGAACTGACCAGATGCCAAGCCAATATTCCGTGTGCATTTTTTCTTTATTTCACACAACATCCATGAATGAGAACGAATCCCCATTTTACAGAGAAGGAAACTAAAGTTCTGAAAGGTTCAGAGACATTAAAGTTCAGTGACCTTGCCCAGCCTACTAAGTGGAGGAGCCGGGATTCAATTCCATTTTGACTCTACTGCCTGTAGATTCTGCTGCAGCCCTCAGGGACACTCTTCCTCCACTGGACCTTAGCAGCTGGCATATTCACTATTTGTTTTTCATAATATGTTACTCAACTGTCCAGTTGTGTAAGACAAAATTAATTATTGATTAAAAAGTGTCACTGCCTTCTAAATCTCCCCTCTCCTGAATCAATAGATCCTCCAGTATCTTTATACCTACAAATCCACTGCATTTACCCATTTATTCAACTTGAATGGCTTCTGTCCTTTCTGTTTATTGTCTCATATCGCTTGAACACATTGCTGCCAAAGGCTGTTGAAGCCAGGTTGCTTTGGGTCCTACCTATAGTTTTCTCATAATAAATACATAATTGCTAATCATAGGTATCTAAGTATGTAAGGTTTCTAAGAGAAGGTATATGAGTTACCTATAGTTTCTGTATCTTTGCTATGCTGACTTTGGCACCATTTTATTTTTGACATCTGGATTCACTATGGTGCCAGATGATCTGTGAATTAGGAACGCCTGATAAACTACATTTTTACGTCTTTCTAGACTTCTGTTATTTGGAGATTGTTTTTTGTTTGGTTTGGGTTTTTTTGGGCCGTGCCAGGCGGCATGTGGGATCTTAGCTCCCGGAGCAGGGATGGAACCCGTGCGCCCTGCAGTGGAAGCGCAGAGTCCTAACCACTGGACCGCCGGGGAATTATTTGGAGATGGTTTTTTGTTTGGTTTGGGTTTTTTTGGACCGTGCCAGGCGGCATGTGGGATCTTGGTTCCCGGAGCAGGGATGGAACCCGTGCGCCCTGCAGTGGAAGTGCAGAGTCCTAACTACTGGACCGCCGGGGAATTCCTTGGAGATGTTTAATAGGAGGGAATTGATGAACGGTGGCAGAGCTTGCAGGGGAATTACTGCTGCATAAATGTCATGCCTGCCGGACTGTTCAGCTCCTCGGGAGGTGTGGGTGTGGGGAACTAGTCCAGGATACTTTGTTAGATGCCTAGCTTGTCCATTTGAGAAGGGGGTCTGCAGACATTTTATTATCCCAGCATGGAATAGTCATTGCAGTTATACCATTTTATTTGTTTTCTTGTCCATTGTAGTTAATAATTTTATATATACCATTTTAAAAGGGTGAAGTGTCCACTGATACCTTTATCATTGATAGACGGTGGCACGAGATCTGGTATGCAGAGTGCATGCAAAACTACAACCGCTCCAGACTGCCTCAGGGCTTTTAAATCTTGGTTTCTTACTTTTAATTATAAGTGAAATTAAATGGAAGCTTGTTCACCTTCATTCGCTTTCTGGTTCCATTAAATGGTGCAGAATCACCCTCACCCTCAGGGTCCTACAAGCTCAGGATTAATAGCTTGTGTGGCTTTGACTCCTTAAATGTTATGCCCCGGGAGCCTCACATGCTGCACCCTAGTCCTGACCTGAGTCACGTTACCCTCATCTTCTTAGGAATTACCATCATCTGAAGCTGTCCTCTTCGTTCATTTACTAATGTGACTAATGTGACTAATATTTCTCTCTCGCCTTAGACTATAAGCTCAATGAAAATATAAGCTCTTTGTCACAAACAGCCTGCTTGTCCAGTAGGTTTAGGAAGCATCATGCCTACAGGCTCACAAAAGCATTTTTATTTTAATTCCTTCTCAAATCAGAAGAAAAAATGAAGATAAGAAGAATGAATATATAATAACGAGTCTAGCCTGGATTATATTTGACTTTATACCAACGTAGTCATTAAATATACTATTTAAGATATTTTTATGGGGACAGGGGGCCATGATGGCAAGAGTGGCCTGGGGCCCACAGAAGTCATAACGCAGCCCTGGTCACAGCACCTGGGACTGTGCCTGGCACATGGCAGGTGCTCAGGAAATCTCTGTCATGAGAATGAGTTAGTGAAGGGAACACTCAACCAAAATAGAGATTTGGAGTCGAGTCAGGAGATATTGAACAAAGAGTTTTGTCCCTGGAGTCTTCCATTTCTAAGAACTATTGCTTCTCATTTCAAGTTTTTTGTTTGTTTGTTTTTATAAATTTATTTATTTATTTTTGGCTGTGTTGGGTCTTCGTTTCTGTGCGGGGGCTTTCTCTAGTTGTGGCAAGCGGGGGCCACTCTTCATCGCGGTGCCCGGGCCTCTCATTATCGCGGCCTCTCTTGTTGTGGAGCACAGGCTCCAGACGCGCAGTCTCAGTAGTTGTGGCTCACGGGCCTAGCCGCTCCGCGGCATGTGGGATCCTCCCGGACCGGGGTACGAACCCGTGTCCTCTGCATTGGCGGGCGGATTCCCAACCGCTGCGCCACCAGGGAAGCCCCTCATTTCACGTTTTAATCTAGATTGAAACAAATACCCAGGGACTCTCTAATCCATACACGTTCCCATATGGACTCTGCAAAACCACCTGTCTGTGTGATTTACAAAGAATGTGAGGACATTCTTAACAGCCCAGCCCAGCATTCTTCAGCATTCTTGCTGAAACGGAAGTTTTTTTGTTTTTTTGCTTTTGGTGAAAATAAATGGTTATTGTTCTCCCTTCGCTGGCCTTTCATTTATCTAAAAAGTTGCCTAGTGTCTTCTCTTCATTAGTTCAAGTTCCGCAAGTTTTAATTTAAACACTTTATACATGTCAGGAAACATTGGTCAATCTCAGTGAACTCTGGGGCACCATGCCCAAGGGTTAAGCGGATCACAGTGTTTCATATTTCAAGTCCCAGGAGTAGGAAATTCACATAGTTTATTTCAAAGAATGTACAGAATAACCTCTTTGGGACTGATGATAAATACAGTTGATAAATTCAAAAAATTTAGTTTTTGTTGTTAATGGTGATAGCCCTTTCTTTTACAAGCAGCTAACTTTGTTTGGGAAGGGGAGGCAGTGTGGGATAATGGGTAGGAGTGCATCCCCTGATGACTTCATGCCTGGGCTTGAATCCCAGCTATCACTTACTGGCTGTGTGATCTTGGGTAAGTTAATTAACCTCTCTGCGCCTTAGTTTCCTTATCTCTAAAGAGAAGGTTGTGGTGGTGCCTTCATCATTGGGAGGTTGTTATGGCCACATCAATTAATCCATGTAGAAGTGTTCAGAATGGTTCCTGGCACATAGGACGTGTGCTCAGGATATGTTATGCAGATTCAAAATTCAGCTTATTAAGCCTTAGTAAATTAAAATAAACACCTCTCTGTCTATAAACAGACAGGCTTTATATTACTCAGGGAGGCAAATTTTAGATTAATACCAACACTCTTGCAAGTTCTCATAAAATATAAACGTTGTCATACTCAAATTCCTTCTGTTTCTTTGTTATATTACCCCAAATTAGTCAAGGTTAAAGTTTCTATCAGACTCTACAAGAGACCCAGTTAAAACAGGATCAATTTTCATTAGAATTAAATTTTGAAAAGAAGATTTTGAATTATTATTTCTACAGAGTATGTTTGATGCATTTTTCCATTTTTAATTTCTATTTTGATTTTGAAATTAATTCACATTGTTTAATAGTCATAATTATGAGTGATATATATGTCGATTTTAATTAGGTTTCCAGTTTAGCTCCAAGACTTAAAACTATTATGACATCATTTTACTCATAATGTAATTTTAATCTAAAATGTTTAAAGCTTCCATTTTAATTTCATGAATTAAAAGCTAAAGCATAACCACCACCTCTCTCAAGATATGAAAGCTTCCTTCCTTCCTTCCCACTGACCACCGCCACCCCCACAAAACACCCAGCTTTCTTTACTTTGACACAGTATTGCTAATTGGTTACTGGAGAAAAGAGCAACTAAATTCTAGTTTTCAATGATTTCACAGTGACTTTCACCCCAGGTAAAAAAGATTTCAATGGCCTTTTGTCTTTACAATAATCATCTTTTTAAAAAATAGAAAATATATTACAGAAATAAGTCCTTCAAAACAAATGGCCAACAACGACCTACTGTATAACACAGGGAACTATACAGTAGCTCCTAGTTCCAAGTTCAATATCTTGTAATAACCTATAATGGAAAAGAGTCTAAAAAAGATTCACTTTGCTGTACTCCTGAAACTAACACAACATTGCAAATCAACTATATTTCAATAAAAATTTTTTTTAAAAGACAAATGGTCTTGGTGTATTTGTCAGCGTTTAAACATTATTTTAAAAAACTCCAATCATCTGGGACATGCATAAGACTGTTGAATTTATCTTGGTCCTCAATTATCAATAATTGGGAATGCTGTCAACTGCTTTTTTCTTAACTTTTTATTTTGACACAACTTCAGACTTACAAAAAGTTGCAAGAATTCCCATACACCCTCCCAAATTCTCCAAATGTTAATATTTTACTACATGTGAAACTGAAGGCAGTCATCGGTTAGATCCCTTAAACTATAATTCTCTTAATAAATAATGTCCTGTAAACTGCCTTCACTGACTAAGCTCTCTTTAATTATTTTTGCAAGTTGTATACCCTCCAAGTTTCACACAGTCTTGGTAATATATCGCAAGACTCACTAACTCCACCCCCCCCCCCTTGGATAATACCTCTGACCTATGGGTTGCTGTCGTAACAGTCGGAGCTGGCTAAGACTGGTTGGGACCACCAACCCTCAAACTGGGCCTGTGCAGCTGTCCAGTCTGACCTTTTGACGTCAGAGGGTCAAAATCTCCAGCCTCAGATCAAGCTAATGCCACCATTTTCTGAACAGGCATCCCATGAAGAGCACATAACTCAGATATGTCTGTGCAGAGCAGCAATTACCTCACCTTTTTCCTGCCTCAAATCACCTTCCCCTGCACCTCTGACCACCCTATACTCTACGCATAAATATCCCAAGACCCTCGCCCTCAGGGAGGCCGATTTGAGAATTGTTCTCCCATCTCCTCACTTGGCTGCCTTGTGAAGAAACCCCTTCTCTGCTACAACCCTTGGCATCTCAGTGTTTGGCTTGGGGTGCTTTGGGCAAACCAACCTGGTTCAGTAACACATGTAATGAATACTTTGAGACTCTGTGAACACCCTATTACTCTTCAAATTTTCACCCACTAGTTTCAGCGTCCATTGGTGATTCTTGCTTGATGATTTTCTTGGTACTCACCAAGACTGCTTGATGATTTTTTTAATTCCAGCATTTATTCTACATTTATTAGTTGCTTTCTAGTAAGAAAAGCTTTGCCTTGACCCAGCAATCCCACTACTGGGCATCTACCCAGAGAAAACCATAATTCAAAAAGACACATGCACCCCAATGTTCATTGCAGCACTATTTACAATAGCCAGGTCATGGAAGCAACCTAAATGCCCATCGACAGACTAATGGATGAAGAAGATGTGGTACATCTATACAATGGAGTATTACTCAGCCGTAAGAAGGAATGAAATTGGGTCATTTGTAGAGATGTGGATGGACCTAGAGGCTGTCATACGGAGTGAAGTATGTCAGAAAGAGAAAAACAAATGTATCTTAAAGCATATATGTGGAATCTAGAAAAATGGTACAGATGAACCTGTTTGCAAGGCAGAAATAGACACAGATGTAGAGAACAAACGTATGGACAACAAGGGGGGAAGTGACAGTGGGTGGTGGTGGTGGTGGTGGGATGAATTGGGAGATTGGGGTTGACATGTATACACTGATGTGTATAAAATAGATAACTAATAAGAACCTGCTGTATACAAAATAAATAAATTAAATTAAATTTTAAAAAAAAGCTTTGCCTTTCCCTTCATCTGTTTTCTTGTTTGTTTATAAATCAATCCATGTAAACTAGTGAATTCTTATTTTATCCAATAGGTTATAATCCTTTTTTATTATTTTATTGCTTGAATTAGTTTAGATTTTTCCTGTGGGAGTCCTTGCAAGCTGGCTCTTGTGTCCTCTTAACATGTCACTATCATTCTTTGCTTACTTTCTGGCACAACAAGACATTCCAGGCTTTTCTTATACTTTCCCTTTGTCAGCCCTGGTACCTGTCATTTCTTCAAAGTTTGTTTTATTTCATGGTATATAGAAGCAAGATCTGGGTTTTAGGTGGGCTCATTGCTTCTGGGGTATTACCGATTTTAGGCCTTTTCAAAGGAGAGAGTTTAGGAAGTAGATATATGTCTCCACACACACACACACACACATATACATATACATATATATCTACACATACCTATATCTATTCTGTACCTCTATTGTGCATTCTTTTTCTTTTCTTTTCTTTTTTTTTTTTTTGGCCATGCCACACAGCATGTGGGATCTTAGGTCCCCAGTCAGGGATCGAACCTGTGCTCCCTGCAGTGGAAGGATGGAGTCCTAATCACTGGTCCGCCAGGGAATTCCCTATCATGCATTCTTAATGATAATTCCAACTTCAAGCCAACACTACAGGGTTCATTCTACCACCCACTCTTTCTGCATTTATGACTTCCTTCTACAACAGTGAGAAACCTGTCTCCCATGACCCATAATATATTTACTTACTTGTTGAATCCTAGAACATACAGGAAATAGTTTTAGAATTCCTAATCTATATCTCCAAAGAAGAAGGGAAAGGAGGATGATGAGTTGTGGGGAGGAGAGAGAAGAGGAAGAATTTGTTTCCTAAATTCTGATCCAGTATTTAACAGTTCTTTATCTTTAACCAGAGGGGATATTGTCCAAAAACTATACCCTGCAGGTTTTGGACTTGTCAGCCTCCATAATTGCATGGGCCAATTTATTAAAATAAATGTCTCTCTCTATATACATCTCCCTCTACTCTTAATGGGGTTACAACCCAATAAACCCATCTTACGTTAAGAATATCTTAAGTCAAAAATGCATTTGATACACGTAACCTACCAAACATCATAGCTTAGCCTAGCCTACCTTAAACGTGCTCAGATCACTTACATTAGCCTACAGTTGGGCAAAATCATCTAACACAAAGCCTATTTTATAATAAAGTGTTGAATATCTCCTGTAATTTATTGAATACTGTACTGACAATGAAAAGCAGAATGGTTGTTGGATTCAGAATGGTTTTAAATGTATGAGTTGTTCACTCTCATGATCGCCTGACTGGGAGTTGCATCTCACTGCCACCGTCCAGCATCACAAGAGAATATGGAACTGAGTATCGCTAGCCCTGGAAAAGAGTGAAATTCAAATTTCGAAGTATGGTTTCTACTGAATGCGTATCACTTTCACAACATGGTAAGGTTGAAAAATCATAAGTCGAACCATCATAGGTTGGGGGCCATCTATATATACACATCCTATTGGTTCTGTTTCTCTAGGAAACCCTGACTAATACAGATGTGAAACATTAACCTGGATCCAAATGTTAGAACTGTGCCCAGAGCTATACGTAGAGAAGTGACATTCCCCTAGCCCCTTCCTAGCTTCTCCACTCCCATCCCACCCACAGTCCCTGGGTAAATAATCGGACAGTGCCTGGTTTAGGCTCCTTTTGCACAAGAGGCAGATGCACGTGTGTTTTGTTTGCTCTTTTTTGTTGTATGAAGGTAGCGTACTACACATACTCTTGTACTTTGCTTTCTTCATTTAACAATATATCCTAGGAACCACCCACATCAGTTCACGGAAGTTCTTCTCATTCATTTGTGCTGCTGCAGAGTATAGCTGTACCATAGTTTATTTAGATGCCTCCTATGCATGGATTACATGTGGTTTCCAATATTTTGCAATTACCAATAATGTCACAGAGAGTTATTTTGTGCACTGTATTTTTGTATTGTTGGAGGTGTATCTTCATGTGTGTTCTTAGAAGTGGAATTTCTGGATCAAAAAGTAAACACATATATAGTTTTGTTAGATGTTGCCAAGTTACCCTTCATAAGGGTTGAACCGGTTTGCATTCCCACAGCAATGGATGAGAGAGCCTGTTCCCCACAGCCTGCCAACAGAGTTTTTTGTCATACTGTTTAATGATCGATCCTTAACCAAAACGTTGAGGAATCTCCGGTTTTAATTTGCATTTCTCAAGTTGAACATCTTTACATATATTTAATGGTCATTTAAAACATTGTGTGATGTCAATTATACCTCAATAAAAAACAAAAAGCAAACAAAAACAACTTGTGCATGTGTGTGTATGTGTGAGTGTGTGTGTGTGTGTGTGTGTGTGTGTGTGTGTGAGAGAGAGAGAGAGAGACAGAGAGACAGAGAGAGATTTTTCAGTCAGGTATTTTGATCATTTTGTTCTCAATTCTGAGAAGTTCTTTCTATGTTAGGGAAGTAGCCCTTTATCTGTGGCTATGTTGCAAGAAATGTTTCCCCTGTTTTTCTTTTCTTGTCTTGTTTGATCCTGCATGTGGCATGCTGGATCTTAGTTCCCCAACTAGGGATTGAACCTGTGGCCCCTGCAGTGGAAGTGTGGAGTCTTAACCCAGTCACAGGACCCCCAGGGAAGTCCCTCCGCAGTTTTTCATGTGTCTTTTGACTTATGGTGTTTTTTTCCTGCCATAAAATTTTTTAAAAAATTTTATGTAGCCAAAGTTATCAATCTTTTATTGATTTTGTCTCTTGTTAGAAAAACTCTTCCACATACACAGGTTAAAGAGGAATTTATATGTTTTCTTTAGTCCTGTGTGATTTCCTTTCTCTTTCATTCTTCCTTTATCTCTTGCTCTCTCTCTTACCCTTCCTTCCTCCCTCCCTCCTCCCTCTTTCTCTCTCTCTATCTCTTCCTCCCTTTCTTTCTTTTTTACAGTTAGATTCCTGATTCCTGTGGAGTTTACTCTCATGTGGCGTGACATATAGACCTGACTTTATTTTTTTCCAAATGGTAAATCAGTGTACCAGTACCATTTATTAAAAAATCCATCTTTGTGTCAGTGGTTCGAGATAAGCTTTGTCATAAAGTTCCGAATAGACTTGGGTCTGTCTCTCGACTTTATAAGCCATTCCACTGGTCTATTTGCTCCTGTCACAAAGTGCTGTATTGCTTTAGTTCTAAAGGCTTCCTAGTATGTGTTAGTGTCTAGTAGGGCTAGTCTATTTTGTAGCTCTTTTAAAATGTTTCCTGATTGTTCTTGAATGTTTATTTTTCCATATAAACTTTATTTCTACTTGTCTAGCTCTGTAAACAATGCCTTGGTACTTTTATTGGGATAAGTTATTTATGAATTAAGTTAGGGAGAACTGACATCTTATAATGTTGAGTCATCTTGCGCAAAAGAGAATGTGTTCCTTTTGTTCAAATCTACTTTGTGTCTTTCAGGAAAATTTTGGTCTCCTCTAAGGTTTTGCACATTTTGTGTTAAATTTATTCCCAAGTGGTTTTTTTTTTTTCTTTCATTTTTGTTGTTAGGGTAAATGCAGGTTTCTCAGCTATTATATCCTCTAACTGGTAATTGTGTATATGAAGGTTATTGATTTGTTTTTGTCTTTTGAAATTATATCCTGCTTCTTTCTTTTTAAAATACCTTTATTGGAGTAAAATTGCTTTACAATGTTGTGTTAGTTTCTGCTGTATAACAAAATGAATCAGCTATATGTATACATATATCCCCATATCCCCTCCCTCTTGAGTCTCCATCCCACCCTCCCTATCCCACCCCGCTAGGTGGACACAAAGCACCGAGCTGATGTCCCTGTGCTATGTGGCTGCTTCCCACTAGCTATTTTACATTTGAGAGTGTATATATGTCCACGCCACTCTCTCCCTTTATCCCAGCTTACCCTTCCCCCTCCGCGTGTCCTCAAGTCCATTCTCTACATCTGCGTCTTTATTCCTGTCCTGCCCCTAGGTTCTTCAGAACCATTTTTTTTTTATATCCTGCTTCTTGAATGAATTATTTTATTGGTTGAGTGCTGAGGGTTTTTAAACAATTTTGTGTTTCCCTCTCCCCGCACCAAAAAAAACCCTGTTAGTCTTCATAAAACCTGGACATCAGTGATATAGTTATAATGAATTACTTGAAGATTTTTTTCTGCCACATTTCAACCACAACTAGGGATCGAACCTGTGCCCCAGGTTGTAAAAGTAGAAAAATGAAAATTAAGAAATGTACATTTTAATATAGTGTTTTCTCAAACCTTCATATTTAATTATGGTAACAAATGTCAAAGTCCTAATTATACAACAAAGTTAAATTTGTAGCTGGTGTCTGGGAATGTGATATATATTTCTTTCACATGGCTCCTTAGAAATTCGTTTTGTTTTTATTTATTTATTTTTGAAATTATATGAAGTTTATTTTTCAAAACAGATGACTTTTTATTAAAATATAGTTGATTTACAATGCTGTGTTAGTTTCTGGTGTACAGCAAAGTGATTTGGTTTTATCTATCTATATATATGTATATGTGTATATATATATATGTATATATACATATATATTTACATATTCTTTTTCAGATTCTTTTCCATTATAGGTTATTACAACATATTGAATATGGCTTCCTGTGCCATATAGTAGGTCCTTGTTGTTGTTTATCTATTTTATTCCTAACAAATTCTTTAGAAAAACTTTAAGCATTGTTTACAAATATTAAGCAGGTTATACTTATGTGAATTTGAACCATTCAAAACTTACTGGGTGAAGGGTAGGGAGGAACCTCCAAATAGTTTTCAGATTTCAGATTTCAGATTTCCAGAAGGCAGTAGACAAGGGTAGCTTTTGCTTTTCAATCTAATGGCTTATGTGTTAAAATGTATTAATTAAGGATAGTACACAATTAAGTACCTAATTGTGTTGAAAATGCAATTGCACATTTAGGAAAATTCTCCCTAGTAGCAAAGTTGTTTCTGTATTCAAAACTTATTGGGTAAAGGGTAGGGAGAAACCTCCAAATAGTTTTCAGATTTCAGATTTCCAGAAGGCAGTAGACAAGGGTAGTTTTTGCTTTTCAATCTAATGGCCTATGTGTTAAAATGTATTAATTAAGGATAGTACACAATTAAGTACCTAATGGTGTTGAAAATGCAAGTGCACATTTAGGAAAATTCTCCCTAGTAGCAAAGTTGTTTCTGTACTCCTATAATCATTTCAAATGCTCTTTAGTCTCCCTATTTAAACTATTTATCCGCATTCTAATGAATGCAGTGAAAGCTTCTAATTAAATGCAGAGTGCTGGATTTATTTCCACCTATTGCCTAAGTCTCAAAACCAAGTCACAGCAGGATCCAGAGGGGCATTTACAGCTCAGAAAATAAAATACCATTACAGAATTTGCCTCAGTGTTTGCGCTTAGTGTCTAGAAAGCAAATATTCAAAGGAACATAAAAGGAAGTGTGTGTGCTTTAAGTCTTGAAACCTAGTTGCCTTTTTTTTTTCTGACATCACAGGGCTCAGAGTTAATTCAACGACAACAAAAATGTCCAATATATTCTTCTAGATATCTCTGGTGAAATGAAAGAATATTGGGTTTATTACTTACAGCCAACTGGTGATTTCAACAAAGTCAAATTAAAAAGTAGAGCATTGAAGAACCAATGTTCAAAGAGGGTAAATATTGATTCATGTATTTATTTATTTATTCATTCAGTCAAATATCCTCTTCACATATTTAGTTTCTGGCACCGGTTGAAGCAAAACACTAGGGATATAGCAATAAATAAAACACATGAATCTCTGAGTGCTGGATTTAATATTACACGATGATGGAATAAAACAGAAAGGGTTAGCTGACATTTTGGTGTCCAGGGACTATTTATAATCTATCTGGACCTTAATTAAAATTCCAGGGTCTTTTGGGCGATACACAGAGTTTAATAAGAAGGAAAAGTCCATCTTCCTGGGAAGCTTCAATTAATTGGAGATGACTCCTTAGTTGTGTTGAGAGGGGAGCACTGAGTAGGACGTGAAGATGGTTAGTGAAGGACTAGTTAGATTGGTTGGTGAAGAATCCCTAGGGGATAGAGATATAGATACAGATCTAGATATACAACTTTATTAAAGTGTTTCCCTGGGGAAAAGAGAGAAAACTGTGAGTAGGAAGTTACGCAGAAGCTACTGCATACCAAAGATTTTTTAAAACATGCATAGGTCCATGTAGTTTCACCTCTTTAGCTTTAATTTACAGCTTTTCCCACATTGGTTCCCTCTAACTGTAATCTTATAAATTTATTTATGTATTTATTTATTATTTATTTATTTTTGGCTCCGTTGGGTCTTCGTTGCTGCTCGTGGGCTTTCTCTAGTTGTGGCGAGCTGGGGCTACTCTTCCTTGCGATGCGCGGGTTTCTCATTGTGATGGCTTCTGTTGTTGCGGAGCACGGGCTCTAGGCGTGCGGGCTTCAGCAGTTGTGGCTCACGGGTTCTAGAGAGCAGGCTCAGTAGTTGTGGTGCATGGGCTTGGTAGTTGTGGCACATGGACCGGGGATAGAGCCCGTGTCCCCTGCATTGGCAGGTGGATTCTTAACCACTGCACCACCAGGGAAGTCCCTAACTGTAATCTTAAATTTTAATAAGCCTGTTTCTTTCCATTTACCATATTTTTATAAAAATAAAATTGAAAATGTCCACCTTCAAAGAATGGCCTCTTGCATGCTGAAAAAAAAAAGGCACAGAGGGCTTCCCTGGTGGCGCAGTGGTTGAGAATCTGCCTGCCAATGCAGGGGACACGGGTTCGAGCCCTGGTCTGGGAAGATCCCACATGCCGCGGAGCAACTGGGCCCGTGAGCCACAACTACTGAGCCTACGCGTCTGGAGCCTGTGCTCCGCAGCAAGAGAGGCCGCGATAGTGAGAGGCCTGCGCACCGCAATGAAGAGTGGCCCCCGCTCGCCACAACTGGAGAAAGCCCTCACACAGAAACGAAGACCCAGCGCAGCCAAAATGAATAAATAAATAAATTTTTAAAAAATTTAAAAAGGCACAGAATATGTATTGTATTGCATTTTGTTCTTGAATCCAATGCTTACATTTTAGCACGGGGGTCAGGCCCAATTCCTACAGCACATAACATCTTCTGTATGCTGTGTTCTTGTTATTTGTTGCTTTCTCTTTGCATTTGTACATTTTCTCTGTTGGATTTTCGGCAGTTCATTTATAAATCTGAATTAGAGCTTAGCTAATTTCTCTATTCAAAACATATTTGCTGCCAGCATATGATTTTAAATTGTGTTCATTTGAGGCCAAGCCTGTCTGGATGTAAAGTTACATCTTTACTCCCCCCCACCCCCCTTTTATTTTTTACCACCATGCTGCTGCTTCATCTTCCAAATGGCCTGGCATTACTGCTTCTCCTGTGTGAGGCCCAGTGTGGGTTCCCTGCGGTCCAGAGGAGGTGGAGGAGAGGAGGAGTGGTGGTGCTTATTCTTTTCTAAATGCGGTGCTAAATTCTTCATCTGGGTTATTTGATTTAATCCTTTTAAAAACCCTCTGTGGTAGGAACTATTTTTATTCCTATTTTACAGGTGAAGAAATGCTCCTCAAATTCTGGTTTTTCTGCCCAAGCGTTGATTCTGACTTCCTAGAGGAAGCCTACAGGAAGTGCCAATAAACACTTTCAAGACAGCGTGGGGTAGAAAGTGCGTGGACTTTGCTCCCAGGTTTATCTGGGATTGAATTCCAGGGCTGCTGCTCATTGGATATGTTAACACTGGCAAGTTATGCAAACATCCGGGCCACCCATTGCTTTCATTACCTGTAGAATGAGTACAATAATACTGCGTATGTAAAGCACAAGGTGTTTAAAGTAGCTAGCTTAGTATCCATAATAGATATTAGTTTCTTTCCTCTCCCTCCCTTTCATTAGAAGTGATGGCGATGAAGTGGAGATTGAACATGTTTTGGGGAAGTCGATGGAGAAGAGGAGAGCGGTGCGTGGGATATGCCCCTTAAGGCAAAACCTACTTTGGGGTGGAGAGTTGAGGTGTGTGGTCTGATTGCATCCTGAGTTCCTGGTTCATGGCCTAAAAAGAACAAAATGCCAATACTGGGCAGTGCACGCAAGTGTTCCCTGACCCAGCCCCAGGGGTGCTTATTACCAATCAAAGAAAAAAACCCATAAAATCTGATTGAGCAGGATTGAGCGATACTGAGTGAGGCCGCCTCTCCAAGGGTAACCAAGAGTGCTCTGTACTCATGGAGGGGAAACAGCCTCCATGGGCCCGGAATAGACCTGCTGGCCAAGAGTCCCTTAGGGGCCAGAAAGGAAGGGAAGGGGCTAGGAGAATCTGGAGTCCAGGAACACTCCTCAGTGGGATTTTGAATCTTTTTTTTTTTTTTAATTTATTTATTTATTTATTTATGGCTGTATTGGGTCCTCGTTTCTGTGCGAGGGCTTTCTCTAGTTGTGGCAAGCGGGGGCCACTCTTCATCGCGGTGCGCGGGCCTCTCACTATCGCGGCCTCTCTTGTTGCGGAGCACAGGCTCCAGACGCACAGGCTCAGTAATTGTGGCTCACGGGCCCAGTTGCTCCGCGGCATGTGGGATCTTCCCAGACCAGGGCTCGAACCCGTGTCCCCTGCATTGGCAGGCAGATTCTCAACCACTGCGCCACCAGGGAAGCCCGGGATCTTGACTCTTGAAGTGAGTTCCATTTTGATTCATTCAAACGTTCATTCAGCATTGATTCATTCAACTAATGAGCCCGCCTGCCCCCAGCGCAACCAAATAAATAAATATTTAAATAAATAAATATAGAGCATTTGGAGTTATAAATTTAAAAATTGATTCATTCAACATGTATTCATTGAGCACCCACTCTGCAAAGCTGTTAGGGTTCGGTTGGGGGGGGGTTGGCCATGACCATGGGCTGTGGAGTCGAATGCCTGGACTGCAAGTTCCCTTAGGAGCTGTGTGGTCTCAGACCAGTTATTTAACCTCTGGCTTAAGATTTCTTTATCTATAAGGTGTGGAGAGTAATTACCTGCAGACAGTCTAGTAGTGAAGATTAAATTAGTTAATACATACAAGGTGTTTTGCACACTGCCTGCCACATATTCAATGCTCAGTAAACTTGAACTTTTTTTGTTTTTTTATTATATTTTTCAGTTGCTTTTAAATTATATAATAAATGCATATTTTTTTTACAACTTAATTGATGTACGACTGGCATACAATAAATTGCCCATCTTTGAAGTGTACACTTTGGTGAGTTTTGACATGTGTACACACCCATGAAACTATCACCACAAGCGAGGTAATGGATCTTGCCCTCACCCTCAAATCCTCCTCATGCCCCTTTGTTATCCATCCCCCTTGCGTCTCCGTCTCCGAACACTGATCTGCTTTCTGTCATCACTATACATTAGTTTTCATTTTCTAGAATTTTATATGAATGGAATTGTACCATGTGTACTGTTTTCTGTATGTCTTCTTTTACTCAGCATAATGACTTGGAGATTCACCTATGCTGCTGAGTGAACCTTTCGTTTACTTATTTTATTGCTGAGTAATTCCATTCTATAGATATAAATTTGAACTTTTTTGATGCACCAGAGTGGGCCAGAAGATTAGAAATTCAAAGAATAATAATGCATCTCAGAGGCCTGCTAGGCACTTAGAGGGCCCTCATGCCCAGCAGGTGGAGGCTGGGTATTGTCATGAAGGCGAAGACAGTGTCGGGCAGATCCCAGACCCAGTTCCCAGCCCTGCTTGATGAGGGGGTGTTTGAAAAGCCCAAGTTGCATCCCAGGGTTTCACGTCTGAGTCTTTCTTCTCTGGTTCCTGACTGGCCTTTTGTAATCATGTCCTCTCACTTGGGGACAGAGACCACAGTGTAATGGGAGCCGCCCAGTCTGAGAGCCAAGCCTGGGGAATGCCATAGATTTGGACAAGTTGCAATGGTGACTCTTTTAAGCCTGGGGAGTTGCGTGGAACTTTTGAAGGTTACAAGTTTAAAGTAGCTGAGAAGTGCCTAGGAGAGCACTGATGCAATCCCCCAGCTCCTCTATGACCCTGAGACCTGGTGAGGCTCAGTGACTTGACCATCCCAAGGCAAAGGCAAGACTAGAATCCACATCTCCAGTCCTCATCACATACAATATGTATGTGTGGGAGTTTAGAGTTGAAACAGCCGCTGTGCAGTACATGGACCAAACTTATATTTTCACAGATGGTAACACTTAAGGCTCAGTATGGCTGAAGGAGAGTTCATTACTGGCCCTACTTCTTAGTACCACTGAATCTGAGCTGACTTGTTTATTTGGAAAGGTGGCAACTAATTATAGAAAAAATAAAGTTTCTAAGAATGGCCCTGGTGCATAAAGGACATTTTTCCACTTAACTCCTCTAATTTTCTCTTTTTTTATGTGAAATGTCACTTATTTTTATTAATACAATTTAGGGAGAAATCTCTTTGTTTTTTATTTTTTTGTGTTTTTTTTATTATCCAAGTATTCAATTCAATTCATTTCAATTTAGCAAACATTGATTACATTCTAACTGTCTGTAAGGCATGTAATTGGAATCCATTCACTTTTTTTTTTAATTTAATTTTATTTATGTTGCGTTAGTTTCAGTTGTACAGAAAAGTGATTCAGTTATACATATACATATATTCATTCTTTTTTAGATTCTTTTCTCATATAGTTTATCATGGAATATTGGGTAGAGTTCCCTGTGCTATACAGTAGGTCCCCTTCGGTCATCTTCCTTATATATAGTAGTGTGCGTGTGTTCATCCCAAGTTCCTGATTTATCCCTCCCTCCTCTAATTTTCTTAAAAGTCAGGAGAAAAACAGGTTCATGCTGGTAGCTATTACTCAAAATGAACACAGGGGGTCTCTACTGCCATGTCTTGGCTTGAAATTAGCTCACTCTTCTGGTTTTCCTTGAAAGCTGTACTAACACCTAACTCTCATAAGACTGTTAGAATCTAGTCTTTAAATCCAGCAGGAAAAGAAAAGTTATTTATTGCTCTGGGAACTTCATTTTACCAGAAGTCAAACTCTGAGCTAATATTCACACTCCCCTTTTGCCTGGAAGTGTAGGTTTAATGCAAGAGAACTATCCAGGCAAATGCTCAATGATTACTAATTAGGAGCAGTGAAAAATGTGGATCACTCCCAATCACCACATTCCAAGAAAAATGATTTCCTGTGCTGTCTAGGGGAGCTCAGGTGAGCAAATACCCCCATAGCCAAGGGTTGAGATAGGTGACACCATTTAAAGAAGGATTCAGAGAGAGGAGAGAGGAGTGGGGAACGAGCATTCTGTTCATGAATTTGTTAATCATAGGAACTCATGAGATTAGGGTGCCATTTTGTTTAGAAAGATAAAAGAAAGAGATTTTTTACAAATAAAATTCTAGCTCTATCAGAGCCCTCGAGGCCTGCTTCACCTGGGACCGAGGTCTTCTTCAACTGCTCTGCTCTCCATTGTGCTCCAGCCCCACCTGCCCTCCTTCAGCTCCTCCAAGCACTCACCTGTCCTCTCCCATCCCCTTTACCTGGCTGGTCCCCTTTCAGCCCTCAGGTTAAAGGTCTCTTCATCAGACGTTCTCTCCCTTTATTCCCTTTCTAATTAGATTCCCCATTATACTCTGGCCACTGGTTTCATCCATCATAGAATTCACCACAATTTCCAATTATAGTGTTTTTGTTGGTGTACTGGTTACTTTCCATCCCTCCACTAGATTATAATTCACTGGATACTGTCTGTTGCATCCACTGGTGCTTATGCACTTAGCTCAGTGCCCAGCACATATTAGGGACAAAATAAAGAATTTCTGAATTGGGCTTAGAAAAGAAAGAAATGGTGGTGAATGGAGCAGTGCTTGCGAATAAGGAAAGTGGCTCTGGGGTCTTCACAAGTTGTGAGTCCTCGAATCATTTATGCTGGAAAGTTCGGGGTAGTCTCTGCCTTGACTTTGGGGTTCTCCACCCAGGCAGCTCTCAGGGAGAGCGTCTTATTAGGGAGCGTTCCAGACAGAACTGAACTGAAAAATAACTGCCTGTGGGGTTTCAGAATGTGTGTGGGTGTCAGGGGCAGGGAGGGCAAGCTCAGAACTCCAGCTCCTCTACTAGTCTTGGGGGCAAACAGTCCGAGTGAGATCTTTGTTTTGGCCTAAGAAAATATTCACAAAATTTAGTATCAACAAGAAGAGTTAACTTTTATTAAGCACTTACTATGTACCGGGTACCACGCTAGACACTTTTCAGGTATTATTATTGTGGTTCATTCTCACAACAAAACTGAATTGCATGCTGGTGTTATCTCCATTTACAGATGAGGAAACTGAGGCACAGAGAAGCTAGGCAGTCAGTCCAAAGTGGCAGAGCTAGTAAGTGGTGAGGCCAGGACTAAAATCAAAGCCTTGTAGTAGAATGTGAGCCCATAACTACCTCACTCTGTGCCCTGGAACAGATCTCCTGCGTCTGCATTTCTCAGGAGGGGCTGGCATATATATCTTTAGCATGTTCCTTCCGCAGTATTTCTGTGCACACCAACGTTTGGGGTCCACTGGCTCTAGTGAGTGGGGCCAGAGTTCTCATGGCTTCCCATGGCAGGAATTTTCTCATGGGTGTTTGAGTTCGTCCTTCCCATCCGTGGGACCCTGGCCTGTGTCCAGGATGGGGACTCCCATACATCAGGCTTGAGAAGGAGATGTGAACAGTGTGTGCAGAACAGGGAACCTTCTTCAGGATAGTGCTCGAAAATGCTGGAAGTTTTGGAGTTGGGAATAAAGAGGACAAGAATAAAGGAAAGCTCAAGGTCTGGATAAAACACAGGCTGGGTGCTGAAAGATCACTTAGTGGAAAGATACTAGACTTTGGGGCCAAGGTTGCCCAATCTGAACCCCAGCTCTGCACTTTACTAGTGAGGTGATCTTAACAAGTTTTTCACCATTCTGAGCCTCAGTTTTCTCATCTACAAAAGAGAGATAATAACTTACACAGAATATCTGGAACAATCTCAGTACTTTCCAAAATGTGTGACTAGGGAGGAAACAAGAGTGGAAAAAGTGTGACCAGAGAGGAAAAGTCTGTGGTTTAAGAAAATAGATAAAGAGGGGGCTGAGACTGCATAGAAAACCTCACGGCTGAATGAATTCCTGCTAATTATTTGCTTCACCCAAGTCTTAAAATACTATATCAAAAGGGCAGAATATTTGAAATAAAGATAAAATTGTCAGTATCTGTTACCTCCTAACACTGTTTTTAGAATACTGACCCATATTAGAAAAAAGCCAAGCAACTGACAAAGGCTTAATTTGCAAATATACAAACAGCTCATAAAACTCAATAATAACAGCAAAACCTCCCAATCAAAAAATAAGCAAAAGACCTAAATAGACACTTCTCCAAAGAAGATATACAGTTGGCCAATAGGCACATGAAAACATGCTCAACTTTGCTAATTATCAGAGAAATGCAAATCGAAACTACAATGAGGTATCACCTCATATCAATCAGAATGGTGATCATTAAAAAGTCTACAAATAGGGACTTCCCTGGTGGCACAGTGGTTAAGAATCTGCCTGCCAATGCAGGGGACACGGGTTCGATCCCTGATCCGGGAAGATCCCACATGCCACGGAGCAACTCGGTGCGTGTGCCACAAGTACTGAGCCTGCGCTCTAGAGCCCGCGAGCCACAACTACTGAGCCCACGTGCCCAGAGCCCGTGCTCCGTAACAAGAGAAGCCACCGCAGTGAGAAGCCTGTGCACTGCAATGAAGAGTAGCCCCTGCTCGCCGCAACTAGGGAAAGCCCGCGCACAGCAATGGAGACCCAACGCAGCCAAAAACAAACAAATAAATAAATGAATAAATTTATTAAAAAAAAAAAGTCTACAAATAATAAATGTTGGAGAAGGTGTGGAGAAAAAGGAACCCTCCTATATTGTTGGTGGGAATGCAAATTGGTGCAGCCGCTATGGAAAAGAGAATGGAGGTTCCTTAAAAAACTAAAAAGAGAGTTGCCATATGATCCTACAATCCCACTCCTGGGCATATATCTGGATAAAACTCTAATTCGAAAAGATATATGCACCCCTATTGTAAGCACTACTTACAATAGCCAAGACATGGAAGCAACCTAAATGTCCACTAACAGATGAATGGATAAAGAAGATGTGGTACATATATACAATGGAATACTACTCAGCCATAAAAAAAGAATGAAATAATGCCATTTGCAGCAACATGGATGGACCTAGAGATTATCATACTAAGTGAAGTAAGTCAGACAAAGACAAATAGCACATGATATCACTTATATGTGGAATCTAAAATATGATACAAATGAACTTATTTATAAAACAGAAATAGACTCACAGACATAGAAAACAAACTTACAGTTACCAAAGGGGAAAGGTGGGGAGAGATAAATTAGGAGTTTGGACTTAACAGATACACACTACTATATATAAAATAGATAAACAAAAAGGTCCTACTGTAGAGCACAGGGAGCTATATTCATTATCCTGTAACAAACCATAATGGAAAAGAATATGAAAAAGAATATATCTATGTAGATATATATACAACTGAATCACTTTTCTGTACACCAGAAACTAACACAACATTGTAAATCAACTATACTTCAATTTAAAAAAAATGCAAATAGTACATACAACCTATATCAATGGATAATTGTATTAAATAAGGCAATACATTTAAAACCCTCTACTGCAATCACAGTAAGCAGTTAATAAATGTTCGTTATATTATTTAAAAAAAAAGAAAAAGAAAAAAGCCAACATGTAATCAGGTATTTATGATGGCATAATATTCTAAGGACGGAAATTAGAAGGCAGAGAACCTGATCTCTTTCAACAGAAGGAGGAAAAATACTCTCTCACAAATTCCTGAATGTAGGAGGCAGTGAGCTGACATTTTCTTAGGTGACCATCTCCCCTAGGCATTCACATCACTTACCCTAAAGATCCTTGAGACCATGTGATCGCCCAAGTCCTGCTTGTGTGTGCAAATTATTATTCTGCTTATTACTTGAGTTTCATGTGAAAGTCAAGTGTGGTTTGCACTGCTACGGACAAGCTGGCTGGACCCACGGAGCTACCATGCATCCCACTTAGCTCTCTCCATGGCTTTGAAACATGCTTTTAAGAAGGCACATCATGCTTTGGAAAAGATGTTTTGGTCAGTGAGTATACAAGGCAGCTTTTAAATAAAGTTAATACTTATCAAATTTACTACTAGTGGTAGTAACAGCTATAATTATTGAGTGTGGACTTTTTAATACTGCTAACATCTTTAGGAGGCATAAGAATAAGATAAGGAAATTGAGGCACAGTGAGGTTAAACATGGTGCCCAAATTCATATGGCGGGTAAGAAGAGAGACCAGACTTGCACTCAGGGCATCTGATTGCAGAAACTCCTCTCCTCCCATAAGACAATCCCAGCACATTACCTTGGGGAGATGTTAGCTCTCCACTCTTTCCCTGTCCCAACTCACTTGAGGACCAGGTGATTCTGATTGTTCTCCATCGCCCTCCCCACTCCCCGCCCTGGATTTTGAAATCACTGGCTTTGACGTTCAGTCTCTTGCCCAACATATACATTTATCTAGTGACTCTGTACACATGCTTAGCCTACACATGACCACAGGATTACATGGGGGGTTCGACTAAATGCTACAAAACAAAAAGTTGTTGCTTATCAGGAACACCAAGGCAAAGGATTCTCTAGTTGATGTGAAATTTAAATATCAACCAGGGAGTTCAGTATATTTCACAGGAGACTGCCAATGTATGATACCAATGTGGCATTAAGCTTCAGAACAAACTGAAGCCCCCTCCTACCCAGCTATAAATCTGGCCCCAAACATCACATCTATGTCTTGGGCAACTCATCAGCGTCACCACTGGGTATTGTGAGTGGCCACAAGATCTTCCTGGACCATGGTGATTGAGCATTCAGAATTCAAAGTCAGGTGGATATAAGCGGTGAGAAAATGGTGGCAGAAGTCAGACAAAAGCGCAATGCAGCAGTCAGGACTGATGCCAATCCTTTGAAACCAAGACCCAGAATGGGGAAGGCAAATCTCTGAACATGACTGGAGGATCAAATCAAAGGCCAGCTCTCACACGATAAATTGTTTCTAAGGCTCTCTAGTTTCCATGGCATCCATTACACTGACATATTCTGCATTGTTAATGGTAATTGTAGCTGCCAGCCAATATCAAGGTGTATCTGCATTCCATTTTCTTTTCTCCTTCGGTGTGGCAGTGATAACCATCTGCCTGCTTTGTTGAAGTATCTTGTATTTGACCAGATTAACAAAATGAGAAACCCAGGGACTACTCCTCCCATTCCATTTATTTTTATTTTAGTTAGTCTTTAACTAGATTACCATTATGATTAGGAAAAAAGAATGACCTTGTACATTTCCTGACAAATCTTGTTTGATGACATCAGTAAGTCTCATTTATCTGCAGATTCCAAAGATTACTGTTAAGAATTCAATCAGGAAGGGTTTTGCATAATCACTCCCCCACCCCACACACACACAAAGGCACACTTTGTACCTTTTTTCTTTTCTAAAGACAATCTGGCATTTACAGTGTGATTAATTAACATTTGAATAGTATTAATCAGTACATACCTCTGGTTAGATACCATTAAACCTCTAAGGCAGAAATGCAGGTAACTGCAGGGATATTTGTCTCATGCTTTAATAATTTCACATTCTCAGGGATTTGCAATGTCTGCACGAATCCTTCAGTATGTCAGGAAGAGATGTTAGACCAGCCCACTCTTGGTGATACGCATGTAGCTATGTTTTTAAAGCCAATTTGTGGTCTCTAGAGATAATGGGCATACTTAACTTAGGGAGGCACCAATGGGGCCTGGCAGTCTAGGACTTTCCCCTAAGAGGGAGGAGCCTCAAAGTACCCGCCACTGAGAACTTGTAGGGGTGACAGTGTTACCAAAAGCTTGGCCTCTCTTTTGGTAACACCGGGGCCGAATCAAGTCTCAGAGACAGAGTTTTGGGTGAAGTAGAAAAGGACAGCTTTATTACTTTGCTGGGCAAAGGGGGACACACTGGGCTTCTGCCTAGAAAAACTGCGTAGCAACCCGGGAGGATTTGATGAGGGCTTTTATAACAATGGTTCAAAGGTGGGGTCTCCAGCCAGATGAGGGCGTGAGCAGGGCTTGCACTCCCTTCATCTCGTCTCAGGTGGTTGGTCTTCCTAATCTTGATGAACTTCTCTGGTCCCTTTAATCTTGCCTCAGGTGGTTTCTCGGCTACTCCTCCCTTGATTAACAAATGTTCAACTCTGGAACTCAGGGAAGGTCATGGAGGCTGGAGTCTTGCCTACAAGGAAGGGGGAACAAAAGGGCTTCCGTGCCTGGGAGCCCCACAGGGCCCCGCTTGGTTTCAACAGTAAACCTGCAGCATCTGGCTTTCCCACCTTCCTCAAGGATATTTCCCAACTCCACCACAACTCTGGCTCTAGGGCTTGCAACCCTCTTTCCATAAATCCCTACTGCATGAAAATCATGTTGGAAACAAGCTTATATAGAAATGGAAACAGCTTGAGAGTTTGTGGACTGCCTTCCCTGGTGATTGGTTTCAATAATCAATAAAAGCCATAACACAAAGGGACTGAATTCTTGTGGAAATTTTGCCTTTATTGGGGATGTGTGTGTGTGTGTGTGTGTGTGTGTATGCACATGTGTGCATGTACCTACATGTATGTCAGTGAATTAAGTCACATACACACACTGAATTTCTTGGCCAGGTTACTAGTTTCTTCTCAAATCTCAAAAAGTACACTTCAAGTCCCACTTGATTGGGCATCTAGTTGTTTGAACAGTCCCTCCAGGCATCATGTCCTTATGCCCTGCAGCCAAATACTTTCTCAAGTTAATCTCTTTCAAGCACAGCTTTGTTTCAGCCACATGCTAACCTTTTCCACTTGAAGCCCCTCCTGACATGCTCACCCCCACTATAAAAACTTCAATAGATCTTCATTGTCTAAAAGTAAAACAGGAATTATTTGACTGACATTAGGGCCCTTCAAAAATTGGTCCAGGGGACTTCCCTGGTGGCACAGTAGTTAAGAATCCGCCCGCCAATGCAGGGGACGCGGGTTTGATCCCTGGTCTGGGAAGAGCCCACATGCCGCAGAGCAACTAAGTCCGTGCACCACAACTACTGAACCTATGCTCTAGAGCCCGCGAGCTACAACTACTGAGCCCGCGTGCTGCAACTACTGAAGCCCATGTGCCTGGAGCCCAGGTTCCGAAACAAGAGAAGCCACCACAATGAGAAACCCGCGCACCGCAATGAAGAACAGCCCCTGCTCGCCGCAACTAGAGAAAGCCTGAGCGCAGGAAGGAAGACCCAACGCAGCCAAAAAAAAAAAAAAAAAAAAAAATTGGTTCAGATACACACTAGTGGCTTTGAAACACTATCTTCACTCATGCCACATCTCAGCTAAACTAGGGAGTGTGAAGATGAGAGAGGTCCAAACACTGAGTCTGGGTAGGCCAATGCTTAGAGGATTGGAAGATGAGGGGGATTTAGCAAAGGCAAAAGGACGGGGCCAGTGAAGCAGAAGGAGAGCCGAGAGAGTGGTGTCCTGGAGGCCAAGGAGACAGTGTTTCCTGGAGGAGGTTGCGTGCAGTTTGGTCAAACCTGGCTGATGGGTGGACTGAGATGAAGATTGAGTGCTGCCCACGGGGCTGGGCAACGTGAGCTCATTGGCGATCTGGATAAAAGCAGTGTGGTGGAGGCAAAAGCCTAATGGCAGTGGGTTCAAAAGAATGTGGGATCAGAGGAGGCAAAGACAGGGAGTAACAGCTAACTGAGTCTTTATTGTTGCAGGAAGGGGGACCCCCTCCAGGGCCCGAGAGCGGGCTCTTGTTTAACACTCTGAAACGAATTGTCCGAGGAGACATACGTGCTGACAAAGCAACAGACTTTATTGGGAAGCGACACCTGGGTGGAGAGCAGGAGGGTGAGGGAACCCAGGAGACCTGCTCTGCCGTGTGGCTCACAGTCTCAGGTTTTATGGTGATGGGGTTCGTTTCCGGGTTGTCTCTGGCCAATCACTTTGACTCAGGGTCCTTCCTGGTGGCGTGCACATCACTCAGCCAAGATGGATTGAAGCGAGAAGGATTCTGGGAAGTTGGTAGGACATTTGGACAGGGGTCTCCTCTCTCCTTTTGACCTTTCCCGAATTCTTCTGGTTGGTGGTGGCTTGTCACTTCTGCGTTCCTTACCAGAACCTCCTGTCTCAAGATAACTCATGCAAATAGTTACTGTGGTGCCTGGCCCGGGTGGGCGGTTTCAGTCAGTGGTTCCCCTAACGTTATTATAAAGGAGAGAGGAGATATAGGGTGGCAGCTAGAAGGGAACACGAGGCCAAAGGAAGTTTTGTCTTGTTTTTAAAGGATGGAGGATATTACTGCATGTTTAAATGTTGTATGGGGATGGGCTTGTAGAATGGGAGGAAGTGATGATGAAAAAAAGTGTGGCAATTCCAGAACAGGCTCCTTGCCTCTGTGAGGGGCGGGGGGTACTTCGTGCCCAAGCGGACAGGTCCAGACAGGCCATCCGTGGTAGTAATGGAGGGACGAGCAAGGGGAGACATGAGAGAATTCGGGAAGGCTGGAACACTGGTGTTTTAAGGCTGGGGAAGTTATCTTTTTTTTTTTTTAATTTTTATTTTATATGGGAATATAGTTGATTAACAATTTTGTGTTAATTGCAGGTGTACAGCAAACTGATTCAGTTATAGATATACATGTATCTCTTCTTTTTCAAATTCTTTTCCCATTTAGGTTATTATAGAATACTGAGCAGAGTTCCCTGTGTTATACAGTAAGTCCTTGTTGGTTATCGATTTTAAATATAGCACTGTGTCTTTTGATTGCTTCTATTTTCTCAGTGGAATAAAAAGCTGTTGGGAGGAAAGGGGAGGAGGTGCTGAAGTATGAGGAGAGAAGGTCTTCAACAGTCCTTCAGCAGAGGGGAGCAAGTTGGCTGGGGGATGTGGTGAGACTGCCAGTTGGCCCTAAAGGATATTTAAATGTGTGGGCAGGAATTTAAACTGAGACAGGCCAGCAGAGTTGTGAGTTTTCTCCAACTGAATTCAGCTGGAACTCTGTTTATACTGAAATTTATTCTTAATTCAAGAGTTACGTGGGTTGTTTATTACTGGTGGGAATATAGACCAGTGTAAGCTGGATATATATATAGAGAGATGCTTCAAAAGGTTTATTCTTTCAACTAGTAATTTGAATTTTATGAATTTATCCTGATGTAACCAGAAGCTTGGAGAAAAATTTTATGTACAAGATTTCCATTGTATTGAATAATATTCATAAAATAACAAGTGGAAACAATCTCAGTATTTAGTCATAAGGACTTAGATTCCTGGAATTTCATTATGTGTCAGTTATAAGGAAATAGAATATGCATAGCCCAAGAATAGGCTATTTATATGTCCTTTAAGTATTGTGTTGTTGCTGTTGTTGTTGTTTTTGGCTGCGTTGGGTCTTCGTTGCTGTCCGCAGGCTTTCTCTAGTTGTGGCGAGCAGTGGCTTCTCTTGTTGCGGAGCACGGGCTCCAGGCGCACGGGCTTCAGTAGTTGTGGCACATGGGCTCAGAAGTTGTGGCACACAGACCAGGGATCAAACCCGTGTCCCCTGTATAAGCAGGCGGATCCTTAAGCACTGCGCCACCAGGGAAGTCCAAACAGGTTTCTTATTGATTCTCCATCTCTAGAGAGCAGGCTCAGTAGTTTTGGTGCACGGGCTTAGTTGCTCTGCAGCATGTGGGATCTTCCCAGACCAGGGCTCGAACCCGTGTCCCCTGCCTTGGCAGGCGGATTCTTAACCACTGCGCGACCAGGGAAGTCACTGTGTTTTTGTTTTTGTTTTTTTTAACTAGAAATTGATATTGAGAGATTCTCACAAAATAGCATTAAGTAAAAAAATCCAGGGACTTCCCTGGTGAACCAGTGGTTAAGGATCCGCCTTCCAATGCAGGGGACACAGGTTCGATCCTGGTCAGGGGAACTAAGATCCCACATGCCACGGGGCAAGTAAGCCTGTGCACTCTAAAGCCTGTGCACCACAACTAGAGAGGAGTCCGCGTGCCGCAACGAAAGATCCCGCAACTAAAACACGATGCAGCCAAATAAATAAATAAATATATTTTAAAAAAATCCATTACAAGCATCCTGGTCAAAGTCACTGTATCATCTTTCACTTGAAATATTGCAAAGACCACCCAGATGCCCTGTATCCTCTCCTGTCTGCCACCAGTTCTATTCTCCGCACCACAGCAAACTGTTAATAAACATCTTTAAAATACAAATTTGACACTTCTTTACTTGTAAGCCTTAAATGGTTTCCCACTTCTTGATCTCATATTCTGAATGCTTAATCCAACCTCCAGGGCCCTGCGTGATTTGCCCCGTCCCTGCACTCAAGCTTTTTTGGACCCATGTTCTGCAGCTTCACCTGCTCCAGGCTCCTGAGCACGAGCATGCTGTTTCTTGCCTTCAACTGGTCTCTTCACCTCCCTCCTGCTCCAGGCCTGCTTAACTCCTACTCATTCCTCAGATCTCACCTTATACCTCCCTTTCTCAGAGAAACCTTACCTGACTCATTTATGCCTCAAATCATCTTAATCACCCAAACTGTGACAACCAAATTAGTTCAGGTAACTGCAAAATCCAGGATTAGTTTCTGGCTTGATCCAGGACTCAAAAAGTGTCTCTTGGCCGCATTTCTTTGGTGCTGGTTCCAAAGAGAAGCTCACCTTTCATGCTAAGATGGCTGCAGTGGCTCCGGCTTCCTTCTTCACCTTCAAACCTAGGAGGAAGAGTGGATATACTTCTCCAAGGAGATTCCAATAAGTGTCCCAGAATTTAGTCTTGTTGGCTTAGGTTACTTGACTCCAAGCATATGCCCATTTTAGAACCAATCATCGTCACCATGGGAAAGCAATGCCTTGATCCACTAGGACACTGTCAGGCCATGTGCTACCCCTAAGGCTAAGCGTTATGTGTGTGTTGGGTCCCCAAACCTAAACTGGGACTTCAGGAGGCAGGGAGACTGGATCCTGGAGAGGCAAACAACAAATGTCTGCTAGGAATTTTTTTACATGTTTGCACAGCACTATCTCCTTTGTGATAATCACACATTTATGTATGTTAGTTACAGAAAAAAGTGTCTTCCCTATAGCAGTGCATACTCATCTTGAGAGGGACCATGCCTTTTTTTTTTTTCTCATTGTTCTATGCCCAGTAGCCAACACAGTTCTTGGCACAAAGCAGATGCTCAATTAATATTTGTTCAGTTACCAAAAAAAAAGCCCCAAACAAACAAAAAAATATCAGTAGGATATAAAACAGTACATATGGTAGGATTCCAATTTTTGTTTTAAAAACTAAATTTCCCTCCTCTCCTCTGTCTGAAATCTGTCTGAAAGGAAATATACCAAATGTAACAGTGGTTATTTCTTCATGGTAAGATTAAGAGTGGGGCTTTAAAACAACACTTTCCTGTGTTTTCCAAATCTACAGTGAACCTATAATATTTTTTAACTGAAAATTTTCTAAAAACATTCTTTAGAAACATATTGGATAGGGTTCTTTAATTTGGAATAAAAAATGTCCAGTTTTGAAAAGAAGTTTCCTAAAAACATAAGTCCTCAAACCACAAGTTTCCCCGTGACGAGGTGAATTCCTGAACACTGCAGAGGGGATTACTGGAGATGTTGATTGCTTAAGACACTAATGGGAAGGCACTGAAGAACAGCAGGGCCAGGCTTCAATCAAACGTGTGCTGCCATGCAGGAATTGCACAGGCTGGCTTTGAACTTGGCTTCTCCTTTGCTTCTTCTTCTTTTTTTTTTTTTTTTTAATAAATTTATTTATTTATTTTTGGCTGCGTTGGGTCTTCATTGCTGCACGCGGGCTTTCTCTAGTCGTGGCAAGCAGGGGCTACTCTTCATTGCTGTGCGCGGGCTTCTCATTGCGGTGGCTTCTCTTGTGCGGAGCCCAGGCTCTAGGCGCGCAGGCTTCAGTAGTTGCGGCACACGGGCTCAGTAGTTGAGGCTCGCGGGCTCTAGAGCGCAGGCTCAGTAGTTGTGGCACATGGACTTAGTTGCTCCGCAGCATGTGGGATCTTCCCGGACCAGGGCTCAAACCCATGTGCCCTGCATTGGCAGGTGGATTCTTAACCACTGCGCCACCAGGGAAGTCCGCTTCTTTTATTTTATTAAACTTGTAGCTTTACTTTCCTCAATTTCTAGAATATCAGTTTCTAGATATTCTGGTTTATAGACTGTCATCATTTTGCTTTATTCCCATGTCCCTGATTTGTAACCTCACCCACCCCACTTCCCCTCTATGGACTCCATGGTGGCTTTTACTGAATTCTCTGTACTTTCTGTTACTATGTAGTTATAGAGTGATCTGAGAAGTGAAACTCATAAATCGAGTTGACCTAATACCAGGGCTCTGTGCACAGAATCACACCAATCTGCTCAGAGATGGACTGATCTGAACCACATCACCCACCGTGCTCCCTGGCTTCTGCTTATGGCAGTAGATTTGGAATCAAAGGCACCTTCAGGATTGGACCATCTTCCCGGTGGAGTACCGTGATATACAGGATCTCTGGGTCCTCCCCGGGGTCGGCCTCATTATTGGTGGACCTGCTGTGGAGTTCAAAAGGGAGCAAAGATGGGATAGGGAAGTCAAGACTCAAAAATGCAAGTAGTTCCACTAAGATCCATGGGTATTCTGAATAAACACAGCTTGTCCCCCACTGAGTGTCCTGAGTGGCTCTGCCATGTGTGAGGCTTCAGCGAGAATCAACTCGAGCCTTTGAAACCGTGCACCTGAGATTGGGACTTGAACCCAGCCAAAACTCTGATTGGGGCTTGAACCCGACCAAAACCCACAGTCTTCCAACTGAGATCACACACCTGGTTTCAGGACTTAATGAAGCTCAGGTTCTTGATGTCTCATTGCAGAAAGAATTCAGTGAGAGACAAAGTGATAGGTAAGAAGCGGATTTATTTAGAGAGAAACACACTCCACAGACAGAGTGTGGGCCATCTCAGGTGAGAAAGGCACCAGGGTATGGAGTTGTCAGTATTTATAGGGGTGGGTAATTTCATAGGCTAATGAGTGGGAGGAGTATTCCAGCTATTTCGGGAAGGGGCGGGGATTTCCAGGAATTGGGCCACCCCGCACTCTTTGAACCTTATGGCTGGTCTTGGAACTGTCATGGCGCCTGTGGGCATGTCATTTAGCTTGCTGATGTGTTACAGTGAGCATATACTGAGGCTCAAGGTCTAGTGGAAGTTGACTTGTCAGCCATCTTGGACCCATTTGGTTCTAATCAGTTTATGTCATGTCCTCGGGCTATGTCATTCTTTCAAAGGTTGTGCCCTGCCTCCTTCCCTCCTGTTTCATTCCCCCCTCAGAGATTTTACTCCCATATTCTTATGAGAAGCAGAAGGGCGATGGTCTGTCTTATGTAACTGCTTCAGGGCTGAGTGCGGGTGTGGACCCTGCCCGTCAGGGAGTAAAAATCTCTGGATGCCTGATCCAGGGGCCCCAGGGGCAGGGCAGCTCCTTGTTTTAAGTCAGTATGGGCTGTAATCCTCGCATAGCCATCATCTTGGTGTGGAACTGTTGTAACTGCTTCCATAGCTTTTCTATGAATCTCCTTGATGATAAAGCACTTTTTGTAACAGCATCAGACTACAAGAATATCTATAAATGACAAAAGACTTAAAAGTCATGGTTAAACATCTGATTACAATGTAATCAATAAAGAAACTTGGTTACAATAACCAGAATTCTGACTGATTACATTTAACTTAACACACCAAATAATCCTAGTTAAATATTTCTCTTTAAGATTCCTCAGGGGACCTCTAAAGTACCCCAAAGTTAGCTGGAAATCAAAAGAAACAATTAAAAATTGATACTTGGGAAGTTTGTCAAAAAGTTTTAAAACACTTGGTCAAATAAGGTCATAAGTCACTGTGAGACAATACTTATTCCTTAACCAAAGTTACAAAAGATCTCAAAAGCAAATACGAGTCACTTAAAAGCAAAGAAACTCACACAATCTGTCGTCAAAAGCAGAATTTCAAGAATACTTTGGAGGGAGGAACCAAATCCAGTCTTGTTCCAGCGCATTCCTAACAAAATCCATTTACTCAACTAAATTCAATCCAGTCTTAGAAAATCCTGATCATGCATAACTCTTTTCAGTATTTTTCATTCTTCACACTTTCTTTTACTAAAAACGCATATCTTACTTTTCTTAGAAGTTTTTTTTCACATTGAGTTACTTGTTGACAAATTTGTAACAGAATAAGGTCTTATTTGACCTCTAATAAACCTAGGTACAACACAAGTATTATACTCAACATTGATGACTCTAACTTGCCTGTATTAATCAAACCAACAAGCTTAAGCCACCTTCAATACCAGATATCAGTTTAGTACTGAATATTTTCCAGATGACATGAACCTGAAATTCATTCTGGCCAGATTATTTTCTATTTCTGAGTATTTATATAATTGCTTATTTTTTTTTAAAGCCAATTAAGTAGAGCTCTTTTACAAATTCATTTTTGGCAATACCACACACCTACAACACACATATAGATACATATGAACACACAAACACAGAGGCCTCATAGTTCCCATTCCAAAATTTCAGCCCTGAGTCAGGTACAGCATAAAAGCATCAGTTACAAGGGGTTGGATTCAAATTGGGTTTCTAGCAGATGGAAAATCAAGGTCACCTACCTAGATGGCTAAACTCTTTTTACTAGTGTTTACAGAAAAGACACTTAAGATTTCTATTTATCCTTGACAAGTCAAGTTCTAAATTACTTTACCCTCTTTTTTAAAATTTGCATTTAAAAAGATGGCAGAGATAAGGCTTCCTGAGAAGACCAGATAGGACATTTTCATCTCAAAGGTACAGGCAAATTCCTCCTAGGATGACTTTGTTTCCCCTTTGTTTAATACTTACAAGCCTCTTAAAATAAATAGGGAATGTTTTGGGAGTGGTAAAAGGACTGGTGGGTTTTGGATTATTTTTGGAGCCACACCTCTGGTCCTATGAAGACTACATTTGTCAAACAAGGACAGTTTTGTTTTCTTTTTTTAAATTTAGTTATTTTATTTATTTATTTTTGGCTGCATTGGGTCTTCGTTGCTGTGCATGGGCTTTCTCTAGTTGCGGTGAGCGGGGGCTACTCTTTGTTGCGGTGCGTGGGCTTACTGCGGTGGCTTCTCGTTGTGGAGCACGGGCTCTAGGTGAGCGGGCTTCAGTAGTTGTAGCACGTGGGCTCAGTAGTTGTGGCTCGTGGGCTCTAGAGCGCAGGCTCAGTAGGTGTTGTGCATGGGCTTAGTTGCTCCGCGGCATGTGGGATCTTCCCGGACCAGGGTTCGAACCCATGTCGCCTGCATTGGCAGGAGGATTCTTAACCACTGCGCCACCAGGGAAGTCCCCAGTTTTGTTTTCTTTTTCAAAGAATTGGGTGGTTACCTCAATGATACTGAAGGACTGACATACCCATTCACCTAAGTTTTACTTTTCCTCATTTAGCTTAGGGGAGAAGGCCTCTTCCAAAATTCCCATCAGGCTCTGAATATCAGCTATGGTCAGCTTAGTCAGACCAGTGGCCTCCTATTTTGGTAATCTACTCACAAACATCTTTGAGGATCTTCCCTTGGTTTAAGAAATTTGTACCTTATATTCAGACACTATATAACACTTTTTACTTAATAATCACTGGCTGGATATCTTTGGCCAAGCCCGGAACCTCGATATTCCACATTCCAGGGTCTACTAAGGCTTCTATTTTAGCTTCAGATTTTATCTCTTCCTTTTTGCTTTTTGTTAGAACCATTTGGTGATGAGGGTGGTTCCCTTGCCCCTCGAGAAACAGAATGGCCCCTAACTTAGTTAATAAATCTCTTGCCATTAAAGGGATGGGACAGTCAGGCATGAACAGAAAGGAATGTAAAAACAGCTGGCCATTGACCTTGCACAAAAGGGGTTCCAGGAAAGTGTGTCCCTGTCTCTTCCCTGACAACCCCCTTACGTATTCCTTATGATCGCTAAGGTTTCCAATCCTTTGGGTTAAGACCAAGAAGCTTGCACCAGTGTCTATAAGAAATTCTATCAAGTGGCCTGCCACATCAATGACCACCCAGCTCGACATTAGCTATGTAGATGGTATCTCTAGGCAGAGCCACTTTCGGCCTTGGGCCCCTTCAGTCTTCTGATTGCAAAACCATCAATGGAGGAGGGGGCCCCATCACTCTCTGGCATCTGGGGCATTCTCTCTTCCAATGCCCTGGCTGTTTGCAAAGGGCACATCAATCACAATCCTCCCTCCAGTGCCCCTTTTGTCCACACAGGGTAACACTGGCCTTATATGGGTACCCGTGGGCCTTGGGGTCTGTCAGGGCCAGATTGGCCCAGAAAAGGCAGCTTCCCCTTTGGTGGTCTCTGAGCCGACAAAGCTACTGCAATCATTTGGGTCTTTTGCATATTTCTCTGGGTGTGTTCAGCCTTTTTGGCCACATCCCTATTACTGAAAACCAAATAAACCAATTGGAACAAACCATTCATTGGGGTCTGAGGACCAGCAGTTGCTTTCTGAATTTTGCACCTGATGTCTGGGGCAGACTGGGCTATGAAATGCATAGCCAAAAGGGCCTGTACCTCGGGGGAAGGGGGATCCACATTCGTTTGGGATCCATGGCCCTGTAGGGTAGGTCAGTTAAAAAGTCCTCTGTGTCCTTCCTAGAGTTATCCGTCTGAGCTACACACGCCTTAGATTTCTTTTGGGTTTCATTGCTTAGATACAAGGCCATGAATATTTGAACATAGGGTACTTCATTTTAAATTTCCTAACTCATATTGTGGCCAAACCTGATTACATAACCTACTAAGTTTTTCCTTTTAATTACTGTTGTCCAAATCTTTCCCAGTCCCGGAGTATATGGTCCAGGGGGTATTGGTTGGGATTGATGCAGCCTGGCCCATTTCAGATAAGCCTGAGGTGACGTCTCTAACTCCTGAGCTATCCAAATTCCACTCTTAAGTCAAAATCCACTGCACAATTTGGTCAAGATTTGCACTTATGATTTTAGATGCTATCCTTTCCAAGGTAGTCTCCCAACCAGGTTAGGGCCCCAAAAGTTGCAAAGAAATGGCACAGAAGACGTCCCCAATGGTGTTGACGATGAGCGGGAGTTGGTCTAGCTATAAATTGGGAATGAAGGGTCAGCACTTGTAAGGGTCAGAGGGAGGGGAGTAAAAGTAATAAAAAGTACACCTTGGTGGTCTCACAGGTCTTCTGGGGCTAATAGAAGAAAGAAAGAAATAGAGCAGGAATGAACAAGAATGCAAGAATGTAGGAGAAAAACCTCAGAGTCAAGGAGAAGAGTATAGGAATTGACAGTTCTGTCGTGGCTCTGCTGTTGGATGTGCCTAAGTATATGGGGTTGACCTGCCGGTCAAAAACGAGCAGACAATCGACAGAGCGTCCTCCGCAGTGTGCCTGGCTCGTGGCGTCCCATGGGCCTCTTTAGAACCAAGACCAAACTCTCAACATTTTCTTACCTAATCACTATCCCTTCGTGGTCGCCAGCTGAAACCGTGCACCTCAGATTGGGACTTGAACCCATGTGCCGGGACTCAAACCCAGCCTAAACCCAGGTTGGGACTTGAACCCACGTGGCTGGGACTGGAACCCAGCCAAAACCCACAGTCTTCCAACTGAGATCACACACCTGGTTTCCGGACTTAATGAAGCTCAGGTTCTTGATGTCTCATTGCAGAAAGAATTCAGTGAAAGACAAAGTCACAGGTTAGAAGTGGATTTATTTAGAGAGAAACACATTCCACAGAGTGTGGGCCATCTGAGAAGGTGAGAAAGGCACCAGGGTATGGGGTTGTCAGTTTTTATAGTGGTGGGTAATTTCATAGGCTAATGAGTGGGAGGAGTATTCCAGCTATTTCAGGAAGGGGCGGGGATTTCCAGGAATTGGGCCACTGCCCACTTTTTGATCCTTATGGTTGGTCTTGGAACTGTCATGGAGCCTGTGGGCGTGTCACTTAGCTTGCTGATGTGTTACAGTAAGCGTATACTTAGGCTCAAGGTCTAGTGGAAGTCAACTTGTCTGCCATCTTGGACCCATTTGGTTCTAATCAGTTTATGTCATGTCCTCGGGCTATGTCATTCTTTCAAATGTTGTGCCCTGCCTCCTTTCCTCCTGTTTCACCTTGGTGCCTTGATTGTAGGCTCAGCTCAGCCTCATTAGCTGTCTATGCTTGTCTTGGCCTCACTGCCTCTGAGACTCAGGCTCTCATCTGTACAGTGGGCACAGCACCCCCTCTTTTTTATTTATTTATTTATTTATTTATTTATTTATTTATTTATTTATGGCTGAGTTGGGTCTTTGTTGCTGCGCGGGCTTTTCTCTAGTTGCAGCAAGCGGGGGCTACTCTTCGTTGTGGTGCACGGGCTTCTCATTGCGGTGGCTTCTCTTGTTGTGGAGCATGGGCTCTAGGCATGCGGGCTTCAGTAGTTGTGGTGCACGGGCTTAGTTGCTCCATGGCATGTGGGATCTTCCCGGGCCAGGGCTTGAACCCGTGTGCCCTGCATTGGCAGGCGGATTCTTAACCACTGCGCCACCAGGGAAGCCCAGCACCCCCTCTTTTACAGGTTGTTTGAAGGCCAGATAAGACCACCTATGGGAAGTGTCCTGCCCTGAGGGTGATTTTGGCTGTGATGTGGGAATTTGGAGGGAAGAACATTAGGGGGCAGAAGCTCAGGAGCGTGTCCTCTGCCCATCTCAGCAAGGTCGTGAGGGAAGGCAAAGATGCTCCTATTCTTGACCCAAGCTTTTCCTAACCTGGGCCACACAGTAAGGGAACTTTCTTCTGCTTTTATCTTTTACTTAACTGCCATTACAAGAGCATAGAGATTTCTATAGCTTTAAGCCTCACCTTTAGCATTCCCATCTCTTTCCACTAGCAACAAAATCCTTAAAGCAGAAGCTTCACAGAATGGGCAAGGTGGGTGGGACAGGGCTGGGCCCTGCCCTGAAGTCAGATAGAAAGGAGGAGGCACAAAGTTCAGACCGAAGCCAAAATGCCCAAGAAAGGAAGAAAATGTACCCTGGGGGTAGAATTAGTTTAGAAAGCAGCTCTCCTAAATTTACAGTAAATTGCAGATCATCCCATAGCCTGGGGTTTAATTATTGCTTAAATAATCCTCTTCTAGTTGAGAATTTCCAGGTTGGAGACTGGGGTTGTCTTGGTGGCTTTTTAGTGCATGGGTTGCCTTAAGGTAGGGAAGACCCACTCCCTCTTGCCCACCCTCTGACCTCCTCTCACTTAACTCCAGACACAGAGGCTCTCTTTGGGGTCTTTTGAGAAGGACAACTCTTTCTTTTTTTTTTTTTTTCCTTCAGTGCACTGGTATCTCACCTCCACATCTCAAGTCACCTCCTCAGGGGGAGGCTCTCCCTGACACCCCAGCTAAATAAACGTAGCTTCCCTTGTGCCTGTCCCAGCGACCTGTACTCATCTTCTTGGTAATCTTCTCACCTACTTAGCACTCATTACTTTGTAATGATCTATTTATTTGTTTATTATTTGTTGAGCCACAAGAGATTATAAGCTTCAGAAGAAAGCGCTTGTTTGTCCCCAGCTGGATCTCCCACCCTCCTTCTGTTGGACTCTGCACAGAGAAAGCACTGATTAATGTGGCATCAACGCACAGATGGATGGAGCTTCCCTTATTTCCAGGTCACCTGGGCTGGACCACACCGCAGAAGGCAGATCTGAGGATTTTCACCAATTTTGGCTTCCAGAAACCACTCAGGCAAAGGTTCTTAACCTTTTTAGGGTCACAGAGCTCTTTAGGTATTTGATAAAACCGACTCTCCCAAACGAGCATAAAAATGCACTCATAACTCTGCTTACAACTTCGGGGTTTGGAGACTCCTAACGGCCCAGGTGGAAACTCCAGACTTAAGAAAAACCAAGGGGAGAAGGAGAGAGATTAGAGGCTCCACGCCACAGTCTTAAGAGAGACCTCTTAAAACCGGGCCAGTTTAAAATGACCTATGCCCTTGGATTGCAGAGATATATATATATATATATAATGCATGAATATGTGTGATTATGTATATATATATGAAAAGAAAGAAATCCGAGGCAAGAAATCGCTTCTTGCCAGCAGAGTTCCAGATCTGCCAAACGCTCCCCCCCTTATGCGGTTTAGGACAAGACAACCAGTGACACTTCCCGCAAGTGTCTCGGGAGATCTCTTAGCCAGGTCTGATCAACGTTTGTGGGATGAATAAATGACACACTCGCTCGCAGAGTCAGGAAAGCAGCCCCCTCGGCGCTCCCCGCGCGGGGCTGCTCAGCGCGGAGCCCGCGGGCTCTGGTTCCCGGCGCCTGGGCCTAAGAGGCTGGAGGCAGAGGCGCGCGCGCAGGTGTATTCGCACCTAGGGCAGCCCGCGCGGCGCGGGGCGGGGCCAGCTGCGGCGGGGCGGGGTGGGGCGGGGCGGGAGGAGGAGGAGGAAGGAGGGAGGAGGAGGAAGGAGGGGGGAGGAGGGAGGAGGAGGGAGGAGGAGGGAGGAGGGGGGAGGAGGGGGGAGGAGGGAGGAGGGGGGAGGAGGGGGAGGGGGGAGGAGGGAGGTGGGGGAGGGAGAGGGGCAGGGAGGGAGCTGGTAGGAGCAGGAGGGGAGGGAGGGCAGAGGCGCGGGGAGGAGTCTGCAAACTTTCGCTTCGAGGGCATTGTGGGAAGCAGCCATGGTCTGAGGCGGGCACCTCACCTGTCAGCCGCGCCGGCTCCTGCGCTCGTCTCTCGCCCTCGAGTCCACCGCGCTCGTCTCTCGCCCGCGGGGACGGCGGCGGCGGCCCGGCCACCATGGTTAGTGCTGGAGAGCGGGGCGGCGGCGCGGACCAGGGCGGACGTGTGTGTGCGCGCTCCCGGGAGGCACCTGCTGCGCCGAGCCGGGCGCGCGGCCGGGTGGGCGAGCAGCCTCGTCCCGCCCCGCCGGCCCCCCAGCCCCGCCGGCCCGCCCGCGCCTGTAGTCCCGGCGCCCGGACGGTGCGGATGCGCCCGGGGCGCTAGGGACGCCAGCTTGGGACTCTCGGGCACTGCCGCTTCATTCATTCCACCGTTTGCTGAGCGCTTAGTCTGTGCCAGGCGCGGTGCCAGGCGGTTGGAGATGTCGCGGGGACCAGGTGGAGCCCTTGCTATTGGCGGCTTACCTTCTAGGAGGACGATGTGGAAGGAGGGAGATGAGTAATATACCAGTAAAATGAAGATAACTTCCTAGAGTAAGTGCTCTAAAGTCTCAAGTACAACCGGATGGAGGGATGGAGAGGCGGCAGCTGCAGAGCGGGCAGGCAGTGAAGGCCTCCTTGAGGAGGTGACCTCTGAGCTGTTGGAAGGCCTAGGGGGGGCTCTGCAGGCAGTGGGAGCAGAGAGAGCAAAGGCCAGAGAGAAGGGACCCTTGCTTGTAGGGAGAAAGGTAGGCAGGGGCCAGATGAGGCAGGTCCTAAGAAACCAAGTGAAGGAGTTTGGATTTTATTTCCACTGAGTGGGGGAGCCTTGGGAGCGGTTTAAGCATGAAAACTGACTTTATCCCTTCTATACTTTTTAAAGATCGCTTTGGCTGTTTGTGGAGAGTAGCCTGGGGTACGTGTGTGAGGAGGTGTGGAAGTGGAGACAGGGAGACCAGTCTGCAGTGCTCCAGGTGAGAGATCCTGGTTGCCTGCACTTGGATGGAAGCAATAGCTTCAGGCACCTCTTGTTCTTGCCTTCTGTTTAGGGTAGTGTTTTGAGAGTTCGGTGGCCTGAACTGCACGAGTTCCACTTCCCCAGCTGAGCTTACTTCCCATTCAGAGGAGGAACAGAAGTGACCTGCACTCTGGGCTTGAGTACCCACCACAGGCAGGAGGAGGAGGGCCATGTGGGTTATGATAGTTGATGGACAAGGAGAGATGTGGAGTGCCGAGCCCCTGGACGGGAAGACCACAGATGCTTTCCAAGGAGAGGTTTGGCTGCACAGACTGGAGGCGCCATTGTTGTTTGTTGAGGGTTCCTTGTAAATATAGCATGCTGCAAAAAGGAGGCTGTAAATAATGGAGCAGCTCTCCTGGCTTGCTCAGGTTTCCCAAGGAAGAAGGTGACATGTGTACAGCCCGCCACATTTTCTGCCTAATGGAGGGTGGAGTAAGGCCCTGGAGTTTCTGAGTAGCAAAAATCTTCCATCCCGAGAGCTTGTGTAGGGTCCATGCTCTGGACAACACCTGCAGTGGAATTTTATTTTTTCTTGCTGGTGTCAAATGATGAGTTGATCAGAAATGTGCAGTTTCCCTAGCTTTTCTACTAGATCTAGCCCAGTGGGAAATATTGATGTCGTTGAGTGCCTGTGATAGGCGGATGCTCAACTCTCTACCTTCATGATCTCAGTCAGTTCTTGCAACAAACAACCAAATGAGGGTATCATGGTCTTTGTATTTTACCTGCTCTGACCTGTCCCAGCAATGTGTCCTTGGACCATGACTTGACCTCTCTATGCCAGTTTGCTCATTTGTAAAATGGAGATAATAACTGTTCCCAACTCATAAGGCAGTGGTTCTCAAAGTGTGGTCTGGGTACACTTAGGCGTCCCCAAGACTTTAGAGGTCCACAAGGCCAAAACGATTTTCATAATAGCACAGAGATATTCTTTGCCCTTTACACGTTCATCCCTACATGACTGTACATGAAGTTTTCTCAAGGCTAACGTGACCTGGGAGAGTGCAACAGAGTGAATGCAAAAGCGGTAGCAGAGTCCAGCTGTCTCCTATTGAGCCAGACATTAAGGAAATTTGCCAAAAAGTAAAACAGTGCCACTCTTCTGACTAATTTTTTTTTTTGCTTTGGAAAATATTGTTACTGTTCATTAAAGAGTTGTTTCTGATAATGTGTAATAGGTTGATTATAATTTTTAAGTGAATCAGTAAGTATCTAAAATGTTTCTCTATTTAAATTTGCAATACAATACAGTAAATTCACCTTCCCAAGCTGAACTGTGAAGTTATTTCTTTATCTGAATTTATGTTAGAAACAGCATGAGTGCTTCCTTTTCCTAAATAGGGTAATTCCAAGTTTCCCACGTTCATCATAATCTCACTGTATTACAGAGAAATAGGAACGGTGAGAAGCCGAGAAGGTGAGGGTGGAGATATCTAACTCTGAACCTGGAGATCCTGCATGTGACCCCGTCTCCAACACCCAATATATCAATTTTATTGTCTGAGGCTTAAGTAAATTGTGATTAGTATGTATTGTTATTTTGGTGGTTTAAATTCCAGCTTGAGAGTGAGGAAGCCTATTATGGCAGCGGTAGCGAGCGCCGTCCTCCACTGAGACGTGGTCTGGGCTGCTGGCCAGCACTTAATGTGGGGTTGAGGGGTTGGGAAGAGACCCTCTGCGGTGTTCAGTTCTCCCAAGAGGGTTCACCCGCAACAGGCCCTTCCCACGGGCCTCCCAACAGCACCAGTGAGACTTGTGTTTACCCCTCCCCAGGGTTGTTAACTTCTGAGTTCCCATTACTGGTTTCTGTGACACATACTGTCAGCAGGTTATGATTTTTGTGTGGTATTTTATTGACAACAGCTGGCAGGAAATGGTCAGCAGATTGTGTATTTGCCCCACTGTTTCCAATGTCTGTCCTTTTGGGTCCCATGAATTATTTTATTACGGATGAAGACATAATGGATAAAGTCACCCCTTCCCCTAACACAAATAAAGAAAGTTCCTGTATGAGTCCCCAAAGATTAGCATTCCTTGACATCTCTATGAATCATTCTTTCAATTTTATTTTCTTGTTACTGTACAGAGATTCTCCGAGTGAGCTGAGATTTCACTGGTGTTCCTTCTTTCCTGGGGCCTGTCTTTGCCTCTCTCTCTCTTTTTTTTTAATGTTTTCCACAGCAGCTACACCATTTTATTTAAATTATTTATTTATTTAATATTTGTTTATTTATTTGTTTGCACCAGGTCTTAGTTGCGGCACGTGGGCTCCTTAGTTGCAGCTCATGGGCCTCTTAGTTGCAGCTCATGGCTCCTTAGTTGCAGCACGTGGGTTCCTTGGTTGTGGCATGTGAACTCTTAGTTGTGGCATGCATGTGGGATCTAGTTCCCTGGCCAGGGATTGAACCTGGGCCCTCTGCATCGGGAGTGTGGAGTCTTATCCACTGCGCCACCAGGGAAAGTCCCCTTGCCTCTCTAATAGTCTCCCTTTCTCACGAATCTTGTTTTTCTCTGATGCAATTCTTTGTTTTCTAGCCCTTTACCCAGGAGAAGCTCCCTTTCCAGATCCTGTGATGTAAAAGAATGTACGCAGAGATCAGAGGCAAGCCCCCCTAAAATCTTCTCAGGGGTGTACTAAACTGTCTTGCCAGCACTCTGACTAACAAGAGAAAATGAACTTCTTGCATGACTGCTAACGTGGGATAAATTAAGAATTTTTACAGTGGAAAGGGGGTACTGCACACTGTTTCAGTTAGAAATGAAATGCCACTGACCATTTTGAGGAAGCTGTCCTTCCTTCAAAAAATCTCCCACAAAGTCCCAAGTCTGAACACTTCCCAACAGGTAGAGCTGGGTTCTGAAATAGCTCTCTCTAAATAGTTTCTGAAAACTGCCTGGGGAAAAATAATATAACCACTTGTTAGTCCCTCAGTGCGATGGGGCATAGACCTATATTACATTCAGTCAAGAACATAGGCATGCAGGATTCCATTTTTAATGTCCTTGTTGGATCTTCTCTAGCAGGGCTTCTGGGCTGGTAAGAAATGATGGGTGTGTGGCAAGGTTCAGTGGCCACTTAGATGCTACTGGAGACTTCCTTCTACACTGGGTCTATTAAGGAGGAGGAACTAAGGCCACAGTCTGCAAACTGTGGTGCTTCTGCCCTTTGTATACTCACCCTTGTCAAGGGGAGACCTCCAGGGGTTAAAGCAACTCATCCAGCTCATTATAGGTTAAAAAAAATTTTTTTTTTGTTTTTGCATTAAAACGTCAATGCATTTGGGTCCAAGAGGCAAAATTCACATAAACTTTAAAGATAAAAACCTAAGAAATAGTTTGTTTATGGCTAGTTGCGTGAGGCTGAACCTCCAGGTCTCACAAGGCTACCTGCCTTTTCTGCAGTTCTAATTATTTGGGAAGAGAAATTTGAGACAGTGTTCTAAGGCAGGTGTCAGAAACATTTTTCTGTAAAGGGCCGGATTGTAAATATTTTAGGCTTTCTGGGCCTTACAGTCTCTGTCACTATTACTCAACCCCTCTGTTGTAGAGTGAAAGGAGCCACGGACAAGATGCAAATGGCTGTGACTGTATTTATTATTTATTTATTTATTTTAAAATAAACGGAGGCCATTTAGCACTGGGCTGAGCTTTTTTTTTTTTTAATTTTTATTTATTTATTTTTGGCTGTGTTGGGTCTTCGTTTCTGTGCGTGGGCTTTCTCTAGTTGCGGCGAGCGGGGGCCACTCTTCATCGCGGTGCGCGGGCCTCTCACTGTCGTGGCCTCTCTTGTTGCGGAGCACAGGCTCCAGACGCGCAGGCTCAGTAGTTGTGGCTCACGGGCCCAGTTGCTCCGCGGCATGTGGGATCTTCCCAGACCAGGGCTCGAACCCGTGTCCCCCTGCATTGGTAGGCAGATTCTCAACCACTGCACCACCAGGGAAGCCTTGTGACTGTGTTTTAATTAAACTTTATTTACCAAAAGAGGTGGAGGGCCAGAATTGGCCTGGAGGCTGAGTTTGTTCTGTAGACCCATGTTTTCAGGCAACTTCCATTAATTCACTCATGTGTACATTTGACAAATAAATTGGACACCTGCCCTATGACAAGCAGTGTTCCAGGCAGGACTGGCTATATAATTTGTGGTGCCCAGTGCAAAATGAAAATGTAGGATCCCTCGTTCAGAATTTATTGGGAATTTCAAGACAATGGCAGCAGAGCATTAAATCAAGGATGCTCCCTTTGTGAACCCAGGGCTCTGGTGTCCACAAAAGCCAGCCCTGGATCTAGGCCCCAGAGGTTGTATTGAACAAGCCAGAAGCTCTCCTGCTCTCCTGGAGCCCACGTTCTTGGCGGGAAGTTCTCTAAACTTTCTTAAATGTATTTTGTATCAAGCATACAGATGAGGATTATACTCTAAAGCACTGGTTCGTCATCATCTCATTTTTACTTCATGGAAGTTGTAGATGATTCCCAGGCAGGTGGCATGGGGACCCGAGCAGTGCTAATCCTGGTGGCTACGTCAGGCCCTGCCACCCCTTCCCTTCTTGTCCTGAGGTCTTGGGGCCGTTCGTCCGGCTGGCTCGGACTGTGCTTGGCCATTTCCTGAGCCAGTTCTGACTGGATGGGGAGTTCTCAGCCGTATCCGTCTCCCCACGTTTGCTGCAGGTTAGATCCTTGGGTTAGTGCTTCTGCTACTCTCATTGCCTTTGTCCACGTCCCAGCGGAGCCCGGGGCACGGGATGCCATGGCTTCCCCAGCTCTTCCTGGGTCTGCCCTGATTGTCAGGTGTGGTATAATTTGTCAGCTTAGACAAATTTGTGTAAAATGATGACACAGATATACCTGCAAATAAATAGAAAACTTGTAGAAGGGTATGCTAGAGACAGTGATGGTTTCTGGGAAGGGCTCTAAGCATCTGGTGTTGTAAAAAGAGTCACTTTTTATTGTGTGTTCTATTAGACATCTCAGTTTTTTTTTGTATTTGAACGTAGCACCTTTTAAATTATATGAAAAATGACTTAAAAAATGTTCCCATTTATATTACTTCTCCAGCAAAACTCTGCTTTGTTTTTCCCCATGTTTTGTAACTTCTTAAGCCTGGATGTGTCTGGAATTGGGATGGAAGCAGAAGTTTCCTTAAAATACGTACACACACACACACAGACACACACATGCATGTACACACACATACATGTGCACATACATACATGTACACACATGGACACTTTCTTCTATTCTCTTTAACTTGGGCTCTTGGTCAGGCTTCCAGGACTCCTGTTTGTACCTTGCTTTTTTTTTATATATAAATTTATTTATTTTATTTATCTTTGGCTGCACTGCGTCTTTGTTGCTGTTCGCAGGCTTTCTCTAGTTGCGGTGAGCGGGGGCTACTCTTCGTTGCGGTGCGCGGGCTTCTCATTGCGGTGGCTTCTCTTGTTACGGAGCACGGGCTGTAGGCGTGCGGGCTTCAGTAGTTGTAGCACGTGGGCTCAGTAGTTGTGGCACACGGGCCCAGCTGCTCTGCGGCATGTGGGATCTTCCCGGACCAGGGCTCGAACCCATGTCCCCTGCATTGGCAGGGGGGCTCTCAACTACTGTGCCACCAGGGAAGCCCTGTACCTTGCTTTTGAATGAGAATCGAGACTAGCTGAGGGGAAAAAAAATGTGATCCATCTTTCTCACTTCAGCGACTCTGAAAACTTTTGGTAAAAAGGTAAAATAATATTGCTAGTCACTTCACAGGACGGAACCATGAAAGCACAGAGATGCTTGTCAGATGAACTAGGGTTGGCCTCACTGTGTTCAGTAGACAGTGGAACATTCTAGCAAGATTGAGAAGTCCTGTCCCTGAAAGAGTCAGGAAGGATCAGTCAAGCCCAGTACCAGATTCAGATTGCGACTGAATAGTTCAGCCCCCAGTTTCAGTGTCTGCTGCCCACCTACAGCTTCTCTCGGCTTCCCTGAAAAAAAAAAAAAATCAGGCAGCAACTTTTCATTATGCAGGTGAGGCTACAAGAGGCCTGAAGAAGATGACTGTTTCTTTTAAGAGAAGTGTCAGAACTTCCTCGGGAGGCAGAAGTGCTGCTGGAGGAGACATCTCTGTTGTGTAAATGTTGAGCCACACGTTGCCTGTGGAGGTGACATGCCTACAGCGTTTCAGGAAGCCTGCCTGTGCTCATTTCCAAAGGCAGGTGTGGGATACAGGTGTGACGTGGTGGTGAGGCAGACGGCCCTGGGCTCCTGGGTGCAGGCTCCGTGATCTGGGAGGCTCTGTTCTTTGCTCTTGTAACCAGGCCCGCTTCCTAAATTTCCCTGAAGATTGAATGAGCCAATCCAGTTCAACCCTTAGCTCACGGGCTGGCACCTGGCATACATTCCATAAACGTTAGCCAGGACGTTTTTAAGGGAAATAGGAAAAAGCTAATGAAAAACTTAAAAATAGTTCTTAAGTTTTTTTTTTTTTTTTTAATGAGAAATTTATTTGAACAGATGAAACAAACAAAATATCACAGACTGCAGATATTGGGGAGGTGGGAGAAGATAAGGGTTATTGTAATACCACACTTAAAAAAATGTGATTCTAAACTCAGAGTGTGTACAGAACGTTTTCCTTTTATTTCTGAAACAACTGCTTGCCTCCAGTTTCTTTGTAAGAAGTCAGGTCCTCAATTCAAAGTGTCCTGTGTATGAGTCCTACCTTTCTAAGTCTGTTTGGCCTCACGATTTGGATACTTTAAGAATTCAGAAAATCTAGTCTACGTTGACAATCTTTGTAAAAAAATAAGGGGAAAAGAGGAGGCTTGACTATATAACAAGGCAGGTCTGTCTGTCAGATTGAACCTGAATTTTCAAAGAGTGTGATGGATGTGCAATCTCCCACCTCTTAAATTTTGTGCACAACCGTTGGCGTGGTTGTCGAGGTATAAAGGCCCTGGGGACAGATTCTTAATGAGTGTGGAGTATAGGCTGCAATAGGAAGAAAAAGGAAGGTTCTTAATAAACGTTTAAGTGATCATTACGATGCAGGGCGCTGAGTTTAGCACAGTAATCATAGCAAGTTGTTCCCGGCCACAAAAAAATTCACATTAAGAAAGATCAAATAAGCATCACTATGAAATATGAATGGGGTCCCAAGTTATTAAGTTTTCATTCGACTTCAAAGGCGAATTGAAAATTGCTTGGAATTTCTGCTCCTTATTTCTAGGACCTTTTCCTCCTTGAATGATTTGAAACAGAACCAAAGGCCAGTCTGCCTCTCAAAAGACTCCAGGAGAAAACCTAATTAGGGACATCTTGACTATAAGACAAAATTAAACCACCGACAGGTATTGTTGATATACCCTAAGTTGATTACCTTGTCCAGATGAAATGATGAATGGAGAAATAGTACATGAATCACTTTTCAGGGTTTTTTTTTTTCTTCTTCATTTGTTAATCCTTGTGTTCTTAACCAAGGAGGTTATTAGAAAAGAAAACCCCACAAGTGTGAGATCTGTTTCTTGATTACAAGAAACTTGTGTTGTTGGGAAGAAATTTCTCACATGCGTAGGAAACCTAGATGAGTATGGGAGTAGATAATTAAGCTGTGAAGTATGTCGTTCAGATTACATAATTGCTGCAGGAATTCCATGCAGGAGGACATGGGAGGGGCTCATGGGAGAGACAGGCGTGGGGCTGAGCCCGGAAGAGCAGGTGACCCTGCCTTCAGCTTTTTAGAAAAGGGTGTGTGTGTCTGGTATGTATGTGAGTGGGATGGGGTTAATAAGTAGACAACACGGAAAGGTGGTGTTAAGAAAATGTAAGTCCTGGAGGAGGGCCTGCTGAAAGTCTACCATGACAAACTGGTTTCTTTCTTTCTTTTTTTTTTTTTTAAAGATGCACCTTTTTTTCTTAATCAGTTTTATTTTATTTATTATTTATTTATTTATATTTTTGGCTGTGTTGGGTCTTCATTGCTGCACACGGGCTTTCTCTAGTTGCGGCGAGCGGGGGCTACTCTTCGTTGCGGTGCCGGGCTTCTCATTGCGGTGGCTTCTCTTGTTGCGGAGCATGGGCTCTAGGCTTGTCCAGAGTCAGGAGGAACCTCACTTCACGCAGCTGCATAGTTTTGGAGATGGGTTGCCTTCTTAGCAGCCAAGAAACAATGTTACTGAAGTTGCAGGTGTGTTCAGGGATGTGTGTGTGTGTTTTGTCTCTGAGTGGGCTAGTTTCCTTGTGTATCTCTAAGAAACAATTGCTGTTACCTTCCTCCATCACTCTAATGAATGTTTTGAAAAGGAAAGCTTATTTTAATAGCAGCCTAAAACAAACATCACTAGAAAGACACAAGAGCATGACGCTTGGAAGGATTCCTAGACAGGAAGATAAGGGGATTCGGGTCCTGTACCCAGCTATGCCAATAACCATGACCTTTATTTACCACGTTACCTAACTTCCCGGGGCCAGTCCTCAGCTGTCACTTGAGGTGAGAGAGAATCTCAAAAATCCTTTCTGGCTCTCACAGTTTGTAATCAGCTACAAGAAAGTCATATGCCTCTCCAAACCCAATATACATTATTTTCTGCATGTGTCAGATTCAGAAGCAGGGCAAGCCTGCTGCTGAACTGTTGGCTCATACGTTCTTCTGCTGCTGTTGATCAGGAGCTGGGCTCCTCTTAAGCGCAGCTTGCAGGTGGGGTTGTCATGTACCATGAAGGCCATACCCACAGAGCTCACGTAACTTTACATCGAATCATTGCATTGCTCACACATCTATCTGTGTGTGTGTTTAGGCACAGGATTAAGCGCACTTTTGGCTTCAATCAAGTCAAGTGTAAAAGAAGCACAGCATTATTATTTTGCTGTAGGTACACATTTACTGAATACCCACTGTGTGGTCTGTACCCGGAATTGGAGATTATTAAGAGATATAAAGGAGACAGAAATAATTAGGCTTCTTATCCCACAGGGAGGGAAAACATAAATAGGACAACTTGCATGTTTCTTTCAAGAATGTCGAAAATAGAGATGTAGCTAGGATGGGATAGGGTACATGGGGAAAAGTGTAAATTTTATGAGAGATTCTGAAAGGATGTTATAGACTTGGTTGGGTGAGGAGTATATTTCGGGCACGGGAGAGGAAGGAGGAGCTGGGGTGTGAGATGGGTTCTAACAAGGCGCGTTTCAGGGCCTGCAAGCAGATTGGCATGGCTGCATCTGGGAATCAGTTTGGGAAACATACACACACAGAAACCTAGTTCCCGAGAAAAAGTGGAGTCATTTGGTGGAGGATGTTGAATGCCAGAGGAGATTTTCTCCCTGTCATTTGTTGGGAGGACAGTTGAGGAAGGTCTGGCTTTTTTGTTTTCTGTTCAGAAAGATTTTAAAGTGAAATTTAAAGTTTTATGTTCATTTTCTTTTATAGTAGGTAAGTTGAACAACTACACCCATATCTCAGAAAAACTTGAATCTATCTTTCATAATTTTTTCTTTTTTCTTTCCTCTTTATTGAGATGAACCTCCTGATCATGAGCTTGGGTGTTGGGGCAATGCCAAATTGCTATAAAAAATTTTTTTTTTGAGATGCAACTGACATATAACATTATATTAGTTTCAGGTGCAACTAATATAACATAATGATTCAGTATATGTATATATTGTGAAATGATCACTGCAATATGTCTAGTTAACACCCATGGTCATTATTTTAAGGAAATTCAGGCCAAATATATTTATTTATTGAGCAGCTATATGTCATTGCTTGTTTAAATTCAAACCATTACACTTATTGAAGAATAAAATATTTTAAAACATAATGGACCAATGTGAAAACTTCAACTCTTGCTCCTGTGTAAAGCATTTGGAAAAAGACTTACCCTATGTCAATTGTAAGACAAATAACTTTTGGTCTGAGAAAAAACCTTTTTAAAGTGACTTGCTTTGTAATAATGGGCTTGTGTGATTAACTGATGTTGACCCATATTTATTAGTAAAATCAGTATCAAAAATGCCTTTTAAATCATGACAGTAATTTTTGGAGCAACTGCTTAGCAAACATTATGCCAATAAAATTTGCGTTAGCGCCATCTCTGCTGCACATAAGTCAGTTTTGGGATCAAAACATTGATACTTTAAAGACCGCACTAAATCTTTCTAAAAAGAATTATGTCAAGACTTTAAAACAAAGTCAGCTTTTAAATCTCATTTTTCTGAGCTCCTTTTTATAACCAGTGAAGACAATTGTGTTTTATCAGTCAGCGCTCAAGAACAGAATATTTAAGATAACTAACTGCGATAATCATTATATTTTTAGCAAATATTTACAACATGAATGCTTCCATAATATTCTTCCAATTTAGAATTATATTCTGTACTAGAGTCTTAGATATGGAAGCTAAAAATTTTGGACCTTGAAAAAGTGACCAAAAAAAAAAAAAAAAAAAAAGGCACAAATTCTTTTTTAATTAACTGTGAAATAATCACAAACAGAATAGAACTTTTCTTTCCAAAGCTTCTTTTTTCTTCCCAGTTTTACTGAGATATAATAGACCAAAGCATCTTGGAGTGGTATTTTTTTGGTAACATCCTTGAAAGATTTATAATTAAATATCAGTTTTACTGCCAACTGCCATATTTATTTATGGGTGCCAATGACTTTACAGTTTATATTGTAGTTATACATTGCTAAAATTAGGTTAGATTTCTGAATTTTAAATGAGTATTTAAAATGTTAGGCAAGGGAAAGAATTGAGAAAAATAGAGTGTGCTTTCCTTTCATTGCCTGTTTCTCTGCTGGATGACGTAAAGAATGGTTATTTCCTGCAAAAGTGACCCCAAAATATCTGTCGCATCCTCCCCTTAAAAAAGTCATACTATTTGTCAGGTCCAATGAAAAAAGAAACAAGTTTTCAGACTTGAAGATGTCAAGTCCGTCTTCAGCCTGCACATGGCTGATTGCCATGAACCCAAGATGGGCCAGGCCAGTGCTGGGTGTGGTCTGGTGTTCCCTGAGCTACTGCTGTGTAGGGAGCCGGAGACCGCCAGGTAGAGAACGGGTGCACTCTAGCTGGTGCGCGTTTATTTACTGCCCAGCCTTAGTCTCATCACGTTACAAGAATAGAGAGAGCCCAGAAAGGGGTTATATAATGAGATTTGAGCAGAAGGCCAGACTCACTATCATGTAACTGCCCTGAAATTACTTTGTTGGCAATTAAAATATATTTAAACTATTTCTCCATGACTGAAGCTTAAATCTGTGACTATTAAATAATATCCTCTTCAAAGCAGCTGGTGATTCTTAAAAAGTTTTCTGGGATAAGAATCCTTTCAGAAATCTGCTAAAATTTCTGCACTTTGTCCTTAGAGCAATGCTCATAAATCCAAAATATACTTTTAGGAAGTCTGCCAACAAGTCTACCTTTCTCTTCCAGATTACGCTTAGACCTTGGACATTTCTTGTAAAGCTATAGAATGCTACCTGAATTCAATACTTAGCCCTGCCATCTATAGCTTGATGACTCCGGGAAAGTCTTTTAAGTGCCAGAAACTTAATTTATTATTATTATTATTATTGTCTTTAATGTTGGTACATTGCCTCGATATGTGGATTAAACAATATAATGCATATAAACATACCCAGCATTGTGCCTGCCACGCAGTGGGCCATTTTTACTGATAACTATAATTGTCATGTGGAACACTGCACTCATTTTAGTTGGTCAGCAGATTCACATCTTCCTGGAGGAAAGGCCCCCCGAGAAGTTAGATGATGACCAGAAGATTTTTGGGGGGCTTAGGACCGGAGTAGTGAGAGTTGGTGGGCCGGTGACAATGTCTCTAGTGTCATACAACTCATAGCTGTTGCATCTGTCTCCACTTGAGGTAGAGAAGTCAACAGCAGATAATCACAGAGGCCAGATGGGGGTAACTTTGCCCCCTGGAGATGTGTTCACAAATTCTTCCAAACTGTCTTCTTTTTCAAGGACTCTAAGCAAACCACTGCTGTTAACACAGCTTTCTTCAGACGGGCTCCTGTAGAGTAGATCCTGGAGCCACTTTCTCGTTGTCATTCCAGCCATGTCGTCCTCTGACCACACCGTGGTTGTGTTGATTGGAACATGTCTTCTGCAGAGGGCTAATCACGCTGCCTATGGACTATTTTATTTTAATTGCCAAGTTATGGGGAGTGCACGTAGTCATTTGTGAACAGTCTGCAGTATTGTTGAGCCTAGTGTTATGCATCTATTTAACACAGCCTCAAAAGACTCATGTAGCGTAAAGCAGTCCCATCTACACTGTGCACATATGAAGACTGCCTTTGATTGTGGGAAGGACTGATGTGTGGATAACGGGAACACCTCAGGCTTTACAGTCAGATCTGTGTTGGAATCCCTCTCTGCCATTTACTAGCCTTACAGCTCAGTCATGAATGTAGGTATTATGGTGCATCTATCCATGCCCTCAAATGAACACTCACTATCTGTTCCTTGCTGGTGGTTATCTTGATGGTGATGGCTTGTGACTACTTACATTTCCTGCTTCTTTTAGCAGTGCTGCGTGTTCATGCCTGGAACCCTGGCTTTGTGCACAAAGGGCCATCTGATCTGTTGATTCGCTTTTGACAAGTGACCAGCTGAAGTAGGTTTTTCAAACGCATGGGGATGGAAAAAATCATCATCTACTATCTGTCATGGAGATTTATCATTGAATATATTGCTTACATTCCTAATTTAACCAATTAACCTAGCTGATGACAAAGTTCATTCTAGTAGTATTGTGTTCTATGGAATGCAGAATAATGTATAAATAAGAATGGTTTATGCGCTTGGATTATTTGCTGTGGAATTAAAAAAATTTTTGATTTTAGTCAACTAGGACCCATTGCCTTTGTTTTTCTTACAAGGTTCACATGTTAGGTTGGTTTCACAAATCTATGCAATATTCATTTTAGGCTTGTTTCTACCACAGTCCTTAGGAATTTGAAGTTAGTTCATAAACTTAGGAGGGAAAGTGATTGTTATCTGAGAGTTGAGTCAGACCCTGAAGAATCATTACTTGGGTCTGTCTAGAATTTAACCCAGTCTCTGCTTTCCTTGAATTACATCCAAAATCAACCCTGGATGGTTTCTTCCAGAATGAGTTCCTTCAGACTCTTCCTCTCAAAGAAAATATGACCTACACTGGAGGCCACAACTGAAATTTACCAACCAAGGAGAACCAATGAATGTCCTAGTTTTATAGCAAAAGATTCTCAAAGGTTTTCCAATGTGGTTTATAGAACGTTGATATTTACTTTCAGAATCAATGGTATTGTTTTCCTAACTTTATCTATCCTATTGGTAGAATGAATTAAAAGTCCAAAAGTCCAAATCAAAAATGAAATCACATTCATTTAAAATAAAGATTGGGTCTTTGTTATTATTGTCAGCCTGAAATCTCCTATACAGTCTTAGTATTTTTTTGTTTAATGTACAAGCCTCGTTTTGATTGAAGTACAACTATATTTGAAACATGAGACTACATATTTTGCAAATGGTGGCTGTTTACATGATCAGTGAGAATTTTATTTGTGCTGTTTGGTAGGGTCATTGGAAAACCTGTCTTGGCCACATGCCCCTGATTATTGTGGCCTAGAGGGCGGCCAGGGATGGTTTAAATGTTAGCTTCCAAGCATATTCAGTTTCAGAATTAGGTGATGTCTGAGAAGCAGAAAGGCCAGCCCTTTGTCATTTTTGCCTCTTTGTTAAGCTCAGTACTGATGGGCATGGTCTCTGCTCCTAGGCTGTGAACTAAACAGAGCAGAACAGAAAAGGAAAGGCAGAGAACAGCTGCTTACCATTGTTAACGGATGAAAACAAAGAACAGAGGGTGGGATACTCAATGACGCCAGCTGTGTCCACCGTGGTCTCTTCCCTGTGATTTTTCTCTGACTTGCCCAGTGCAGTCTTCCTGGCAATGAGAGCCACAGGGGGTTAGAGCCTGGGAAGCAGAGGGGGCGCAAAGCCCAGGCCACTTCCACAGTCTAAAGCCACTGGCATGTGACAAAACAAAGAAGTGCCCAAACAAGGCTATAAGTATTGTGGCACCTTTTCAAACTTTATGCCTAACAAGATAATACATGCAGTGTTCATAAAATTCTGTGCACTTCCATTTTGCCTTTTGCAAAATATTTTAAGGATTTATAAAAATATATTGATTCATTGTGTATGTCAGGATCTTGAACTGGTAGTGGGATACAAGCTTATAGCCACATAAAGAATGCCTCTTTCAGACTCATTGGGTTTTTTCTGTGACGGTCTGAGTAATGCATGATTCTAAATTTCATTCAGTGGGGTTACCTCCGATTCCGAGGCTGATTTGTCTGTCTTTGCTGTCCCACACATTGGCACTCATAGTGTCCATATTTTGGAAAATGGCTTACAAGAGGCATGCAGGGGCTGTGTCAGAGTGGGCTTAGCCAGGCTGTGTCCTCCAAACAGGGCTATAGTTGGTAAAAATTATTCAGAGTTGGGGATCTGCTGCCAACCTGCCTGGCTTCCAAGCCCAGTTCTATCAACTATAGCTGTGTGACTTTGGGCAAGTTACTTAACCTCTCTGTTCCTCAGTTGCCCCAGCTTAAGAAATGGAAACTGACTGGTAGCAAATAATATTCCGAATAATGTATAATGGTGATAAATTACTGTTATTTGTTGTACTATTTACTCTTCTCCTCAAGATTTTAATCTATTTGTTCTCTTGCTCTTGGGCTCAGGTAGGAGATGAAGGCCCAGGAATATACCACATGGAGATGCTGTACTCCATCTCTAGGTATCAATTCTAAACGACAGGCTTTGAAAGTCATAGAAAAATCGCTCACACAGATTTTGCTCTCTGCTCTTGATCCATATAGCTCTTTTCTAATTTCTAAACCAAAAAAACTCCAAGATTGATTTTGAATGAACTATAGGAAGCCTAGTGGACTCAGTCAATAGCCCTGAGTTGAGAAGGGCCATGGTCAAAGATGTAAAGGCCTCTTGATTTTAGAAGGTGTTCTATTACATCGTTCTCAGTATTATTGATAGAAGCATTATTGGGAAAACTGTTATGAAGCCCTTGATTCTAGTGCTGATGGAATTAGTTATTCACTCATTCTAGCGTTCTGCAGCTGGTGGACATTGCTGCTGGTGGACCTGAAGGACACCTAGAAAAATCATAAGGAGAAGAGAAGGAGATGGATGATGACAAAGGCTTGGATCCCCATTCTGAATTTAGTGGCTTGGAAATTAAAACTTAAGGTTTTCCAGAAAAACAAAAACGTAAAATGGCTACCTCTAATAATGTCCTTAAGAAAACTCTTAAATTTCAATTCATACTTACCTACAGTTTCAAGTGTCCATAGGTAGAGGCTTGTTTTCTGCTTTTGTACAGTGGGAATTCTCATAATCTAGGTGCATCCCAGATGCACAGCCTAGTCTACTTTTGTGTTGTCAAAACTTTTCTTTTGGCCATTATTTGTTTTCTGATTGTTTATTGTCTCTGTCTCATTTTCTAGGAGGGGACGATGTTGAATGTATTGGAAAAACAGATATTTGATAGCCAGTTAGAAAAGTTAAATGCTCATTTCTTCGTTTTGAGTTCAAGTAAATGTTCAGTCCCCATGGCAGTTACTTTATGATTGTTAGTCTTACCAATAAATGGGCTAAGGGAGATTTTTTTTGACTTTGCTATGATGGGTCATTGAATCTTTTTTTTACAATGACATTTACAGGAAGGAAAATTCATAGTGTTTTCATGTTGCTTTTAGTATGTTGTCCTAGAATTATTCATCAGAGATTGACACCAAATATACTTGTATGCTGATAGTACATCAACAATTTCCAGAAAAAATTAATTTATCTCCTCTCCCACAGGCAAAATCTGCCATTAAAATGTGAGGCAGCAATGGATTTAGACATAATTCGAAACCCATCAATATTCTAAACATTAATCTTCTGAATTCTCACAGTTGTGTTGTAAGTTAATTAAGTAATTACATTTTACACGTTATATTTTCTTTTTTGTATTATGGAACTACTATTAAGTAAATTGGTGCTTTATCATCTTCACACAAGAGTTGATCTGCCATAGAACTTCATCCATTCATTCAGAAGGTATTTCTTGAGGACCTACTATGTGCCGG